>NW_023503374.1:4529093-5176106 GCF_014529535.1 Bradysia coprophila
TTTCGTTGGAAAGCTGGACGTGATCTGTGTTTCATAGTTTTCACGGTCCGTAGCTTCATAGACGAAGCAGGAAACCTCTTCAATGTTGGTTGTGCAATCTAAATGTGCCTTGACCTTAGATGAGGAGAGATATGCATGAACCGAAATGTTTTCATTTGGATAATGTCTTTTTGTGACGGTTAGTGCATAACTCTCCTCAGATATAAGTTTCAGCATGCTCTGCAAACTGAAACCAGCAAAACCAACATTCAAAGTTAAAATACAGGGTAAAATCGTTCAAACATCTGTTTGATATTCAAAAGTGACCGGAAATAAAAATCAAAAAGTTTAGAAAAGTTTGTTACACTAATAAATGAGTGCTGATTGGAAATCGAACCAGTTTAGCCTATACCTTTTATTGTATCTGTTACTTCGTTTGTTTAAAGTATACATTAAAAAAAAACTTTCAACGAAATAGAATATGAGTTCACCAAGTCAATGAGATAATAGTGGGATAGAGAGGAATTACGTAGACGAAATCGTGAAGCAAAAGTAAACTCTGTGTAATATACACTTGAGACACACACACACTTACACATTCCAATTATTTTTGACAAGTCGGTGAAACCTTAGACTAACCATACTAATTACTCTAAGGGTGAAACTGTTGCAGACTTTTCGAAATCAACTTTGACCACTTGAAACGATAGCTGCTATACTTTCAATTACACATAAACAGTTCACTAGTTACCTAATTACACACATTTTCTGACAAATTTTATAATTTTTAAAAAGAAATGTCCCGAAATTTTAATATTGACGATGCTAACATTTTTATTATGTGTGACTACTGACCGTGAAAGTTTATAGATTCAGCCAACTGATTGAATTCTCCGATCGTCAAGATTTCTAATAAAAAAACATTCGATCGAAAAGGAGAAAAAATTACAAAATTAGTTCAGTTTTGGGGACAATGAGAGATTGTTTACATGAAATAAAAATTTCAGTTCGATTAATATTTAATTTTCAAAGAAAGAAATGCTTTAAACCAATTTCGAAGAAAGAGTGAAAATACAAATTTCCTTCGCGCCTATATTTCAAAATAAGTACGAAAGTACGTAAGAACCATAAATTTAAGGTACTCACACACACACTTGAATATTTCGTATTTGCTTTTGCTTCACCGCTTGAACAAAATATTTACATAGAAGGCCTGTCTATCCCACTATTATGTCATTGCACCAAGTAGTATATTAACACGACTAAATTGTAATATGTTCGACCATGTAGTAACATATTCCATCAAATGGTAAAGGAAATGCATATCCATGGAATATTATTTTGGGTAATACGCTCTGCCGCCATATTATGCGATTCGGTAGAATCTTATCCAATCGAAGTACAAGTTGCTTTAATATCCTTCCTCGTGGTATTGTGAAATTCCATCAAGAAGTATTATAAATGATATCGGTTAGAATATCACGTAACTTAATTGTATTACAAAAAATTATCAAATGGCATTTTCAACCGATCTGCAATTTGATGGAATATTATTACGATTTGATTGCACCTTATTTTTCGGAATGTCATTTGTTAGAATTAAAATATAATGAGCCTGCAATGAACATACAACTCTTTGAGTTCAGGTGTACGTATTGCAGAAAATTGTCATGACATTACCACTGGAGCTTATGATAATTGGATGTGAATTTTACAACATTATAGAAGCGATAGACAAGATTGAAAGAAACTTGTGAACAACCTGGTTGCTCGAGGATCAGAAAGATTTTAAACTTTTTAAGATTTTACGTGTATGAAAAGTTCGAAATCAAGTCGTTAATGTGATCTCCTGAAACAATTCAATCCGAAGATATATTATCCGAAAATAATTGACGACTAATATTCTGTTGTTTATAAGTAGGGGTACGTCGTCATACCAATTGGAAAATTATTTACCGGATCAACAGTATATGTGCCGGATTCGCCCTTCAATTCCTATAATTCCAATTAATTTCGACAATTTCACGAATCTTCGAAATAATTCCACTATATTTTCCGTCATTATTCAATTCCATTGCGACATATTTTTTTAAAGAAATAGTTGGTGACTCACTATAAATATCGTTGTCAAAATAGAGACTAAAAAAGTCAACGAAGAATGGTCAGACTATACGCAACTAAAATTTGGAACAGCTATGTTATCAATCAATTATTTTACGTTCTAAGTTCTAACAATCTAAAATGGAATTCACTGTTGCATTAACTATAACTTTTATCATTTCTAGTCCTAAATTGCAACAAATTGAATTACTGTTCGTCCTCACATAAATTAACATCACATGGCCATGTTAGCAGCGTTGATTCATTAACTCAAAGTGTTAACGAAGAATGGAAGCAATTTTGGTTTTTATTTCTATCGGTAAGCTTTTGCGAATTTTCGTGGCTTAGTTTCTCGAAATATTTGTTTAGTCATTGTTAGTTTCCCCTTGTTAAACTTCAAGGTAAGTATAAGTGACGGATTCTCAATTTTTCGTGATATAAGTGGGCATAATGTCTGAACGATCTGAGAGAGACGACAAAAACTCATAGGGTATAATGGATGGCCGATTGCTGATTCATGGCCTAACTAGTGTTAAAGTATCGCGACTTCGTCGCATATTTGACACGTCGTTTAAGAAAAGCATTGTTACTAACTTATGGTGAAAGACTTTTTTTAGCGAATGAGAGTTTTCCAGCACGAGCCTTTCAGCATTCGTTAGGAAAAATACTATTACCATTTCTTGCCATAAAAATATATTATTACCTAAAACGACAATGTATGGCAGTAATTATTATTGAATTACGACCGCTATTAAAAAATCGCACAAATGGAAATAAAAATCGCTTTCCCTTTTTTAAGTCCCACATTATGTTATCTAAAACATGTATTTAAGCCAAGTAAAAAATTGCATTCGATTTTATTAACCTTGAGTACAATTGGCGATCTAATTCGAAAAAGTATTCGGCTCTTAGAAGGTAAGAGAAGAGGTGGGTGGCTTCATAATTTCCTTGGAACGGCTCTGTTCATTACCGTTCACATAAAACTAAAATGTGACACAATCTGCCTTAATTAATTTTTTGAATTATTGTGCTTCCTGCCATATAAGAAACGATTACTTGTAGTGTTAACTCACTTGCATTCTGAATCACCTACAGTTAAAGTAAATAATGGAAGTGGATCGTATTATACTTTTAGCAGTTCTCTTACAGCAGGTTGGTTGTAGTAAATGTTCTAACCCATAAGTTATTGCAATCGATAGTTTTTAGGCATTCGTAGGTGCTCCTTGCTTATATTTGAATTCAACAATAGATGTCGACAAACCACCATACTCAGATTCACCGTCAATACATCAATTAGCCATTTACGCAGCAACCCATCCGAATAAAACTAAAGCTTTTGCTGAAAATGCTGTTGGAATCGTCTACCCTACGTTGACGGCTTCACTAGCCATAGGTTCTCGAGGTCCTATTCTACTACAAGATTTCTTTCTCATTGAAAAACTGCAGGCCTTTAATCGTAATAACATCCCGGCCAGAATTGTGCATGCAAAAGGAGCAGGTACGTATAGTATACTGAACGACTGTTAATGAACAAATTGCTCAATTGTGAAATTGTTTGCGTAAAAGCTATACACATTAAAATAAGGGAATTTGAAATTCGTGTCGCTAGACTACAGGGATAAATAAATTTTTATAGGTGCCAGGGGCTACTTTGAAGTCACTCATGACATAAGCCGATATACAAAGGCAGCTTTTCTTCAACCTGGTAAACGTACGAATGTTGCGGCACGTTTATCAGGTGCTAATGGTGATGCGGGAGGACCAGACACTTTCCTAAATGACTTCAAAGGATTTGCCGTCAAGTTTTATACAGAAGAAGGAATACACGATTTATTGTCGCTAAATGTAAAAAATTTCTTTTTGCGTGATGCAGTTCTATTTGATGCTATGAGCAGGGCGTTTAAACGTAATCCACAAACTCACCTGTTTGATCAATCTGCATTAATGGATATGATATCTGAACGACCTGAGATGACAACGTTTCTATTGTTAATTATGTCAAATGGAATCATCCCCAAATCATATCGAAGTGTGAAAGCATACGCACTAAACACGTACAAAATGGTTAACTCACATGGTGAAGCAGTTTATGTTAAATTTACTTGGGTCCCTCATACGAAAGAAGAATTCTTCACTTTGGAAGACGCTATTAAAATGTATGCACTTCCCAATGTGCTGATACAAGATCTCTATGACAACATTGCAAAAAACAATTTTCCATCATGGACATTGTCAATTCAAGTGATGACATTTGATCAAGCCGAAAAGCACCCCGAAAATCCATTCGATCCGACTAAGAACTGGAAAACTGATGAGTATCCACTGATACCCGTTGGTACATTGACGTTAAATGAAAATCACAAAAACTATTTTATTAATGTTGAACAAATTGCGTTCAGTCCATCTAATATGGTGCGAGGAATTGAGCCTAGTCCTGATCGGGTACTTCAAGCAAGACTATTCGCTTATCCTGATGCTCAACTTTACAGACTCGGAACTAACTTTGCTCAAATACCCGTTAACGCTTGTCCTTTTGAAGTAAAAACTTATCGAGTAAACGGACCCTTGAATGTTGGTAGCAATGGTGAAGATGCTCCCGACTACTATCCAAATACATTCCATGGCATCAATTCTAATGATAATCGTTCATTTAAGCAAAATGTCTTCAACGTGAGTGGTGACGTGGATCGAGTAGACACTGGTAACGATGACAATTTCTCACCAGCGAAATATTTTTGGGAACATGAAATTTGTGCCGATGAACGTAAGAGCATTATATCGAATTTGATAACTAATCTGAGTCGGGTTGAGAAACGAATACAAAAAAAAGTACTCAAACGGAACTTATACACTGTGAATAAGAAGTTAGGAGACAAAGTTAAAGCTGGTTTGCATTTATAAAGTTTGCATGCATCCATGTTTGCATTGCGTCAAGTGATGGTGGAAAATGCCGAACTTAAGAAGTACATTGTATTTTGATAATTATTAAAAGAGTGGGCATGTTACACAATGGACTTTATTTTTAAAAGGGTCAACTTACAATTATTAAACGTAAAGCTTGTGCAGAATCTGCAACAGCTGAACTTCACCAGCTGATCAACAAACATACTCTACTTATACTATACTATACTTCTAAACGAGTCTACAGTCATACGTGTTATGTGCGCACATAGATGACCTTTACGTATGTATGCACTGTATAAAGGTATCGTCCAAAGAGTAATCGACTGGCCGAAATGGTGGCAAATCAATTCCTAATTCCTTTTATTTAATTGCTTTCAATTCCATTTATTACTTCAATTACCGGATCAACACATATATTTGCCGGATTCGCCCTTCAATTCCTATAATTCGTGGTTTTTCCTTATGCTATTACCTTAACCATCGAGAAAATTCGTCAGAAGTCCCTGCAGTTCTATATTTCTAGGATTGGGAAGACGTCACTTATTTTTAGGAACTAACCTCTGGTGACTTCAAACTCGTTAAAAGTCCAAATGTTAGACGAAAAAATGACCAAAAATGTAAGAAATGTCTAGTGTCTAGACCAAGGAAGTGTTAGAAACGTCGGGATTCGACATTATTTTGGATGGGTTACTCCATAAACAGTCACAAAAATTTCATCGTGGACAGGGAACAACGGAATAGTTATGTCACACGAAAAAGCTTTCGTAAATGTAAATTGAATTTTATATAGTGAAAATCGCCAATAACATTCCAAATATGGAACTTTCCATTATCCTTGAACCGAAATCACGAAGAGGGGAAGTAGTGACAGTTGATGAATTTTCCGGGACACTTTTTGGGATAACCCTAATACCGACTCCATTCCGGCTCCTCCAAAAAAAGTTCTTCCATGAAATATCGGTAATAAGCCACACTTTCCAGAACGGAAGAAATTTTTCAAAAAAAACATTGTATTTTTGGAGATATTCGACTTTGAAGGTTTTCATATGAGTGGCTTGAAACAAGATGAGACAAAGACAATTTTATAACAACGTAAATCGCACGGAATTTCATATCAACCTGCCCTAATACTAACCAGTTGAAAAATGTCCATTCTAGGTGTACAATCAGTTTTACCGATTCATTGTAAACCGATTCATTATAAGCACTTTAAACTACTGATATATATACAAAATCATCTCTTTGCTCATAATTTCTTTTATTTCTTTGAAATCAATTATGGGTCTAGCAACTTAAGAGGTTAAGGGGTGATTAAAAAAGAAGAACTAACTACGGATGATGGTTCATTCAACTCGGCATTTAAAAAAAAAACCAGAAACATTCGCTCGGTGAGAAGACAACAAAAAAACGTCATCTTCTCAAAGTGATAAAAAAAAACTCAGGTGGACAGCTCTCTTGTTCTATAAATAAGAAGAGTTTAGATTCCTTCCAATTAAACAATCAACAAGGGGAAAGTGCACTGGCATAATATCATCAACAATTTCGGACAAGATAAACGACAAAAAAAATGTTTTGGTAAAGTTATTTTAACACTCTTTGTAAATAACTGCCTGTCGGGTTGGTCAGGTCCACTTACGAGTGCAATGATTTACAGTTTATTATAACAACACTTCACGTTTGTTAATAATATTCTCTTCGTTTTACCATTACCAACAAACACACAAATTCTCTCATTCAATGGTTCGCTGTTGGCTGTTTTTTGTGTACTTGTGAAGCATTGACTGTTTACGTCTATAAGCCACTCGTTTTATCAACGAATTTATTGTATTTTGCTGTTTCACATTCGAGTTTTTTATTGTAAAATTTTTACATATAAATAATATTGTTGTTTTCATCCATATTCACAAGAACCACACGTTCATTGTGTACGTTCATATACTTATATTCTACAGAAATGAATATAAACCTGTCCTGTCTTGTTATACTCTTTTTTTTGTATATTTCGTTCTGTTGCTGCATACCTCTGTGAAATTTTGAGATTCAGTTTAGTTTACGGTGTAACAGTAGTTAGTTTGGAATTAATAGATTATTCGGTGTTTCCATTCATACAACAATAAATTCAATGAAAAGTTTTTTTTTTATTTATTATAAAACAAAGTCATATTCGTAATCGGTTTTTTTGGGATTGTTTATTAAGAAACACCTACTCCCACAATACCGAATGTGTACCACTTAATCTTATACTTAAAAAACATACTTGTGTTATCAAGAAAAAAAAAACAAATTACAGCAAAAGTAAACGGCTTCTCGTAAAGGTTATTTTGCCAAGTTCCAAACATAAAAATAGATTAATCTCACAGCGGAGTGTTGGATTTTGTTTTAAAAATACACACCGTGTGTGTATACATACACCCTACAACGAGTAACAAGCATATTAATAATATACTTCGACCATAATATACTTACAAGAACATATAACGAAATCTTAAACTTAAGTAGATTTTCTCTAGTAAATATTTTCCATGTCGTAATAGTATGCACTGTGTACAATTAAAACAAAATTGTTTTTTATGGGAGACCTGTGAGTAATCGAGTGTTATATATGTGTGTCGCCTATATAGTATTGTACACCGTATTGTTTCACCTATTGTATTAAATTTGGACCGATTTTATACGTTCAGTGATTTAAACAGTTCGAATAATAAAAAAGAGAAAAATAAAAATTAGAATGTTTCTTGAGTCGAAAGTGTTCGAACATAAAATTCCTGGCTGTATGAATACATCTAACGTATAATATACAAATTGACATTTAAACGTGGCTGGCGAAAGAGATACATTCATGTATAAAATACAACGTCTTTAAGAAAGCTTCTTACAACAATACACGAGAGAAAAAAAAATCTCACGTAAAATTATTGGATGCCCTATAAATCTACTTACAACACGTAAGTTGAATTCAAAAAAAAAATGTTTGTTGTGAATATGTATTTGTATGTAATTATAAGTTCACCAAAAATTACGATTTTTTTTACGAAATTCCCATGCTTTTAACGAAAACAAAGAAATGGATAATAGACTTGGACGACCGACTATATATTGAAATGTTGAGCAAAAAAAATCCAACCAAGAAATTTCATTTTAATTTTTGAAAACATATTGCATACATTCATTGTAATGCATGACGGAGCAATGTAAAGCGGAATTAAATTACGATTGTGAATTAAAAATGGAAAACGAACTTTTCATATTAAAACGAAATTATGAATTTTCATTATTGCAATTGAGCGGTACCCGGTTCGGTTCGTCCATTGAACATTTCTTGTTAGGACTCTTCGAAAGTATATATAAGAAACTTGAACGCAATTGAATGGCTTGCAAACGTGTCAAGATAACGGTTTTTCGGTGATTTTCGGCTACGATTAGATAGTAAGAATTTATTACCACTATGGCTATGTCGTATCTGGTGACGATATCTCAAGTAAGAAAAATAAAAAGTAAATAAAAAAGAGTAGCATGACTTATCTACTGAAGAATGTGAATCACTTGCACGATGTTGTCAGGCGAATTTTCTTTTCACTATTTATGTACAGTTCGCATTAAATCTGCTACTTCTATTGTTAACATAAAGTTAACTTTACATTACAAACTCTAGTACTTATCTTGTGTAAATTAATGATTTTACATTCAAAGTCTAGTACTTCGTTAGTTTTAACATTTCCTTTAAATAGATTTTATATTGTTAACAGGTTACCAGGTTAAATGGTCTGGTATTTTATTTACATTTGCAAAGAAAAGTACTAAGAAGAACCTGAATCTTAATCAAATTAACAGTGGACTTCAATCCCATCTTGCTGTTTTTTTGTCTTCCTGATTGTTTCAAACATTTTCTTCAAAGATTTTTTTCATTTTAATTTAAAAGAGGGAAAGGTAAGACCCAGTGAAGCAATAAAAATTGTTACATTCCCAAACTCTGCCTACAATCTACGCAAAACAATTTCATCCATTCCACAACAGTATACCTATATGTGCGTCGTCGACTCTATATGTTTTGTGTAGCATGCAAAATTTGAATTGAATTAAGGCATCAGTGGAATTTTATTGGCATTGTTGCACGTTTAATCACATTATATGCAAACGGTTATTGTTCAATTAAAATGTGGAACATGTCTGAACTTCAAAGCCATATCATTTCGTTTTATGCTAAATGTTAGGAATGACAAGCAAATTGGAGAGGTAACACTGATATGCAGATATGTGCACTGTATCTGATACAAATGCCTCAAACTTATATGTAGAGTGTGGGTGAAAAGTGTTGTTCTTTATCGAAATTAGACGGAACGGTTCGACAAGTAATTGAGTTGAATAGATCAACTACATAACTTGATAGTCGTTTCGAGAGACATTTATTTCGAACTCCCAACACGAAACGGAAAACCAATGAATATTTCAAATTGAATTGCAACCACCTACATCCTGAACACAATTTGGATATGGCATTACAAAGACAGGCAGGTGTTTCAACATTAACACATCAATAAGTACGAACACAAGTATTATACAAGAATGTGTTCAAGAGCAGTGTATACATTAGAACAAAAGAGCGTCGTCAATCGATGCAAAGAAGCCCTTCAACAAACCAACATACCTTTATGTGTGTTCTTCAAAAACCATCGGCATTTTGAGGTGCAATCGCTTTCATTGACAGTCGTGTGCTATCTAAATTGATTTCTGACAAATCGAGTCATTGAATGAAAGCTTATCTCAGTCAGGGAGTGTTTTTAGTGGAACGAAAGTACCTGCAAAATGGAATGAAGTTAGTAGAAGAATCGTTGTTTGTTGGACAGCAAGCAATTTAGTGTGTACGTGTTGATCATGCTGCGATGGCCTGTGAGAAATTGGAATGATTTTTGTGACCGGTATGACCGGTATTATTATTGGGCCTACACTGCTATCGTCAAAGTATTTTTAATCTGATAAATTTCAAATCTTGTACTTCAATTTTTTTAACATGCATTTTCCTAAAAAAGGACAACATTACACAGAGCTTGTCATTATTTTTGTCGTTATTATCGAAAACAGATGACAGGTTAACTCTCATTCGTTCTGGTCGATTTTAATTGAATCAATTTTGAACTCGATTTTAAAACTTTTTTCTTTCTATATGACCGACCAGCTTTCTCATTTCACAAATGGTGCAACAACATCAACTAAATCAACGTCCCATCGAAAATGGATCATCTAGACTTAGCAGAAGTTCTGTCAACACCCTGGTTACCTCCGTACGGACAAAATGGTGATTCAAACTATGTCATCCGTGCAGCCCTGGAGCCAATCATCGAAGAAACATCAGACGACGATGAAAATGGCATTGCTGACCCATGGACCGAAATGGAGCATACCACTTGGAGTTCGGAATCGGAGACGGGGTCCGTTATACGTGTGGAGATCCATCAAGGTATGAAACGCATTCTTTGCATTTTTGTGTGCATGCATTACTCATCGGACGATCTCTATTGAAACATCTCAATTCACACTTTAACCAAATGGTTCTCAACCTCTTGTTTAGTAATCGAAAGTGAAATATTTTTACGCCTTACTAATCACGCAGAGTTTATATTTGTTCTGTGTGTTTGTTTGCACAAAGTATTACGTTGTGAGCTTGGGCTGGTGCGCATTGCTATATAATATTTACATTGAACGAACAGTTTGAGTTTTCAATGAAATTCATTCATTCAATTGTTTCGTTGAATAGAAATTTGAATTTTTGATTAGTACCAGTAATTAAACTCACATTCGGTCGAGAAAATGTTGGATTTTTTTTAAAGACAATTAAATTAAGATTTTCTAAAATTGTAATCTCGTTCCGTTACATATATGCAGATCAAGATACCATTTCCGAACGAGATTTTGCTTGCCCGGCCAAACGACGACGTCAGGATGAACTGAACGATGATGTGTTCCAAATGCGATTGAAACCGAGACAGGATTTTGAATTTAAATTTAAAGTCGAATGCTGTGACAATCTGGATAATTTTGGAAAACGGTAAGTCGAAGTGAAATTTATGTTAATCCTTCACAAGATGAAGCGTATTGAGTTATACCAGCGTAAGTTTGTGACTTCTCTTATTGAAAATACTGCATTAGTGTTCGATTGAAAATCTTTTACTTCATTTGTTTTTGCATACAGTTTTTTATCTAAGACATCATGACACAATGTTCATCGCTTACTTTTCTCGTCGTTGTTAATGACAGATGACTATGTGTTACGTAGTAAAGTTTCGCCCCTCAAAATTGAAATTTTT
This sequence comes from Bradysia coprophila, assembly GCF_014529535.1. Classification (NCBI taxonomy): domain Eukaryota; kingdom Metazoa; phylum Arthropoda; class Insecta; order Diptera; family Sciaridae; genus Bradysia; species Bradysia coprophila. The sequence goes on from NW_023503374.1 coordinate 4,540,379, forward strand.
CACTTTCGGCTCTCGTATGAAATAACTATTCCACCACTTTGGTTTTTCGTAGAGTCGAAGGTGGCGAATTACATTACTCGGGAAAACAAGACAATTGGTCTGGGGGTTCACAGCATGTAATATTTGTTTGTGCCACCGAGAATTGAAATACGACTCTTTTCAGCACTCATTTTAGTGTTGTAAAGTGACGTTTTTCAGCACCCGTTTGATGTGATATTACAACACTCAAGCAGTGTTGATATGGAATTTGTATGAGTTGTTACAGCATTCGTTTGAGAAAATGCATCGCTCCGCTCGTAAGGAAAACTTGGGTCTAGCGCTGAAAAAATCAACATTACAATACTTGTAACACAACATACTATTATGACATCGAATGCGAAGTACTTTATTCGGCTCTAGATGTGTATTATGACACACGGTCTGCAGCCTTGTGGTGTCATAATTACTCATCTAGAGCCTAATAAAGTACTTCGCATTCGATGTCATAATAGTATGTTGTGTTACAAGTATTGTAATGTTGATTTCGCTCCGCTCGTAAGGAAAACTTGGGCGCTAGACCCAAGTTTTCCTTACGAGCGGAGCGAGTTAGGAAAATTGGGTCGTGTGCTAAAAAAATCTCATTACAATACGTGTAACACATCATGCTTTGTGCCAACCGAGAATTGAAATAGACAAGAGCACAAAAAATCATAATTTTCCTTGTAAACAATCACTCTTCAAATTTGATCGATCACATTGCTTTGCATTTTCTCAAACGAATTCTGTAACAACTCATACAAATTCCATATCAACACTGCTTTGAGTGTTGTAATATCACATCAAACGGGTGCTGAAATAAGTCACGTTACAACACTAAAATGAGTGCTGAAAAGAGTCGTATTTTAATTCTCGGTGGCACAAATAACTATTTGCTTCGGAGCCGAAAAAGAGGGCAACTCTTCTCTGGTTTTCGGCACTCTGCATGAAAACTTACATGCGTACCTGTTTAGGACGATTGATTTAACTTTGGCTTCTCAAACAGGTACGCAAACCACTATTTTGTGTCCATTTCTGGATATTTTTCGTAACAAGTTTGAAAACACTTGCATTTCGACTAAATAGATTTACAATATAGACTTCATCGAAATTCCTCGATGTTATTCTTGTTCAATTCTCCTCTGTAATTGAGGGTGATGCCATGTTATATTTAAAAATGAATCATTTCCGGGTGGCAAGGAATGATAATAAGATCTGCCAAATAGTTGTTAACAGCCACGACAAAAATAGGCGATAGCATAATGGTTTATGTTAAAACAAATGAAGAAATTGAATCAAACACTCAGCAGCACCTTAAACAACAGAAGTACCAGATTTAATGATACCCCCTCCGTTTTCAAAAGGCTGAGTATACCTATTGATCGACCTTTGACTTTTTTTTACATTATAGGACAATAGTAGCTAGACGTCCTAGCATATTTGTGTGTTGGAGTTGTTGGAATAACAGATTGTCTGCTGTTGAGAAGTGATTTGGACCGAAAGCACATGAGCAATTTTGCATTGATGTGATCGACAATTATGCTGCGCTTTCCGTTAACCCGTATATGTGATGAATATCAAATTACAATGGACAATTGCAGCACAATTGTCTATCACATGAACGCAAAATTTATCGTGTGTTTGCGGCCTTTATCCTAAACTTTTGATATCAGCCCAACCTCTGAAAATAACAACTAGTTCGATGTACATTTCTGCCATAGACAGTCGTATTAAGTGTCCGTAACTTAGGTTTGATGCTTCTTATCGAATTTTTTTGAGAAAAATGATATTCACTATCACTTTTTGAAGAGCTCTACAACTGCTGCAGAGATTAGTTGTTTCATGAAAAGTCACGCTACTAATGAAATATCAGAAATTGCGCAGCGAAAGTTGTAACTATGAGCTGCAATATATGGAAAATCACGTACCTGGTATCGAAATCCAGTATTTCACTTGATGAATGGGCAATAGTACAAAATAGTTGTAAGCTTACGGTTAGGGTCGTTCATGAAACACGAAATGCCTTCAGAACTACACTTACCGTATATTCAAAGAAATCTCTGTTGGGCAAGTTTAACCGAAATCGACTTAATAATTACAATAGACTATGCCAATCAACTTTAACCAATGATGCCATTTTAAAGGTCCTCAATAGTGATGACGTTATCACTATTTTATTTTACCGGAAACATGCACACATTCAAATAAAAGCATTTCCGCCAAAAAATAGTTTTTTAAATTAACGGTCAAAATAATTTCAGTTTTGCGGTGTCACTTACAACTAACTTCACAACAGACATGTCAATAATTTTTGTTTATCTGAATGGCAACATTTTTTGCATGTTTTCTTCACATTTTACCGACTGAATTAGCACGAAACGTTTTGCAGGGAATTTCTAGGCACATAAACTTAAGGAATTGAACACTGAATTGCATAATCGACACCAAATTGCTTTAAAAATGAGATTTTCACAACACCCACAATGTTTGACCAAATTAATTTGTCTTTAAAATTATTTCGGAAAATTTGTCCTACATTCTGTTTAAAACAATAGAAAAAGCACACTCGGAACTATTTTCTGGACGAAATTTAAACTGAATCACTAAGTTTTACGCGAAATACTACAAATTTTCGACACAAACTTGTTTGAGATTAATAATTTACTGTGGCGATTTGACATTTCATCAAAACAAAATTCAGTGAATCAGTCAAAACTGGGTGAACTGAATGAACAATACTACTGTAATTGTAAAGTGGCAAACTTAAGACCTTATGTGGAATTCGGGTGGAAAATGGCGCAAATCACATATTTCAGGAATTTATAAAGTGAAAAATCTTTCCGGTTTCAAGTTTTTTCGTCAAAATACGAGACACGGGTATCTTTATTTTCAATTTCTAGCTAATTTATGCAAATAAATTGTGAAAAAAAGTCATTTTGGCATAGTCTATTCTATCGCTTTCAGGGATTTTTTAATCAAATTGTTTCCCTAATTTGCTTCCACAAATTAAACAAAAAATTCTAATTTTTAGGTGTCGCCTCGATGATTACTCGGACATTTACTCGGATTCAGACAGTTTATCATTCAATTCATTGAGCCGATCATCATCTCTAATACAATTCGAATCATTGGAACGACAGCTGCAAGTCGACGCACAACCGTATGGTGGTTCAACGCCTGCCCTTCATCCACAAACGTGCTACGATACGGTTGACATTGCCAAACCGAACAAACGTTTCGAACCATCGTCGCGTAACTATTACGATGTCAATAAAATCGATTTCGATAAATCGGCATTTCTGACCGGTGGCCAACAGATCGAACTGAAACGAACCGATGGCTCCAATTCGGACAGTGATAATTCGGATGATGTGATGAGTGTCCAGAGTCAACCGGCTATGGAGCATCCGAAACGAATAAATTACCGTGGCAAAAACTCGGTGGAAAATTTGAGCGAGGACAGTGGATACTGTGAATACAATTCGTTGAGAATACGATCGAAAAGCATTCCAAACTTCGGTCACGACGATTTCATCGAAGAAGAGGAATTCGAAAACCATAAGAGTTTAGAGAATATGTTGTACAGCAGCATACGCAACGCAGATGAAACACATTCCATGAACATAGATATAAATAGTAGAGTCATAAGTGAGAATAATCCAACGAAAATAGAAACAACGAAACGATATTCGGCGGCACGTTCGAGTGCAAACGACGCCAAAAATACAATCGACGGTCATTGCATTAGCGGAACAGCGTCGCAAAACATTTCGACAAGTTTACCAGACATTTTAAATCACATTGGTGTAGATGGTGAAAAGAATCGATCCAGTGATCAAATCGACGGCCCATACAACCGTAATCCGCGAAAAAACGATCAATTCCTACATTTTTCGATTGTGTCTAGTGTACCGAACGATTTGAACATATGCAATGATTTGAATTCACCGAACAACGGAACGTATTGTTCAGCCGCTGCTAAGAATTTTGATTTATGTGATTTTGAAACGACCTATGTCCCAGTTGAGTCATATCGTCAGCATAAAGTGATTAATGCGAGTTATAGTAATTTAACAGTATTGGACTATTCGGGCCGACAGTCGTTCAGCAGCAGCAGCATCAGTAGTTTGAAGAAAATGGCGGATAATCGGAAACGGAACAGTGGTGAATTTAGTCGATGTAATTTCTTGCTGGACGAAATCTCGGCACATTTCAACCGTGATCTATCCATACTGAACGATCGTACCGAAAACTATGATCCGGTGCTCGAGGATTTTTTGTACCGCGAACGAAACGATGCCACACATGACACTCCACCCAAACCACCGCCTCGAAAGATTCATCCAACGATCAAGTCAAACTACATCGAACATCCAGTGAATGTACAACAAGCTCCAGTGGAACCGTCACCAGTACAGGAAAAATTAACATTTGATCGCGATCCAACGAATCTGGTCACATGTTATGCTGAAAGTATGGAACGCTGTAATTTTGATGCTCGCGGCTCATCATACAGCATAAGTAGCATAAACAGCAATTCGAATCTGGAATCAACAACAACAACGACACCAACCAAACATCCGACAGCAGTTAAACGACAAATGGTTGCCAGCACACCGAATTTATGTTTACATAATGTGGACGATGCCGATGATTATTTGGATATATCTAGTACGACAGTGTCGATGAACCCGTTACCGAACGTGCAACAAGAAGAGTTGCACGATAAGAAACAAGGAATTCTTTCAGTTGGATCACGGCACTCGCTAGGAAAGGGTGTCAGTTTCTGTCCGATAGTGTCGGAAATCAGCTGGCGAGAGCAATCCTCAGAGGAATGTGTGGACGAGGAGGATTTTGATATCAGGTAATTTGCTTTGCCATTTTTTATGAATATTTCTTTCAATTATGGGGATATGTGTAAGTGCAGTGCCCACTATTTGAGAGGGTGGTCGGGACAGGTGAGATATCCAATTTTTTCGGTTATTGAAAATGTTAGAACAATGGGGAGAGAATCCAAAAATGTCTGGAAAAATGTGAACAGCTTTTACGTCTATATCTTTGGCAGCAATCGCATCGAAATCAAAATTCTTGTAGACGTCTGCACGTTAGCCGGCAGTAGTGTTTTCGTATTAAAGTGCCAAGTCATTTTCTTCATATTGGTTCAAAGACTCGTGTTACATAATTCACGTAGTGTGTAGTGTACGTAATACGGTAACATTTTTTGTATTGAGTTGTTATATGGACATTGTGTAATCACATTACGTTGTTATGCGTCTGTTCTTTATCAATTATTCTGCACAGAACTTATTTTTATTTAAAAACAAATAAGAAAGCAATTGACTTCCTAAGTTACTTACATCTGCAAACCATCTGCGTATGTTAACATACAAAACGTTCAAACATTTCAACGGAACGTCTGGATCACCTGTGGTTTTTGTTTCGAATATTTCTTGATAATTGTAATTCTTTTATGTCAGCTCCACATACAAGCTCGAAAACAATTTAGTTATTTACATTGTGTAATTGAAGAAAAGCATAATTGAAAATGTTGCCGATTTTTGTTTGTGTTGGCGCGGTTGTGCTGGTACACACTATCGGAAAACATAGTTGAATTGCAAGAGCTCTTCCATAATTGTTTGTTTCTTTTAGTTATTGTCAATAGATAAAGACTGTAAAAGCCGTTGAAGGAATTCAAATTCACCTTAAGTTCATATCTACAATGATTAAATAACTTCGGTTTGCCGATCTAGCGACAGTTGGTTTTGTATCAGCTGGTGTCCATTTCAGTGTTAGTATGATCTGCATTCATCGTTTGTGTTTGTTACCCGTCACACATACGCCTATAAAGAGAACAGCAAGATATACACAAAGTAAACAATCGTCACAATATTCACCAGCTGATACAAAACCAGCTGTTGCTAGATCGACACACCGAAATTACTTAATCATTGCACTATGAGTAAAAACATTAATTTTGAATGAAGGTCTGCATCTGCAAAGAGCCATTCTCTCCTCTTCGTGAGCCTTTTCTCGTAAATATTGAATTCACTGGCTCTGGTCTGATTCCTCTTCCTCTGGAAAAAATTGAATTCTCTTTGTAACAGACACGCAGGAAAAAACTTTCAAATTTTAGGTATTCGTATGTTAAACTCTAATGAATGGTCATAATCCTTGTCAAGATTCCGCATCAGTGTTCTTAACTGGAAACTACCATAAGCTATTTATCCGAAATTTGTAAGATAAACAGATAGTTTCTTACGTATAATTAAGGGCAGATTCTGCCAATAACGGTATGTTGCGTTACAATTTTTAAGACTGAAAACTCTAGTTTCAAGAAAAAATCGTAGTTTCATGCATTAGACTGATCCTTCCTCTTTTGCCTCAAAGTGTTAAAAATTTAATCTGAGGTAACTGGTCATACAAAATTATTGCAATTGGCGGAGGTCTGCATTTTCAAACCCATGTTCTACGGCGATCTCCGCTATCAAAATTTTTTCTCCGCCAATAACGGATTTGTTCCATAGTTTTTCACGCTCTATCGTCTCCAGCAAGTTTTATTCGTTTACCATTGAAACTCAGGCGTCCGCTGATAGACGATTGTACAGATTCTGAAAATTTACCATCAGCGAACCGCCGAGTTATGTGGGGGGACAACCAAAACTTTCGGGGATGGAAAGAGCTGGAAAAAATTTTGATAGCGGAGAATTTTCCGAGGCTCTAAAGTTCCAATTCAAAAAAATATGTAAATTACTTGCGCTACCTACTCTCATTTTATTGATTTATTTAGCGTATGGTATGATACATTAGGTTCATATTTACATTTAAGTCAAAGTTGCTTAAAGATCACAGAAAATTAAAGCAAAAAGTCGTCAGCACAGTTATCACAGGTTGAGGCCATCCAGTCAGGCTAAAGCTCTTTAAATTCATTCACTGCGTCGGTGTACTTGAAAATAGGTACTCTCAGAACGTATGAGGCATAAAGGGCATCTGTGCCTCCCACCTACTATCGCTCACAGTTGTAACAAATATGAAGTAGAGATATGTGCGACATAAAGAAAACAATAGAACCTGGGTTGGTCACACTGACGAGATAATTAGCTTCCAATATGGTCTTACTTACAGATAATCATCTGTTATGGACAACGAGGAAAGTAATGAGCGTTAAACTCTCGCTGGTGTTTTGTTATATAGATAAAACAAACGACGTACAAGATTTTGTACGACTTTAAACAGCAGAAGTAAAAGAGTTAATGATTATGCCGTGTCGTGAAACATCGATCGTTCGTAAAATATTAGAATACGAAAAAAAGTGTGCTTCGGTAGAAGCAGTGCTATGGATATATTTCCATCGATTGTTTCATTGAGATTTAATTTATAACTCGAAAATGGGATGCGGTCGTGAATAGAAGTAAACTGCGAACGTTGCTGATTGAAATTTCTCATATATCGTCTTCATCCATCATTGATAACGATTGCGACGTTTAATATACCAAAATAGTTTTTTACGTCGAGCAATTTGATTAATAAGTTAAAATTTCACAGACTGCAAGCATAAATATAGTTGTGACTCGTACTACTGTTACTACTTTTGATCGAAGTAAATTTCACAGACTGTTACAGTCAGAGGCACTGAAATTTCAGCATGAATTTTCTTCGGGTGGTTTTCAGCTGATACACACATACAATCAAAACTATTTATACTTTTTTATACGGTCGAACTACTATAGCTACAAACACGCGCGTGGTGGTGGTAAGACTGTATAAACTCGTTCAAACAGTTTTGCTTATTTGTGTGGATCAGCTGAGAAACAGCTGAAGCAAATTCTGCCTCTAACTGTAAGTGCACATGTTTCTGCTAAAGATAGTAATTTCTGGATGACGTGACATCATTCTTGTACTTATACTTACGACTAAGTAAATATTTACTTAATTGTTCACGCAAGACAAGCAAATCTAGTACTTCGTCTTTTTGAAGCATTCCTAACATGTTGAATTGAATTGACATCTTTTGCTTCATTAGTTTTAACACAATTTTACAATTATTTAAGACTACAATGACCCGACCACATCTATTATTTTTAGCGATACTGTCGGTAACAGATGATAATATGAAGACCGTAATGTCTTCTATGCTCATTCGCTTTTCGCCAAAATGAAACGTTCAGTGAAGATAGCACGATTCGATTTATTAGTCCTCATGACAATTTATTACAATTTATAATTAGCCAACGATAGAGCTTATACAAAATCAATTATAAACTGCATGAAATAAATCGACATTTAACAGCAACCGTTTAAACCAAACTCTTTGCTTGTCTAATGAAGGAATGAAAATTGCATAGTTTGTGATGGGCATAATATAAGTTGTGCGACTGGTTTTGCAGTCTATCAGAACGTTACACGTTCGAGAAAAGCTGATTATTGTGTTATTATAATTAATTGCAGTTAATCAAACTCGGTCTTATCTCCACAGCCGCTCCCCGATCGTGATGAAGTCTTCTAATAACAATTTCAATTTTGTGTGCTTCATTTAATAAACAATCTGTGTATTATGTTGATAAATAGGGTACAGTGTCAATGTACTCTGAATATTATAAGTCTATTGATAAGATCGATTCAATATTTGTCTATCCTCACTCACTCTCCAAAGATCATTCGTCTGGAACGGAAATTATATTTACATCTTGGCTGTCATTAAATATAATGTTAACATTTCTCCCAGGATTCCCATTCGAAAGGTGGAGTTGTTTATGCGTGAAAAAATTATAAAAATGTTGCGAAAGACGGTAGTTACACCTAAAACGAAAAACGTTGTTGTTATAAACAACCGATCAAAGTCTAAAAAATTCTTTGAAGAATTTTTAGCCCTGTACGAAGTACTGAGGGTTTATAAGAACACCATGCCGTTTGTAACATGTGGAATTCGAAGCAGACGGTAAGGGTAAAGCATTTGCCTATGATTATAGATGATCCACAATAAAAAATGTCTGTCTGTACGTCTGTTCGTCTGCGTACACTTGAGTAAAACTCGACCGATTTCAAAAATTCGTTTTTTTCCCTGATTAGGTTATGACAATGGCGAGACCCCATATGAAAATGGGCATATTTGAGCTGGGGCCCAATAAGTGGTTTAGGGTTTTCGGCAATTAAATCGCTACACTTTTAAGAGGCACTGGTACTTAGCTAAAATTGTAGCCTACATTTGTGTGCCTCGTATTTCATTTTTGATGATTTCTTTTGATTGTGGTCGGAATTGCGGTCGTACATTTTTGAAAAAGGATTCTGGTGGAAAGATATCATCAAAAGTAAACTAAAATCCAGTATTTAAAAATCGCCATAATGTAGGCTTTTCAGCAAAGTGCCGGTGCCTCTTAAGTGATAAGTCAAATGAAAGGTATTTACAATACCAATCGACAAAAAAATTGAAATTTATGGAAGTTGGATGACCGACTCGTGAGCCCTTGATGCGAACCAGGTACAGGACGCGAAGCAGTTTTTGTTTTAGGTCGGCCAAATTTAACGGATTTCGACTACTTTTGCTTTATTAGATAGGTATTGACCGTACCAATCAGGGAAAAAAAGGTTATAAAATTTAGTTTACCAGAGCGTGAGCTAGATCCCTTGGAGTGAGCTCATATCCGGCTACTTGGCCGTACCGTGAACGTGGTGTATTTTGTCAATATCTCGAGTAAATTTTGACCATATTTCATGATTTTTTTTTGTTGAAAGGTATTGATGATTGTAAAGTGTCAGTACAATTGGTACATATTGGACTTTAGTAAAAGTGAAATATCTTGGGGAAAATGGTACTTAGAGAGTTTCTGTTAACAGAGAAGTAATTGGTTGTGTGTGTGGGATGTTTGAGGCATTCCATATATGACGCATATGGATATGGTGATAAAAAAGTTTCAAATTTGTGTTCCTAAAATTACTTCGTAAATTTTTGTTTTATTTGAGAGGTACTTCGTACGGGCTTTCGTAATTGCGCTATGCGCAATATTTAAGATGAATATGAGTACTTTCATTAAAATTGCGGTTTATATATACGGTTTATCCCTGTATTAGGGTTACGGACGTATTAGGGCTTCGGAAGAATTAGGATCACAACCAAGTTAGGGTTACGGACGCACTAGGGTCACGTACGCAATAGGTTTACGGGTCGTACGGGGCTCAGCCGCAGCAAACGCTCCGACTGTTCTGACGGCTTGTTTTTTTAAATTTTAATTCGTGTGGAAACGCCTAAATCTGACTAATATAGCGAAGAAATGTATTTGGGTCACGATCGTCATATATTAACATTTTTAGTGTGTGTTTACTTAAGGCTACTTTAAAAAGGCATATTATTCCGAAGAGTGTAATGCATTTTCTACTTAAAACTCTTTTTTTTTGCTTCTCTAAATTAACATTTTAAACTGGAATTGAAAATGTTTCGCGAACATTTACACATTCAAAGTGAATTTCTAAATAAATTTAAAATAAAAATAAAAAATCTGCCTGCCCAGCCAAAGCAAATTAATAAATTTTTTGAAGATAAACAGACCACCACTTTATTAAAACTACTTCTACTCGGTACATTTTACGTTTTATAAACAATTGTTTCAAATATAAATTAGAAACAAGCGCGCTGGGCATATCTAAATTACAAATTTATTTACATTTCTTTCTTCATTTCGATTATGTTCGTTGAGTGTATTGGAAGAGATAATTATTAATCGGAAAAACATTCGAAACGCAATTGAAAATGAATCGTTAAAACACACCAAAACAAAAACGCTGAAGAGTTAAAACTTACACTTAAACCAACAACCAAACAAATCTTTTTTTTATTTTATTTTTTTAAATAAATTTGCAATTTCTAATTTAAATTCCAGCGACGAACAAACCGACAACAATATTAGTAGCACAACGTTAGAGAACAGTCGAACCATACCGTACCGATCGGAAGTCATAGCAACTGAAAGAGATAACGCATACACACCACATGTAAACAATCAAGATCGCGGCACGACAGCAGAAGGCAATAAAAATGTTTCACCGAGCTCATTGAATCCAAAAGTTAGTAGTAATGTGATGATCGTCAACGAGAGCGTACCGTCAATGAATGGTGATAACAGAAGTGTTATTAAATTAAGTGAACAACCGAACGATAATAAGCGAACTATGGAAACGGGTGGCGGTGATTATAAAAATAGCAAACCGACGAAAAGTCATGTGTCCGGTGCTGCTGATGGCAATGACAATAAGAATTTGCCAGCCAAACCGGAGAAGAAGCACAAAAGTGGATTTTTGTCGAGGCTTTCTGGTTTCAGGTTTTCTTTGCGTGGTAAAAAGAAGGCTAAAGCTTTCGAGAATAATAATCCCGTGATAAATGAACAGAGGGTGACAAGTGATAAGCATGACAAAAATGATAAAGTGGAAAAAGTTGAAAAAGTCGAAAAAGTGGAAAAAGTCAACAGTCGCGGTTCGATTAATAAAAACGGTGATTTTGTGTATATTCCGCTAAAGGAGCCCCTTACTGGCAATTCGCATAGCGAATCGGATAATTGTGTTCGATCAAAACAAACCAGTGATGTGGTGAACCACAATAGCCACGTGTTGACTGCAAAACCTCCACTACCACGACAACCCCCACGTGTAGTTGGACTATGCGCGAAACCCCCATTACCAACTGGTAAACCGAGACAGCAGGTACATGCGCAACAACGTGCATCTTCTGCACCGCGAGAAATCGATGTCAACGACCATCATCTGTCTTCGGATCATGAATTTTACAATCAGTTTTATTGTGAAACCATGACGAGCATAGGGGATGACAGTGGCAATTGTGATGATGATAGATTTAACGAATCGTACGGATTCGAGCACAAAATCGGTTTAATCGAAACGAATTTGGATACGCACGAAACGGTCATATCGGGTAAAACGAGAAGTCTGATGGAACTGGGACCGCAAACGGACGGTCAACGTAAACAATGCAATGCAAAACATAGAATCGTTCAGACAATGGAGCCACAGACCCGACGACCACACAAAAGTATGGAATTTCTGCTAGATAAAGAAAATCAAAAATTCGTTCTGGTGAGTACTGTGCACAAAATTGTATAATACCTTTAGCGAGACACCTTTTACCTTAAAACTGCTAGGCATACATATAAACCATACACACAATCATACATTTCCAGCAATTAATTTTGTCAATTTAGAACGTTACTTTATAACTGCTTACATCCTGTGAATTGTGTGACCATATTTTGTTGCATTAAAATAAACATTTTCAAGTCTAGCCCCTCTCGTCTCTTTATACGTATATATATCGCTCTGTATACATTTTGTTAATGCATTCAACTAAACAAAAAAGTGGCACTAACACAACTTTGCCGTGGCCCGAGTTCGTGTCACTTACACCCAACCGTATAAAATGACTGTTAGTGTAGACCCTAAATGTGAAGCGATAAACTTAATGAATTTCTGTAATTAAATTGTCATTGTGTTGGTCATTCTCTTTTTGAAAAAATGCAAAATAAAATTTCAATTAATTCTATTGTCAAGGTATCATAATTGTCTTCCTTGAATGTTATGAGATAATGGAATTGAAATAAAAAACCTTGACTGATTGTATGTGAATAAAATTGTGAATTTATTCGCTAACAATGTACACATCATAATTCGTTCTAACAAAACAATTTTCTCCTTCCCCTTCATCAAAATTTTACATTTATTTTCGATGACGTTCTATCTAACATACCATAGACACCGAGATGAAGATAACCTTGTTCCATATGGATTAAATACATGTATTTACCAGTCTGCAACATTATCTAGACACTTAATAGTTCAAACATTTTAGCTGAATTCACAGAAAAAGTGTCTGCACTACAATTTACAGAAGGGCGGTGTTATGAACTGTTGCTTCAAAATGCAATGTGTTTTGTTGTTTATTATAGTCTCTATATGTTGGAGAATGTACATAAAAAAAATTGTGTACCGAATGTACATTCGGTACAGTCTATGATAATAAACGCCATTTGGCTGGATAATTTATGGACTCTCTTCAATTCTACCATACGGACTGCAATGAAATTCATGTTAAAATAATTTCTTTTTAAATAATGCTCTTTCGTTCTGTGCTGCTGGTACATTTAATCATATTTAAATGTGTGGTCTTGAAGAAATGGAATAGCTAAACAATTGCTCGTAAAACATTAGATTAGAGCTACCAGCTGTGTGTATTTGTTTGTATAATTCCCGTATGGTCTTATGAGTAATGATAAGGTGAACTTTTATTTTTTTTATTATTTGGACGAGTTTTTATTGCTTTATGCTGCCATAAGACATTCAACCCGAAAATTATTCAAAAATTTGTTTTTTTTGTTTTACTGTAATTTTCACCTTTTTTATTTACTTTCTTCGTACGTCATTTGAACCCTTGCCAATAAAAAAAAACGGTTGAATCATTCATACACGTCCGGCAGATCTGCAACCCTCGTACTAAGCAAAATTAACCGATAAAAACGAACCATTCACGTTCTGGTGTTTTTTTTAGCATTCTCACTTTAGTCATGCCCGCACGTTAGTAAGCGGGCGTGATGCAGGTACTCACTACAAAATTTTCAACAAAAAATTATTAACAACATTTTGACTTCCCCCCTTAATAGTGTAGTCGATTCGATAACGAAAATTTTGTTAAGGAACGTATTCCGAGCGAGTTCCGGCAAACGAGTGATTGAAGGTTGTTGTGGACATCTTTGTCGAATTATTGACAGGGCTGTGTGAAACGGAGAGATACATGTGATAGCTCATTTTAAGGGTAATTCGGAAAATGTAACTACGTCAAAACAAACTTTGAACCTTTACCTTTAAAATGAGATATCACACGTATCTCTCCGTTTCACACAGCCCTGTCAATAATTCGACAAAGACACATCTGCACTTAAACTTTGAAGAGGTGGTGAGGGGAAGAGTGAAAAGGAATTCTTTGTCGCTTCAGAAAACTATTTCTTCGATGTCCCCAACAACCTCTAATCACTCGTTTGCCGGAACTCGCTCGGTAAACGTTCATTGCGTTATTGACTACACTATAACGCCAACGATTCAGGACATATTTGTCTCTATTTTAACTATTTTCCTAACAGTAGTTTCCTCAACATTTGACACTTGTGACGCAATAATTTTTTAAAATTTTCTTTCTTACATTTTTTGTGAGTAGAACGTTTCGATCACTGTTTCGAACTGCGAGAAAATACGTCTGTCGACGTTTTGCATTAATATGCAGTTCAAAATACCATTTCTCATGAGGCCATGGCGACAGTGGTACTTGATACAGTGCTCTAGGAACACCATATCAATTTGCACATGAACAAGTATAGCGAATTATAATCGGAATGAAATTCCAATTCATCACTATCCTTGCAGACTCGTGGCGGTCTGTAGTTAAACCACCACAAAAGCTAAACAATGTTTTTAAAACTTTAATTTTTTGTTGATAATACTTTTACTTACGGGCGCGGAATGCGTCATCCTCAGCGATATCAGTTATTTTGAAAGTAGACAAAAGGACTTGCATCACTTTTATCCTCAGGGTTTTTTGACTGATTCTGAATTTCATAAATTTGTTGTTGTCCTTAATTCAATTGATGTAACGTGTAAATACACCGTTTGCTGTTTGTACATACCGATAATACCACAACCATTATTTTCGTGACCAATTCTCGTAGGAGAGTTTATGTTCCAATAACATTTTTGTGGGTGTTTTTGTGCTTCTATTTCTCATAATTTTCTTCGAACCACTCGGCTTAGAACATAACTGTTTGGTTTATATTTTTTGAAATGCTTCGTTAGCAGATCTTGTAGCTGATACAATGTTAAGCCATTGTAAACAATCGATACGAGGAAATATATAATTCCATAATTTAATCAGTTATTGAAAGGAAAGTTTCTTGCAGTAGAGATGCAGTATAGTAATCGGTAATATGCTTTTCTATCCAATATTTGTATACATAAGATTTACCTTGAACTTTTTGTTTATTTGTTTCGAATATACAGAAGTTTTCGTTGTAAATCCCAATATAAAATGAACCATGGCTCTGTACAACACTATAATCGTCGAAATATAAATTTTGTATTCTAGTCTGTATGTTCGTCAATAATTTATTTTTATTATCGGAAATGTGTGTGTGTGTTGTTGTTTCAGAAAGGAAACGTATAGTTCTCGGTTCAATTCGAGTCACTGCAATAAATATGTACACATTTTTGGTTCATGGAAAAGAAACAACAACAACAAAGAACTACAAAGCCCGATGAAAGCTAATAATATTTTCGTATCACAAAGTGTTTCAATCTGAGAAATTTAATGTAATATTTACACGAGCTATTTATATCCATCCGTACAAAAAATATGGATGGATGGATAACAAATCTCGATAAAACTCTGATGCAGATGCATGATGTACCTATAATGGTTGTTATGTACTGTACTGTATACGTGGGTACATTTTATGTTACTTTGTTCATGGAATCTCTCAATGGAATGAAAATTTGAATCAGTTCGTCTATTTTGAGCGAATTTTATTATTTTTTTGTTGTTTCCCTTTTTTTTCGTATGAGTACATTTGGTCTATTATTAAATTTCATTCAATTCTTGGCAATAGCGTTGAAAGCCATTCATAAATGTCATACGTACGTCCGTAAAGAATGAAGACATGTGTATCCATTTATAAGTAAATGGAAAGAAAATTTTCACGTCGAGAAAAACAAAATTATCTTATTTTCATTCCAACAACATCTGATGAATATTTTCGCATCATTTTGCTACGCCCTTTTTTCAGTTTTTCCACTTTGCAATTCGCTGCAAAAAATATATCGATAAATTTAAAACGAACCACGAAGAGTCATGGTACATTTGGATTGTAATAAAATTATTCCATTTCACTTAACCGCATAACTTTCTATTGCGATCAATTTTATTCGTAATAAATGCAACGACATGACTGAGAATTTGGGGCAATTCACAAAGTACTTCCTACACTTTTTCTAATGTTTTGACCACCTCTCTTCTCGGTGATGTCTTTTCCTGTATCGGTAACATAGTATGTCACCATTGGTTAACCCGTTCTTCCTATGAATGGACATCATTTATGTATGACCATGATTTGAATTTATTGCATCTCAAAGCTGTGATGGGTCAATACTAGAGCTATTAATAGAAAATGCACTGGGAGGCTCTGTCTTGGACGTCACTTTTGCAAAAAGAACAAACGTTTGCTTTAGAGGTGATAAGACATTAGACCACTGTTTCTAATTATTAGAAAATTAAATGCGTCATTCCAAGTTTTGCATAATATGTAATTCAAAAATACCGTTTCTCATCAGTCCATGGCGACAATGGTACTCGATGCAGTGCTCTATCGAATACTATACCGATTTGCTCACGAAAAATTCTAGCGAATCATAGTTGAAATGTAATTTCAACTCATCACCAAACTTTTAACTCGTGCCCAGTCCTATGGTAAAGCTACCAAAAAGCGAACAAAAGCAAGGAGAATGAGGCACTGTTAATCCGAAGAAAAATCAACTTAACTTGGATGAAGAACACCTACACTATTATATCCATGTCTCTTCCCATGGACCACAAGAAAAAAAGAATTTGATCGATCAATTCATGTAACGATCAATTCCTCTTTTTCTTGCGATATGTTCTTATTTTTCTGCGATCAGTTTAAATGTGTGCCTGTATCCATTATTGCCACAGTGATGGCCGTGGTCGAATAGACTAGACACTTCAAAGTACCGATATGTTTTTCCTCAAAAACTGTTTCCAAACGCCACCAGTCGCCAAGTTCCAATACATCCAGGGCCAATTATTGGTAAATTTTATTTACTGAAATTACTGAAAATTATCGAAATTCAACGAAATTACTGAAATCTATCGAAAAACGTTTTCGATAAATTTTGGTAGATTTAGTCATTTCAGTTAACAAAATTACCAAATAATAGCCCCTGAGCATACCTATCGAAACGAAATAAATTTTAGGTCATCACGTTCCTCACAAAAAACCAAAACATTCCATGCAAACTGTAATGGCGTCTCAACGAAATATTTCTCAATCTTTGGTTAAATATAGTAAATTCAAAATGATTTGTTTAAGAGCATTGGTTATAGCTTTACGTCAGGAAGTATTTCAGCTGAAAACAGATTCATAAATTTTGTTGTGATGTAAACATTTTAACCTTGGCTCGATGGCTGTAGCGTTGTTTTGTTTACCAGGACTTTAAAAGCAACAACAACTAAAAAATCGAAAATCGTACACGGTAAACCGTTTTGTTTTATCTTCAATTTTATTATTATCTCAACGGTAGATTATATTATAGGAATTCCACCGACCATTGATATAAATTCAACTATCGTTCAGATGAGGTAATACTTGTTTTGGTATTTTTAGAGGACAAGTTTATGATATCGCATACCATTATCATGTTGTTTTTTCCTTCACATTTTCATTGTCATCGTCATGTTCGTTCAAATTGTGTTTTGCTGCGCTACAATGCGACCAATACCGAGTAGAAAATGATATCATTACCAACAATTTATTAATTAAAATCAATTAGTATGTTCCCTATTACAGCTAACAAGCATCGCACTTACGAATACACATTCTTTTTATTCTCTCCTACATCCAATATATCCTCTTATCGCATTTATATGACTTTTAATATAGAGGTGTGGTTTTCTTGCTGTATTACGCTTTTCACAGAGAAGATAATCATTCTTAAATAATAATAAACGGTTCATTTTTAAGTGGTTCTTGTGTGTGCTGTTAAGTGAACACTTTAGATAATAAAAATGATATCGCAGGTTTTTTGGAACATAATTTTTCTTGAACGTTACACGAATTCGTAGTGTTTTTGAACATGAACTTGATTTTGATAATTTCGATAAAACCTCTGTGTGTGTTGTAACTGGCTTTAATTTGCTTTTTTATTGAGTTGTTACATTTGATAGAATCAAAACAAAACAAAAAAACGTTTCCATAAAACAAAAGAATTTAATGCGTGACGGCACGTTAACTTTAAAATTCTTCCTAAAAATACGAAATTGCTCTTTGTGCTGCTCTATAAAATTCATTTCATGTTTTCATATTTCAAAAATTTCGTCAACAGTTCAACGATTCAAAATTTACATACACACATATCGTGTGAACCATCATCATATCATAGTACACACAACACTACAATTATGTTTCATCCACCCAAAGAGCTTTTCCGAAAAGATTTTGCCCATGCAAATCGGAAAAGTGTTTCTTTTCCCAAAAAAAAGCTTTCCTCTCGTCACAGTGTCCTTATCCCCCCCGCCACTCACATAATTACTTTTCAGTGGCATTATTCTCATGAATATTTTAGAATCCATCCCCATCATAAAGTCATCCTCCGTCGAACGTGCCATGACCGTTTTTCATAAATGATTTAATTTCACAAAGCCCTAAATTACATATCCCATTTATGTTCGTTTCGTGGTCGTAATTCGTTTGATAAAATGTCGTTGACTGTTTGGATTTTTAACCATCAGACTTAACTTCAGTCTGGAACGACCGAACAATAAACGTTTAAGTGGGGTGGGTTCTTGTGATCGAGAGATAGGGGTTGTTTTTAGAATGTTATTAAAGCTCTGAGTGAATGACACGATGTTATTGGCTGAGAATGTTGAGCTAATCATTTTTTGTGGAAGATTTTTTTTTATCGAGTCAAAACGTTTGAATATTTCCATCGTCTGTTTTATGAAAAACTTTAGAGAGCTATAGCATCGTAGGAAGCTATATAACACCCACTTTTAATTAAAACCAAATGGTTGACATTAAATTTGGGTTCGTTGAGACGCGACAGAATGTAGTCTTCCCTTCGATTTTTGATTTGGATTTTAGTCTTCATTGAGTCATCCTAGATTTCGAATGGTCAGATTATAATGCTTCCCGACTATTAGAACTTCAATTGAAATTGACAAATTCACATTTACTGGTTGGAATGTCTTTCGTTCAATCGTTTTTCTATTGATAAGGTAAAAGCTGTAGAGCCCTCAGAAAAAAAGAAAAGTCTGCATTTTGGCACCAACTTTTTAGCCCTGTACGAAGTACTGGGGGCTTATAAGATTAATATTCCGTTTGTAACACGTCGAATTGGAAGCAGACAGTGAGGGCAAAGCATTTGGTTATGTTCATAGACTACGAATCCGCAATAAAAAAAAAAGTCCGTCCGTCCGTCCGTCCGTCCATCCGTCCATCCGTCCGTCTGTGACCCCTCTAGCTTGACTAAATCACAACCTTTTTTCAAAATTCTTTTTTTCCCCGATTGGTATCGACAAAAGTAAGGTCAAGTTCGAAAATGGGCATGGTAGGGCCCTAGGCTAGGGCTAGGGCCCTATAGGTGTTTTTCAGTCTTTCGACGATATCTACCGAAATACGCACGCAATAGCTGCTTTTGATATATCAAATTAAAGGTATTGACGAGTAGAACAAAGTTGCTGAACATTGTTTTTGGGTAAGATGCAACGTGGGCTTGTTGGGAGGGCTCAAAGGGCGTTACTCGGCCCTAATTGTTTTTTGCACATAAATCGAGTAAATCTCATCCGATTTTGCTAGATTTTGTTTCATTTGAGAGATAATTGAATGCCGAATAGAATGATGGCAAAAAAAGTTTCAAATTTGGGCCCTTGGCCTAAGGCCGCTACTCGGCCCTAAGTGTTTTTTGCACATCAATCGAGTAAATCTTATCCGATTTTGCTAGTTTTTGTTTCATTTGAGAGATAATTGAATGCCGAATAGAATGATGGCAAAAAAAATTTCAAATTTGGGCTCTTGGCCTAAGGCCGCTACTCGGCCCTAAGTGTTTTTTGCACATCAATCGAGTAAATCTCATCCGATTTTGCTAGTTTTTGTTTCATTTGAGAGGTAATTGAATACCCAATGGAATGTTGCCAAAAAATTTTGGGTTTCTAAAATAATGTCGTAAATTGTTGGTTTTATTTGAAAGGTACTTCGTACGGGCTTTCGTAATTGCGCTATGCGCAATTTTAAAAATGAACAGTTTCAGTAAATTTGACAATGCCCAACTTGACTTGCATTTTGGTAACAGACGCATTAGAGGGTTGTAGACGTATTAGGGTTCCGGGCTTATTAGGGCTACGGACGTATTATGATTGCGGACGAAATAGGATTACGGGTTGTACGGGGCTAAGTCGCAGCAAACGCTCCGACTGTTCTGATGCCTTGTTTTCCAAGACATCTGTGGGCTTGCAGCACAAAAGTACTTCATTTATATGTACACCGATAGTGGCTGAGGCCAGCTACAACACCCCATACTCAGTTCCGTGGAACAACGAAGCTGCAGAGAATCCGGATTCTCCGAACATTCACTATATTTTCAGTCATAACTCTCGTGGATGTACTCGCACCAAGCAGTGCGTATGCTCTACCTGTAGGTCTTTCCAAGGCCGACATTCGTACAACATTACAAACAATTTAAAATAATTTTTTCTTGAGTTATTGCCGAAAAACTGTTTTCGGTACCCTCTGACATGTTTTTACTTTTGAGAGCTTTTGACAGAAAATATTTTTTTTTAGAAAAAGTGAAAGATACGTGTTTCCTAGAATTGAGACCGCTTGTTCCCCAATCGCCTGAAGTCTTGGCGATATGACTCTTGAGAACTTGAGGAGGCTCAAGACACAATATTTGAAATAAAAAGGTTTGCGCTCACTTGCGCTCATTATTTATAATTCTCCAATGACCATGCCGACCAAAATTGGTGGCTAACTGAAAAAAAGCTATTACGCAAACTGACCAGCTCAAGATAACAACACCGTCTGTGTTCAAGAACATTAAAGAAACCAGTATTTGTTAGCATTACCATTCTGGTTCAGTTGAAGACTTCTAAGACTTGCGTCATATCATAAACACAAGCAACTTAGTATCACATCGTCGTATCGTAATAACTTTCCAACAGTAAATTTACATAAAACCTATTCTTCATGCGATATTTAATAATAACAAAACAGAAATGGTGGAGGTGTATAATAGCATAGCATCGAATGAAATCCGTAAATTTCGCATTTTTATTTTTTTTCTCTAATTGCGCATACATGACATTTTCAACTCGATTATTAGAATGGATTAAGTTGAAATAGTAAATGGCACTGCAATGTCTAACACACTCACACAAAGGAAATGAATGAATGAAGTTGCGATTATAATTTTTGTATAATTCTCTTTTGCATAGATATGGATTTAACTGTTAAATTTTCCATATCAAACAATACGAAAAAAAAACAGAAACAGAAATATCAACCAGCCTTGAATTTTAAATTGATTTTTTTTTTGTACAATTCATATTTCGACGATTCCGCTGCGGTAACGGATTCCAAATGTGACCATAAATTATTCGATTTAAATTCTTTTGTCATCGACAAAGTTTAACTTAGCATAATATGCAGATCGTCTGGTATGATAAAATCGTTCATTTAAAGGTGTGTGGTCATTGGCCAACTAATCTTGAATTTTGAAATAGATGTGCTCGACGTATATTGTTGTAAACTGTCCCTTTCGTTACATCATCTTCATGTTGACGGAAGTGGTTCATTACAATGTTTGATTAACATCTGTGCATATGTTAGCGGAGTATCAACAGTTCAATTTTTACTATGTTACACATTCAGCTCTATCAATTTTTGAAAATATGAACCATTCCGAGAACTATTCATTTTGTAGCTCAAACTATCTCTACTTCCCTTCCCATTCATCTAACTGATTCAAAATTCAATTGTCGGCATATTTTTTGGCACATATTCGATTACGTTTCTTTGGAAAATTCTCCTCAATTTTATCTATTGTTAACCGACCGAGATAAATTCTTAACACAGAATTTTTGCTCGATTGCCAACAATCGATGCATACTTTGAACGTACCCTCATGAGGATACTAGTTGACTGTGTATAGAGATGAGTTATTCGTACAAATACATCATACACACATAGCATAAAATATTGTGGATGAATCTACTACCCCCGAACCATGCATCCGACTGTATAAAACGTAAAATTTGACTAGGTCGAGTATTTTAAATTGCCTCCAGCACACGGACGTATTGCGCATGTACCAGAATAAAAGGAACGAAACTAGTGCGAGGTCAGACAACATTGAACAACGACAGTAACAGTGTACGAGAAATTTATGAGAACACACAAAAAAAAACGTTTCACTTAAACCATTAAAATAATGAAAAACCAAAAATTGAAAATTTGTCCAGTTTTTCGTCGGAAAATGTGCCAAATCAAGTTTGCCGTAGATTGATAAATCACATAGAAATGAAGTGTAATAATTGCAATAATCAACGCCCAAAATTGTGTGTAGGGTAAATTGTGTGTGGGGTTTTTTTTTTCACCCGATGGCAACTTGAATTTTACGACC
This sequence comes from Bradysia coprophila, assembly GCF_014529535.1. Classification (NCBI taxonomy): domain Eukaryota; kingdom Metazoa; phylum Arthropoda; class Insecta; order Diptera; family Sciaridae; genus Bradysia; species Bradysia coprophila. The sequence goes on from NW_023503374.1 coordinate 4,562,843, forward strand.
TGAATTTTTTCTTTTTTCTTTTGCATATAAATTCTAAATGCTAGAATTGAGAAATGTTCACGTACACCCAAAACGATTACAGCGAGGTAAATCTATGTTCGAATTTTATTTTTATCTAAAACTCACATTGTGAAACAATTACCCCTCCTGTTCCACTGTATCTAGTGAAAAATTGTAATGACACACAGTGCTGATACCCAAAGAAGAAAGTATTGATTATGAAAATGTCAAAAGACAAATTCGGTGTCTCTGTGAATGCATTCAGTACGTAACGTAGGTACGGATGTGTTCTGCAATATTGTATAACCATTATCAATTATCATATCTCGGTCATTGCAGGTTTATTTTCAAATTACTTAAGTAGAAATGTGTGCAACGTGTAAGGTGACACAAATGAATCATTCCAGTTATTATTAATGCATTTAGTCGCTATTAATAAGTCGTTTATTCCACTGAAATGTGTGTATTATCAGGCAAATAAATTATTCGACTTTCAAGGTGACATTATATTGTACGAATAACGAATCAGTCAGTAGAATATTTTGGAAAAAAAGGTGTAGAGCCAGACTTGAAGATCTATACATCTCTTCACTCTCTGTACCCAATTACACAAATTGGACAACTTCAGTGCATTGTGGTTTGGAGCGAAATGGAAAATTATGCGAACTGATTTCTCTGTCTTCGTTCATATCACATGTACCTCTACTACAGTGGTGTGTTCAATTTCCGAATAAATATTAATCCTTCCTCTCTGTTTCTAGGTAGAAATAACCATTTATTGCTTTGCTAATTATGTTCACGTCGCAACAGCAAAAAAGGTGTTCTTAAGGGCACACACACTAACAATTCTATTACTCAGTCCCGGCTGCCGGTACATCATTTTGTAAACCCTCGGTTTATTTGTTAGTTTAGCTTGAAATTTACATAAGAAGTGTGTCATGACTACACGTCTGTTTGTAGTAACGGAAATATCCAGAAAAGACAATTGACCATTGAGAGGTAACAGGAGAGTGACATACAGTTCACCTTGTCACTAGTTCATTAGTTAATTTTCAATCTTAAACCTGTCCACACCGTCCGTCGCTGCGTAACGTTTGATACTTTGAGTTGTACTTTGTGTGTTAATGCATGTGTCTCAATTGAGTAATTAATTTTAATTGATCAAAGCCGTTTTCGGGCCCTTCCATTTCTCGTTATTCGTTTAAATAAGTTTTAATTGGAAAAGAAATTATTTTTTTATTGAAATAATGAGTGACTCACTGGAGAATGCCGACTGTTCATTTTCATTCGACACAAGTCTATCAGCTGAATTCGATTTGTCATCGTATGCTGGTATCGTTTATGAACTGTCCGTTGTGCCTCCGCAACAGAAGCGGCTGAAAAATGTTGAAGATTTTTTGGGTTTTGACATATTGGGCACGGATAACGACAACTGTGAACGTGACGAAGAAATGGTTGATATGAATGAAACTCAGTTGACCGATGACTTTAATCAAACGCACTTGACTGACGAATTTAATCAAATATTCTCTTACTTTGATGACAATATCGACGAATTGACCGATAACAGTGAGGAAGAATACAATGAATTTTGCTCTGAATTACATCAAATCGGTGAGGATGAATTTGACGATGATCAAGAGGAAATAACAAATTCTTCCGACAACTTTCACTTCGGGACATTTATTGATAATGCAACCGAAACACTGCTTCAGGCTAAAGAGAATGTCTTTGTCGGTTCCAAAGTGAAATCTCACGATGAAGACCCATCAAACGTTGAATTTTATGACAATTTGTCTAAAGAACTGGGCGTTGGTAATGTTAGAGAAAAGGTTCTAATGTACAATGAAATGTTAGAGAAAATTAACGCAAGTCTCGAGTCAGAGAGAAAATTCTTTAGGAAAAAAGTCGAGGACAACGTTACAAAAGACGTTACCAATTTGATTTCAAGCGGGGACTTTCAGTTGTTAGCGAAATATGTGAGGAAACTTTCCTCGATCGAAACATATGCCCAAATTTTAAGTCGCTTGAATCGCTTAGTAAGTGCTCTCAGCCAATTAGACAAAAATCGATTGGCCACCATGAATACTAAATCGCTAAAAAATTTCTTGTCTTTCATCAAAATCTACTCTCATGAATGTGTCAATATGTCGGTAGCTATTCGCAAAGATATTGCCCTTGATTTAGAGAAAAAATTGCTTACTAATGAGGACTTGTTGTATTGTTTGGATTTTGTTGCCAAGGAGGTAAATTCATTATCCGAACGGATACATTTTCACATAAGCTTTTCGTTTAAACTTTTGAATTTTTAAACTTATTTTTAACTTTACTTTCAATCCTTGCTTTCAGCCACCAGAGAATGAGCTCCAAAAATGCCATGACAATAATCCAGTGTTAAGTGAACATCAACTTCGAGTACAAGCCTCACTACAAAGGTTAAACATACCAGAATGGTATCGCAAATATGGTCCCCCGTCGAAACCGACTGAATCCAGTCAAGGCGGTTATGTTCCCGGCAGCTTTACGAAAAAGCGCAATTCCGATGTTAGTCGTTGGACCGGTCTCAATTCAAAAACGACATCGCTCAGCTCGCTAGGATCGAATCGGGCAGATCGCAGTCCGCTATTGTTAAGTCCGTCAGCACATAGTCATCACGGTCAAACAGGGTTCTCGCGGTGGTCAACGTCACAACTAAATTCAAGTCTCACATCGCCGAGTGCTTCAACACGTGGATCATTTTCGCGTGGTGGTGTCTTAAATTCGAGCACATTATCGGGTTCTTCTGGATACAGTGCGCGGAGTTCGATACGACAACCGTACTTGGGTTGGCGTAGTCAGGAAAAATTAGATAATCCGAGAACGCCTGGAGAAAGGTAAGAGACGCGTTATGATTGTGTGTAATTTTCAACAAGGGAGAAAGAACTTATTTGGTAACCCTCACGGTACTAGTCCAAGATTATTCGTGTCCCTAAAGTCGCTTTCGTCGAGTCGGAATATGCTACAACTAGTCGTAATTGAAATGTCGTAAATCTCAAGTTATCTTGGCTCTTAAGTAGTCGTAACTTGAGACGCCGTAATTTTTGACATATACGGTTTTGGCCGCTCATTCGTTGCCTTAAAAGTTGCTGTGAAACGATGTATTAAACGTCAATGTTCTGATGGAGTTTTAGACACCAAGCTCTACCAAAAATCAGAATTTTCTTGTTCATTGCAAACCAGAATGAGTTGTCTCTCCTTCGATTGTAAACCGGCGATGATCAATATACATTCCTCTACAATAACAAATTTTCAGATTGGCAGCTAGACATTCGGAGCATTTGCTTGGACGACAATTGTCGAAACAGCGAAAACAAAACGACCAACAAGAGCCAGCAGTGACACCGGAAATACAGTCATCAATCAAAGAAGTCACATCAGCAATCGTACATTTTGTAAACGATCAAGCGGATCGCACTTCCAGAAGTAGATCGACAAGCCCTACAGCAAGGTGAGTACTTGACGGGTTCATAGACCAGTGACATACGGTACATTGAGTCCTTCGTGGAGCTACGACTCGAAACCTATGTCAAATTGTTTTCTTACCCGATACGAAAAATGGTTGTTCTACGAGTTTCATTTTCGAGCCCTAGAAGGGTTAAGGCGAGAGTGGGGTCGAATTGACGTTATTGACGGCCTAATGGAATTGAAAAATAAAATTTTCGTTGGTGGGTTGGGCATGCCTGGCAATTCCATTTGGGTTCAATACCTTCAATTTGATCCTAATAAGCATTTTGTATGATATGTGATTGCCGAGATGACGTATACCATGTCTTACCCCTTGAAGGGCTAGAAACTAAAAGTCGTTGAACAACTATTTTGCGTATCGGGTAACAAAACCGTGTTCTTATGAGGAACTGAAGGTACCGTCGGGCACTTGTCTGTATCAGTATCCTTGCGAATTGTGAAGAGAATGTTAAATATGAAATTCTTTCCATTTTGCCCAGAAAATGTTGGCTTGAAAGTTCATTCGTTGGAAATCGACCGCTTGATTCGCCCCAAACACCTGTTATCGACACATTTTCCCCGCGTGGTAGTACGGATGCGACAATGTCCCGATTGAATGGCGTCGGTAAGTCAGTGCTTGTCTAAATAATAGAGTTTACAGTTTAATTTATTTATTTTTTAATTTGTAACAAAAGAGAAACGAAAACATTTTAATTATGTTAAAATCACACACAACTTTTTTTTGTCTTAGTATTTAGTGCAATTAGTTCTTCATTGTCAGAAAGATTGACAAACACTTTTTTTATATAATTTAAAAGATCAAAAATCAGATTTTTTTTTATTCAATTTTTATAGTTTTGTATGTTCAAGACGATTTAGTTTACAGAAATATTGAGCTGATAAATTTTAGCTTTTAGTATTTTATGTTATTGTGCATAAATGAAATATGTAATGGGTTTCTATTATTTTGTATGTAATACTGTAATTGTGCCTCTGTCTCTCTCTTGCTGTTTCTGTCTAGATTTATATTTTCGTAAGAAATTTCTTTATAATTTGTAGTGGCAACTAAGCGAAATATTGTTTTTGCGTAATCTTTTCAAAGATTTAAATAATCGATCAGCTAAGCTTAATTGATCATCAGAATTGTTACAAATTGTTACAAAAGAATAAAATGAATAAATCGCCAAATTTCAATTTTACTCGGAGCTGTTTCTTTGGTTACTTGTTAATCAACGCAGAGAATCACCTTTTTAAACGGAAAATGGTTTAACCACATGCCTCAGAAGTTGCTTCATTTTCTATTCGGATTGTAGTTTCGACGATAATGATTTGATATAACAGAAGATTGTAAAATCAGTTGATTGATGGCTCATGATGTTGAGAATGCACAATGATTGCTTAAAGACATCAGTACATGAAAGAATTCAGTAGTGTGTGAAGCCCATGTCAATGTGCGTGGCGACAAAAAAATACGTCCCTTTACACAGCCTGTCGGTCCTCATTGAGTGACAACAATTTCAGTTCCCGAATTCTTGCTATATGAGCCTTGAAAAACACTCGAATCCTTTCACTGACAAGCATATGATCAGTGTTATTACCGAATCTATTACTTTTCCTTTGGACCTATTAAAGTGCCAGAAATCTAGTACATTTTCTGCTGGCCATACAAAAATTCATCCGAAAATGAATTCTATGCAGTTCATAGCTGGAATCACTGTAACAAGTCTCAATACATTTTACTGAAATCTTTTACTTAAATTGTTAAAATATTCATTTTGCTATATAAGCTCATATTATTCGCAAAACATTTAGGGCTACTAGATTATTCAGGTCTCTAGTCAAATCAGCGCTACTGCCTGGTTAATTTTACTCTGTCGTTGACAGTGTATCAAACAAATTATTACAAAATAGTACTCTATTTGGCAGCTGTCACTTGCTTGGCACATTTATTTTGAAGGCATGTGGTTCAACAAATTTCGGTTCAGAATTGAATTCTTCTGTCGTTTTTGTTCTATTGAAACGTATCCGATTTAATCAAAAAAAAAAAAATTGAGAATAAGAACGAAAGATTATTAATCACCACCATTTTTGATAGCTTTTAAATTTCGGTTGGTTATGATTTGAGATATTTTATAGCTTGTTAATTAGACACAAAAATTCACCAAAAAATTGACAGATTTTTTCTGAAAGCATGGATGGATATGCTAAACTGATGATTGAATGATAGATTTGAAGTTTTCTTCATTTTTTATTTAATTTTTTGGTTTTTAATTTGCATAAGTAAACAATGAAGTCTGTAAGTTCCTTGTGAAATCGTCGCAATGCATAGTCAAGTTAAACAAACACCGAAAACCAAATTGGAAAAGTTTTCATTAGCCGGAAATAGAATTATATTTCCAACCAAAAAAAATCCGATAAAAATTGTGACACGAATAGCCGTAACCGGATAAACTCGCTTCCATTAGCTAATTAATTAAATTATCTCGTTTGATACTCGCACAAAATTATATTTAATGTGAATACGCCAGCGTTGACTATCAAAGCGAACAAGTTTTAATTTTATGTGAACTCTTTACCCAACGAATAAAAAACAAACATTACCAGTGCTCTATCGTTTACCCAGCTAAATTATTCCACTGGTGCATTGCTAATGTTATTTACATACTAAAATGTGTTCATATACCTCTCGCGATGGTGGTGGCGGGATAGTTAATTGATATATTCATTGTGAGATGGATCTAAATCCTTTTTTTTATCGGTGAGAACGTATCAAACGCTTTAATGAGAAATTTAAATTGAGTTCTGTTTTTGCGGAGACGAATAATGAATGTACTCCGGAGGCTAATGAATCCTTTTTAATTTGGAAGTGTACCAATGTGAATATGAAACGCATACGACCGTTAAAGTCGACATTGAATATTTTTGATAATAAAATGGAGATTTGTGTCTGATCATTAAAAAAATTTAATAAAAGTCACAAAACTAGCTTCACTTTACTAAATTTACCGAGTAATGAATAGCCAAGTTATGCAAGGTAATTTTACGCGTAGAAGGAACTGTATAATGTCTTAAAACTTGTAAAATTTGTTTTTAGTCGTTTAATTTTCCGTTTTCTTATTTTCTATTATTATTATTTGCGAATTTATTACAATTTAATATTTTTAATTATATTTTTTAATAAACGTCTAAATAAGTTTATTGCAAAAATTATGTTGTTTGATTTTTTATCGTTTATTTTCGGTCGTTCAACGAAAAATACGTCTTTCCAGCCGGGCTTTCCTTTTGAGTTTTATTTTTGTTGCGTAACGCTTCTTAGAATGAATCGTCGTAGAATGTGATTGCACCACTGTTTAAGACCGACAGCTTGTATGCATATTAATCGCTCATACAAGGTCACGATACATCTCATCCCTGTGCCATATTATTGTGCTACTCGACCCGAAAATAATAATTTTCTCAACTCCAGTTACGAAGGTAAACCTTTCGTTGGCTTTTTCGGAGAGACCAAGCAATACAATAGCAAAGAGGTTCTTTCAATATAAGCAACGGAAGTTCTACGCATCGTCAATGAGTTGAGAAATATTAATTTATTCAATGGAGTGAAAAATCCTTAATTAGGAACTTGATGTGTGTAATTTTCATACGAGGCCACAGGCTGAGGTTACATTATGGTAAGGAGTTGTGAAATAATTGTTTTGTAACATGTGCCTAAATGAAAATTTTATGCAATATATTGTCAACTGATAATCAGAGACAACGCCTCGCAAAATGTAGGCACAAGTTAGGAACAAGATTTTATGAATAGCAATGGCATCCTCATTTTTGCAAACATCATTTTTAAGCACTAGTGTATAATTATAATGCAAATCTATTTCCACCGGCGTACCTCAAATCTTGTTCAAAAGTTTAACTGATTTAACTGATTAACTGCATTCGATGTACTAAACGGTCCTATGATTGAAGAAACTTCTGGACAAAAAAAAACTTGTCATTCGATGTGTTGTAAACCTCGGATTCGCCGCAGGTCGACAATTTGTACATGTGTGTAATATTTCCATTAAGAGTCACATCACCAAGTCTTCAGGCGATTGGGGAACAAGCGGTATCCGATTTTAATGAGTGATAGCTCGTTGGATTTGTCTTTCAATTCTAGGAAAAACATATCTTTCACTTTTTCGAAAAGAAAAATTGTTTTTTATGAAAAGCGTTCAAAACTAAAGACATGTCAAATGGTACTGTAAACAGTTTTTCTACAATAACTCAAGAAAAAATTAGTTAGACCTACAGGTAGAGTATACGCACTGCTTGGTGCGAGTAGATCCACGAGAGTTATGACTAAAAATAAAGCAGATGTTCGGAGAGACCGCCTTCCCTGCAGCATCGATTTTCCACGGAACTGAGTATAGGGTGTTGTAGCTGGCCTCAGCCATTATCTTTCCACATATAAATGAACCCAGTACTTTTGTGCTACAAGCCTACAGAGGTCTTAGAAAAAAAAGATGGTGCCAAAATGTAGATATTTTCCTTCTTTATGGAGACCCAACCGGTGAAACAGTGTCTGGAACGGTAGTACGGCAGTAATTTTTTATTGTCTACTATTCTTTTACTATATCAATAGAAAAACGCTTCGCCATGTCGCGAATATAATGTCGTTACAACAGATCCAAGGTTAGTAATAGGCATGGGCGATAATGATAATCGATAATCGATAATTTCTTTCGATTGATATTATCGATAATTTTGAACGTCTCCTATCCCTAGTTAGTAAAATAAAGAGAAAAATTATTAATTTTTTTGCTGAGGGTTTTAGTCAAATAAAGTGTTAGCGTATCACGACTCCAGAACAGTAATTAGTTGTTCAATCGGACCAATATTTGCAACGCGACAGGAGTTTGGAAACCGTTTGCTCCCACTTGAGCATATGGTTTTTCCAAACTCCTGTAGCGTAGCAAATATTGGTCCGATTAAACAACTAATTACTGTTCTGGAGTCCTGAGGTACGCTAATACTTTATTTGACTAAAATCTGCCGAGAAAAATTTCATAATTTTTCTCTCGATTTGACTAACACTGGAATTGTTGCAACGACATATATTGGCGACATAGCGAAGCGTTTTTCTATTGATAAGGTAAAAGAATAGTAGACGATAAAAAATGACTGCCGTAGTACCGTTCCAGATGCTGTTCCAAGCAGTGCGTATACTCTACCTGTAGGTCTTTCCAGGGTCGACATTCGTACAACATTACAATAATTTAAAATAATTTTTTCTTAAGTTATTGCCGAAAAACCGTTTACAGTATCCCCTGAAATTTTGAACGATTTTCACAGAAAACAATTTTTTTTTTGAAAAAGTGAAAGATACCTTTTTCCTAGAATTAAAATACGAATCCAACGAGCTATCAATCATTAAAATTGGAGACCGCTTGTTCCCAAAGGTAATTAAATCACCTGAAGTTTTGGAGATATCGATATGACTCTTAAGGCACAGTGTGGGAATTTACCTACTTTTACGACAGTTGTTTTTGAGCATTGTAAAGCCCCTAAGTAGGGTAGACTTGATCTCAGCCGTTACACAGCCGTTGTAGAAAATCAAACATGACAACAAACAGAAGGCATCTAATGCAAAATGACGAATCAGAAAAATCAAAAATAAAATTTTTTATTGAAAGGGATGTCGTACCAGACACGACATATTTTAAACTCTTCAAACATGACAGTCCCTTTTAAACTTTTTTTCAAAGTCATTCGTCTCCAATCCTTCATTTTGAACAATGTGTTACAGCTGAGATAATACAATGTCTGGTCTGACCCCGTAAAAAATGTTTTTGTCATTGGGCATAGTGTAATAATATGGCATCATAGGGTTCAACCTGGACCTGATGAGGGATAAATATGTACGTACAGTCTCTCTGTCTATTCAAAAGAAAATTGTTGGAAAAAACCTGGAAACTATCATTCCAACCAACAAGCCAAAATGCATACTCGCACAATATTATGTTGATTTGTGCTATACATTATATATCATTATCCAGTAAATGTGAGTATACGTCAGACGAATCAATAATAGTTGAGTTATTCATAACCCAGCGAGCGCCCTTTTTATTATAAATTTCTTCTGAAATAATAATACCATCGCCTTCAGCTGCACTCCACTTGGGATGAAATTTGTGTGTACCATGGTTGGGTATGCTATCTGAACCATTTATATTTCACTTTGTCTGCGTGTGATTACACATATATATATGTAAACGTTCTGGGATGGGAATTTATCTTAGTTTCTTTATCTTTCGTCTTTATTTTAAAGTAACTAGCGTTATTATGCCGTGAATAATGTCTTCTTCTTTTGAGCATTATAATAAAATGGAAGGGAAACGTCAAGCAGCAATTTAAAAGGAAATGATATCCTTTTTTACTTGAAAGTTCATGTTACGTGGGCTTTGTATGGTAGTCGGAAATGGTTCAAAATTATCTATTTTGTGCACCCAGCACTTGTATAAGGTCAAAGGAAATTGTTACAATTTTGCTTTTAGTGAAATTTATGGAACCTGATGTATGTAGCCCATATACTCTTACCAAAGAATTTTTTTTGCTATCCTTTATCCACTCAGGTCAAAGCTACATAACAATTATGTCATATGAAGAGGGTGTAAGGCTTGCTTGACGGTCCATAAATTTTTTTTAAATTTCTTATTCATTTGACAGGGGATAGGTTCTCGATAATCCTGATTTTTGCGTTGTGTAATTTATGAACCGCCCCATAAAATTGGTGCACAACCAGTTGAAGAGCTTATCAATATGTTTAATACACGGCAAACATTTCGTCTCATTTAATCTGTTACTTCCCTTGTTACCTCCCTACACACACGGTTTGATGCAAAATCTATTACTTCAAACTTTTACCAGCAGCATATATAAAGAGAACAGCAGCCAATAATCGAATAACAATTAATTCGGAAGTCTCTACTGCGTTTACATTTTTACTGTTTGCATCGCGGCCTTTGTCAGACTTCATTTTATCCCGTGATAGTCTTGTTCTAGGATGAGTTTACTTCACACAGATTTACTTCGAACCAAGTCTCTATAGATCTTCGTTCGATGGTATCATCAACGTTATTTTATCGTTTCCCCGCTCCGAGCACCATCCAAGTGAATCAATTCTTCGATACAGTTCACATTCATTAAAGTGAGGGAGACAGTAACAAGACAACGTTCAGCAGAGATACGAAGCGATGGAAAATACTCCACTTACTTGATCATTTGTGTGTAGAACGCTTATTTATGCATTTCTATCATAACAATTCCATTTCAATGCAAAAGTGACGACAACCGCTCCATATTTTTTTCACCTTTCGCTATGAGTGTGTCACATCAAATCACCTATTCAGTTGAGATTCATCCACCGACTCTCTTTCGAAATTATAAATTTTTTCTATTTTTTTTAATAATTCGTCTTCAGCTACACCAATACCAGTATTATCGGTACAGTCGTCTGATCGACCCTCACCAAGTTCGACTACATTAGAAGATGTTTTGGCATCTTTATTGGGATTACCAACTGATTCCTACAGGTCCTCAGGTATGAACCTGTAAGTTTTGTTCCATTATAGTTGACTTCAGTTTAAGAAATGTTTCTTTTTGTTTATGCTTTCACCGTTTTAGATGCATACTGAAAATGCTTTGAACATAATGAAAACAAAATGCTTCTAACCTTGTAATCATTCGCTCAAAAAAAATTGTTTTAATCGAAAAGAAATTGAAATTTTGTTTATAGACACCACTCTAGCTAATAATGATACGACTGACGCAAATACCCATCTCCAAATTGAGACCGTCCCACCGCGACGACGCAGTGAAGGTGATGCCCAAAAGCGTGCCGACTCCAACAGTTCGTTACGGCGAGGCAGCCTCGACTCAACCGAATTTAAAAACGATAATGAATTAGTGAAGTGCCGTTTTCCGAAATGCGATTCTAGTACAACAGCTGCTGAGGCGAAAAAATTCTACAAAAGTTGCCACAATTGCTCCCACATGTATTGCTCCAGAGAATGTCGTCGCTCCCATTGGGAAAAGCATCGAAAGGCTTGTTTACATTCGAGGGTGTCAGCTCTATGTCGACAAGTGTTATCGGCCTGTAAAGACGATGCTGACACACTGCGACACCTGAGCTTATTGGCTCGTAAAGGATTTGAAGGACAGGGCAGAGGAGTTATTCGAATTCTGTTCCGTAGTCCAGAAAGTGCGGAAGCGTTTGTGACGAAAGGTTTTCAGTGTATCGGTGAAGCGTCTTATGTTCGTTGGCCGGAATTACTGCCACAAGAAATGGGCGCTGAGCTCTATTCCGAATTGTTGCGCCTAAGTACAGAATACAAAACTGACTCGAAAATGTTGATTTACGTTGCCATTTGTGTTGTGTCGGAAACGCCAGGAACTGGTGCGGCCCCAGTCAAATGGGAAAGACAATTAGTGTCTCGATGTGCCAAGTTGAAACTAAGCAAAGCTTTACCATCCGAATTAGCCATGCCAAATGTTCCCAATGAACAAAACAATGATATTTTGATACTAACCTTCTGTACAGTGAAAAAGAATAACCAAAAAATTCGCGAACAAATTATGGTCAATGTTCAGAACATATTGAAGCGGCGCGGAGTGAGCATACGGAAACATTTTCCCGAAATTCATCAACGACTCAATTCATTTGTTGAGGGAACCACTGACAGATTTCTTCCGGTCACAATTCATCCTAGAGATAGTAATACTGGCCGTGCATTCATATGCATTATAATGGCGAATAATGGTGAGGCTGATAAAGTTAAGATCCCAACAAATGGCACCAATAACGTTCAAATCATTGATAATTTGGAAAGTGTTGAATGGAACTAGATTATCATTCACAATAGTAGGGGTCCAAACATTGGTGTCAATAGCATTCAAATAATTTACTTTGTAATATGATGCTGTCCATTCGCATTGTATTTAATTAATAAGTGCAATCTAACAATGATCGTCAAAGTTTTCTTTTTAATTCTACTTATCTTATCAATTCTCCTTAATGATTACTAAAATCAAATTATTGTTTATGCGAGGGCAGTGATGTTAATTCGTACAAAGAAACACGAAGAAAAAATAATACTGCCGTCGTACCCGTCAGGTAAGCTCCTTGCTAAATTTTTTTCTTCATGAAATCAAACTGCGAATCTGCTATTTATCAAAACTACGACTATTCGCATTTAGTATTCGTAATAATAATTCGTATAACCAGAATAACTATCAAGTTTGTTACTTCAATTGTTCAAAGTATTATTGAATGACTGGGCCAAATCTTTTACTTCATTTGTTTTAACAAACATTTGGAAAAAAAGGCCTCATTAGTCAGAGCTCTACATTTACTTTTACCGTCGGCGTCGACAACAGATTACATAACCGTTTTTGCTCGCCTGATTTTCGAAAGATTTCAATTGCAAAAGAGTCGAAAATAGTCTTCTGCCTTATCAAATTTACAAAATTTCAAATTCTAATACTGAATTCGGATCCCGTCCGTTTCAAAATTTTTTTTCGGGATACTGCCACTACTTTTGTCTGACGAGTCTTGTAGATTCCTTCAATGTCAGGCCAAAGTCAATAATGGAAATTTTCAGCATTATACTATACAGTCAACTATTTCAATGTTATGGATCTCCACAAGAATGATCTTGAAATTGTGAAAAATGTAAGATTTATTAAGCTAAAAAGAAAATCCTAAAAACCGCTTTATATAATCGTCAGTAAACCATTGCTTCTTAAAGAAAATTATAAAAAAAGATTTACTTCTCAAAAACACCAACAGTAATAATAATAAATGAATAAATGAGTAAGAATAAATAATTAAATTTTATAAAAGAAAGATGAAGAATTAAAATCAGAAATTAAATTTAAAAATTATTTATCAAAATTTAAAGCAAGAAATGTTATCGTCAAAGACTTATTAAGAAATTTTATTTTCAAGTATAAATCGTCAATAAATTTATTAAGAAAAAGAAATGTTCTTATTATATAGCCGAATTACGGATGATTAGTTATATATAATTAGGGAATTATGATTAACCTTTTAGAAACGGCAAGCGTATCGCTACAAAATCATTGAATCTGTTACTTCATTTGTGTAGATTTTCTCCTAGTGTTTGATATAAAAAATCTATTACTTCAATATTCTGATAATACATGTAAACATTATAGCCAGATCTCATCGCTTAATCTCGTCGTCATTGTCCATACCAGATGTCTAGCCGTTTCTATGAGGTTGAACTTGAAGAAATTGTTAAAATAAAAAAAAAAAAATATGGAAAAATGGTGTACACTAACAATAAACATTATCGAAATTATAAATAAATTTAAATTGAAATTGTAATATCACTAATATTATTGTTCGTTATAATTGTAGTTAAATCGAAAAATTTTCTATAATTTAATTTTTTTTATAAGAAAAAACCAAAAATTATTGAATTGTTAAGGTGACAATTGTTTCTATAAAATAATTTACCAAAAAAATTCAGTTCGACAATTTGTGACATAACTAACTGAATCATAAACAGAAACTATATTAATCAATCAAATAAATATAAATAAAATTATCATAAATATAAAATTGATGTTATATTTTGCAATCATTAAGCTATTTTTTAAATAAAAAAAATATTTAAAGAAAATTTAAAACGAATTCTTTACTTTTTATGATTTGAACTGACGATAGTGACTGACTTTGGCCTTTAGTTTTCTTACATAGTTGGTCGAAATTACGGCGATCAGAAGTACAGTCTTAGAAATATTCGATTAGAACTTTTTAATTTGCCGAGCCGCTCGAGTCTAATGCGATAGATACAACCACACAAGGTGAAACCCCAAGTTCGAAACATTTACGTTGGTTATTTTATCACCGCGCGGTGTTCGGATGTTAAAATTACTGAACTAGAAGAATTATTCAATAATTACACTTCAGGTCTATGTTGTCGTCTCGTTTTCGCTTATGTGATAAAATAGAGTACACTCTTGTCACTATCAGTCTCGGCAAGCCTCGACTTTTTCGTGACAAGTGTGTAATATATATTATCTGTCTAGAACGATAATCTCGAGCTCATCCCTCTAGGGAGTTTTTGTTTATCTCGATATATCTGTTCTCGACAGATAAAATATGATATGCACCTATTGCTAGACTGTTATTTTGACGTGTAGGCATTATAGCCCACGCCTTCGGCTAGGGCAATAATGATGTCTGTGAAGTACCTGCGAACTTGAACCTGCGAATTCTACATTATAGTCCGGTCGTTGTGACGATAATTTTACATGAATTTTTGGTGATTTTAGAAATTACAAAAAATTCGCAGATTTGAAACTGCGAAATAAGAAATTCGTAGGTTTGAAACTGCGAAATAAAAAATTCACAGGTTTGAAACTGCGAAAACCAAAAACACAAAATTTGCAGGTTTCGGCCTGAGATTGGGTAGTTTGGTCAAAATCCGCGCGTTCCAAATTCGCAGGTTCAAACCTGCGAAAGAAAATCGCAGGTTTGAACCAGCCAAAAAAAATTGGCAGGTTTGGGCTTCCGGAAAAAAATTGTATGTTCAAAAGTGTAATTCGATTTCCCGGTATCCAATTTTTTTTCCTAACAACTTCCCGGTATCCTGGATACCGCGGATACACATAATTTGCACACGCGAAATCCAATGCTGTAAACTTTGTGGTCCAAAGTTTACAGCCTTGGTAATATCAAGTCTTCGTCGAAGAAAAACATGTTTTCGGTAGATAGATTGCTTGAATCAAAGGCTCTATACCAGGAAAAAGTTGACCGACGTATAAACGTCGGATTCGTTCCTTACATCCCCCGTTTATACAATGACAACAAATGAATGAGCGTGATATGGATTTTTATTGTGCGCGAAATTTTTGAAAACGCAAATAATTTTTGTGGAAATTTTATTATTTTTATTTTTTTCAGGTATTTTAGGCTTTAGGTAATTAGGGTGATATATATTTGATCTTTCATCGACGTTTTATTTATTTTGTGTGAAGTACCTTGTACATTTAGTTTCAAATTTCACACAAAATAAATAAAACGTCGATGAAAGATCAAATATATACCACCCTAATTACCTAAAGCCTAAAATACCTGAAGAAAAATAAAAATAACAAAATTTCCACAAAAATTATTTGCGTTTTCAAAAATTTCGCCCACAATAAAAATCCATATCACGCTCATTCATTTGTTGTCATTGTATAAACGGCGGATGTGAGGAACGAATCCGACGTTTATACGTCGGTCAACTTTTGCCTGGTGTAGAGCCTTTGCTTGAATACTTTCATTAAATGGTCAACCAAAAAGTGGAGTCTGATGATGATGAGATGGAATGTTAAGTTGATGATTTGATGGGATAAACAGATATTTTCTCATCACAGGTCAACTTTGACATAAAAACTGTAATAAAATATTACAAACTTTGCGTTTACTGTAATTGACCATTTACATGGTCTCTCCTATAATTTACTATTAATTCGTAAGCGCGAAATTAAGCGAACATGATTTTGATGATGTTATCACTCACTGTTCACGTTCCTCGGGTATCTCCCGACTTCCCAGTATAGCCAGTGCGGCACTGTATCAGGTGTTTAATAGCATATTATAATCATATATTCTACGTTAGCCACTTACCGGAGGAGTTTTTACAAGTCCTATCATTGTAATTTTTTTTAAACACTCCAAAAGTTAGAAATTTTTTCCCCTAAAACAGCTACTGCACCACATACAGAAAAATTTAGAAATTTTTAAAAGGTCAACATATGCGTCCTCAACACCTCTGCCAACCACCATAATTTCAGATAAATGCGTTACGTATTGTCGGTGATATGCAACAAATCTATTTTGGTCACCCTAGTGCAGACCATTTTTTCATGATTTCTGGCGTGAAAACATAATTACTTCGAGGATTTATGAAAATGGGCATATTTGGGTGTACCACTCCTGAGCTGGGGCCCAATAGGTGTATTAGGGTTTTTCGAAGATATCTACGGCAATTTAAACGCTACACTAGTAAGTGATACGTCAAATGAAAGGTATTTACAATAACAATCGACAAAAAAAAAGTTTATGAAAATTGGATGACCGACTCGTGAGTTTGAACCAGGTACAGGGCGGGAAGCAGTTTTTGTTTATAGGTCGGCCAAATTGGAACGGATTTCAAATATGTTTACTTTACTAGATAGAAATTTAAGGTACCAATCAAGGAAAAAAAAGTTTATGAAATTTGGTTAACTGGAGCGTGAGCTAGGTCCTTGGAGTGAGCTCATATCCGGCTACACGGCAGTACAGTGAAAGTGGTGTATTTTGACAATATCTCGAGTAAATTTTGACCGATTTTTTTTTGTTTGAAAGGTATTAACGAATGTAGGGCGTCAAAACTACTTCCGGTCTCCTAACAAAATGGCTACCGGCGGCCATGTTGGATTTTAGTAAAAGTGATGTATCTTGGGGAAAATGGTACATAGAGAGTTTCTGTTAACAGAAAAGTAATTGGTTATGTGTGTGGGGTGTTTCAGGCATTCCATATATCACGCATATGGACATAGATCGAAAAAGTTTCAAATTTGGGTTCCTTAAAATACTTCGTAAATTTTTGTTTTATTTGAGAGGTACTTCGTACGGGCTTTCGTAATTGAGCTATGTGCAATTTTTAAGATGAAGATGAATACTTTGATTAAAATTGAACGTGCCGCACTTGGGCTAGGTGGGAAGCATTATGGTAACGGGCACATCGGGTTATAGCTTTATTAGGGTTGCGGATGTATTAGGGCTTCGGAAAAATTAGGATCACTGACGAATTAGGGCTACGGATGCACAAGGGTCACGTACGTAATTGGTTTACGGGTCGTAGGGGCTCAGTCGCAGCAAACGCTCCGACTGTTCTGACGGCTTGTTTTTTTTTTGCAAATTACTCAGGAAGGTCCCCTGATTCAATTACTGTATACTCTAAAAAAATCGCCGATGGCTTGTTTTTAAGTTGTTCGAAGTTTTGGCAAATCGGCTCTTAAATATTATAAATCGAAACAAAAAGCCTCAAAGTTGATCACAAAATTACGATTTTGAAAGAGAACATTCTGAGTAATAAAGATTTTGTACCACTGAACTTATCAAATTAACATGTCCTCTCTGGACCTAGAAATATATAACGATGAGGCTACCAACAAGGTTGTCAATGTTTAAAAAAGTTTCAATCCAGACCTTCCAACTTCGCTTTTGGTCCTGCGATGGTCTTTTGGAAGGTATAAAACTGCGACTTTGTATTTTTTTCCGCAGGTTTAAACCAACGAATTTTTTTTTCGCAGGTTTGAACCTGCAAATTCATCCAAATGTGTGAACGAACGAATTTTTTCCGAAGGTTCAAAACTACGATTTTTTGACTAAACCTCCCAATTTCCATTTTGAACCTGCGATTTTTTAACCAAAGCTCCCAATTTTCATTTGGAATCTGCGAATTTTTAACCAGACCTTCCAACTTCCCTTTTGGTTCTGCGTTGGTTTTTTGGCAGGTTTGAAGCTGCGAATTTGAACTTGTGAATTTTTTTTCGCAGGTTTGAACCTGCGATTTTTTTTTCGCAGGTTCAAACCTGCGAATTCTCGAAACTTTCATCAGTAGAAAGTCATGTAAAATGATCGTCACAACGACTGGACTATAATGTAGAATTCGCAGGTTCAAGTTCGCAGGTACTTCACAGACATCAATAATGTCCCACACGCCAAAATATCAATCTTGGCAACAGGTGCATAATATATATTACTCACTAAGGCCACGGGAAATGAGTGTTAACACTCATGTCAATTAATTAATGACTCTCGGGGGAAGTGAAGAAAGTATGTTTTTTTTTGAATTTTTTTCGAATCGTTTGAATGCATAAAACCTAATTTGAAATGACACTGTGCAGAATAGTGCGTAACAACCTTATAACGGCAAATTCTTTTGATTGTATTGCGATACATTATAGTAGATTTGTTAGGGATTTGATTTCTGCAGCGAGATAATAAAACTTAGTTGAAAGCTTCTTCTTTTATTAATGAAAGACTCAGAATGAATCTACTAAGAATTTTCCAGTATAAAGGCAAACACGATTGTATTAACTTAATTACAAATTGTGAGAATGCTAAGTCTACTATACTTCAAAACTTCTTCTCATTCTCATAATTTGTTAAAAATGGAAACCCGTCCTACTTATGTTTCTTCTCTCCGTACTTCCTCTTCTCTTCTTCAACTTTTTCTTCTTCTTTCTTCCTCTTCTTTTCCTTTCTGTTCTGTTCCTTTCTTTTCTTTTGTCCATTTTAACATTGCCATAGTCGTTGCCATAAGATGATAATTTTTCCTTCACTAATCTAGCCACTTCACCTCTAGATTGCTTTCTCTCTCTGTACTCCTCACAACTTTGTTTGAAATGACCTTTCTTCTCACAAAAGAAGCATATGACATGATCCTTCCTAGTAGATTTAGAATCTTTTCGCCGATTGTATTCATCGATCAACTTTGAGCAAACAACACTCGAGGTTAGTTCTTCATTGCGAGATTCCAAAACTGTTTCCAGTGCACTGTAACTCTCTGGTAACGAGCCAATTAACGTCGCGCTGAGGATAAATTCAGGCTTGAGTTCTTCGACGAGAGCCAACAATTTTTGAAACAACTCATTCATAGCATTCACATGGGCCACCAAATCTCCATTTTCTTCCAACTTCTGTCATTAATTTCGCAGAGCATGCGCTCTTGAGATTATACGAAGAGGCTATCATTGGCTTCAACGACAAAAAGATTACAATAGCTGCTTTCCTAGATATAGAAGAAGTCTTCGACACAATGTGGGTGGATGGACTCATTTACAAATTGATAAAGTTGAATTTCCCCACATATCTTATCAAAATTGTATTATCGTACCTCAAGGATAGAAATTTCAGGGTCAAGTTAAGAGAGGCATTGTCGAACCCAGTAACTGTAAACGATGGGGTACCACAGGGTTCTTTACTGGGGCCGCTACTGTTTATAATATTCATGTTTGATCTGCCAACACATATGAACACTACCTTGACAATATTTGCTGACGATACGAATACTTTCTCGACTCGAGTATCCCAAAACAAAGCGAGATCAAATGTTCAAGGCCATCTTAACAGGCTACAGAACTACTATGAAAAGTGGAAGATTAGAGTTAATGCCGGAAAGTCCGAAGCACTCCTTATTTGCAGGGCCAACTACCTGAAACTTTCAGAAGGCGTATCTGCTTTGAGAATCAATGATTCGGATATACCATTCAAGAAAAGTGTTCGTTACCTGGGTTATCACATACAACCCAACCTTAAGCATAACGAACATGTGAATAGAACGTTGCTGAAAGCATACTCAGGGTGCTCAAGGTACAAGCTTTATCCAATTATGAGGGTAAATAATGGCATTTCACAAGCTGTGAAGATTAAAACTTATCAAACCATATTTCTAAGACAATAATAAATCTCACCATTTTTCTGAATTGTCAAGTTTCAATAACTAATTAATACAAAAGTGTAAAGAAATGTCGTAACTTAAATTTGAAAAAGTCTGGAAGGCTGTAAATTTATCTTTATCTAGAATATAATTTTGTGTATATTTTCTAATTTGATTGCAGTGTTCATTTGAGTTCATTTTCATACAGTGTATTAGGTCCCTTATTTGACGTTTCAATAATGAACCGCTCTTGCCAGGTTTACTTTTACTCTGCCGTGAATAAATAAATAAATAAATAATAAATAAAAATTATATAAAAAAAAATCGCAGATTAGCAACGCGACTGTTTGCAGTGTCCTTTTCATGAAATTCCTTCAGTTGGTTCCATGCTTCCTTGGAACTTTAACAATTTCTGATGTGCTGAATTTGATCATCTTCGACAGACAAAGCAATTAGTGAATGCGTTTTTTTGATCTTTTTTTTTCTGATGCTTCGGTGACTGGATCAGGAACATTATCCTTAATGACTTACCAATAGCTTTTTCCTATAAGCAGCATTTTCATCTTGTAACGCCAGTTAAAGTAATTATAATAAAACGAGATAATAAAACTTAGTTGAAAGTTTCTTCTTTTATTAATGAAAGACTCAGAATGAATGTACCAAGAATTTCCCAGTATAAAGGCCAACGTGATTGAATTAACTTAATTACAAATTATGATAATGCTAAGTCTACTATACTTCAACAAGATTACTATGCTATTTTACCTTACGAGGTTGGTAAAGGCTTTGCCCTAGGGAAGTCATGGCTTTATTACTTTCCTAGTAAGGTAATAGTACATTACTGCTATAAGGCTGTATATAAGAGACTCGTACTAATACTCGCCAATGATCACAATCTCGTCTACCAACTCGTCAAAATGAACATACCTTCATACGTTTCTTGCTTCATAAATAACCATTATAATATAATATACACCGTATGCGATAAAATAGAGTACATACTTGTCACTATCAGTCTAGGCAAGCCTCGACTTCTTCGTGACAAATATAAATTACTTCATTAGTTTTTACACACTTTTTCTTGTATAATCCTGAGCAAAAAATCAGGGGAAAAAGTATAAAGAAAACCTCGGTATCCTCATTTCGACATAAGAATATAGAAGAGGAGTATACGGAAAATGCAGTATTCGTGGATACAGTTTTTCCCTTATTTTTTGCCAGGGATACCATATTCACTCCATCGAGTTACGGTACTTTCACCAGTAACATTACTTAAGTTTCGTTAAATGTTTCGTTAAGTCATTCATTTGTATGAGATTTTTTTTAAGTCGATGGAATTTCAAACGTATTTGAAGATGATCACTATTCTCATATAAATGCTTTGAAAGCAAATTTCGGGACAATTCATTAATTCACTTAAAATTCAAATTCTGATACTAACTTACGGCTTTTTCTAAATACGGAAAATTTCTGGTTCCTAGTCATATATGCAAGTAAATCGCAAAAGCTAAATAAAGCTAAATATAGGAAAATATGTTCAATAAAAACAAATTTTGCTCATACCTTACCTCATAACAAGAATTCGTCTGGTTGTCAGAAAATCCAATCAACAAGTTAATTAAGCTCAAACTGAGGTACAACCTCGGGTGAAGCATAATAAAATAAAAAGGAATGTTTATGAAGACTAAATCTACCAATCTCAACAAAATAATTCGCTTTTTTTGTTTGCCTGTATTGGAAATGCTTATTAATTTGTGAATCATTTTCATTTAAAATGCCGCAAGACATGGAAAAGAAATTGGAAAAAAATCGTAGAAAACGAGAATACATTTCAATTTATAATTGAATTTTATCGATTAACGAAAATCTGACATACGATTGAAAGACGTTATGCGACGTTTTTTTTTTCATGCAAAAATAAGCCGGATCATAGTTGTTACTTTACTGGAATTGTTTGATTTTATCGTGAGAGTATAGTAAGAGACTTCAGAGCGTTTCCAAACTACCTTAGCGTTTTTAAACGTTGCAGGAGGTAACTCTGTCAGCTCGTTAGCTTTTTATGGCAGCTTCACCACCTTTGACAATTAAAGGCAGTCCTATTTCCATAAATTTTGGGACGTAAGTTAGGATACGTACTTTGAATGACGTTATTGGGTCATTGAAATTTACAAAGTATCATGACACAGAAAGCTAATGCTCGGTATCAGAAAGTCCCTTTTCCATTAATTCTCTTTTAAGTTTACTTTTCTCGAAAAAATGTTGAAGCATCTTGTTATCGTCGATGGCTAAAACTTGGGATAGCTCTTGCACTCGTTGGTTTTCCCGGTTATCAATCAAATATCTACTGCAGAAGTATTCAGCGTAGCTTCTATGAACGTACTCTAGTTCTTTTAGTTCTTTCTTATCTTCATCTACCAGTTTAAAAAATCCGATCCTATCAAGCTCTCGGTTCTGATCCTTTGTACCTTCGTATAAATGTAGGTTTGGTAATGACTTGCATGTTGCATCATCAATGAGCATTTTCACAGACAACGCACAATGAATTTTACATACGTTTTCTAAGTCTCTGTCGTTCGCGTCTTCCATTGCTTCATAGTCGCCAGCTACTGCTTTCATTTTATAATATATTTTGAACTTAATTTTCACAAATTCATCATAAAGATCTAAAAGTCCTAAGTTTTTTTCCAATTTGAATTTTTTCTCGTAAATAACTTCGGTCAACATTTTAAGATGCAGAGGGTTCGTTGTAAAGCCAAAATCATCCCCTCCCCCTTCGACTGCCGTGAAGTATTCTTTCAGCTCTTTAATGTATTCGGTGAAATCTAAAGCGTCGATGGCAGACATAAGAGCTTTTATCTTCGCACGTTTTTCCAGAGGAAACTTTTGTTTAATTTCTAAAATGCTATGTTTCAATTGGGTTGCGTAGTCTTCGTCCGGTAAGTTTATTTCATTTAAATAGGCAATAATGTCTTTATAAAACCTTTTAGGAGAGGCTGTACCCTTGTCTGAATCTTTGTATTTCAATGTCCTTTTCCACAAATTGCTCGCAAAATGTATCTGATTTTCGTTCGATAACGGGATCAAGATGTAAGCACATGACTGAAACGCTTCCTCCAAATGATGTTTTTTAATTATACGAGTTGATATCCAAATTTGAGATACTTGACTTCTGTGAAGAGCTTTGATTAGTGTAGTTGTTTCGTTGATAGATCTGCTAACTTCATCGAAACCGTCAAATATTAATACAATTTTTGGTTTTCGCAACTCGTTATTGGTTTCATCTAGGCTCAATTTGAAGAGGTTGTTTTGGAATCGAGCCGCTAGTTTCTTCCTCACATTAAGAGAAATCATTTTGATCAAGAATTCGATTGCATTATCGATGTCGTTCTCGCCGAAACTTATTTTACTTATACTTCGAGACTTTCTTTTGTCGGCCTTAAAATCGTTCAAATTTATTCTGACAATCCAAACATGTCTCAGAGAATCTCTTATCTTATTAGCTATGCTAGTTAGGACAGTAGATTTACCCATTCCAGCTTCATTTGCAATGACAACAGTCCTTTGAGTCAAACTTTCCATTGTGCAAAAATCGTTTTCGTCTCTAATTGTTCCATCTTTTAATTGAAATTGTCTTTCAATGTAACAATCTTTTTTATAATCTAATGACTCGAATGTTCTCTTTTCGCCAATTTTCATTTTCGTGCTATCTTCCAGAAATTCGGATAAAATCTCCTGATTAAAAACTCTGTCGGCAGACTTTTCATTGATGAGTTCATTTAATTTTAAGTTTATTTCTTGGAAATTTACTTCCTTATCGAGTACTTTCATTTGCGACGCTTCATCTAAGTCTCTGAAGAAAATTAATTCTTCTAGTTGGTCTCGAACATCAAGGTTCCAAAAGTTTGTACCTTTTTTCCCAATTAAAACTAACTTTTTAGATAAGTTGTTGGCCAAAATTTCCGACAGACTATCACAAAGTCTTTTAAAATCTATCCGGTCTGCGATGTCGCCATCTGCTTCGTCATGAATTTCGATCACCAACAGATAGTGAGACGATTTCATTTTAAAAGCATTTAAAATTATTTCTTGTGAATCTTTCCCCCTTTCGGTAGGGGCATCGTCACCAGTCAATAGTGTCTTTAGTTTCGAGAAAATATAGCTGTCACACTTGTGATACTGAGTCCTGGCTTCAACAGTGTGAAGAACTTTGATGGCGGTCAGTCGAGGGGTTGTCGTACAAAAATGAAAAATTTGTTCACTGTTGCTGTGGTCGATGAATTCTTCCAGTTGTCTTGGATTTATTTTGAATCGAATTCCATATTTTCTCAAAAGATCAATGTGCTGCTGATGTATTCCAGATGCTACCATCCCATCCAGTCTACCTCTCATTTCCTCGAAAAAATCTTTTAGGTGGTCAGATGTTAAAAACTCTGCTTGCTTATTCTTGTAAGTTTTTAAAAACGTTAACATGTATCTCTCAAATGAAGCTGCCGGAAAATCATAATTTAGCAAGTTAAGTATGGTACTGAACTCTTTATCGATGTACTCTCCCAACTCCCGTTCATTCGGATAGTTTGTAACAAAGTGAAATTTGTCGAAAAACTCCTTTAAAAGGGAATCTAGTTCCTCGTTACAAGTCAATACAAGCCAAATAAATGATACTTCTGATATGATGTCGTCCAATTTTTTTTCTATTTCCTGTTTCACATCCTTGAAATCGTCAAACTTTTGTGTAAGGTCGCTGAAAAACGTTTTTGTCACATTCATCTTCAACAATTTATTTTCGATTTGTTGTTGTATTGAATCAAATGTGTTTGATTCCGAAATTTGCTCTTTAATGTCTTTTAATTCACTTTCGACTGTTTCCATTGTTACGACCTCTTTCGATTCAGCGCTGTTGTAATCGTTCAAAAGTCGTTTTGAATCTGCTAGATCTTTTATTGCATTATTTGTTATTGAACTAGCAAGTATTTTAATTTCACGTACCACTGTGGTTTTATTGTTTGCTTTTAGATTTTTTAGACAATTTTTTAAACTCGAGTACTGTTCCAGGGAGATATTGGAATTAGTCACCATTTTTTGGAATTGAATGACTTTGCACTTCTCCGAAAAATCGTAGACAGTTTCCTGAAGTTGCAACACCTTTTTAGTTACTGATTTAATGTTTGTTATTGTACTCCTATCATTCAGTTTTTCAACCGCCTCTTTAACACTAATTATTAAACTTTCAAAATGCACGATTTTCATGGCACGCAATAAATCTTTTATTGCCTTTATATTGGCAACTTGAATCTTTGTCTTCAAAGCAGTGTTCAACAAATTTATTTTCATCAATCCCTTCAAATCACCTCGACCATTGCTGTTGAGTTTGAATTTTTTTGCATTAGATGCATCGATAAAAAGAATTTTGTCTCCATTTAAATCACTTTCCACTTGCAAAATATCCCTCAATTCGATGTTATTCCTTATTTTAGTCGATCGGTACTCAGCCAAATCGAAATCGGCATTTGTTATGATAATAAAGTCACTCACTTCGGCATTTTTAAACCATTGATTGTTACTTCTCTTTATCTTGCAAAATGAAATGAAGTATTTATGTAGTGCGAATGGAGCTGTGCTCATCGTTGACAGTAAATCTATGCTGGTGATTCTTTTCCCTTCGTTTTCGTTCTTATGCTTAGCCTGCAAAACGCGAGTGTTTTCGCTCATAAAAACAATATCGTCAAATTTTTCAGCAGGATCAAACTCTGTAGCCATTTTGAATGGTACTAATTGATTATTTATTGCCCGATGAGCAAATAACATTAACAATTTTAATTGAAAAACAACGCCATGTAAACCAGTCTTGATTCCTGAAGCTGGATGCTTATCAGTTCTTCGATTTTTTCTTTCGATAATCGAATTTTCAAGCGATTCACCTGATCTTTTAATACCTGCCTTTGATGTCGACGGTATTGGTTCATTTTGAATAGATTCGCTTTTGATTCTTGCTTCGTTTTTCAAGCGAAACATTATAGATTCCCATTCTTGGGACTGATCAAGTTGAAAATTTTCTTCCGCAATACTGATTGGTGTTTTGAACAAGTTATTTTCAATATTGACATTGGCTCCTTTTGCAATCAATATATCAACAATATCTTTTCGGCATACTTTAACAGCGACATGTAGTGACGTATCTCCACCGTTATTTTGATAGTTCAATTGAATTGACTCGCAATTTAAAAGGGCCTCTATCAATTCTTTCGGACATTGGTTTCGAATTAGATAATTCAGACCTATTTGATTTTCCTCCTTTATAGTTTCCGGAATCTCCATAATTCGTATCACGTCTACGACGCAATATAATCTTCAATCCACTTATAGTCTTACTGAACACACTTTCAAAACTTTTAAGCTAAATTTACTTTAATCTCACATTTAAGAAATGAATTGATAACTTTGATATTTGTATTTAGAGAATAAATGTCGTAAAAAAACTGTTAGTCTGATGAACACGATTCGAACAGAAAAATTGCACCCTTCTAACTGAATGTATGTAAATTGTATTTAATAACAATCCATGCGCATCGAGCATAAGAATTTTGTTATAGATTCACGATATAATACACAATATAAATAGGATTTATTAAAAAAAAATCCGTGTGCTATGGCATGCCATTGAAGGCAAAATTCACTTGAACCGTTCGCGTTCGCTTCACAATCGTCACGATAATACAGAAAACCAACGAGCCTTGGGCATGACTATATTCAGCTCGTGTAAATTTGGAATTCGAAATAACACGTCAAGCTGGTTCCGAAGTTATCCGAATATCTTGCAGTGTTGATAAATACTATATAGTGTAATTTTACTATCTAAGCCATACTCCCGACGCGTGACAACCGACAAAGAATTTGTTATTGATTCGATTGCGATTCGGTTGCTCAGAATTCTGAATCACTGTATTTAGTGTACGGATGGTATGGCCGATGATGGAGCTGGATTACCTCGGCCTCGCTTCGGTTAAAATTCAAACAAGAATCCATCATTTGTGAATTTACCTCACTCCTCGTACTATTCATTTTTGTAGAGTTTCGATGAGCTGGTCTATATAAAATTTAATGTTTGACTATCTTTAGCACAGAACAAAAAATCCTAGAGTCATGAGACTTGGCATATTGGCTACATGACTACTGAAGAAATTAATTAATGCAACATCGAAAATATATAAAAGCAACAACAACAACACACTCATAATATATTTAGTGCCAAACTGAAGGTCAGAAATTAAAAAAAATCTTATATGAGACTTAAATTAGGAATTGAATAAGAAGTGTTGAATGGGACACATATATGTTTATATTTATACTGCGTCCAACGTTATCTTTTGATCTTAGGTCAAAAAACTTTTTTTTTTGAAAAATGGGTAAACGGTATGATTAAGCTGTATCGATGTGTGCAAACACTGCAAATATGCCACATTATGTAAATATTTTAATTACCATCCCGGTCTTTGGTTGATATATTTTAAATAGCCGCGAGCAACGAAAACAACAGAAAAACCGTCCAAAACAAAAACAAACGTTTGAGGCAATTAATTGGGAATTTGAAAATATGATTCAAAATAGCTTACATACGAGTTAATTATAGGTAGTCGGTCTATGAGAAAGAAGGGTAACCGAATGCTATAAATATTCGGACTCAGAAGTTACATTACAGCTGTAATGAACTGTTGAACTAGTCACCTCTGATACAATTTATTCGAATGGTTTGTTTTTTGGCCGGTAATTCGCGTACGTACGTAAACATTCATTCGATGAAAGTGTGAAATTGCTGCAGTTCTTAAGAGTGATATCGCGAAATCTTCGAACAATCGGCTAGCCATGCCATCCGGATTTTTGACGAGTATGGTACCCATCGAATACTTGCTTCATTACGAGTTCAACGAGGTATATCTCGCCTCTCTCGGAATAGTCGTTTTCGTGGTAGAGCTGTTTAGAAAATCGGTGGTTTCCAGGAGGAAATTTTTTTCTCCTGATTCTCTTCGGCAATAAGGGGTCGACTTCGTCCAAATTTTAGTGGATTGTAATGCTAGACTAGGCCAATCACACAAGACTTCCAATACGTCGGGCTGTTGACTGTACTGCCTTCAGTGACTGTATTAAGAAAAATTTTCTCTGACTAATAACGCCTGCGCGCATCAGCAAACCTGACGGTTAGGGTTCCATATTAAGGCTTAGGCTCGTTTTTGAGGCTCACAGATGTGACATTATAAATAAATATTTTATCGCTAGTTTTGTAGAGTATGTTAAGAGCTATCCAGCGCATACAACACCGTTGAGAAGTTTTTACTGTAACTGGTGTAATTCAATCAAGAAAATGTCCTTTTTCGTAAATTTGCGGAAATGGTTTCCAATTAGTCATATTGTATCCACAATCCGTAGACAAGTGTTCCTTGACATCCCACAACGATGTAAGTGGAATTCTAGATACAACATACTCATGATCTAACCATTCGTGTTTTTAACGCTAGCGCATTACAATCGTAAACGGTTAAACCGTTCCGCAAAGAATGATTTTTTTGTGAAACATTCTGATTAGTAGGAACGTGATCCAAAGGTTATTAAGACCAGTTCATGGTCGCATATATCGCAAAAATGTATGCGAGTATGAATTGGCCTTAAGGCCAGTTGAGTCTTCTCTTAGTCGAACATTGAGCAAAAGTACGAACGCTTGGTTCAGCTCTGTATTGAGCAATAATTTTTGATTTCGGCCTTCTTCATGAAATCGAGTACACATTTATTGATCTTATGGTAAACAACTTGAATTTAGTTAGATTAAAGTTTTGTTTTCGATGATCTTTCGAGTCGGTGGAATTTGTGGGATTTATAAAAACCGGGGGGATTTGAGGGGGACTGCGGGGGATTTTTCCCACGAGCTTATATGTTACTTTAGGCCCTAATTACTAGATAGAGTAATGGGCTGTTGAACAGGACATTTTTGACAAAACAAAACGTTCATAACAAAGGATGAAAATGCGTACATGGTCTGTTCTCAACCACATAATCTTACCGTAAGTCTAGTCAACAGATCGCACCTGTTATCGTTTTAAAATATTGGTGTTGTCCCTTCGTATTCTCATTTTTCATGACTGAACAGTGAACATCTCATCGGAGAGTTGGAAATTAAGGGACAACTTATCGTATTCAGACTATACTCGGTATAGAATACTGTTCTTAGACTTTGTTTCCATCATCGGAATAAATGAAACAATTCTGATATTTGGTGAGCATTGACTGAAATTATTCTCATCATCTTCATGACGACCTTCTGAACTCACTAAAGTTCGCCTGATTTAGAGTTTTTATGTACTTTGTTTATACAAAACCTCCTAAAGAATTGAAAAGTCTTTCTTACTTACGTATCATTACTAACCTGTGGTTTGTCTCGGATCAAGAAATTTCTTACGACAAAATTATTCACAACTGACTGTGTAAACGAGCAAACGCAGCAAATTTTTGTCCATTACAAATAATTGTGCATTCAATATTATACTGATTCGCATGAATTGACCAACGAAACAGAATTTAAAATCGTAAATCTTCAAGGAAATCTTTCTAAAACAAACAATGAACTGAATTAGAGGTAAATAATGTTCTACGTTTCACCTCATCTGCAATAAATCGGTTCTCTTTCATGCTAAACAATGTGTACAAATCATTTAATGTTTCTCAATTAAACGTGAGGAGCTTACACTTTCCAAATTTACTCAATGGGTAATGTAAATCAAAGTGTAATAGCCTTGACAGATGCATTCAAAAAGGATCTACCATTCTCAATATAGGTAAACAAAAGGAATCAATTATCAATTTCAGACAGTTTAATCGCGAAGTCAAAATATCAACTCATTGTACGGGTATAACCCGCAATCTCAGTGTTATAATGTTGAGATGCTATGAGTGTATAGGTAAACGTAAATGGCAGAAGAAACATATTGGCGAAAAAAACGAAGCTTGAGGTGTCTTTTGACTCATGTTTTTGATAGTATACGTTTCTGTATCAAAGGGGCTGTTCACATATTACGTCACGCCATAATGAGGGATACAACGAAATGTGACGGTTCTAACAAATTTGGGACAAAATTGACACTTTTTACGTGACGGAGGGGGGAGGTGGTGTCAAAAATTAGATAAAATAACGTGACGGAATTTGTGAACAGCCCTTAAGCAATGTCGTTCATCTAAAAAATTAAAATTCTCCTGGAAAATTACAGCCGGTGAAGAACATTAGATAAACAAATATATAAATTTAACGGTTGTGCTATCGTCGTTGTAGTAGTATGTCAACCGGCGGTAAGTAATAAAAGCACTGGAGGCACTCGAAGCCAGTCGGCTGGCTCAGACATTAGACAATTATAATTTGTAAGACATTTATAGCCGAAACTGAAGCTAAGAAACAAATGTCAACGTATACTTGCCCTTGCCTTTTATGAAAAATAAAAAGCTTCAATCAAGGACATCACCTATGTTTAACATAAAATACCTATGCTCCTCATGTCGAACCAGATTTCTATGAGAAAAGTTTAAATGAAGGAAATTCTATTTGTGTGTTGACCTCGCATAAATGCCATTAACAAATATCACAAGACAGCAGCATCATGTCCATCATTTGTCCCTTCGAATTTCACCCGTATCATTCACACAACTACGATACAACAAACAAGCAAGCAAACACACAAAAAAATGTAAAATCTCGTTTTATCCGGTTGTCAACATTCGCCATGTCAACCAATCTTTTTATGCATTACACGATTGCACGAAAGCACAAGTTCAAAATATCAGCCATATACATAACTCGATATACAATATATATGAAAAAGCACCAGTAAAGCAATGCGAGAAGTGAACACTGGAGCTCAGTATGGTTTGTAATGTGGAGTACAACTAACGTGAATTTATAAAACGAGAACGAATTTATTTTTGTGTGTGTTTATTAGGCTGTGTATCCACACACAGCACAATATCATTTGCTCTAGAAGTACTTGAATTTTATAGAATAAGAAGAAAAAAAAAGTATTTTTTTTGCTTTTACCTGTGTTACGAAAACCGATATCCAGAGAGTGTATCTTTTATTTAACAGTGAGTTGGTGAACTTTTATTTTTTTTTGGTTTTTTATTTTAATTTAACAGAAAAAAGAAGTTAAAAGAATAATTTTTTTTTTTGTTTCATTGATCACTAAAATGTGGTAGCTTCGTTCTGTTTAAATTTCAACTTTGAAATTTAATTTAGGGAAAAATATAAATTATTCATAGTTTTCATGTGGTGAGTAGGTATAACACCGAATTACCTTGTATGGACTGTTTCTTTTTATTTATTTAATTTAAACATTGTTTTAAACATATATCAATGTATTGTGCTTATTTTGCCTATAAACTTCGGTTTTTGTTGTTTTATTTTAATTTCATTTCTGTATAATAGTTTTGTGTGATATAGTCCAACTTTGTATACATTTAAAATGCTGTTGCCCATTTTTATATATAAATTTTATTAACAAGAAACATACATCTATAACCATATATATGCTGCAGCAGCATTATGGTGCGAATAAGTCGTTCACAGTACCGTTTTTGACATGATAATACCAATATATATTTATGTATAAACGTTGGTTGGTTTCATTTTTGCTATTCGTAATTATAATACCAATTTAACATTCAGACAAGTGGAATATAATATAAAAAGTAAACTTCTTGTTACACCACTTCTGTCTTTATGGAACCAGCTTCACCGATATACACAAATTTACACACAAAATAAAATATAAAATTTGTGTGAGATAAATTGATTAAAATAAAAAAAAAGATTTAAAATAATTCGCTGTGTGTTTCGTCGCTTTTAATTAGATTTTTGTTGTTGTTGTTTCCGAAACAATAAAATGAAAACAATTTTCGATTAGTGTGCAACCATTGAATGTTTAATATGGCTAAAGAATGGTGAATATACCTAAAAAGGTTACAAAATTAATGTAACTTTTGTTGTTTTCTTATTTTATTTGCGAAAGAGAATTTTATTGTTAAAAATAAATGAATTCTTGTCAGCAGCATAAAATTGTAATAAACATTGTCTGAGTGTTGTGTGTGTTGTTGAATATATTTTTATTGACGATTCGCTCTCTCCGTCTGTGTTTTTCTCTCTCTTCAGGTGTAAGTGTAAGTTATATACCCATTTGTAAAAGACATTGCGTAACTTTACATTGTTATTTTTATATTTAAAAAAAAAAAGAATTATTTCAACGCCTTACCTGGGACATATTGCAATTTCTTAGCGCTTTTAATAAAATCAGAATGAAATAAAAAAAATTACATTTCCATTGTATATATCAAACTTATGGGAATTTACTTTTCATTCCACTCTTGTTCATACATTTATACAACATTTTCGCGTAATAGTGAACTTGTTTTCAAACTAATGATGCGAAAAGCAACATATGGCTAATGAATCAACCATTTAGTTTAAACCCGTGTGTGTGTGTTTAACGTGTAATATATAGAAAATCGCACGCATAATGATAACACGAAACGGGCGACAAAATGGGACATTGACATAATGCTGATGATGACTACAACCAGGGGTCTTTAATCAAGCAGAATAATTGCTAAGGATGTGAGTTTATATTGAACGAAAACACAGGCTTTTGACAAGCTATCAAATTCATGTACCTGGATATAAAGTGGACAAATTAAATCACTTCAATGTTCCTCTTCACAGCTCATTTTGCAGCGTTGTGTGGTCAAGGTTTCGTGTTCGTTTTTTTTTCTTCTTCATTCTGAATCGAATTATATGGAACACATATGGTTGTGTGTCCGATGACTGTAACGACAATTTGATATTATTCTCACGCAATTCTGTTTGTGTTTAATTCAGCCCTTGCTTCTTTTTCGAACAAACAATTCGTCGATGGACAATTATTGTGGTTTTAGTAAAAAGAAAATGTCTGGTTCGCCCACAAGAATCGTCGTACCAGTTATTTTTATTAATCATTTTTCTTGTGTGCAATTGAGCATTTTACCTGCAATATTCAAGTGGCACAGCACAGACGTGTATACAATTATAATACGAATATTTCCCCAGATAATTGGGATAATTTTATTGAAATAAATCGTCATGAATACTTGTCAGGATTAGAAAGGTTGAATATTATAATATCTGTTCACTGTGCTGAAACTTTGGCGGTTAAAAGGTACGCATGCTGTGGGGGAAAAAATGGGATATAAAAACACCTCGGTCAGTTATTCAGTTTATTTGGGAGATTACTCGGGCGATGAGCTTTTATACCATAAAATTTCCCTTATCACGGCAGTTACCGAATTCGTAAAGATTTATTAGATTTTAATATGG
This sequence comes from Bradysia coprophila, assembly GCF_014529535.1. Taxonomy (NCBI): domain Eukaryota; kingdom Metazoa; phylum Arthropoda; class Insecta; order Diptera; family Sciaridae; genus Bradysia; species Bradysia coprophila. The sequence goes on from NW_023503374.1 coordinate 4,596,182, forward strand.
TTTAATAAACCACCTCGGTTCGGTTTATGGTAACATGTATATATGCTGTGGTTTATTGGTTAATTCAATTTTCGTTGTTGCTAGGATCCCCTCAATAAGCCATATTTATTTTATGTTTGTAGGCGAAAATGGCCGTATAAGGATACATTTATGTGAACACCTGTGAACACACGCACGTTTTTTTTATGTAAAATTCAATACAATGTTGTTACGAACATACTTATTGTTGATGAATATGGAACATTTGTAAGAATAAGGTATGAAATTGGCCTCGTTGATCGTTACACCATAGTTCATGAAATTGTAAAGGGAAAATAAAAAATTTCTTTGGTATTCCTTTGACGAGTTTACGTAAATTGCTAGGTAGATTTCTTCAACCTATTTTATCGAGAAATGTTAGGGGACATTCATAAAGTACGTGTGTATTTTAGGGTACAGGGAGTGTCTGGCAGCAGCGAACGCTTCATACAGTTTCGAAATTTTCTGCAGAGATTTTGGCTACGTACGCCAAATACAGATATAGAATCTAGAATTCGCAACCGTCTTTTTTCACGCATACTTTGGGAATGACTCTTCATCTCCTGTATTATTCAACATGTTTACTTTGAATACAATTACTGTGATTGTCTTTCAATTGTAATTTAAAAAGTCATCTAAAGACTGAAGCTCTTTTCAACTACTTTTCTTAATCAAATAAAAATGTTCAATAGGAGCTCACTTGCGAGAAACAATCGGTACGTAACACCGTTCCCTCATTGGAATTCAATTTTCAATCTTATTCAACACAGCTGGAATTTTCGTAACATTTTCTTGTTACATTGTCGCTTAATTGAAATTCTTTGAAAATATGATTCGAGGTACGGGTCATGGATTTTACTTTAGAAATTCAATCGGGAGATATTCATAGGAAAGCACCCGACTCTTGATGAACCTTTTCAATGGAGCAATTATATGTCTTAATCGGATTTTAGATGAAGTTTAAGAAAAAATTTCGTTTTCATTTTTCAACCTTTTTTGTAGTGCCTTACCATAGAAGGTAAAAAAAGGTAACATTTTACTTGATTTAATAGAGCTGGTTACGATTAATATTTCGTTAGGACGGAAAATACTTTGAAAGTCTACCTATCAAAATAGGACTCATTTCGTCTGGGATGGCTATACACATGGCTTGAACGGACCAGTAGACAGACCTAAGATAGTCTCGAGCTACACCTGGTTGCTGGTGGAAGATCTCCGAAGATGGAAAAGAGTGTTTTTTAGACTCATTGAGGTCATGCCTAGTTTGAGAACATCCATTGATATATGTTGTAAAAAAAGTACAGCAAAAATTTTCCCTGCGAACTTCAAATAGGCATTCCGCATTCCATCGATATGTAGTGCTGGTGATTGCCCACAAAACAGATTTTTATGTTAGTACACCCGCTACTCGTAAAATTCATCAGCATTCACCAGCACTGCACTATGAGATGTCAATGGAAAGCTTAGATAATGTACGTCCACCACCAACCAGGTGTAGCACAAGACTCTCTGAGGCCTGTTTTGAGGTCTACTGTCAAAGACCTTTTAAGCCAGTAGATATCCATCTCAGACGATCCGATTTCTGTGTGGATTTTCAAAAGAATCCCTCTTTGTGTTAGCAAAAGTATTCAAAACGTAGAAATTGTCTACCCTCTCATTGCATCGAAGAGATAGATATTCCGAATTCTACAGATAAACTGCTCGTTCGACTGGGTAGAACTAGAAACATAATGGAGGAATTATGGTGAGACTGGGTGAAGGAAGTTCCACGATCTATTTATGCATTTGTTAAAAATTATCCGTGCTTATGATATATGGGTAATTCCATGGTTAGTTGCGTTACAAATTTCGTTATCTGTGAGTCATAAAGTTAATTGTGCTGGCTATGTTTTGCGGTAACAAATCAGTCTATAAATTTTCTAATACTCAGGAGACATAGTGCTTTCATACCAACAAGAATTGGAATTTTTAGCCTGCGAAGTCTGACTTGTGTGATCGCAAAAGTCGGCGGTTAGTTGCGTTACACGTTTGTGACTTTTCGAAATATTTTCACCAAATAAAAACTGATTTCGGTAAACGTTTTTTTTTTCCTGAAAGCTATGGTCAAGACGCGCAGTTTAAGCCCAATATGAGGTTGGTAACCCAAAATTTGGGGGAGATATGTCTAAAAAAGTGATATTTTTCGGAGGTCATAAATAGCCAGAAATATTTTTTTCGCAATTGGTGGTTGTTACCCAACAGAAAATGTTTCTTTGACTCAAAACCGTTTAAAAAATGGCTAGAAAATTTATCGAGATAACCTCGACGAGTTAAAATTCGAGGATGACACTTATCACCACTGGGAAGCTGTTTTCGCCTACTACACTCATCCAACTAACCTGATTGACCCAAAGTTATTTTTCTCGTGAAGTCATATGCTGTAGCTTTCGAATGACACCGATCTTCAGTTTTTATTTGAAAAAATGTAATTTCGGCAACGTTTGGGTTGAAGTGATTTTACCTTACTTCGAAGCAAAATGAACCAAAAATCTTCAAAAAAATTAATTTCGTGTCATTTGGAGCAATTGTGGAATTATATGGTCCACATCTACAGGAAAACAAATTTACAAAAATCATTTGAGATTTATTGAGAATATCTCGGAATGTCGAATACAAACAAACACTTTTTGGTCATGTCTCCCCGAGACCGCATTTTACAATAACCTCATATTGGTGTCAAACTACGCGTCTTGTCAATAGCTTTCAGCAAAAAAAAAGTTTAGTGAAATCGGTTCAGGTTTCGTGAAATAAACTAGAATTTTCAAAAATTTTCTGAAAACAAGCATACATTTTTATGGTTGTATCTCCCCGAGATTTTTGGCCAAAGACGTAATATGGGGCTTAAACGACGCGTCTGGTCAACAGCTTTCAAGGAAAAAAAAGTTTGCCGAAATCGCGTTTCAATTGGTGAAAATATTTCGAACAGTCACAAATTAGCTGGAATTACCCATATAGAGGAATAAAAGTGGTTAGCACGAATGCATTTAAGTAATACTTAGCAAGTTTAAAAACTGAATGGCACTTGCCATTCTACTGACTTAGAAAACAATTTCGTGCCGTCATATATGTAAATGGTTATCTCGTCTTTTCTCACATTGTACTACTTTCAAATCCCCGTCATCTAAGTGAAGTCCTTTATAAACAAACATTTACGACTTCCGGACTCACTGGTACAATTTGTCCTATTTTCGTGTACTCGCAGGGGTCACAACTAATGTACGATCTCTAACTAAATTGCGGTTATGTTGAAAGAGCCTGAAAATGTACAAACATTTCGGAAATTATGTTGCACACCAATTCATTGTTTCCGTAGCTTTTACGCATAGTAAAGCAAAATGGTAGGTTTGACCTATGATACCATCAAACCAATTAATTGAGTGATGTTAAGTGGAATCCTTTTGCGGTAATTAATATTTCAAGACCAAATATGTTCTAACCTTTTGCCTGGGAAGTACAAACGCATCGTCTTCATTTCATTGTCCTACATTAAATATTCAATTGGCTTGATAATAATTAATTTTTATCGTTTACATTATGCGAAACGAAACACTTTCGAGACGATAAGAATCTAATTAGCTTGAATAAGCAACTGCCAAAAATGAAAGGAACACCCATAAGAAAATGGTTAAAATCTTCTCTCTTTTGCCATTAAGCGGAAGCTAACATAAAATCATTGTAACGATGGATGTTAAAAAATTAGTGAATTAATCTTTTGATCTTCGCAACACTCTTTGTTGTTCAACAAACAATGGATGGTAAAACGTTTCACAACATTTTCTGAGAGTTTCATCTCAACATCAATTCAAGCCGACCCTTGAACGGATTTTCTTTTTCTTCTCTCCAGTAAAAGTCAAAATCAATCCATCGAATAACTGATGTCGAATATCTGGTTCAATAAATTATTCTAATGTGGTGTTTAACGAGCCACACCATATCGAAATCGAATCCAATCATTGATTGATATGCAAATAGATATCATCCTAATTTGCGTCGGGTGGGTGGGAAACATATATATACATTTGTCGGAATGCAGAGTTGGGCATCAATTTATGGTGGTCGTTAATGTTTGCAATGTCGCAGTTTGTGGATTGGATTGTGACGATTTATATGTAATCGATATCGTCGATAAGTTATAGATGGTATAGTCTAACCCGAATCTCGTAACTACGTAATCGAAATTCATTTTATTTGCTGGTAGAAGGTCAATCAGTTATTATTTGCCCAGAAATGGTACAACGTCTAATTTAAGTGTTCCATTCCAAGTTTTATTACGAAATAATCTTTTCAACGTTCTGCAATTATCATTAATCATCCGTACAGCGCGCGAATAGTCTAAAAGTGTCCTTTTGTCAGCTATAAATTGTAGAAAATTTACGACAGTACAGCAGTCCAACAAAGCAGTTATTACAGTGGATGAGCTTTACACACGCAGAGTAGACATTAAAAAATTTCCATGCAACCCGTAACGTAACGAAGGGAGACTTGAAATAAAAAAAGATAAAAAAAAACTTACGTGTACGCTGTTGTACACCTATATCATCGTATACCATAACGACCTGAGCCATAACACTCCGATATGTATCGTTGGCTTTTGATGAGAACATATAGCCAACTGTTTATTTTAATTATGATAATTACTTTGGTTTGTTTGTTTGGAAATTTGCACCTGTATAGTGTGTATAAACAACAGAGAGTGCTGTAGCTGTATGTATGTACATTATCTTGGACCACAAGAATTTCGTTGGCTATATGAATGAGTACCAAAACATAAAGATTCAAATGAATTTCCCTTTGAAAGTACACTTTCCACGGATTATTTACCCTGCTCTCGTAGTTTTTTTATTTATTTTATTTTGTGTGTTTATTGTGAAAACATAGGCTCTGAGACAGTACAACACACAGTGTGTTCCCTTTTTTTTGTTTACCCAGGCACGAAAAAAAATGGAATTAAATATTTACAAGTGTGTTTATTCTTATACCCCAACTTTTACGTGTGTTATTCGCATGCTTTATCGATTATTTTATACGTTCATACCGCAGTTTATATACACAGAGTGTGGAAGTAAGTAATAGCATTACCATTTTCAGAAGGTTGTAAACAAGTATGTCTACAGGGTTGTCGTTTTAGCGGATTGACGACGAAAAGATGAGTTTGGTTTGAGTTAGAATTAGGAAAGGTATTAATGTCTTCTGAAGACTCTAAACTCTAAAGCCAGTAATACCACGGTTGTTCGTTGCCGTAGAAATGTTTATCGTGTGAGAGAATAACATCGCGTTTTGATGTTTAAAAGAAATCGACAGCAATTGGAGATAATTCCAAGATTTATATACCTATAGTATACCCTGTCTGTACACTGTACATATTGAAGACACAACACATTAGAGAAAGCGTTCGGCTTTATACATTAAGCCTCGCAATCTTTTAAATCTTCCTCTTTCTAGTCGCATGATTTCTTAAGTTTTCGTCAGCACGGAAGCAGTTACTCCGGCGTTTCACAAATTGTGTATATATTCACAACATTTATTTATAATTATCCTTTGGAAACCCCCTGTTTTGCGTATATCTCAGACGTAGACGTATAGCTCAACAAGTTAACTTTTGAACAAAAATCGGTAAATAAAAACATAGCTAACGCCGACCCGTACGAAACACCTATTCGTATCAAAAGCCTTTAATGTGAAACTCTTCATTTCTCTTACTTCATTTTCTTCTCTGCTGAAAAACTATTCTCCCTTTAAAATCACTTACATTATCCACTCTTTGCCTTGTTATCATATACAACTAAATTGCCGGAGGCAATATAGACAGCCCCGTACGAAGACAAATTTCATAAATTCCTATTTAAACAGCTATATACCGCTATATTTAACTATATTTCACTATAAATAAACATTTCACAGATAAATATATGCTATTATATAGCTCTATATGCCTGTATATAGCTCAATATAGCTGTAAAAAGGTATATATAGATGTCCGTATATGGAATCCCTGAAACCCCACACACATAACAAATTATTTCCATGTTAACAGAAACTCTCTAAGTATCATTTTTCCCAAGATATTTCTATTTTACTAAAATCCAATATGGCCGCCGGCAGCCATTTTGTTAGGAGACCGGAAATAGTACCGACGCTTTACATTCGTTAATACCTTTCAAACAAAAAAAAATTCATGAAATTCGGTCAAAATTTACTCGAGATATTGTCAAAATACACCACGTTCACTGTACTTCCGAGTAGCCAGATAAGAGCTCACTCCAAGAGAGCTAGCTCACGCTCCGGAGAACATAATTTCATAAAAAATTTTTTCCCTGATTGGTACGGTCAATACCTATCTAATAAACCTAAAACAGACGAAATATGTTCAAATGTGGCCGACCTACAAGCAAAAACTGCTTGCCGCCCTGTGCCTGTTCCACACCAAGGGGTCTAACTCACGAGTCGGTCATCCGATTTCCATAAACTTTTTTTTTGTCGATCGGTATTGTAAATACCTTTTATTTGACGTATCACTTACAAGTTTAACGTTTAAATGTCCGGAGATATCTTCGAAAAACCGTAAAGCACTTATTGGGCCACAGCTCGGGAGGGGTCGATCCAAAATCACTCATCTTCGAACTTAGCCTGTCTTTTGACATTACCAAACGGGAAAAAAAAGAATTTTCAAAATCGGATGCGTTTTACTCAAGTTATCGTGCAGACAGACGGACAGACGGACAGACAGACGGACAGACGGACATTTTTTTTTCGCGGATTTGGCATCTCTAGACAACCACAATAGGTTTCCCCTTACTCAGGGAGTCCAATTCGACGTGTTACAAACGTATGCGTAAACCCATAAGACCCCAGTACTTCGTACGGGTCTAAACAGCTTTGTTCGGTAATGCGGACTGAAACTTCTGCAAACCATCAAACGTTTTATTTTATTTTATTTTTTTACACATTTCTATGTTGAAATGCTCCATTACAGTTTCATGTTGTTCATGTAAACTTTGCTGGAAATATTTCATCCAGTAAATGCTACAGATATATCAGAAATCGTATCACGAAACACGAAACATTATGCTAAGCGCCCAAATAGCTAGGGGAAACCACTCTGGGGGGGGGGAATCGTGTAACAACATTTACAAGAATTGCTGTGCATTCTCTGGACATATATACTCAACAATTACTTTCTGTTTGTTTCTAATACACTTTCTCTCCGTATTTACCAGCATTAATTAGCATTTTCCCAAGTCGGTTACTCTTGCATTATATCATGATTTCAAGAAACGTTTAGCCCTTTAAGAGTAAATTCGCAAAAAATATTTTTTCACATTACTTGTGACATATAATGTTTTCAAAAAGATTACCTGCAGATGGTAATGTTACGAAAAGTTAGCTAACACAGGTAATGTTATAGAAATAAATTATCTGTGACTGGTAACGTGCCCCAAAGCTTCCTGTAAGTAGGCTATCTGTGAAGCATTACATGTGACAGATAATGTATCCGTCAAATGTTAGCTGTGGCAGGTAATGTACATTATCTGTGGTGGGTAACCTACTTTAGCTGTGACTGGGTAATGTTTTAGCTTATATCCACAATAAAACTATGAAACGTTACGTACTGAATGGATCAGTGACATCGCACTAGACTCATGATCTGAGGGTCCCCGGATCGAATCCAGCGCGAACAACTTTTTTTTTATTTGCAAATTAACTGTCGAAGGTCCAGGTAGGTCAATCGGTAGAGCATAGGACTCATACCCAAGAGGTCCCGGGTTCGACTCCCGGTGCAAAAATGCTTGCCTGGTTTTATTCTAATCACTTGGTGATTAAGCACTCGCTATTAGTTATCTAATGGCTGTACGACCGTAACAAAGTCGCAAATTTCAAAGAAATCCAATATTCGATTTCTTCGCAACAATCACGCCATATTGACATAATGTCAATGACACAATTCACAATATACAACAGACTGTAGGATAAGCGCCATCTATGATCGACTAGTCGCTCATTGGGAAAATGCATGAGTCATTAGTGATGGTTGTGGTCTTCGCATACTACACGTGGCTCAGAGAATTCACAACGTATGGGACGTTTACACGGTCGATTTGTGAGCTATCTGAGTCCGAAGAGATATGATGAAAAATCACAATTCATATGGTCAAGTGACTTGTGCAATAGCACAACAGGCCCACTAGAGGCTTAGGTGCTGGGCTAACCCCCTTCCCATCTAATCCAATCCAATCCAACTGTCGAAGTTAAGCTTTTACATTACCAGTCACAGCTAATTTTATAAAAGATTACCTGTCACAGATAATGTTATGAAAATACATTACCTGGGGACGTACATTATCTGTGACCGCTGTTTATTTTTCTGTCAGTGAAATTCGCAAAATTTCGACTAATTAAATTTCGACCGCGATCCGAAATTACAGAATTATTTCTGTCCAGAAAGTCTCGCATGTCAAAGTCTTGGTGATAGGGTGGCCTAACTCGAAAATGTCATTTTAAAGCATACTGCTTAAGTGCGAATAATGTTATGTGTGGTATCCACGGAAAGGTGATAGATGAGAGATGGAAACAAAGTTGATAATTTTGAGTTTAAGATTTTCACATACATGTTTCAAATGTGTTGTCAGAAGCACCAAGAAGGATTTTCCAAACCAAATGTAACAGTATTCGGTAGTATTAATGATGCTGGTAAGATTTGTTAGTGCTGTGAGGAAATGTAAATTTTTTCACTTTATAAATGCTTCTGTATCCGTTCAGTCGGTTAAATGGAATGTTTATAATTTGAAAATAATGGAACTATTAAATGGGTCCACACATGTCTATCAATATCATCCCAATCCATTCTTCATAAGATATAGAACGAAAACGCTTTTCAAGATACCTGCGCTCGCCTGCGCTGTGTCCCTATTTTCAAATATGGGAGATGGATCTGAAATAGCGAATGGTTTTTGCCACTGTTTCGATCTGTGAGAAGTATGAAGTACGTCTTTCGATGTTTTGCATTAAATGCTGCTCAACAATACCACTTTCACATCAGGCCATGGCGACAGTGGCAAGGAAATGACAAACATCTGGGAAGTAAGTCATACATTTGTACATGTACATCTTCAGCGAATCATAAACGAAATGTTTGTACATTTTCGTATGAAAATAAACTTCCAAACCATTTCATCACCAAACATGTTATCACATGCGGGAATGTGGTGGGCCACCACTAAATCTGGGTTTTAACGAACATAATACAAGTACATAGTACAAGTGTAGGCAGAACAAGTGTCTGGAAAATGATGTCACTTTAGTACGAAAAATGACGTAATTTTCCAGGTAGATCTATCTTCCATGATTGAAAACAGGGACCCTGATATATTTTCACACGTTGCTACATGAAAGACTTCATGGACAAAAGTCATTCTGTAGCTCATGTGAGTCCAATATATCCTTACCAACAATGGATAGAATATTGAAATCGTTTCACTGTTGAGTTTCATTTTCAAAGAATTGGTCAAAGTGTTCGAAGAGCGAATTTGCTCTTAAGATATGCACAAGTTGTAATGTTGGATTAACATTCAAATTTCTTGTTGTAGTTTAGTTATTTACATTCATAATGCATCTACAGAAACAAGCACTGTTACTGACATGAACACATAATAATTGCTAAATTCGAACCACTTCGAGATAATATCTAACTCAATTAATGTCAGGTTACCACCGTTCCAGACGCTTTGATCTTTCTTAAAATTTCAAAATTCGCACATAAAATGTGAAATAGAATATCTCAGCTCAACTGTCTGGATGAAAAAACTTTTTAATTAGAAGAACGTGGCCCAGAGGATGCGAAATCAAATCTTATATAATCTTTACGATCCAATTTCATTTCGTGTCTCGACCAAATTTTCATTTCGTAAAACTTTCAAAGTGCCTGTCCTCCTATTTCATAATAATGAGAAAAGAAAATTGACCCGTCAGTTCAAGCAACAAAGAAACAGAATCTCAACTCAAAAGAATAAAATCCAAACCTCTAGATTCGTAAAATCAATGAATGACGTAAATCTTTCCCATCTGGTGCCTATACATAATTGCAATCGAATATCTTCGAACAAAAATATCTTACCTTCATTGCACTTGTACCATGTCGAGTATAGTATTACAAAGCAGAGCCCAGCACAATGTGATGTGTTCTTCACTACATTTTTCATTCCAAAATCCGTATCTCCTACACAATGCATGTTGGCTGGCATTACATTACACCACAAATATCCTGTTCCTGTTGCGATGTAGAACATAAACAATATCGTTTCACTAGCTACCTTTCCCGGTAGCTTAATTAAATTGTCACACATACAGTCTCATTCTCATTAAGAAAATGTAATTACATCAGTCAATATTATGCACTGCTAGACAGAGACATCATGTAGACTATTCGTTGAAAGTTTTTCGCTTTATACTTTAACGTAGAACTCTTCATTGTGCGCTTCAGCAAGGCTAATAATTATTAAACTGTTGAATAGCTTTTGAAACGTCTCAAACAGAGGGCGATGTCTTGAAGTTTTAATTAAAATTTTTTTTAGATTGAAACTGCAATTCAACGAGATAAGCAGCTAACGAAATTCTTCTTTTGTCTCTATTTTCAGATGTTGATTAAAGAATCTTGATTTTTTGGTTCGATTACCTTCCTACTATTTTCAAGACTGATTAGAATCCACCAACAACTCAACACTGTAGATCATCAATATGTGCAATATGACCTTGACCGAGGTAACATTTTTTGTGAAACTTTTTTCTACGCAATCTTGACTGACACTAATTGTTATTCATTTTCCTACATTCAGCAAGAGCCTTCAGACCTTCCAACGGCTAAGCTCATCATAAATGAACTTCGGCGTAAATATCGCCTTCAAACCGAACAAATCATGACTTGGAAGAAAGCGTTCAACATCAAAGAGCAGCAACACTACAAAGAGTCCCGGCGTCAAACTGAAGAGTTGAACTCGCTGACCAGCCAATTGATTCTGCTGGAATCGCGACTGAAACGAAAACAGAAACAAATAGCTAATATGCTGTACCAACGTGAACTGACAATAATGCGTCAACAGAAGTTTATTGAGGCATTATCGAATCGACTTGTTGATCATGGTATCGATACAGTGGAACCGGTCTATGATTTCGACAGTTTTAATGATTCGGATTCAGCGGTTGTTCTGGAGGACATTGATTCTGACTGCAATAGTTCGTACATAATGCGTCGTCGAAGTGGGAGCGGCGGTGAAGTGACAATCGTACGGTCGATTTCGGACGCAATCGAAACGAATTTGAAATATTCATCGACTAGAAGGTCCAATTGCTATTTGCGCAGGCCTGACATACTCGAGACGGTGTACAGTGTGGAAGAGGATCCCGAACCGGACATAGCAGAGAAGCGTGACAAATTCAAAAATCGCTCCGAGCGAATCGTATGCGAAGATGGCGACAAATCGGCATCGGAACCGGTCAATGAGGATAGCGGTGACCAGGATAAAGTGTCACCGAATCGTAGTGCTAAGCAAACACAAGTGACAAATTACAATCGAGTTATGTCCAATCATCGATCGGTAACGAAACCGAAAGACGTCAAATACAAGCGGATTAACAAGGCGAAATCGAAAAGTTTGGAAGAATTGCGGGGGCGATTAAAGGTGTGGGTGGAAAAGGGAAATGTTCCTGCGGAGTGTCCGAGACGCATTCAAAACACCACATGACAAATAGAGAAGCCCTTACAACGGGGTAGCATTTAAACAGAGAGAGAGAGAGAGAGAGAGTCCATTCTAAATGGTAACAGAAATTTTTATTTATTATTTTAGTCACTTTGATCGAGTGCATGTTGATTATAAGTTTACTGATGATTACATTAATGTATTTAATATAAATATTTAAAAAAAAAATGGTACCGGCCTATTTGTACCTTACGTAAAGAGAGAAAAAAAAGCTAAACTGTGTTAATCTGGCATGCAAGCCAAAACTGTTACCTTACTGTTTTTGTATAAACATTAACTGTATTCTACATAAATTTTAATATTAAAAAAATGAATTTGAGCTTAAGAAAAGAAGAAAAACAAAAATTCTGAGCCCTTCATTGATGTGAGGGATTCTTTTGAAAAACAGCCGACCGAAATTGGACGTATTTTCCAGTGGAATTTTTTTTATGTGCCCAGAAAGATATTCGACCCTAGAAGCCAAAACCACTTTCAAAAAAATTCTTCGAATTTGAAGATTGCGTAGGTAGTGTGAGGTAATCTAAAACCGAAAGCATGCACTTTTCTTGCAGTTTCTCGAGGCACACGAAATGTACATGGTCGTGTGGGGTGACATTATAACGGTAATTTAATTCTGTACTTTTTGATTTAATTCAAGACCAAATCGGGCCAATAAAACACTTTTCTTTAAATTGTGCTTCAACTTCAAAGAAAAGTGTTTTATTGGCCCGATTTGGTCTTGAATTAAATCGAAAAGTACCGAATTTTGTAATTGTGCTTTGTTTTCGCGCCCCTTTGTTTGTTTATATTCGAATTCCTACAGTGAACGACATCTCAAATGTCTCACTGTCAAATTTTTCTGAGAATTTTATTGTGTCATTGCAAATTCACAATGACATTCTCTGAAAAAAATGACAGTGATACATTTGAGATGTCGTTCACTGTAGTTTTTGCGAATATAACAAAATGAAAGAAAAACCAAAAGGTAATTACATGTAATTTTGTGGCAAATAGGGCTTATGGGATGGGGGTTAGGAAGCATCTACGATGAAATGTTTATTTGCTCATATTTCATCGTAGATGCTTCCAAATCCCCATAAGACCCTAATTGCCCCAAAAGTACATGCAATTACCCTTCTAATGACACCCCACACGACCATGTACGTTTTTTTGTACCTCAAGAAGAGGTAAGAAAAGTGTTCGTTTTCATTCTTTTTTCGGCTGAAAACTTCAACTGCACATATCTCAGTGTGGCTGATTTTTAAACCCAATAACACTTTATTTGCCCCGGAAGTACATGCAATTACCATTCCAATGATACCTCAAATGACCCTGTGCGGCTCGTACAACTGGAGATATTTCTGTAAGAAAATTGCATGTTTTCGATTTTTTAATAACACGCTAGCGGCTAGCCACACAAGCTTCGAAGAATTTTTTTGAAAGTGGCTTTGGCTTCTAGGATCGAATACCTTTTTGGGCCCGTATAAAAAATTACACTTGGAAATGCGTCCGATTTATGTCGGCTGTTTTACAAAAGAATCCCCTCTGTGAAGAAATGTAAAATCTTGAAAAACTATTAAAAGAAGGACAAAATGGGAGATGATTCTACTTGTAAGTACCTAATTAGTGATGAATAAATAATTAATATATTTTGTGACTTAATGGTTAGTGTTGACATAACTATACATAAAACGCTCTGGAATTGTACGTGAAATTTGTTGTTAGACAAATTCAAGGTGATGTTCACACTGAAAACGAAAAATTATCCACCACAGCCCCGACGTATCTAGGGACATTTGCCATTTGTTCATATATTTTAATGCTTTTACGCGAGTCATTTGTGATGCTCTGAGCTGGTTAAACTCACAAATAACTTGTGACTGTCATTGGACTGACTGTGTGGTGTATTTTTTTTCGTTTAAGGATTTGTAGGAAATGGTAACTAGTGCCGGACAACAACCGGTGGTAAAATAAAAATTCAAACGGAATCGAAATTTCCGAATGAGTTTTCAGAAAGATTTTACAAAAGATTGGTGCAATCGCAATTCGATCCATCATCGGTGATCTTAATAGTCTATGGACACATTTTTAGAAAAAAAATGACATTGAGCTTTTTTCAGACTAATATAGTCCATAAGAAGGTAAAAGAAACTTATCAGGATGAGTTAGTTGGTGATAGCAATAGTAGATTATGCACTTCCGTCTAAAAAATGTTCATTTTGACCGTTTGGAAGCTATGTTTCCAGTCGAAGGCATACATAATCCAAATTTGCAAATCGTCGAAATAAACATTTTAGACAGAAATATATAGCCACCCACATTTGCCCTGGAAGGATAACATCGTCATAAATGAGATCAATATTAGCAACAACCAAACAGGGCCCATTTTAAGGAATTTAATTTCCAAAAAATTTACAAATTTCACAAAAATTCTTAAAATTTCCAAATTTCGTTTTCTGTTAGATCTCATTCCGAAGTAAATCAGTTAAGCTCAAAGACATGAAAAACAACTAAAAAGGCAGTAAAAACAACATTTACGGTGCAATCTGTTGTGTTTTTAGATGAAATGACGAAAAGTGATGGAAAAATTTGAGAATTTTTGGAAATTTAATTTCCTTAAAATAGGCCCAATAGCTACGTATAGCTATGTATCGAAAAAGTCTCAGTCTGAGCCCTGAGGGGAGAATTCAAGGCAGAGTTTTTGATTGGCTATCGACAATTTGGTTAAAGTGTTCGTAAATTCATTCTTTCAAATGTACTGAAAAGCTAGGAGTACCAGTAAAGGGCTCTTAAAAGGTACTGAATTTTGGCGATATATTTACCCACCGTTATACCATCTTCATTGTTGTCCGCATCTTATGATATTTTTTTTCGACGAGTTTCTAAGACTTGTATTGTGTAGAGCGACGAATTTCGTTTCATAGTAAAACAAACGTGATATTTGTAATGAACTCAATATTTTCAATTTTTTTTATTGTTACGAGACTTTATTTGTGGAAGACACTTTTGCTGAATTACCGGAGATTTTGATTCGGAATTTTACATCTACAGGAGTAGAGTCCATTTTTGAGAATTAAATCCTATTAAATTTCTAAATCTTTTTGAAAAATTTCTAAAAATTTAAAATAAAAATTCCTTAAATGTTAGAATTGTAGGAATTTCGAGAGTTGTAAGAACTTCTAAGGATATAATTCCTATATATTCTCAAAGTTCTTACAAATTTTATTAAGAGCAATGGACCCTTTGCAAATTTGTAGCCTACATTTAGGCGGAAAATGTTCGCTTTTTGATGATTTCTCTGAACCAAAATATTTTCTTGAAAGAGTAAAACCAAATTTTCCTTTTAAAATTAACACGTTTTTTGTGCGGAAATGGTTTTACTATTTCAAGAAAAGATTTTGGTTCAGAAAAAACATCAAAAAACGAAAAAAAATTCCACCTAAATGTAGGCTTCAAATTTGCAAATTTGTTCTCAAAATTCTCAAATATTCATAAAATTCTTAATTAATTCCTAAAATCCCCGAAATTCATTCATCTTCATTCATTAATTCTTTAAAAAAATCTTTAAAAAATCTTGAAATTCTTAAAAATATCTTTTTTTTATCTAAGACATGGAAACTCAAACATCCAGAATGACTTGTAGACTTGCAAGACACTCCGCCTAAATTAGCCACGAGTTTCTTTTGTTGACTTCTCTCGCCATCAGTCAGTCGTTGTTTAGAAATGGTTATCATTTCTCGCAACACCCACACCGAACAAACAATTATAAATAAATATTTAACAATACGAATAATGTAACGCAAATAACTCTATTTATTGATACAATTTTATTGTCCTAAAATGTAAAACTTTCCAATTGTCCCGACATATCACTTGAACTTTTCAAATTATAATTAATAACAAAAGAAAATCGTTTTCGAAAGAAAAATACTGAATTTATATAAATACTTAATCCAAAATCATTTCGAGATGCTTGTTATTTATTCAATTTATTATATTGACAATCAATTTAAGTGCACAGACCATTTGGAAGAGACGAACAAAAAGAAAAAAAATTGAAATAAGACAATTAATTCGCCAAAGTGTAATCATTTTATTGTGTTTATGTGCACGCCAAATATTTATATTAAAATAAAAACAAAAACAAAAAAAACTTACAGCTGCTAGCTAACTATTATTATACAAATGTAATATATACAATTTAAACATTTAAATTTAAAATAAATGGAATGCCAACGTGTAAATTTTTGAGTTTCATTCTGATCCTAAATTAGTTTCGTTTTGATGCACAACATCGTCGGGGTATTAAGCAAAGATGGAATGAATGAAGCATGAAGCCATAAAATGCATTCAACAAAATTCGTAAAATATAAATTACTTCCATTCATAGAGTTTACATTCTATGCTTCAATTTATTGAAACAAAATTCAACTAACTTCCATTAGGATTAAGAAATAATTCCATACCAGTACCGAGCGCTTGGTATGATTACCTTTATTGGAGTTAATGGGTTACTTACGACGTATTTACTTGGCGTTTATTATAAAATCGATTTTGTATGGAAGTTGGAATTTATAAATTGTGTAAGTTAGGAGTTCTATATGGGTGGACGAGGAATATTATTATTATATTTTGCTGATAGGTCCGTTTCATTCTTTAAGAGTTTATAATCGAGAACTAAGAATGTTTATGCTCTTAAGCAAAATGAACAATAGTCTGAAACGTAAAGTGTTCGATACGTGTGTCCTTCCTGTCCTCACATATGGTGCAGAAACGTTAACGTTAACAAAAGCTTCCGAAAATAAACTAAGAATGGCACAAAGAGCCATGGAACGGAGTTACGCTCAGAGATAGAATGACAAATCAATGGATTTGATAACAAACAAAAGTAGTTGATGTCATAGAAAGAATATCATGTTTAAAGTGGAGCTGGGCGGGACATATTGCAAGAAGGATGGACGAACATTGGACCAAAAAGATCATGAACTGGAGACCACCTAAAACAAGACCTAGAGGTAGACTACCAGAGAGATGGAATAATGGTATAAAGAGAATTGCAGGCGTAAATTGGCAACAAGTGGCAACGGATCGTTTGAAATGGAAGAGAATTGGGGAGGCCTACGTCTAGCAGTGGATAGAAACAGGCTGAAAAAGAAGAAGAAGAAGAAGACTGAAACATCGAGAGCAACCGTTTTTCGTGATTCTTTTTGTGTGTGTTAGAAACAGATGGGAGTAAAAGAAAGAGTACTGGCACTGGCCTAAAGAAAAAAAATATATCGAAAATACGTAAACTATCCCCATTTGTTAGACCGTCCATGAATTTTATCGTGTTTAGTATCAATCGAAAGGTAATATCAATAGCTTTCAAACGAGCCACATGTTGCTATGCTTCGACTGCTCTTTATGGCCGTCCAAAGCCAGTGAACGGTATCGGACTTCTTTGTACTCTATAATTCTCCCATCTATTCCTTACACAACAAAAAAAAGAATTACGAAAAACGTCTTTACGTCATTTTTTCGGATTTTTAAAACACTGTGCTACACACAGATTCGTTTTCGGACATTATTACCACGTAGGTCAAAAATATATCTTTTTGGTCCTAGTGACATCATATACTATTTTAGGCACACGATGTGCATTGTCGAACTTGAGTGACACTCTACATATCTAATCTAGTTAATTGTTTAGTGACAAAATTGGAACTTGCATTTTCTAGGGTGACTTTTAACTCTCTTCTACTCGCTGAAACAACACCTTAAAAATGCAATTTCCAACTTTTTCACTCTGTGAACAAATAACTGGATGTGTAGAGTGTCACTCAGGTTTGACAATGCCACGATATGCATTTTGACAATAGAACCAAAAATGAGACGTTTTTGGTCGGAGCTATATAAACTATTTTGTATTCAAGAGTACTAAAAAGTCGCATTCTGAACAAGAATTGACAAAACTGGGATGAAAAGTGGGAAAAAGTGTTTTCGTTTTCATTTTTTATCAGATGAGATAATTTGACGCCTCTGGTTGGCATGAATATAAAAGCATTTTACCAAGTTGCATTGAAAGTTTTTCTTAAATAAAGTTTTACTTTCTAAAATATTTATCTTTCGTGTTAAATTGGTTGTACGGCGACGACAATACTGCGTCTCAGCTATATTAATAGAACACGACCCATTTATTTACTTACATCGCAAATAGCATAATACATTCAACATGCATCATACTCATCCAATATCCATCAGGTCCTCAAAACTACCATCATGACTATTATTACTCATACATATTTTTACGAAAATATTACCAGGAATTCATAAACGTAAACGTAAATCGAATCATTCGAATTGTATACAATTTACAATGTCCTCAAAACTACCTCTTCATATAATGCCATCAGGTCCTCAAAATCATCGTTCCATGTGATGAAAATATACAGAGATTTTGACTCATTTTTATGTGCTCCTGTTCAGAAATTCGTACATGTATGAAAGCCAGCGTAGAAATGGTTGTTTTGAGGACCCGTTGTTGTTTCTATTTTATAGATGAAACGATGGTTTTGAAGACTTGGATGTATATACAAATTTGACGCTGTGGTTGTTTTCATGTTAGTGTACCGTCATCATCGATTAAAACATTTAGTGATAACGTCCAAATTGTTTAATAATTTGAATGGAGAAATGTCATTTGGGCAACCCTTCCCAAAATGTTGCAAATCTTTCTGATAGAAGGTTGCCTCAACGTTAACTGTTTTGTAACTTTTCGGACGTTATCTTCCACTTCCACGATTTAATAGTAAAATCGAACTAAATATTGTGAGTGATGTAAACTTAAACAACTTAAAAACAAGCCATAGGCGATTTTTGGAGGGTATACATTAATTGAATCGGGGGACAATCCTGAGTCATTTGCAAAAAAAAAAATCCTCGAGGTAATTATGTTTTCACGCCAGAAATCATGAAAAAATGGTCTTCACTAGGGTGACCAAAATAGTTTTTGTTGCATATTACCTACAATAAGTAAAGGCCAACACACACTAGCATCTAGTTTCAGTTGGGAATATGATATTTCTATTGTTAAAACCGGTTTTAACCGATTTTAGCTGATTTAAAAACGAAAAAAAACGAAATTTCCCCAAGCGTAAGTTGGCAGTAAGTCCAGCGCTGTCTCATATGTAAGGAAAATTAAAATAGACGCGAAGAAAAGTAAAATTCTAGAGAATTTGTGTTAGTGCACTTCAATCAAAATTGAAACTCAACGAAAGTCGTGCCGCGGTAGGTTTATGGTGTCATTGATAGTAGAGGTTACTACCTACCCAACGACACTCATATCTTCCAAGTCTATCATTGTAACTTGTTTTAAACACTCTCCAAAAGTTGGAATTTTTATCCCCTAAAAGAGCTGCTGGACGACTTACACGAAAACTTTCTAAATTTTTTAAAGGTCAACATATGCGTCCTCAACACCTCTGCCAACCACCATAATTTCAGATAAATGTATTGTCGGTGATATGCAACAAAAACTATTTTGGTCACCCTAGTGAAGACCATTTTTTCATGATTTCTGGCGTGAAAACATAATTACTTCGAGGATTTTTTTTTTGTTGCAAATGACTCAGGATTGTCCCCCGATTCAATTAATGTTCTACCCTCCAAAAAGCGCCTATGGCTTGTTTTCCTGTTTCATAAAACTTGTTCGAAGTTTTGACAAATTGACTCTTAAACAATGCAAGGATGGTGTATGACGTGTAGGATGGTAATAACACCGATCTGGTCCGTCTTGTAATTTACCTTCTCCTTATTTGAATATGGAAATTGGTTAAGTTTTGATAAAGTTGATGATTACTAAGGGGTCATTCACAAATTACGCACACGGTTAATTTCTAAAACTAAACTAACTAAACTAAACTAATTTCTGACCCCCTCCCCCCCGTTTCGCACGCGTTTTTCATATAAAAATATCAAATTCCTGGAACCCCCCTCCCCCCTTAGGTGAGTGCGTAATTTGTGAATGGCCCCTAAGCAAATATTTTTCCCTTAATTTGAGATCCGAATTTTCAATAATTTAGACGCATAGACGCGACGCAAAGGTTGTTTATGGGACAGAAAACGATAAGTGTTGGCGCTGAAAATTTTATTTTCAAAAATAAATTCTAATTGACCTGTACAATCGAGCTTTGTAAATTCGAAACTATTTTTTGTCTGGCTGCTATAGGCATATTATACAAAACAACTGATTTTAGCTTAAACAAATAATAATAACTTACCAACAACGGCATAAATTACCATTCCTCATCGGATACAATAGGCCTCAGAGATTCATTCAACATTTATGTTCTTTCCTTTGGTCTCTTCCAGCATAAACAAACCGAATAGCACTCCTAACACGCTTATCGCCGAAAATATCCACATGCACCAATGTAAATGAATAATGGCCGCCAATGTGGGATAGAATTTAACGATTGTGAACAAAAATACA
This sequence comes from Bradysia coprophila, assembly GCF_014529535.1. Classification (NCBI taxonomy): domain Eukaryota; kingdom Metazoa; phylum Arthropoda; class Insecta; order Diptera; family Sciaridae; genus Bradysia; species Bradysia coprophila. The sequence goes on from NW_023503374.1 coordinate 4,616,438, forward strand.
CTGACCAGCAACAGGCAGTACGATGTGCCTAATGAACGGATCTACGAAATTGTTGCAAGGAAATATTAAAATCTTTTTAAAAGACTCCAGAATATCGTCATTTCTTCACCTTCACCGGGAGAACTTCCATCAAAAGAACGAATAGCAACGGCACCAGTCCAATGTAAGCCATAAACACACAAAATGAGATACTGGTCACGGGCACCCAATCATATCCGTCCAATTCGTACTTGTTATACGACAGATAGGCGTACGCTCCCATCATAGACAGACCAATGGAAGTGCCCAGTGACGAAACAATCAGTAGAAATCGTCGTCCCACATTATCGATCAAAGTTGTGGATATTGTCGTTGCAATCAATTGTATCGTAATCATGATGATGGACGACAAACTTGGGTCTAGTTTCGATCCGGAGTCTTTGAAAATGATGGTGGCGTAATTCATTAGAACCGCTGAACCGCTGAACAGATTCAAACCGATGATACAGAATGCTTTCAGTAGTCCGATGCGGGCTTCTTGAGTACCTGAAACAATAGTGGGATGTTTGTTTTACTCGGTTCATGGTTGTTGTAGATGTAGGTTGGCACACTCACAGAAATCACCAAGCGAAACTTTCTCGCCTCTGTCTAAGGATTGTCTAGCTATCAGTTCAACATTATCCCATTCTTTCAGGAATCTCTCGTTTTCTTCTTTGGTGTCTTTGTAGCAGTTCTTGTAAAACCGTAGTGACTTCGCTGCATCCTTAGTGTATCAGACACTTATTAACACTTGTTATGAGAACGGAAAAGCTATTCCGAGAGGTCAACTTACATCGAATCGTTTCTGCTTCATCAAATCGTTTGGAGATTCCGGCAACAGTAGAAATGAGATCGTGAATGCTATCGGAAATATCATTATAACATACGGTGTCGTGCTATAAGTTAAATACGCGCCAGCGATGTAGGAAATCATTACTCCAAAGCAAGTAGAGATGATCAGAAAAGATCCCAGAACACCTCGAATGCTGATGGATAATAAAATGGACGCTCAATGATTGGGTCTAGAAGGTCGAGTTAACTTACTGATCGTCAGCGATTTCTGCCACAAATAATGGGACACAAACAAAAGTTCCGCCGCATGATAGTCCGGCTAAAAAACGACCTAAACACAACAGTTCAATCCGAGTAGTAATTGTTACGGTGATCCAGAATGCCTTAAAACAAAGAATTAGAAAATTGTGTGAAAACGATCCAACTGACGCAGCTCACCAAATTAGGCAACGCCAGTACACAAAAAGTTTTCTTTCTGCCGAAATATCTCAAAATTGCCATAAAAATAAAGTTTCCGCAAAAGCCTCCAATGTAGGCAGATGCTCCGAGCCATGATGCCATTTCATTGTTTATGGGACCATTGATGAGCGGAGTACTATCCGATTGCAATACTAATAGAGCAGGTGAAAGCCATCCCGATGATCCACCATGCGCCACACAAGCTAGATTTGCTGGATTTAGGATGTCCTTTCGATTATTGCATGACATTTAAAACGTTGACAATAATTTTACCACAAATCACAGCTAGGAACTGGTTCTTTAGATGACAAAATTTTATGATTTTAGACGAGCTAACGGAAGACATTCTCTTTTTGTTGGGCTACAGCTTTAGGCACATCCTCATTTCCTCAATAATCTTTAGGTTGAGGCCGCAATTTCGTGATAAACCGGAAATTTCGGCTGTTTAGAATAGACGAAATTGACTTGAAGAAGAGTGACGGCAAAAGGAACTGTGTTCTGTCATATTTGACGGCACGTATTCAGTACCAATCAGTGTCCATAGATGGAGGCGTGATGAGCGCGTGTGCAAATTATGTGTATCCGCGGTATCCAGGATACCGGGAAATTTTTCCGGAAAAAATTCGGATACCGGGAAATCGAATGATAGCTGAACAAACCAGCGGGAAATGTATGTGCGGGAAGTCACTTTTACATTTTTGGATACTGGGAAATTTCGACTCGGATACCGCAAAGAAAACATAACTTGCATACGCGGCATACGCGGTGATGAGTTGCATGCACCTCCTCAAATATTTATTATGTCTTCGTTTTATTTGCTGAGAACGATGATAGCAAGGATTAAAGTTGGAAATTTAGTCGTCGCATCACATCGAATGTTATAAATCTCTTCTTTGATCAAGTTCTAGACTTTCGTTAAATTCTTGAAAGTTTTTCTTTTTAGCCCCGTACGAAGTACGAAGGGGCTTATAGGATTACGATGCCGTGTGTAATTGATGGAATTCGAAGCAGACGGTAAGGGCAAAGTGTTTGCCTATGTTTATAGATGACGAATCCGCAATAAAAATTTTGGCCGTCTGTCCGTCCGTCTGTCACGTCGATATCTTGAGTAAATCCAATCCGATTTCAAAATTTTTTTTCCCTGAAAGATAGTCAGAATAGTGAGGCTAAGTTCGAAGATGGGCGATTTTGGGTCGACCCCTCCCGAGCTGGGGCCCCATAAGTGATTTAACGTTTTCCGAAGATATCTCTGGCCATTTAAAGGCTACACTTGTAAGTGATACGTCAAATGAAAGGTATTTACAATACCGATCGACAAAAAAAAAAGTTTATGAAAATTGGATGACCGACTCGTGAGTTAGACCCCTTGGTGTGAACTAGGTACAGGGCGGCAAGCCGTTTTTGCTTGTAGGCTGGTCAAATTTGAACGGATTTAGATATATTTTGCTTTATTAGATAGGTATTGACCGTACCAATCCGGGAAAAAAAAGTTTATGAAATTCGGTTTACCAGAGCGTGAGCTAGGTCTCTTGGAGTGAGCTTATATGTGGCTACTCGGTACAGTGAAGGTGGTGGTTTTTATCTCGAGTAAAATTTGACCGAATTTCATGAATTTTTTTGTTTGAAAGATACTAACGAATGTAAAGCAGCCGTACTATTCCACCTCCTAACAAAATGGCCGTCGGCCGCCATTTTGGATTTTTGTAAAAACAATATAAATCGATGAAAATGATAATTACAAAGTCACAGATCAGTGAGAAGTGCAGTTTGTGTTACATGTGCTATGCGCAATTTTTAAGACGTACACATTTCATAAGAATTTAGGGCTAGGGTCACGTGCGCAATCGATTTACGGGTTTGTACGGGGCTCAGTCGCAGCAAACGCTCCGACTGTTCTGACGGCTCGTTTTTAACGAAATTTTCCATAAATTCAACGAATTTTTGGTAGACTGCAGGATATTCAAGAAGTCGAAGAATTGTTACAATCTCCAAGATTGTAGAAAGAAAGAATTCAAATGACGGAGTTTTAGTTAAGTCAACGCATTTCAAGCATGAATGATCAAAGTGGTCAGCTGCAGAAAGTACTCTATTTTACATGAAAATGTTTGTAAGTTTTACGTTTGTATGATACACTCAGTACTCTATTTAGAGTACCACTCATGCTTGAAGTGCGTTGGTCAGTGAATGTATCATTCTCTGCCCACAATTAGACAAACTTTCCGACCCAATCCACTATTTTGCTTACGTTTCTCAGACTCTTTTGTAAGCGTTATCGCAAAACATATAGTCTATTCCATCTCTGTTTGTGTTCTTATAAGAATAAATTCACGAGTGTTTGCACGTACCCTTATGGTTACTCTTCATTCGTAATGTTTATTGGATAGTCAAATTTCAACATTATGAACTCCTAGCATACAAATCTGAAGTGAAAGAATATTTCCTAATTCTTCTGCGGTTTGGTTTGAACTAGCAATATCTGGCTGGCGAATCCAACAGCATATTCAACTCTGGCACTGAGACGATCAAAAATGTAAGGTAAATATAGTGGGGAGAGGTAATGTCATGTATAACCTATTTTGGGAAACACAAGTAAATCGTAGACAACCATTTTAAAGAAAGGTGTCATTACACTGACAAAAAAGTTTCGAAAAACTCACCTGCAGCAGGTAACTTTGTCTCCAGGTACCTCAAGTTATCTGTAGTAGGTGAGTTTTTCGAATCTTTTATGTCAGTATAGCATCGAACTTATGTGTTAGGCCGCGCGTCTCACAGTGTTTCCAAAAGTTTTCCACAGTGTTTTCTGAAAAACGGCGTGAGTAAAATATCAGGGAAAAATCAACCGTTTTTCATTATTCTTTTTTTGTTTGCACCTTAGGTGCCGGCACTGGCACAAAAATATATCGAAAATACGAAAATCATCCCCTAAATGAAATGATTATATAGTTAGATGTGGTGAAATTTCAGCATTAATATGCTTCACTTGAGACTGTTCATTAGAGGTGTGCGGGCCGATGTTTTTTTGAAGCCCGTCCGGCCTGAAGCCCGGTCCGAAATTCATTTTTAAAGCCCGGCCCGTACTGGCCCAACGTATTTATAGCCCGTCCGGCCCAAGACCGATCGGGCCGGATAAAAACTCGGACGGGCCGACATTTTCGGGCGGCCCGATAGCAAATTTCATATGAAAAAGTGCGCGAAACTTTGAAAATCGGGCCAAAAATTTGATTTTTTAGGTCCGATCCAAGCTCGGCCCGACAGATTTGAGGCCCGCCCGGCCCATGCCCGGTCGGGCCGGATAAAACCCGGGCGGCCCGCACATCTCTACTGTTCATTACTTCTTTACACGTCGGGCGGCCCGCACATCTCTACTGTTCATTACTTCTTTACACGGTTTAACCAATGCCACGCGCGTGCAACTTCTACCGCTTAAACAAGGATAAACAAAGCCGTTTTGATTGTATGTGTGAATCAGCTGAAAAACAGCAGAAGCAAATTCAAGCTGAAATTTCGTTGCCTCTAACTGTATAAAACCAAAAAAAGAGACTTTTGTACTACAAAGTCTCAAGACTATATTGTCCCTTAATGACTCATCGAAGATTTGTATGAAAAGTAGAAGTACATATCGATATCTCATGTGTCTCATTAATCCATTTACAAATTATTTCAGTAGTTTTATGGTCGACAAAATATCTATTCAAATATTTGCTGAACATCTGCTCAACTGTTATTCTGAAGACAAATTTACAGATAATGATACTTTAATGACTCACCCCCGACGCCAGTTCAACCCGAAGAAGAACTAATCCACCATGACCGTAATTATCTCTTATTCGTTTTAACTACCCCGAACGCAAATATTTTCTGCAAACCATTGCTGAATGAAAGATCAGTTTAGCGTTGTACTCGGTTCGCAATGGTTGTGATTGGAATTGATTTTGGAAACGATTCGTGTGTAGTGTCAGTATGGCGAAATGGACGCATCGATATTGTAACGAATGAATCCAGCGGTCGTTACACTCCGTAAGATTAATTAAAATTCACGCAGGAATCGTGTTTGAAGTAATAGTAAATGATCTCTTTGATGTAGGTCAGTGGTTGCGTTCGATGAACGTATGCGACTCTTTGGAGTTTCTGCCAGGAAGCAATGGCCAGCAAATCCCAACCACACTATTGTCGACTTCAAGGGGGTATTGGATGTGAATAAGATGAGAAAATGGAAACTTGATGTGTGCAATTTCACCAAAAATAAGCGATACTCCACGCTAACGTATAATACACAATTAATGGGAGAGAAGCTTAGCTTGAGTCCATGTCAAATACTATCGATGCTGTTCGTAAAAATCAAAGCTGAAGCTCAGGCATTCATGCAAATAAATGAACGAATACTTGGATGTGTTATTGCTGTGCCAGCACATTTCAATAATCAAGAACGGAAGGGTGTTCTAATGGCAGCCGCAATCGCGCGATTAGATTGCCATTTTCTCATCAAAGATACGACAGCCGTTGCGATCAACTATTCTCTTTACAAAAAGTTTGCGAAACCGATCACTGTGGTGTTTATCGACTTTGGTCAATTTTCAATTCAGATCTTTGGATGCAAATTTTATGAAAGAAGACTGGAAATGACTGAGGAAATATCCGAACCGATTGGCGGTAGAGATATCGACGAAACAATAGCTCTGTATCTTAATAGAACTTATGAAATATATGGTAAAAACAGCAGAGAGAAAGACTTCTACTCCCAGCTACTGTACGAAGCGGAAAAATTGAAAAGGAAGATGAGTTCCAGTGTTCAGCGTCATCAACTGATGAACATGAAACAAGTACACTCTGGCGATCCAATTTTTATGTGCCGATCAGACATGGATAGGATATGTGAGCCAATGTATGTGAAGATCGAAAGCTTCATGAGACGCTTTTTGCAAAATACCAACCTACAACTTGACGAGATCCATTCAATTGAATTGGTTGGCGGATCGAGTAACATTCCGATTATGCAAAAAATGGTTGAAAATGTCTTCAACCAACTACCAATTGCAACAATGAACCGCGATGATGCTGTGGCCCGTGGTTGCCTATTGAAGTCAATGTTAAATAAGAAGAGAAGGGGCTACAAAATCATGGATAGACCGTTTGCTGATGCAGTTGATAATTTCGATGGTAATTTTAATGAAAGATCAATGAAAGATCTTGTCAGGGTGTTTCAGGTAGAGATTTACTTTTACTTGGTTCAAATGGACAAAAAAAATTAAGATTTCATTTCACCAGGTCCACAGATTTCTAAAATGCGACCGCCGCGATTCATTCCAAATAACAGAAGCTGAGTTCATGGGATACAGCGAAATGGAGGTAATTTCAAGACTCACTTTGAAACCAGTTCTTCAGACGCTTGGACTTTCTTTAATTATTTATTTAAATCCACCACAATATTTACCAATTTTAAAGCTAAAAGTGATCTCTTCCTAAGAACTCCACCCATAGCTCCCATAGTTGTAATTTGTAGTTGTCCTTTCGATATTTGAGACTCGAAACATAACTTCGATTTTACATCTTCAGAGAAAACTAGCCAGATACGACATAGAAGAGGGAAAGCGACGGAAGGCACGCGACGACCTTGACAAATATATATCGGAGCACATGAAACCTGGTGGAGTGCTGGAAAATTGTAGTGAAGCCATCAGAAACGAAATAAACAAAACGAAGGTGTGGATGTACGGCACAAAAGAGCAGTATGAAGACCTGATTTACTATTGGCAACAAAAGGTAGAAAAAATGAATAAAAAACAAGTGATGCGACAAGTTGAAGAGGAGAGTGTCGATGATGCGGATTGCGTTACCATCGATGTTACGACACACGTAAGTAATTCGAATTTTATATTTTCGTAAAACTGGTTGATTCTTCCGTAACTTTTGTGACTATTATGGTCTCGATAGTCCAGTTTGGACTGTCCAATACAATAATAAATTTTGGACGACACTTTTACAATACCACCGCAAATCTAATATCTTTCAGAGCCTAGTCAACCGGTGCAGTTCAATTTTTGTTAAACGACTAACCTTTAGCGACTGTGATGAGGTGACACTAATTGAGTCGAATCGAAGCAACAATGCCAATTCAGAATACGGATCGCGAGTCCATCGACAAGGTAGATAATTTTGTGATAATCACCTGCATTTTGCTGTAGTAAACACATTCACTGTTCATTTGTAGGTTTTCGTTCTCGCTGCCGTCGACTGAAACGTAAAGCAAATCAGAGTCACGATGCAGTCCTTGGAAACAGTGATCAACCGAAGATCTCATTGTGTGGTCAAAGGGGAAAAGGAGTCCCGTGGTGTTGTTTTTTGTAGGTTATCGATACGGTGCACTCATTTGTATGAGAGTTTTTTTTAACGTGGATGGCATTTCAAACTTACTTGAAAATGATCCACGAATAAAAATGATGAAGCTAGTGTTAGCGATCGAATATTTGTTATTTAATATATTTTTATGAATACAAAATTTGACGTTTCTTTTATTGGGGGAGAGAAGACTTTGTGTAATTTATACCAGATCGTTCAGTCCATTTTTAACGGATGATTTTTTCCTAATTTTATGGAGCAAGAACAAATTGAAACTTTCATTAAAATAATGTCTGTCTTAGACTGGAGAGCCGTGATAAAATTGAAGGCATCGTCTAGCCGTTGAAAAAAGGTCGGCGGCTGGCGGCTAGCTCGGCTAAGCCGATGAAAAAACGATGGCGGCGGCCAGAACCGCCGGTAAAAAAGTCGGCTGGCGGCGGCTAAATGAACATTAAAAAAATCTTTTTCTGGCCTCTGCTGAAAATTGTTCCGATAGTTCAGCAAGTCTGGGTGTTGATGTTATTTTTTGTGCGATACCATATTACCTTAGCGTACCTTTCTAGGACGTCGGGATCCAGAGACATTCCCGTTTTAAGTTAAATGGGAGTTGCACTGATGCGAGCGAGATATGGTGACATATTTTCTTCTCGCTTCCACTAATGCATTTAAACCGGGTTTATCTCATGATCCTGACGACCTAGGATGTAGTGCTTTAGTGATTTAGAATCGGCATGAAAAAGTGCCTGCATGTTTTCGAACTCGTAACTGCTACGTACGAGGTGGCGAGTAGTGAACCGCTTTGTTGAATATTGAGTGTGATACCTAAGCGATTGGATGTTCTTCTATCGAATTTTTCATTTATTTTAAGGATAAAGGTAAAGTATTACAAGCATTACAAATGAAGCTGCATTTATTAAAAAATCAGCAAGAACAATTGAATCTTTAAAGAAAACTTGAAATTTTTTAAATTGCATCTCCGTGAAGAAAAGTGAAATCAAGAATCCGAATTTTCCAGAGGACGAATTAAAGAAAAAAAAATTAGAGCGCGGGTAGTCTGTCGAGCGATGCAAGGTATCAGGCAATTTACGTTAAAAAATTGAGTTGTTTAATAGATTTAATCTAACAAAATTACTCCAGCCGCCGAGTCAGCCGACCTTAACCTCTGGCGGCGGCTAACGGCGGCTAGCCGAACTCCGCCAACTAAAATCCTCGACGGCGGCGGCGGCCCTTTTAGCCTTCAGCTGCCGTTTTTCGGCGGCTAAAAATCGGCGACTCTCCAGTCTGTAGTCTGATGCATAGAATCTGGGAAACCGAAGAAATAAAAAAGGAAAGGAAGTCAAAGCACCTAGCATAGTAGTAGAATATTGCTTATGTTAAATAGAGTAATAAATTACGACAGTAATACCGTACCATGTAATTTTTACATTGTTCCAAGGTCATATCACTATGTTTAACATAAGAAATATTCTACTACTATGCAAGGTGAGACGAAGAAAGAAAACACTAGATGTGTCAGGTCAATCGACAATTCAATAGCGTAGTGTATTGACAAAGATGCGTACTGAGTTGCTAGTTCACCCTATGCTTCTCGTCCTCTCGTTGTTCTAGGCGGTATATGTCTAGTATATCGTTTGTATTGTCATTCAGTCAGTTAGGCCAAAGCACCTTGCAGAATAATAGAGTTTGTACCACGTCAAATAGAACAGTATTTTGATACCAATAATACCATTAGTAGCCTTAATGGTAATTTTGCAATAACATTATGAAAAAAGGAATGGAAAATGCAAACAGATTTCAATACAAGTCCGACATAGTAATGTAAACCAGGCAGAACCAATCGATTTGACGAGGGATATAATCTCGGGTAAGTTGTATTACCGCACTTGATATTCTCGGATTTTTCAAGTAATTTTCATCTTCGATTCAACGACTGCGGTTGAGTAATTTGAACAATTTTTGTATATAAAAGTTTTCGTGTTAGAGCAAGAGTGTCTGACCGGTGAAAACTTCTTTGCACGACTAGCTCGAAAAGTGTTTTTCTGTTAACTTCCGCAAAATAATTCCGAACTGAATACACTTTTAGTAAATTTTCTCACAATTATAGCGGAGTTTCGGATGGATTATAGCGGTTAAATTTTTTTTATCTACCTATCTATCTTCGCTCATGCAATAACTCCCCAAGTGTCTAAATAAACATGTGGACAGAGGTGAATAATTTACTAATAGGAACATAGGGTAGACGAACAGTTCTGACACTATAGGAGAATGATGTTTAGAAACTAAGAAGAAATGTAATAGAGTTTTTCCATATTTTAGTACATTCTGTCTAAAAATTACTGCTGTCACTGCGCTTATTTTCATGTGAACGATGTGAACCAACATCTGTAATAACAAATATGAACAAATATTGGTTCACAAGAAAATAAGCCGCAGAGAATGAAGTAACTATGAAAAAAATGTGGCGCCTCTACAGGCCAACCCACTTGTCCCATAGATCATATTATGGTTGTTATATATTCACAGTAAAACTTATGTTTAATTGGATGAAGTAATAGATTTTGCGTCGATCACAACATCGTGAATACATGATGTACGCTCCCTCGTCAAGTTAGTTACTACCTTACTGTGTATATTTACCATGTCGTAATCAATCTGTTGAAAACATTTAGACCGAAAGATGTAGCAGATTTTATGGATGGTATACAGCGATAAGCGTATTGCTGTTTCTACTTCGTGCGAAGCTAAAAATTGAAAAAATTCGTCTCTTGTAAAAGGATCAGAGGCATTTCATTCGCATTTTCAAGGAATTTCCAAGTGATGATCCACGATGTTCACACTACACACAAGAACAATGAAAGAGACAATTTAATGAAGCAATAAAATTTATTGTTCTAATGAAACAAAAACTGGATAATTCGTCACTGGAGATGCATTCATTATAAATAAATTTGAAGGAAAACAAATGCAATTCACAAAATAAATAAATTTAAAAATTAAATAGAACTATCTACCATCAATGCACGCACATCTGCTGTAAGAATGATAAAATTTTGATATATTTGTTTTGCTATTATCTTACGTTGACCGATCGTATACATACATTGCTCTCATTTCTCAATAAAGAAATATTATCCGGATATGACATACGATCATCCAATGAAAAGACAATAAAAATGAACTCGAACTGAAACAGTTCGTAATTTTGAGGCACAAATTTACTTGTGACTAGCATGAAAAATTCATCCCAAAAGCGAATTGTCACTCCTGTTCCATATTCTCAGCACCATAAACAGTTAACATAAGTCCCATTTGTTGGACAGAACTTCCCCCCGTGTTACACACCGGTATATCATGTATCAAACAAACGGCGCCGTGTAGTAAATCTTCCGCTTTCTCGGCAACGGCTTTGTAGTCAGTCCCGTGTCGTCCAGAAACGTTTGAAATGATTTCTTCTTACTGATGCAGGGATCGGTTGAATTGTCATTTAACGTTTCGCTCTCGTCCTCCTCATGCACTGACACCACCCCATTATCCATATTAAATTCCATGTCTAAATTGTATTCAATTCCTACGTTGTTGTTGACATGGCCGTTCTGAGAGTCCAGTTCCAGCAAAATATCGGCATCCTTCGTAGCACCATTTTCCGTCGATTGGGTGAATTTTCCGTATTCAGCGTCCAAATTGTACCAGTCGAATTCTGCCTGGATCGGTAGGTCATTGCTTGCAATAGCAGTGTGTGGTGGAGTAGATGCCGGAGCAGCAGTTAATTTAATATCCACCGTAGTCATCGCTTTAGGTGTTGCGGGCTTAATTGGAGTCGGTTTTTTAATTCGTATGTCCACCAAATTCATCGAATTCGGTGGTCGGTTTTGAATCGGTAACTGTTTCGCTGGCGACTTTGTAATGTAGTTGTCCTGCGATATAAATGTACTGGAACTAGTCTTCTTCGGTGAAATGATTGCCTTGACATTCGGTAATTTCGGAATATCGGCAAATGATTCGTCCGTCATCTCGGTGTGGGTATCACTGCTTACAGATATTGAATCGGCACTCTTATGCACGTCGACTACAATTTTCACCGTTTTTATATTGTCCACTTCTGAAATGGAACAGTAATCCGGCTCAGTATGGTAATCTGGCTCGGACTCCGCGTCTGGCTTCAGCTTATTTTCCAGTTGTTTGATCGGTACATTATTGTCGTTTCGCATGCCGAGTACATGCTTAAGTTTCATTAAGTTTGCTGGTTTCGGTGGAAGAGCCGGTGGTATCTTCGATTTTTCAATTTTTTGCGCTTCCTCGTTGGACGACTTATGTTCCATGTCCACATAATGGTGGGACGACACATTTTCCGATCCAATCGGTTCATATTCATTGCTATAAACGCTCTCATAGCTGAACGATTGCTCCCTCTCGCGAGATGGAGTCAGATGATTCTGGTGATTCTGGTTGTCACGAGGAACTTGTAGCATACTATTCTGAGTGGAAAAATGAACTCGCTTCTGACGAAGGTTTACATCCTTCGGTAAACTGTCGGGTGCTTCGTTGCTCTTTTCCATCATACCGTCAAAAGATTGTTGGAGTAGAATCTGTGAAGCAGAAACGTTGAAAACACGGGTGACGATACCGTTTGAAGGTCTCATATTTCATACCTGATTGACACACTCAAGCACGGGGTTCACAGCATTCGTTCCGTATGGTTTCGATAGAGCATTGTCGGAATCATCCATGTCACTTGCACTGGCATACCAATCTTCAGTGGATTCGAATTGCGTTGTCTTTCCCAACGTGTTCGATTTGAATGGTTCTACGTTTCCTTCGGTTTCAATAGCGGATGGTTGTTGGATGGATGAACTGCTGTCTTTTGTGGCATTGGCATCAGTCAAATTCACACTTCGTGAGCGGGCATATTCTTTGAATGTCCCGGAAGTGCGTTTACTGGTGTATCGCTTGCTGCGTCGTGCCTCAAAGAATGAAGGATTACCATCTTCGCTGGTTGACATGTAGTCAACGCTAGGCGTAGATGACTCATCTGAAGGAAGGAATAAGAAAGATCAATTAGACTAACCACTCCGTCATAGTGTTGAACAGACTTACCGTCAATTTGACTCTTTCGACTCTGTGTACACGCATTAGCCATTTCAGATCTGTAGTATTGTTTACGGCATGATAAACAGTATTGAGCTGCCTCACTGACACTGATCTTGCAGTTTAGTCCATACTTTTCGCTCAAAATTACCAGCTCACTAGCCAGTCTGTTTATTTCGTTGTCTTTTGTGTAGAGTTGATTCAGAATGATTTTCTGATCGTTTCGCAGTTTCGTTTCGAAGCTCATCAGAGCTTTAACGATTTTCGACAGTTGATTCGTTCGCCATGACTTCTCGTGTTCCAGTTCGTCGGTAAGCGTTTGAATTTGATTGGTGAAGAACAGAATTAGATTCTCGCATTTCTTCACCTGAACGGACAGACTCTGCTCGGTTGTTTTTAGCTTTTCGCGAAGATTTTGATTTTCAGCGGACATCATCTGGGTGAAGGAAATGTGGAAAGAATATTAGTGAACGCGGGTCAAAAGATTCGAACGTATTGATGGATTATTATCGGAGAAATAAATCGTTTTAATTAGTAGAACGATTGAAAACAATTTTTACATCAACGTTACTGGTGTACCTTCGTTATATACCTGCACACAGTTGTAAAAATGTTAAAAGCTTTTTCTAGTCGAAACCATTGCTATCAAAAATTTAAATTGATTTGATTTTCATTAAGATTTAACACACAAAAGTAGGGTGTCATGCAAAGAGAACCGAGTTGGAAAATTGACAATTTTCATTGCGTCGCTGTTAATAGTACATTATGACCCGACCTGAAGGGGAGGGCTGTATTCCCATTCACACTCGTCAAAAGTAAAAATTCGAACGTACTGGTGGGTAAATGCAAAAAATGTATTCAAAAAATTGCATTTACCGACCAGAAGCACGGAAAAATTTTTAGCCTCCCGCTCCCGCACGAAAATGTTCAAAATTTATCTAAATTTTCTTGAACACTCAGCTTGACGTCATTTGTTTACGACCCCCATAAGTTTACATTTTTCTTCGTCTGGAATTTCCCAACGAAGTATCTACATCTACAAGTGTTGTGCAAGAAAAAATTAACGACAAAACCTACTTCTGCTCTACACTTTGTTTGAATGTTGAAACAACGAAGTGCTTCTATATTGTTGGTTCAATTGGTTGTGTTTATATACTTTCGGTTCAGTTAACCAGAATGTTTACTAAATTAACATCGCTTTTGGAAAATGAAGGCGCAATACACAAAACGTTCAACGATACACGGTGCCACAAAGCCGATAAATGAATGATCGAATGCTGTTCGAATTTATCAAAAATGAACAAAATTTGGCTTTTCCAATAGAATTATGTGACACCCTAAATAAAAGCAATTCGTATACTCTACATTTCATATGCAAGTGCAAGTGTAGACTATGGCTGAAATTGATAAGTTATTAGGTTTTGAATTGTCGATCATTTAGAATAAATTACAAAATTGCAACGACTACAATCGTGGCTTGCTAGTCACCAAATTATAATCATTGTAATGGAAAATTCACTGTAAATTAGAACGGCAATGCCAATAAATCTGTCCCAGTCTGTTTCAAAAATGTAAAAAATTGCTTTATTGATTCAGACATATTTTACATTAATTACGTTGCAGGTATAACAATCACGCAAACAGACATCATGGTTCAATAGCAGGGAATATTTTCGTAAGTGTTGTACGGCTTCATTTACCCTCTAAATGAAAACTGCATTGATTTTTTCTATCAGAAGACAGACTGGGTATAGTGGCTGCTGTGTCCATGATATTATCGACCCATATTGCGATACGGAGAAATATATTCGGAGGCAGAGAGTTGAATTTATGGAAATTAGATAACAAAACTAACAGTCGTGGTTTATCACTGATAAAATCCTTTCTTAACACCAGTGCTGTTAAGGATTTGCACCAAACACTAAGCGATACTTTTGGGTAGTAAAAGTCACAGGTTTATCGGTTCACGGTGAATATAATTGTTTTTTGTGAGGACTAGTCTTCAGCTGAACCTCATCATTATGATTCTACTAGAGAAGCCAGTCAAAAAATTATTAGACATGAGTCAAAGTTTCAGAAGACAACCTCTGAAAAATGTGGCTTTAAACAGCAGAAAGAATGTTATTGAAAATTGAAGTAAAGGATTTGAAATCAATTTCTTGAAAATACTTAGTTTAAATGAAGATTCGCTAGAAAAACTTTTGATATTAAAAGATATAGAGAAATTTAGAAAATTGAGTGTGTAGTCTTGACTACTAGAACACAATTGTCAATTATTCCAATTGTCTGCCCTGTTGACTGTCATATCTATCATCAACAAAACTCACGAAAGAACTACAACATTCCAATTTGGTTTCTCCCCATTATGTTCAAATCAAAATTTTCCATTTCTTTGCCAAAATACTGCAAAATTGCAATGCGAATAAAATGTGTTATTCACCCGTACATGTAGATTCGACTTGATATAAAAATAGCGAAGATTCACTTCACGTATGTATCTTATCAACAAAAGAGATTACGACTTTCCTAAGTGGCCGTAATCTACATTTGTCTCTTAGATAGCAAGTAAAAAGCTATGAGTAATGCATGCCTAACCTCATCTCAGTGAATACAATTGTTGGTTCTGAACTAGAAATTTTCGTTGAGGAAATTCTAAACATTGACGATCTACAATTTCCCTGGAAAAAGCATCACAACACGTATACTGAAATTAAGTTATTTTCCACGCACATTCGTTTATTGTGTGTTGAAAACGTGAAGGCCTTGAACGTAATATTAAAGAATTATGCGGATAAATTACCTCATCATTTGTGATTGCATTTGAATCCGTGTAAAATGTACTCTTCCGATCTTCTCCAGAATACAAGGCTGTGTTGTAAACGAAATTGTTGGTCCATTTGAAGGAATTTTTGCCATTGTAATTGTAATTGTTGAGCACATTCTCCTTTATGCGCTCAACCAAATTCATCTTACTGTTGGACACTGCTTGATCGTAATATTGCATGTTAGGTGTGCCGAACATTTTGTACCTGTGATTCCGTTTCTACGTTCGTTGCGAAGGTTGTCCTAGAAGACACCGGAGAAGTTAATTAGATTTTTATTAACACCAATGGTGATGTTTATTAGGTGCTTGAAGATCTTGTGGAGGCGTTGGACAAAAGAAACCAATGTCTACAATGTCGATTCAAGGCGAATGAGTAATGGTCATAAACGATTGCAGTAGTAGCCATAAATTAATCTTTGCTTAATCAAGCATAATCCGAGAGTAGAAGTTCTCTTTGATAAAGAATAAGGCCGATTTTATCGTGTCGAGGTTACGCATCAGTTTCAGTTTCGCTTTATTAAAATTTTGAGTCAATAAACACACGTCTAACCGAAAAAGGTTTTTGGTAATTAAAATTTGAAGAAAAGAAACTTGAAGAAGATGATTCTCTCGTCTTAAGACTCGATATAAATTCACTGAACGGTTACACACACACACACCATTCGATTGAACGTGCATGAACAAGTCATTGTTTGTGCAATTTTCAAATGCCAACTAAACGTTGAATTAATTATTTTAATTATTTTTCTGTTTCTTTATAATATATTTTAATGGTCGTTGTTATCTATTCTGGAAGTAAGTCATGCCACGAATGTTAGCGAAGTCTATATGCAAAAGGCAAAGTAATTTTTTCTCTTACGATTCGTCAATTGGCTCAGTTTATAAATTTATGGTTTGCATTTCTCTTAAAATTTCTTTTTCATTTTAATTTGTTTTTATTCAAATTACTTGAACTAATTGGAACACTTTAACGAAAGTATGAATTTCAGCATTCACATCGACTATATGAAAAAAAATTTCTTTTCTTTTGATATAAAATACGAATCTTTTGATATGATGGAGACTTTGGCGTATCCAACAACATTCGGTTCATTATAATGTAAATACAAGAAAACATACGAATATGGTTAAGGCCCATCGAACTTAAGAAAAGACCAAAAGACCAATGAACAATAAACCATTGGTCGTCAACACTATTTTACATAAGATATCCATATTGTAACCAAAAACTTGATTTCGACATTAAATGAAAGAAATGAATGGCCAAAATGAATCAATGAATTCCATTTACCTTCGATACAAATTGTTTTCTATTGCTCAAAGTGTCCTTGATGTACATAATATTAAGTAGCTCACTGTTCCCAAAAACGACATTCGAATAGTTTAACCTATTTCACACAAACAACGTATAATTTCAGAAATTAGTTCACCACAATATTATCCATCACACAATGCACAATGTTCGTTATTTACTTTACGTTTTTCTTGACTGGAATAATTTAATAAAACATTTAAGTTAAGTAGGTGAAACTACTGAAACATTCGTTTGGTCGAAATTTTTTTTAAATTTTTTTACACAAAACTTTTTAATCTAGTTCAGTACGCGTCGTCGAAGCACTGTCTTCAACAATTTGTATTGTCTGACTTAATGGAAATGAAAGAACACGAAATTTTTTTGTCGTTGTTTGAGTTTAGCCTGCATTCCACAAAAATAACCAAATTCATTTCAATGTATTCAGAAACTTAAGTCCGCAAAATTGTTCCGCGTGTGAGTATAGTGTGGTACCGTCGTGTGTATGTATACGTGGATCGTAAAAAAACGTCTTCAGACTCTTACCACGTTTATATGAGTGGTGTATGTGGTGATGTAAGAAGATTTTCTCCATGTAATGCGTTGAAAGTACTTTGGTTTTGATTTCAGGAGTTATGTTAGGATTTTTCAACTGCCGTTTCTAGGAAGACGCAGAGGGATTAAGAGTGTTATTTTAGAGGAATGTGGGTCATTTTTTTGTTGTTGTACATAGGTCATTTTAAACAATCTAACTAAATTCTGTTGAGCTCGCATAGAGCTCCCTTTTTATTAACTAATCTAAGCGACGATTCTCGTATTTTCGTAACTTCAAATATTCGTAACTTGACAGTTGTGTGTACAAAATTTCATAAGAACTGTCAAGTTACGAATTCTTAAAGTTACGAGAATTCATGCCCTGTACAGGTAATCACCAGAATAGTTTTGAGGAATCCCATATAACCGACCCGAACAACAAATCAATTCAATCAAACTAACTTATCGAAATTGCAAATGAAATTAACTCATTTCGATCATCTTGCCTATAAACCTACACAGTCCATTATTCACACAATGAACCTTTTTTTTACTTTATATATATCTAACAACGGGCATATCATCCAACACTTAAGAAATGTTTTTAATAAATATAAACACAATACCATTATAAGCCTTTGATACAGGTAAAAGTGTATAACTTGAACAATTCAAAGAGAGACAGTTACAAAGAGGTTGTTGTGCCAATGTAAAATAGGTAAAAGAGAAAGAACTTTAACACCGAATGAGTTAGAGAAACAACAAATTATTTTTTTTCCTTCTGCACAGTCCACAGTCGTAAAGGTTATGTTGTCGTTTTCCGTTTCTATACTTACTTGGAAGGTATATAAATATAATAATAACTAGAAATAACTTGTAATGGGTTTGGAGGTGTAATACGACGTCCCAAGAAACATAGTTTTGACGAATCACGGTTAAGGGATTAATTTTAAAGAGTTACGGGAAAATAGATGCAATTTCCAACTTTATAAATTTATAGTAGTAGATTATTGAACTAGCCTACTAAATGCGTTATTAAACGAATATTTTTCTGTATATTCGGGTTCCTCTCCAAATATAATTTTTGTTTATATTGTATTGGCGTATACATAAAAACATGAGTTGTTAACAACGCATTTAGAAGACGTAAGGGCATCGCCGGGTTTTTTTACGTTACGCTTTAACAACGGACTAGAAGTACATTTAAGTACTACCCGAAAATCATAGCTAAACAAAAGAAAAACTCAAATCAGAAAAAATTCAAAAAAATTCAAAAAACTCCCGAAACCACAAAGCTCAAAAACAAAAACAATTCAAAGACAAACTTCAAGATCACTAGCAAAAGACCAACTGAAATGACTCAAGAAAACATAAACATAGGAAGCTGCGGGAATTTGCTCATAGATAGGCCTCACAGATAAATGGAATTTTTGGCTAATACTTAAAACATATAATTCCAGTCATTGAAAGTGTATTTAAAATTCCACGAATCAATGCTAACTTTTTGCATTATTGTTCTTTGAAGAACGAATTAAGTACAATGACGCTCTTAACGATAAATCGAAAAATTAGAACGAAGTTCTGTGAGATATGTAATATCTCAATATTCCCATCTGCGTAACAAGCGCTTTTTGCAATTAAACCAAAAAATTCATTTTATTATACGAGCCTATCACGCAATTTTTTTCGTTTTAATAATTTAAAATTAAACCTACCAGCTACCAGTCTAAATAAAAAAGACAAAATTTCGATTCTGTGAACAATAATCATTCAAAATCAAAATTATACACAAAAATGTGCGCCAACAATGCGAATTGAATGATTAAAGTGTGCGCACTCCAAACGTTTCAGATGTATGCATTGCACAGTGCTTTCTACGGCAATAAGATAGCCGTGCCTTTTTGCCCACAAATGTTCTCAGTGATATTTTGACCAAAATATCCGATTAATCTTCACCAAACTTTAGAGAATGAAAGTTCCACACGACTTTTAGCGGTACTCCCCAAAAAAAGTTCAAAAAGTTTTGTTTTTGTTCCCGTACGGACTCTCTCAAAAGGGCATTTGGGGTGCTATATAGCACCCCAAATGCCCTTTTGAGAGAGTTCGTTTTCATAGTAAATATTAACTTTTTGATTTGTTTTTTGGAAATATCGTTAAAAGTCGTGGGGAACTTTCATTCTCTAAAGTTTGGTGAAGATTGATCGGACATTTTGGTCAAAATATCACTCAGAACATTTGTGGGCAAAAAGGCACGGCTATCTTATGGCCGTAAAAAGCACTGTGCAATGCATACATCTGAAACGTTTGGAATGCACACACTTTAATCATTCAATTCGCATTGTTGGCGCGCATTTTCGTGTATAATTTTGATTTTGAATGATTATTGTTCACAGAATCGAAATTTTGTCTTTTTTATTTAGACTGGTAGCTGGAAAGGTTTAATTTTAAATTATTAAAACGAAAAAAATTGCGTGATAGGCTCGTATAATAAAATGGATTTTTTGGTTTAATTGCAAAAGGCGCTTGTTACGCAGATGAAAATATTGAGATTTCATATCTCACAGAACTTCGTTCTAATTTTTCGAGTTATCGTTAAGAGCGTCATTGTACTTAATTCGTTCTTCAAAGAACAATAATGCAAAAAGTAAGCATTGACTCGTGGAATTTTAAATAAACTTTCAATGACTGGAATTATATGTTTTAAGTATTAGCCAAAAATTCCATTTATCTGTGAGGCCTATCTATGAGCAAATTCCCGCAGCTTCTAGGATAAATCATTCCCAAAAATTTAAAAAAATCCTTTTAACATTAATAAAAACGGAATCAAAATAAAAATAAAAATAAAATAAAAGCTAACAGCAAAAATCATCGGAAAATCAAAATAGCAACAACCAGTGATACAAACACAAACGAAAAATAAAAATGAAAACAATCATAAAAATAAAAGAGACAGAATAAAACTTAACTGAGTATTTCAACTCATCCCTTACCCTCAAACCATTTCACGTTAAGTGAGTCATGATAGAAAAGCTATCGAAACAGAAGCTGTTTCGGCCTCAAGTTGTAGCAGTGGCCCAAGGTCAGCGTGGTCCGACCATCATCAGTTGCTTATGCTACAACTTTTCGCAATACAGCCATGAAAACCTACAATTGAACTAGTAGCAGGGTTTTCATTAACACAATGGACAAAATTTCATGAATTATCATGAACGGCCTGATAAAAGGAAATGTAACATGAAACAAACCCATCGCAAACAACATTAAAACACGTCAGCAAGTAAAATCATAACAAAATCAAAAATCAAAAAATAGTGCCGTTGACCGGAGCAAAAGAAAAACAAAAATAAAAATAAAACAAAACTCTCGTCTCACAGATCACAAGAATCGCTAAATACCTTGTTTTTATCCATCTCGATTCGTTCACCGCAAGCTTCTTCGCTATTTAATCAAAATTAAAACCAAATCTACTTTAACTGAAATAAATAAAATAATCTCCAAAGACGGCCAAAAACCAACGTACAACGAAACCAGACGGCTTTACACTCAATGACTGAAAACTCCAAAGTCTCCTTTAATTATAAAAAATAGGGTCTTATGGGGTTTGGATGCATATGCGATGAAATATGAGAAGTTGAAATGTTTAAGTGCCCATATTTCATCGCATATGCATCCAAACCCCATAAGACCCTATTTGGCCCAAAAGCACATAAGATTACCTTTCAAATGATACCCCACACCACCATGTACGGCTCGTGTAACTAGAGAAATATTGGTAAGAAAAGTGCAAGTTTCCTGTTGAAAACTTCAACTGCACATATTTCAGTGTACCTGGAGAAAGTTTGGCAAATTTTCGGCTTTCGATCACCTTTCACCAGCCATAAAAGCTTCGAAGATTTTTTTTTAGAGTGGTTTTGGCTTCTAGGGTCGAAGTCCTTTCTAGGTACCTATTAAAACGTCTATTTCGTGACAAACTGACGTATCTTCCAAAAACACAATGGAATTTCATTGTGTTTAAAAGTCTACGCAAGTTTGTCGTGAGACAGACGAAAAGTTCCACTAGAAAGCACGCCCGATTTCGGTAGGCTGTTTTTCAAAAGAATCCCTCAGTGTGATTGGACAATGGTATTGTTCATACAAATTCCATGAATTTTTATTCGTGCAGTCTCTCAGAAGAATCAACTTAATAAGCATCTGACATCCATCGAAACATTTAGGATTAGGATTTCTCACACTATCTGTTTATAAAATTTGGTGTCAACCGCATTCGTGGTTGTCGTAACCTGTTCTTTCAGAACTTTTCTTGAGCCAAACCACATCGAAACTTTTTGTCGTGAAGTGACAGTTTTGACATTGACATATTTGACGTTTTAATTTTTGATATCTGAAAAAGTTCGCGTCATAAACTCAATTGAAAACGTGAACTGTACACAAAACTTGTCTTTAAACAATTAATTTTGAATAATATTACAGTGTTATAGTAGCCGTATTGTAATATTTACGATAATACTTTAATATCAATCAACATTAATTGTTTAAAGACAAGTTTTGTGTACAGTTCGCGTTGTCAGTTGAGGTTATGACGAAATTTTTCAGATGTCAAAAATGTCAATGTTAAAACTGTCACTTCACGACAGAAAGTTTCGATGTGGTTTGGCTCCAAAGTATGTAAACACTGAAGGTACCGCAGATTCGTAAAAACACGCGAACTACTTTCGAGTGAATATAATTTTCATAACGTTGGACACAAGTAAAATCGAGAAAAAGTCAGTGTTTATATACTTTGGTTTGGCTCTATAATGCGATTTCATACAAAGAAACTCACCTCTCAATGATTTTCGTTGAAAGATGAGTTTGTTTATATGAAATCGATATTTCCTCCGGGCTGTATGGATAGACCATACCTGGTTTGTACATTCATGGCCTTATTTGACATCCAAGAAATGAATCGCACCTGCCTGTATTTACTCTATCGTGGCTATTATTTTCTTTGCCAGCCATACCTCCTTCAAATAACCAGTTCTTACTAGTGTCTCGAAGTCGAAGGTATGTACTTAAATACAAGCGTACATTCAAATTCGATGAACACTTTCTTGTGCATGGAATTTAGAAACATAGAAAAAAACATCGAAAATAATCTCTGGTTATATGGCTGTAAACAATCCGCTGAATACAAACGTCACACAGCAATTGAAGAATAAGAAATAATTGGTAAAAAGTAAATAAACTTTTTAAGAAAGTAGAGTTTTGTGACACAGTCACAGTGCAATTTTCTCCGTCGGATAATGTAGAACGTTTCTTTTAATTTTAAATTGCAAATGATGGTTTGTTTTTCTGTAACGCGGACATTGCAAAGGTTTGTTGTTTATCTCGAATACGGTGCTTATAAATTAGTCAGAGAAACATTATGTAAATAGCCGGGTGTAGCAGAAGGAACAGAACGATATAGTGATGTCAGGCGACAGCGACGAGAGTACCTCCCGTATCATGACAATAAAATTTAAACAATTTATCACAGGGGTTGATGGTCCACCTATGGCACCTATGGTAAAGTGTTTATCAAAAATTCTAGCACACATCGAGATATGAACATGATGTTGCTCTGTATGCTGGTATTTCCATCTCGTCTTCCCCTTACAAACATTTTGATTTATCTAACCAACAACCTACATGTTGTAATACGTTCCATCTTTGATATTTATAGACTCTATCGTTTGATTCATTGAGCCGAAGGTCAGCAACTCACGAGTTCTAAAAGCAGCAACAATCAACATGCCTAAGTAGTTACACTCATTTCTTCGATTGAAACATAAATTCATTTCCATCCATTTCGGTCTTCTTTCCAGATCAATTCCACAAATAGTCATATCCAAAATTCCTACAGCAGCCGAGCTGACATCACCGACGCTACCCATTCCATGTTCAGTTAAAAATTGTGACAGTGTGTTAACCAACACCGGAACGCTGTACTTGCACATGCTGAAGCACCATAACATTGATACGCGGGAGTCTAACTCGAAAGCGGTCCGATTCTTTTGTCCCGAAGAGACGTGCAAGTACAGTGAGAATGTGCAGCCGAATGCAAAATCCTTTTCGTCGAAAAAGTACCTAAAGCAACACTACATGAAAGTTCATGCTAA
Source organism: Bradysia coprophila (assembly GCF_014529535.1). NCBI lineage: Eukaryota > Metazoa > Arthropoda > Insecta > Diptera > Sciaridae > Bradysia > Bradysia coprophila. The sequence continues at coordinate 4,639,914 of NW_023503374.1, forward strand.
GAAGACCCTGCCATGCAGTCGCTGTGATAAAATATTTTCTAGTCAGTCGTTTAAGAGTGCACACGAATCAATTTGCGGACAACAGTTCATTTGCTGCGAATGCAACTGGACGTACAAGTCGAAAGAGGCGTTGATGACGCATTGCAGGCGAAAGAATCATCCGTATATGAGGCCAATCGAAAATGGCAAGGAACTTATTGTCCATTCCGCTGTCAATAAATTGGTTGAAATTGCACCGAAACCATCATCCAGTACGTCTACAGATAAGTCTGTAGGATCTTCGGCATTATTATGCACGAAAACTCAGAGTACGCAAACACTTCCTGTCGATAACTCCGATACGAATTTCTTGGACCATTGGAACAAACTAGCCACCGAACCTAGTCCGAACAAAGACAGTAAACTGAGTAGAGTAAAGCCAAAATGCGTGAAAAGTGAACAGACCAGTACCAGCAACAAAACATTTCGTAATTTGGACATTTTCGATACAGAAAGTAGTACATTGATGACCATAAGCAGTTACGCACAAACCGACAAAAATCTGAACAATTTGAACTACGTCGAAGACGACAGTCTGTCGTACTTCGGATCGGAGAATTTCCAAACAGAACTGTGTCATAACGAAACCCAGACCGAATACCGACTGTTCCAGGAAAATATTAACGAATCCACCAGCAGCGATCAGTTGGATCAAATGCTTTACAGCAACATGCATACGCAGACTTGTGACGAAATACTATCCGAATTGGGTCTTGCCGACATTCAAACTCAAACGAATTGGCCAGTAACGGATTACAGTGACTTGTTGGTGTCGACGGAGACACAAACTATTGATTCAACGTTTCTGCTGGGAAATTCGTCGTCGACGCAAACGCAAACCATTTGGGAGAATTTTTGATTTAGCGGAATTGTTAAAATCTCATTTTTATGTTTAATAAATCTGTGACTCTTCCTGGAGAAACCGAGACTGTTTTCAAAGTGACTACGTTAACTACCCCTACGAAGCTGTATCATCTGAGTAAATCGTGGAGTGGCAGTGTCACGGTGATGTATACTTCTTTACCTAATTGAAAAAGCACGTCCTCGTAGTAGATTCTGTTTCCGTTTTCCTATTAATTTAAGGAATAATAGTTCTGGTTGATGGAGAACAGGGGACGTCAGTGAAATTTAGACAAGAATTTCTTTTCACCTGGTCCACTCATACAAACAAAAGTGCTTGTAGTTTAACGAGTGAAATAGTTGCATACACTCGTGTGGCAGTTGTGAAACCATTTAAAGACGTATGGGTAGATTTATTTATTTGAACGGATCAGCTGAAAAGCAGCTGAAGTAAATTGATGTATAAATTTCAATGACGTCCCCTGCATGAGACCAGGACTGATTTTATACATTTCGGCAAACGTACAGTCAAAGGCAGTCAATTTTCAGCATAAATTAGCTTCAGCTGTTTTTCAGCTGATCCATACAAACAATCACAACCGTTTATACGTCTTTATACGGTTTTACCACTATCATGCGCGTGCGTGTAGCAGTTTTGATTGTATGTGTGGATCAGCTGAAAAACAGCTGAAGCAAATTTATGCTGAAAATTGACTGCCTTTGACTGTATCACTGATCACTTATATTCTTACTTCGACATGACTATATGGTTTCATAGTCAGACGAAACTGCACATGGCTAAATTGTTGCCTACATTTCGGGGAAAAATTATTATTATTTTGATGATAATGTTGGACTCGCACCCTTTTTCGATAAACGTAGGCAACAATTTAGCCATGTGTAGATTCGTGTTAAAGCAAATATTCGTATCCAAACAACTTTGTACGTTTCATACGCTCTCAAACAATAACATTTATCTAGCCTACATTTAGGCGATATATCAATTAGTCAGATGAATTCTTCCTAGTCGTAGTTCGGAAGTCACGTTAGGTCGGTGGAACCAAAACATAAAAAAAAGTAAAACTGTTAAAGCACTTTAAGAGGCACCGGTACTTTTCCGAAAAGCATACATTAGGGCGATTTTTAAATACAGGATTTTAGTTTACTTTTGATGATATCTTTCCATCAGAATCCTTTTTCAAAAATGTACGACCGCAATTCCGACCACGAATGTGTTAGCTTTTAACAGAAAATAGATTTGGTTGTAACAATTTGACCAGCTCTGAGAGCAATGAGCAGTTTATGAAAATTTCATGAAACTACTCACTTTTCTCAGAGCTGATCAAACGACTACAACCAAAACTAATTTTTATATAAAGCTAGCAGATTCGTGGTCGGAATTGCGGTCGTACATTTTTCAAAAAGGATTCTAATGAAAAGATATTAACAAAAATGAAATAAGAAACACGCAAATGTAGGCTACAATTTTAGCTAAGTGCCGGTGCCTCTTAAAATGTCTTACTTATAAATCTCTGGGTTTTTCTTTTTTGTTCATTTTCAAACTAATTGTTCTCTTTGAAAAAACGTAACAAAAATGGGGCACAAAATTCAGCACAATTATAAAACATCCGGTACTTTTTGAAAGTCTTTTAGGGATATTCACGGGTCAGTAAAACCACTATTCTTGAAACTTTGCTATATTTTTTTTGCCACCTCGCTCCACTAGTAAGAAGAACTTGGGTCTAGTGCTGAAAAAATCAACATTACAATACGTGTAACACAACATACTATTTCATAACCGACCACGGTTTCGATTGCTCAGCAATTATCTTCAGAATTCCTTGAATGATTCATGGTCATTAAAAAAACCGTGAAGATGATTGCTTGGCAATCGAAACCGTTGTCGGTTATGTAAATAAAAATAGCACAATTTCATGAATAGTGGTTTTATTGACTACTAGTGACTCGCTAAAAGGCTTTCAAAAAGTACAAGATTACTTTTGAAGGAAAACTTGGTATGTGAGTCATAACTTACCCCACTTCGAGAAACCTTTGCAGATTGTTTAAATTTATGTAATCTGCTCCAATGAAAGTATAAACCAGGTATGGTCTATTCACACAAACCGGAGGACATAGCGATTTCATATAAACAAAATCACCTCTCATGAGAAGTATGTCCTCCTTCTTCTTCTTCTTCTTTTTCAGCCTGTTTCTATCCACTGCTGGATGTAGGCCTCTCCAACTTCTTTCCATTTCGTACGATCCATTGCCATTTGCTGCCAGTTTGTACCTGCAATATTCTTAATTCCGTTTGTCCATCTCTCTGGTGGTCTACCTATAGCTCGTCTTTTATATGGTCGCCAGTTCATGATCTTTTTGGTCCAACGTTCGTCTGTCCTTCTTGCAATATGTCCCGCCCAGCTCCATTTCAGAGATGCTATTCTTTCCATGACATCAACGACCCTGGTTTGTTGTCGAATCCATTGATTCGTCATTCTGTCTCTGAGTGTTATTCCAAGCATACTCCGTTCCATGGCTCTTTGTGTCACTCTCAATTTATCTTCGGATGCTTTCGTTAAAGTTAACGTTTCCGCTCCATAAGTGAGCACTGGAAGGACACAAGTCCTCCGCTACATAGAAAGTTTGACATTCGACCATTCCTTGTGTTGACGTTCATTGATCTGCACAGGTTTCTCCAAGTGGGTTAAGTAAGTTATGACTCACAAACCAAGTTTTTCTTTTAAAATTAACACATTTTTGCGTGCCTTAATTGTTGTACTCTTTCAAAAAAAAAAACGAGCCGTCAGAACAGTCGGAGCGTTTGCTGCGACTGAGCCCCGTACAAACCCGTACATCTATTGCGTACGTGACCCGAGTTCGTCCGTCGCCCTACTCTTACCGTAAGCCTACTGCGCCCGTAAACGTCGGTAAAGTAAAATTCTTATGAAATGTGTACGTCTCAAAAATTGCGCATAGCGCAATTACGAAGCCCCGTCCGACGTTCCTTTCAAATGTAACACAAATTTCGAATTGACCTAAAATTAAGTAAGTATCATTTTCACCGATTTATATTGATTTTACAAAAATCCAAAATGGCGGCCTACGGCCATTTTGTTAGGAGGTGGAAAGTAGTACGGCTGCTTTACATTCGTTAAAACCTTTCAAACAAAAAAAAAATTGAAATTCGGTCAAAGTTTACTCGAGATATTAACAAAAAAACACCACCTTCACTGCACGGCCGAGTAGCCACATATAAGCTCACTCCAAGAGACCTAGCTCACGCTCCGGTGAATCGAATTTCATAAACTTTTTTTCCCCTGATTGGTACGGTCAATACCTATCTAATAAAGCAAAATCCATCTAAATACGTTCAAATTTGGCCAACCTACAAGCAAAAACGGCTTGCCGCCCTGTACCTAGTTCACACCAAGGGGTCTAACTCACGAGTCGGTCATCCAATTTTCATAAACTTTTTTTTTGTCGATCGGTATTGTAAATACCTTTCATTTGACGTATCACTCACAAGTGTAGTGCTTAAATGTCTGGAGATATCGTCGAAAAACAGTTAGGCACTTATTGGGCCCCAGCTCTGGAAGGGTCGACCCAAAATCGCCCATCTTCGAACTTAGCCTCACTATTTTGACTATCTTTCAGGGAAAAAAAATTTTTGAAATCGGATTTGATTTACTCAAGATATCGACGTGACAGACGGACGGACAGACGGACGGACGGACGGACGGACAAAATTTTTATTGCGGATTTGTTATCTATGAACATAGGCAAACACTTTGCCCTTACCGTCTGCTTCGAATTCCATCAATTACACACGGCATCGTAATCCTATAAGCCCCTTCGTACTTCGTACGGGGCTAAAAAGATTTTGGTTAAGAGGCACCGGTACTTACCTAAAATTGTAGCCTACATTTGAGTGCCTCATATTTCATTTTTGATGATATCTTTCCATCAGAATCCTTTTTGAAAAATGTACGACCGCAATTCCGACCACGAATGTGTTAGCTTTCAACATAAAATACATTTGGTTCATTGGTTGTAGTCGTTTGACCAGCTCTGAGAAAAGTGGGCAGTTTAACGAAATTTTCATAAACTGCTCACGTTTCTCAGAGCCAGTCAAACTGCTACAACCAAATCCATTTTCTTTCTAACTATCTAACAAATTCGTGGTCGTTGTTGCTGAAAATGAATTCTGGTGGAGAAATATCATCAAAAGAAAACTAAAATCCATTCTTTAAAAACAGCAAAGCATCGATGCCTCTTAAATAAACAAATCAGACAAGGACTAGGATAAAAACTACTTTTGAAAGTATTTTCTATTGTGAGTAGCCCAGCCAGTTGTGTATACGTTGATGAGTACGTAATTTTTAACAGAATGTGCTGTACTGAATGAGCACAGATTCAACGAACCTCTAAGTAGTACGTGAGCCTTTCAGTCTACCTCAGCAAACGTATGCCATGCACCGAGACGGAGGAATACATTTCGGTTTCAGTCAACTGTTTTAATCTTGAGTTTGATTTCCATGAGTAAAGAAGCTTTTTGTCGACAAATCAAAATGTTTTTTTACGTTTGATGATCTGAAATTTATTGAGCTTTCGTTTTTCCAACGGTACAACTATAGTTCATGAAGCCTTTTATTTCAGTTTAAAAAAAAATTAATTTCAATTGAATTATTATCATAATTCGTCTTATTATAACGTCGTCACGTAAATATTATGTAACTATATTGTAATTATACCAAGTTATTGGTATGTAGATTGCTGTAGTTAAAGATATATTTATGTTTGCATTCAAATAGTGATCGCACTAAGTCGTGAGCACTTAATTGACAATCCGCAACAATTCCACTTGTGATTGTCCGCCGTTTTCGCCCCGAACTTCGCTCGCAGTTGGGACGGTTGAATGTCCAGCAAACGGTCCGCAAGAGTATGAGTTGACATCTAAACAACGATAATTGTGTGTCGTCTGATTGCATTCCGAAAATTAATTTCATAAATTGTATACCTGAGTGGCTCTTAATGTGCTTCTCGAAATTAGATTCGTGCGTGAAAATGAAATTGCATTTTGTAGCGGGGCATGCAAACCCTGGCCCGGAATATTCGTCTACGTGATTCAACATTTTGGATGCTGAACTGAAGTTCCGATTGCATAATTTACACTTGTTCGCAGCGTCAATTGACTCTGCTGTACGGCTCCGCTTTTTCTTTGATTTCAACTCGCCGGTGGTCTTCAGTTTAATCAATGGCAATGAGCCGCTAAAAGTATCTCTCAACTGAGGATTCTGATTCTCCACCGAACCATCCGAACCATCCAACCATTTCTTCGATATCAAAGACGAGTTCAACTCGTCAACTGTTTTCGGTTTAATCAACGGCAATGAACCGCTAGAAACATCTCCCGAGTGATGCTTCTGCTTCGAATAGTCGACTGACTCTGCTGACCGACGCAGCATTTTCTTCGGCCTCGATGTGAAAGGAGAGCTCCAATCACTGACAGATTCCGTCGATGAAAATGAATCACTCAGCTCATCATCTGGTTCAGATTTCACTTTGTGATTCGATTCTAGCTGAAGTCGCAAACTTTCGCACTCTGTAAAATCCGGTTCGATTGGGCAATGTATCACGACGGTTGAGTCAAACGGAACTATCGTTTCACGCCGCAGAATTTCCAATTTTGGTTCGGTCTTGCACTCAACTACGGCATTTTGTACAGTTGACTCGTACGACAGTATTAATTCATGCGATTGTGATGGCTCAACCTTCTAACGAAACGGAACTATTTTCAATTGTTTGCCTCAAAATGGAACAAATATTTCAGTTACCTCACACTTAATGAAATGGTGTGGAGACTCATCACATCTTGTCGCTTCCCGCTGTTTCACTGCCAATGTGTTGGTCCGCAATCTCATGATGAAATCGTAGACGGAGTCAAGACCACCTCCACATTCTATACAAAGCATTGGAGATTGGCCATTGAACCGTATCATCTGAAAAAGTATGAGCTTAGAACGTTGTTCGTTTACGAAAAAGTGATATGTGTGTAGTAGTACATATTCAAAAACGTCAAACGATCAGAAGTACAATGCAGCAAAACAAAAACTACGAGAATCGCACATGGTTGAACAATTCAGCCAAAAACAATAAATTAATTTCCTTTGAATTTGCTTACCTTGTTGGAGTCTCCAATGAACGAAAGCTTTTCCATTTGAGACCGATTTACAGACAACATTTCTGGCTGTGGTCTGCTCGTCAGGCATACCCGACACAAATTATTTATATTGTCCAAGTTGTCCATTGCGTATCGAACGGCTTGTCAATTTATTATCGCTGAAACACACGACCAATTGTACTAAATCGCACTTCGAACCTCTTTGTCTGAACCTCTTTCAGCGTTTAAATGTGTGTTGTTTCATCGTCATGGCTTGGCTTTGGATTTGTATTTCTGTTAAAATTTGATGGACTAGAATGTTTCCAAAGAGGAAATTAGACGATGTGATTTGATTGTTTACATCGAAAGGAAACTAGGTCCCACCTTTTGGGCGGGTCAGGTCCCTTGACTGACACTTTTCTAAATGTATTTTTGATTTATTCATAAAAACTTGTCAAATTTAATACATATTATATTTACTATAGTGTTATGATGAAAGAGAAAAAGATATTTTGACAAGTACACCAATGCAAGTTATAATAAACTAGTCTTCGGTTCTCTCGCTCTCAACGTACCACGTTGAAAGAGAAGTAAATCTTTTGACAAGTACCCCAAGGCAAGTTATAATAACTAGTCTTCGGTTTTCTCGCTCTGATCATAACAGTCTATAGACAGAACATGTTACGTTGAGAGCGAGAGGACCGAGTCTATTATAAGTTGTCTTGGGATACTTGTCAAAATATTTCTTTCTCTTTCATCATAACACTCTATATTAATGACTCCACGCAAATGACAGTAAAATCTGACAAAAAACTTTTTTTAAACCATCGAGCGTAAGGTGGAATGATTTTTGACCACTTTTTGAGTTCTCAATTTTCTTATAAATTTTCAATTTTCATCATTTTCAATCAACTGTAAATCATAAATAAAATATTGTACTCGTGTAGATTGTGTAAACTTTCCATTCGTATGAGCTGTCTATTATTCTGTTTGATTGCCTTTTTGTTACATCAGAGTAGATTCGAAGTGTGTTTTGGAACGAGGACTATTTCACAAAATAAAAAAGTGCGATAGATGTTCTTCTCTTACACTTTTGCGTAAAAAAAAGGAAGTCTTCGGTACTTAATATACCTTCACGTGGTAATAAATGAACTTTATTAGTTTTTGGTTGATCGTTAAAAATAACTCAGCTTACCGAGCTTACCAATATTTTCGGTACCAACCAATTTCGACTCTATAATGGTAAAGGGATTTAAGTTATTTGTAAATGGAGAAATTTATTGGTACACCGCGAAAAAATAATCCCTCGAAAATAATTTCCCATTCACAAAACCTTCAATCGTGAATACAATATCACGACTCGTGTGAATTACGGCCCTCGCTTCGATCTGTCCGCAAACTTCACACTCGTAAATTTTTTACAATATTCTCTTTGATTCATTTAATTCCATGTATTTAAAAAAACTCTGTGGAAATTAGTTGAGATAATTCATCTTCTATTGCCTGCAAAAATGTAACTTTTTTATTAAAGTTTCTTTCACTTTTTGGTCAAAGTGTGCTCATTTTATAACAGGCATTATGCTGGCGTAAGATGTGGTTGTAAAGGGAGTAAAAAACTACCTACTTGATAAATGACAAACAACTTGATAGTCAACTATCAAGTTGTTAGTCAACTATCAAGTTGTTAGTCAACTATCAAGTTGTTAGTCAACTATCAAGTTGTTAGTCAACTATCAAGTTGTTAGTCAACTATCAAGTTGTTAGTCAACTATCAAGTTGTTAGTCAACTATCAAGTTGTTAGTCAACTATCAAATTTGATAGTTGACCAACAACTTGATAGTTGACTATCAAATCTGATAGATGACTATCAAATTTGATAGTTGACTAACAACTCGATAGTTGACTATCACATTTGATAGTTGACTAACAACTTGATAGTCATGTTGCATTAATATGCAATGCAGTTCAAAAATACAATTTTATCAATATACCAATATCAAGTTGTTAGTCAACTATCAGATTTGATAGTTAACTATCAAGTTGTTGGTCAACTATCAAGTTGTTGGTCAACTATCAAGTTGTTGGTCAACTATCAAGTTGTTGGTCAACTATCAAGTTGTTGGTCAACTATCAAGTTGTTGGTCAACTATCAAGTTGTTGGTCAACTATCAAGTTGTTGGTCAACTAACAAGTTGTTGATCAACTATCAAGTTGTTGGTCAACTATCAAGTTGTTGGTCAACTATCAAGTTGTTGGTCAACTATCAAATTTGATAGTCAAGATATTAGTAGTTTACGAGCAATAGATGTGTACACGATAAAAGCTGTGCATCGAATGATGAAATTATTCTTCCTACTAGTTTCATGCACATCCAAAACAAACTTATATGATTTACCCACACTAATCACCAAATCAAATTTCATCAAAGTAATTTTTTTTAATTGAGACTATGATCAACAGTATAAAATCCCGGTTTTCTCGGATAGCTTCCAGATCCTTCGTCCCACATAGCCCATCTTCGAACTTAGCCTCGGGATTTTAATTGCACGTATCTAAAAAAAAGGAATAATCTAAATTGGTTGCGAATTACTCAAATTATCGTGCCCTCAACGAAAAACTGTTACCCACATTTAACGTTTTTCATAGCATTTCATACATTTTCAATCACAGTGAACCTTTTTGTTACCCACATTTTTCGGTATTTCCTGGTGTAAGACCCTGACTTTCAGTCAAGGGAATAATTTGGATAATTGGTGAACTTTATTTACAGGAAATAACAGGTAAACTGTAAACGGTGTTAGTTTCTTCTCGGATCTCGTATTTTAAAAGTTAAGTCCATACACATCTCACTCGTTTCGCACACAGACAAAAAGATGGAATTAAAATTTTTAGGTTCGAGCGGATTATTTTCAAAAAGTTATTTTTCGCAAAAATTGAAAAAACTCAATTCCTTCAGGGATTAAAAATAGGTTTACACTATTGGGACTCAGTGCCAATGGTCTCTTCTTCACTCAGTGCCAATAGCCACAGTATGAGAAAGAGACTATTCACAAAATGCCGATAACCACAGTATTATAATGTGACTATTGGCACACAACTTTGAGGACTGAAAACTTATTTGATTTTATTTCGTATTGTAGGTCTAAATTCGATTCAATCGATCTATAGCATATTTGAATATTTTAATCGGAGGAGAAGGAACCCGGAAAGACCATGCCACAATTTATTGGTTTTGTCTCATTTCGATTTAGTGAGATGAGAAGTGATAAGAAATTACTCATTTAAATCTGCGTCTCTTCTGTCCCCACCCCACGGTTTTATTTTGATTTTGAAAATTTCACAGACGGCAAGACTGTTCATTTGAACTAAGTATTTTGAAGAGATTTCTATCAAATCTATTACTTCATTTTTTGAACATTCTTTTTGCTATATTAGAGCGATCGCTGAGATGTTACATTTATTTTTTTAAAGTCAATCTGTTTGACTTAAAGCCCTGTCATAATCCATTTTCTCATACCCATTCTATCGCAAACGTTCACGTTACATTTTTTTTTAAAACTTAACATTCAGTATCATGTGAAATAGTCCAACTACTCTGCTGAATCAAGTTTACGAATCAATGAATCTAATAACAATTTTGCATATTATAATAGACACATAAAATTGTCCGTTACTGTTTGTACACGCTTCATGTAATCCTCAACTCAATACAGTTTTGTGCAGTTATATTTAGTTTATTTATTGATGAAATTACCTTGCAACTACTCGTGTTTGCTTAATAGATAGTGGTTTCAGATTTTTTATAGCTGAACCAATTGTACAATTTGAGCATACATTCAACCAAAAATGAGGTACACATAATTAACGAAAAAGTGTTTATTGTGATGAGAACGTAAATAGCGAAAATATGATCATTAAATAACCTGAACATATTTCATGTAACATATAGCATGTTGTGTATCAGCCACATACCTACGAGCATAATACATTTACCTCTGCAGTCCGTTATGGAACAATAAAATTGAAAAGAAGAAACTCAATTTCATTTTTATTCTTTTTCTTTAATTTATCTTACAAAATATTAATCATATCATCGTCTCTTGAGGTCATTTCAATCGTTATATTAACCGTACTGTATACACCATACACTCATGTTCGAATCAATGAAAATAGAATACAGACTTTTGTATTGGTCAGACATATCGGAAGGAAAATGATGGTTTTTCTTATTGAGAGTGTTATGATATTAAGTTCAATTGATTTTGTGGTATTGAAGAAAAACTGAAAAACATTCGCCTCTCTTACTCTCGCCTTCGTTTGCTATAGTTAGTTTCTCATTTTTTTTGTTTGGTTTTGCGGAATTTCCAATGGGCGATTCGTACGTGTAATTTTTTGAATGCTTTCCCGTGACCCTTGCTTACATCAAAGGCTTGAGGCCCCAAATATTCGTAAAATAAAAATCAGAATTATGGTTGCTAATGATTTGACGCCAAATAACTACTCACATATCAAACTCTTCAGAGACGTTGTGGATGGCCAACAACATCCCCAAGAATTTAAGCCCATTTAAGAATTTTTAAGTCTGAGATTCATTTAATTATTGACGGCCGTCAAATTCAAGTTACCTTGCTAATGAGGGATTCTTTTGAAAAACAGCCTACAGAAATCGGACCCATTTTCCAGTGGACTTTTTTATATGTGCCTAGAAAGGTATTCGACCCAAAGCACATAAGACCATATTTGACCATGTACGTTTTGTGTATCTCGAGAAATTTTTGTTGAACAGTGTAATTCTTCGATTGAAAACATTAAATGCACATATTTCAGTGTGGATGAATTTTAAAATCAATAAGTCCCTATTCGGCTCAATAGTGCATTACCTTTCTAATGACACCCCACACGACCGTGTGCGGCTAGTGCAAATGGAGAAATTTTTGTAAGAAAAGTGAAAGTTTTCGATTTTTTTGAAAGTGGTTTTGGTTTCTAGGGTCGAAGTCCTTTCGGGACATATAAAAAAATCAACTAGAAAATGTGTCCGATTTCGGTAGTATGTTTTTCAAAAGAATCCCTCTATCTGTACACGAAAACGACACACACACACAGACTAAAGAGGTGATTTACGATTATTTCCCCACATGAACATTATTCTCAGTCAATAAGTAAATGAATTTTTGCGTATCCCAATCCTTTCTCCTCGTCCAATGGAATATTTTTCGCCCATGCCTTACATATGATGGTGATAACGACACCTCCTAAAAGTTGACAGAAAATAGAAGTTAAGGAGGTTAAGAGCAATGAACCCTTTACAAATTTTTAGCCTACATTAAGGCGGAAAATATTCGTTTTTTGATGATGTCTCTGAACTAAAATCTTTTTTTGAAGAAGTAAAACCTTTGAAGCACGCAAAAATGTGTTACCTTTAAAGAAAAAAAAATGGTTTGTGGAGGATAACTTATCCCACTTGCAGATTGTTTAACTTATTTAATCTTCACAGGCTTCTACAAGTGGATTAATTTATGACTCACAAACCAATTTTTCCCTTAAAAGTAACACATTTTTGTGTGCTTTAATGGTTTTACTTTTTTCAAAATATTTTGGTTTAGAGAAATCATCAAAAAAATATATTTCCGCCTAAATGTAGGCTACAAATTTGAAAAGCATCAATTGCATTTAATGTTCTCTAGAATCTAGATTTACTTACTCACAGGCCGTGCGAAATGCACACCAACGATTGGGGATAAATATCCATCAACATTATTGAATGGGAAGTAGTAAGTGGGAAAACCGTTTTGCGGATAATAGTTGACGGGGCCAAGGAACTCTTTATCGGCAGCAGTGTCACCCTCGCAAGTAAACCAAATGTATTTCTGAAGAAGAACAAAAAGTAAGTCCATTGCAATTCAAACAATTAATCAATCTGATCCAACCTCTATAGAATTCTCTCTTTCGGCTAGGGTTATCGACTGATTCACTTTTGCAGGTATGGTTGAAAATGAGTTTGTGTTATCTTGAATATCGCTTCGGTTAAAAACAGTTGGTGTCCAGTTAAGTACCTGGAGTTCCAAGAATGCATCGTTCTAATTATATACAACCTGCGACATAAATCTAAACTTGCCTGGCTGAGCGTAAACAGCAAACATGGACTATCTCTGCGGACACTGTAATCGTTTTCTGGCGTACAATAGTCAAGACTTTTTCTATCAAAATGGCAAACTCTGCCTTCTGGTGGTGGATTATTGAAGTCACAAATGTAAAGATTTTCCCCGTGAATTGGTTTGATATACGGTTCCAGGAACCTATTCATGGAGTCGATGTATACTTGGAGGCTTGATTCGTCGAAATGTTTGATATGGATAAAGTTGCCATCGGTTTCTGGAATAACTTTCACACTAGGCGTTGTCTCCTTGTTTATATTGAATGGCCAGAAGTCCCAAAAACCAGCGCAATGTTGTATAGTGAAAACGAAGAATAAGCAAAACAATGCAGTCCGACCTAAGAGAAATTTTAAAAAGCGAGCAGTGTATAGGACGTTTCTTACAAGCTTATCAAAATAGAGCACTTGAACCTGACCCAAACTAATCACACTAATCATTATGCGACTTACCACAATTAGCCATTTCAATGTAGAAAAATAAATTTAGATGTTTAGCGTCAAAATACAATTTGTTGACTGATTCAAATTATCAAATTATTATTTTCGAAAAGATGAACGAAGTGTCCAGAGAGATTTTTTTTAAGTTTGTGGATTTAATGGAGATCAGTCAAAAAACCCTGAAAGGGTAAATGTGACGCAAGTGCTTATTTTACTTACAAAATAACTGATATCGCTGAGGGTGACGCATTCTGCGCCGTACATAAAAGTTTTATCGACAAAAAATTAACTCAAAAAATTTGTGAAAGAAATTTTACAAAAAGAAATTTGCGTCACAAGTGGCGGATGATTCGGTTTTCTTCCGTTTAAATTCTTTCAGTACATTTTTTAACCATTTTCCTAACAATAGGTCCCTCAATATCTGCCACTTGTGAATCAAAATAATTTTTGTAAAATTTTCTTTCACAAATTTTTTGGGTTCATTTTTTATTGATAAAACTTTTTGAATCCAGTGGAATCATCTGTTATCCCAAAATTTAGGAACCAACATTGGACCACATCAATTATGTCGAAAATAACCCAAATCCATCTAAAAAAAACAGATGGAAGTTAGGAAGTGCCAGAGGAATCATCTGTCATCCCAAATTTTAGGCACCAACCTAGTGGAAGTTAATACTTAATGATCCACACAATTTCCAACAAGAAACACATCCCAAAACAACACAATATACAATTTGGCTTTTATATGGCATTTGTATGAAGACTTTGGAGAGCTCCAGCTACCAAGATATGGGTTTTTCCAACTTTTGAAAATTCCATTCTTTTTTTGGGCCATTATTAGCCTACAACCAAAATTTCAGGAAAATCTATAGAAACGTTTAGGAGTTGCAGGATCCACTTTTAAGGCCTCTCACACAGCCTCATTTCCTTATTTTTATAAAAACCTCCTTATTCCTCCTTACTTTATTAAAAAATACTTATTTTCCTTATTTTTCGCAAATTTCATCGACGGAAATCAAAATTAAGAAAGAAAAAATTCGCTGCGCGGCAAAAATAACAATTTTTATTATTTGACACATAGAACTCTAATAAAAAGGTTGTGTCGTTGCTCATGATCGTTCCAACATAACTGGCTTAACATATATTTTTGTGGTTCCATGCCGCCTCTCGGCTCGAGAGTCTCGAGTAGAACTATTTGATTTAACATGTAAATCACCCTTAACATTGTCTCAGACATGCGTCCTTATTACAAACAGTTCAAGGTTTTAGCCTTATTTACACTTTTTTTTATTAGTTTATTAAGAAAACATCAATTTTTAACAAAACAAAACATCAAGTTATAATAAAAAGATTTCACTTACTTCTTTCAAATTTATACTTTTATACTTTCACCAATTTATTATTTTTTTCGAAATTCGAACGGGATAACAAACAACAGCTTTTGCAGTTAACGAGATCAAAATTTAATCCAGCAAGTTTTTCAAATAAGAATTCGAAAGTACGTCTTAAATTTCAAAAATTTTGTCGCATTGAAAACTGTCTGAAAACTGCCAAAATAAACAGTGATGCGTTTCATTTTGAATTTTGCAGCGCACTTACAGTGATAATTGGTAAAGCTAAGCTTTGCTAAGAATCTAATTAAAGAGATAAGATAGTACATTTTGTTACGAGTGATGAAAAGTTGAATTTTTCGGTATACCAGTCGTAAGCTTGTCCTAACGGGACGGAAAATTTCGAAAAATTTCTCCTCATTTTTCCTTAATTTCAACTAACAATTTCCTTATTTCTCCTTATTTTTGTGCTAAAACCTCCAAATTTAGAGTGAGAGGCCTGATTTTTCCATAGGAACTAACTAGCTAATGTAGCGATTTCAGTTGTCTGAAAAAACGAAATTTTGCTTATTTTCATACAAAAAGCCAAATTTTAAAATTCAATACCTCAGCCAAACCGTAAGCTACTGTAACGTGTGATAACTCGTTGAACTCGTATGGATGCCTAGATTCCAAATATCTTAGTTTAACGTTTAAGAGTCGTTGGAGGTAAGGGAGGAAGTCAAAGAGTTGCTACAAATATGCTCCGTCGTCCCCAAAAGATTTTTGTAAAACATTTTTGGTAGTGGACTTGCGTCACGCCCGCTTACTAACATGCGGGCATGATAAATTGATTAAGACAAAGTTTGTAATTAATAATGTTTATTAAGCACACAAGCATTTAAAATTTCATGGATCCAGCCTTTTATAATATTGAATAGAAACGTTTGAAGGCAACCAGGGCCATTACATGCCAACGTAGGTAGTCTCAATATAAGAGTGTGAATTTGTAGGTATATGGAGAAAATTATTTTCACAACAAAACCAGCAACAAGAGAGCGAATTGACTCCTCCCTCGTATGAATAGAGAATCTATTTGGAGCAGGTCCCTTATATAGCAAAACGTCGATTTCGCTCCTTGTGCTGTTTGCGCCTAAAACTTCATTTGAAAATTATTTTCAGTCCATAAGTAAATGAATTTTTGCGTATCCCAATCCCTTCTCCTCGTTCAATGGAATATTGTTCGCCCATGCCTTGCATATGATGGTGATAACAACACCTCCTAAGAATTGACATAAAAGACAAGTTAGGAAGATTTATTTTCTGTACAGCATCTAAACGGATTTACTTACTCATGGGCCGTTCGAAATGCACAGCAACGATTGGAGACACATGGCCCTTCACATTTTTGAATGGGAAGTAGTAAGTGGGAAAGCCATTGTACGGGTAATAACTGACGGTGCCGATGAACTCCTTATCGGCAGCGGTGTCACCTTCGCAGGTGAACCAGATGTATGTCTGAAGAAGAACAGAAAGTAAGTCCATTGTAATTCAAACAATTGATCAATCTGATCCAACCTCTATAGAATTGTCTCTTTCGGCCTGGATTATCGACGCATTCACATTTTCTGGTACAGTTGAAAATGAGTTTGTGTTATTTTGAATATCGCTTTCACTTAAGACAATTGGTGTCCAGTTGGAAACCTAGTGTTCCAAGAACGATTGTTTACGATTAAGATTAAACGCAACTTCAGACTGAAATTTAACCTTACCTCGCTCAGCGTAAACAGTAGACACGGGCTTTCTCTGCGGAAGCCGAAGTCGGTATCTGGCGAGCATCGGTCAAGATCTTTTACGTTAAAATCACAAAAGCTATTAAAAGGTGGTGGTCTGGTAAACTTGCAATTAAAAATGTTATCCTTATAAGCTGTTCTGATGTACGGTTCCAGAAACCTGTTCATAGAGTCAATGTGCACTTGGAGACTTGATTCGTCGAAGTGTTTGATATGGATAAAGTTGCCATCGGTTTCTGGAATAACTTTCACACTTGGTGCTGTTTCTTTGTTTATATTGAATGGCCAAAAATCCAATGAGCCAGAGCAACTTTCAATGGCCAAAACGTAGAATAAGCAAAACAATGCTTGCCTACCTAAGAAAAATATGAAGAAATGAGCAGCGCAAATATTGAAGTCGCATATTAAATCCTTATCAACGTAGAGCAATTGAACCTGACCCAAACTAATCACTCGCATTTACCACAATTTAACATTTTAATGCACAAGTAATTGGATGTGTCTCGTCAAAATACACTTTGGTGACTGAATTAAAGTAAAATTTTCAAATTAAAATCTTTGAAACGTTGATTGAACTGAACAGAGTCTTGTAAGTTTCTGGTTTCGCGGGTAGTACGTGACGATTCCCAAGTCTTATTTATCGGCGGCAGTGTCGCCTTCGCCAGTGAACCAAATATACTTCTAAAGAAGGAAAGGACAAAAGTCCTTCGACATAAAAAAAAAAATTGATCGATTTGATTTAACCTGTACAGAATTCTGTCTTACCGAAAGAGCTATTTTCGCATTAACAATTTCTGGCATGGTTGAAAATGAGTTTGTGTTATTTTCAATATCGCTACTGATTAAAACAATTTTGGTGTACAGTTACCAACTTAACATTCCCAGAATGAATTTTTCTTATTAAATGCAAATTGAGTGAGACTGAAATTTAGACTTGACTGGCTCAGCGTATACAGCCAACATGGACTTTATTTTCTGGTTGGGGAAACTTAAAACCACAAAAATTAAGATTTTCCATTTTTACTCCAGCGCAATTTTCAATAGCGTCAACGAAAATCGAGCAAGACCCATGGCAAGACCATAACTTTCCACCTAGGAGGAATATTAAAAAGTGCAACGCATTAGATCAGTAATAAGCGCTTATCAACTTGAACCTGACCCAAACTAATCACTCGCATGTTACGACTTACCACAATTTAACATTTTGATGTACGAATAATTAGATGCTTCTTGTCAAAATACACTTTCGTGACTGATTTAAAGTTTAATTTTCTAATTTTAATTTTGAAAAAGATAAAGTGAACTAAAGTTGGTGTTTGCATTTGTGATGTATGTGAGGAACATCCAATCATCATTTAAGGGTTTATTTGGATAAATTTGTCATATATTCATCCGATTAAATCCTTAAGAGCGCTCACCCCTTGGCAATTTTCTAGCCTACATTTGTGCGCAAAAATATTTGTTTTTGATGATTTCTCTGAACCAAAATCTTTTTTTTTAAAGCAAAGCCATTAAAGCATGCAAAAATGTGTTACTTTTAAGAGAAAAATTGATTTGTGGATGACAACTTATTCCACTTGGAGATACCTTTGCAAATGTGTAAATTTATGTGTTTTGCAAAGGTTTCTCCAAGTGGCTTAGGTTATCGACCACAAACCAATTTTTACCGTAAAAGTAACATTGTAACAACTTTAATAAATCGGTTATAGTTATACATTAATGACCGTTTTAGTTCACATGAAAATTATTTTTAGTCAACAAGTAAATGGATTTTCTTGTATCCTGAGCCACTTTCCTCGTCCAAAGGAATATTGTTCGCCCATGCTTTGCATATGATGGTGATATTTACACCTCCTACACAAAATAACAGAATGACGGAGATAACTTGATTCATTATCTGTATAACATCTAGACTGTGTTGCTTACTTGTTGGCCGTTCGAAATACACACCAACGATTGGGGATTGATAGCCTTCAACATTGTTAAATGGGAAATAATAAGTGGGGAAGCCATTTCGCGGGTAGTAAATGACTGGCCCCAAAGCCTCTTTATCGGCGGCAGTTTCACCTTCACAAGTAAACCAAACGTATTCCTGAAGATGAACAGAAAAAAAGTCCATTGTAGTTCAAAAAAAAAATTGATCCAACCTGTATAGAACTTTCTCTAATCGATGCATCCACTTGTGCAGGTTTGGTTGAAAATGAGTTTGTGCTATTTTGAATATCGCTGCCGCTTAAAACGGTCGGTGTCCAGTTAGAAACCTAACGTTCCGTGAATGAATGTTTCTGATTAAATGCAGCTTAAGTCTTGAATTTCAACTTGCCTGGCTCAGCGTAAACAACAAACATGGACTATTTTTGCGGAAACCGAAATCGTTTTCAGGCGTACAATGAAATAGATGTTGCACGTCGAAAACGCAAACTTTGTGTTCGCGTGGTGGAGAATTGAAATCACAATGATATAGATTTTCCATTGCAACTTCAGTTGGTTTGATATACGGTTCCAGGAACTTATTCATGGAGTCAATGTACACTTGGAGGCTCGATTCATCCAGCTGTTTGAGATGGATAAAGTTGCCATCGGTTTCTGGAATGACCTTCACACTTGGGGTCGTGCTTAAATTGAATAGCCCAAAGTCCGAAGAACCAGCGCGAGTTTCAATAGTGAAAACGAAGAATAAGCAAAACAATGCACTCCTACCTAATAGAAGTAATAAGAAACGAGCAGCGCATAAGATCGGTTATTAAGTGCTTATCAACTTGAACCTGACCCAAACTAATCACTCGCACTTTATGACTTACCATAATTTAACATTTTGATGCACAAATAATTAGATGCTTCTCGTCAAAAGACACTTTGGTGACTGATTTAAGTTTCAATTTTCAAATTAGAATTTTTGAACAGATAATTAAACTGAACAGAGTTTTCTAAGTTGGTGGCTGTGCAAAGGAGATAAAAATTATAGCAAATTTTTTGTCGATTTCTTCCCTGCTAGGAAAACTTATGTTATGCCCAACCCATACATAAACATCATTTTACTTGTCACATACAGCTATTCATCTGTTATCAATAAAATAATGACAAGACCTGGGTAATATAATACGGTTCTTTTTATGGTAAAATGCATGTTAAAAAAATTGAAGTACAAGATTTGAAATCAGCCGATTAAAAATACTTTGATAGATGGAAGTCTATGATAATAATACTGGTCATATCGACGGGTAACCGACTCGGGTAATTGACTACACACCCTTAAAGGAATTGCCGAAGTATCCGGTAACTAATTGTAATTGATGGAAATACGAGAAATTGATGGAATTATAAGTAATTGACCGGAACTGGCTGGAAATACGTTAAATTGTAAGGAATTGAAAGTAAATAAGAATAAGTATTTAAACGCGCAAAAAAAGGATAAGTATTAATATATTTCCAGTCAATTAAACTTATAATTCCATCAATTTCGCGTATTTCCAGTCAATTCCTCATAGCTCCATCAATTTCTTGTATTTTCAGTCAATTACAATTTTTACTGGAGTATCCGGAAACAGTTTAAGATAGTGTCAATTTTTGTGTTGCTAATTTTTGTGCTGGCACAAATTATTTGGGCTATCACAAAATTTTTTGAAATTCGTTCAGTTTTTCGTTGTAATACAAATATTTGTGCCATCACGAATATTTAGGCTGACCAAATAGTCAGGTGCGAGTTGTCCTTTCGCTCATATTGAATGTAAAAAGCGATTTTATGGTTGATTATCGTAGGTGGCCGACCCACGAACTCGAATCGCAATGTTGTGAAGCTGGTACCGGCCTGGCCTGGAGAAAAAAATCCTGTGTTCCTTGAACCTTTCTGCATACGAGAAAAATATAAGTGATTAAAAAAGTATGCAGGTGGCGTTGGTATTCAAGATGGCGTCCATCAATACAAAAAAGTGTGCAAATCTGGAAAATCTGGTAAATGCTTTTTTTAAAGTAATTAATGTTTTTTACATATAAAATAAAATAGACACCATTCGGAATATTTTCACCCGTGGAACCATGTCAAAAATATTTCATTTTATATTTTTTAATAAATTTTCAAAAATCAAAATTTCATAGAGCGAAAAGAATTGTTGGGCAACGTCGGCTCCCTAGACCAAACCAAGCCAATCCTAGCTTGGCAACATCGCGATTCGAGTTACTGGTCGATCCATCTACTATAATCAACCATAAAATCGCTTTTCAATATGATTGAAACGGCTTTTTTGGACAACTCGCACCCGACTAATACTTTTTTTTTAGTTCGGTTCAGTTTCATCTAAGATCTCAACTCAATTTAAATTTACAGGACCAAATTATAGACGGTAACTGAATTCGCCCTACAATAAATTGTATTAGGTAGGTGTTTGGGTTGCCATAGAAAGATAAAAAATGGGTGCTGGATATAAAACAAATAAAAAAGTTAAGATAATAATTTCAGAAAAGGAGATAACATAAGAGAATGATTCTTTATGGTTCTAGTGCACATGAAAGTCGACTAATATTTTCTTACAAAATTTTCGACTTGTGCATGTATTTCGAGTGCGGAGTGCTGTAACTTTCTTATTTCAGGGGGTCGGAAAAATCTGTGTTCACTCAATTTGAAAGTTGATTTGTGAATAATCCGACGACTTTCATGTCACTTACAGGAAAGTCACTTAAACCACCACAGATGTATTATGCTGAAAACAAACGAGGCATTCAAAACGTGTTTTGGTCCTTGTTTTCATGACGAAATTGTCGCAACTGTCAAATAAAGTTAGAAATTTCTCTATCGAAAATTGCGATTGCTGCATCTGTCAATGAAAACTAGGACCAAAACACGTTTTCAATGTCTCGTTTGTTTTCAGCATAGCCTTCAACAGAAAGTAGATTTGGTTGTAGCAGGTTGACCGCATCTCTAATGCTCAAAACAAACGAGGCATTGAAAACGTAATTTGGTCCTATTTTTCATGACGAAATTTTCGAAATTGTCAAATGATGTTAGAACTTTTTCTATTCAAAATCGGGACTGCTGTATCTGTCAATGAAAACTAGGACCAAAACACGTTTTCAATGCCTTCTTTTTTTTAGCATAAGCCTTTCTTAGAACTGGTCGAACGACTACAGCCAAAACTAAATTGTACTTAAGGCTAACACAATCGTGGTCGTTTTTGCGGTCGTACATTTTTCAAAAAGTATTCTGATGAAAATTTATCATCAAAAATGAAATTCGAGACACGCAAATGCAGGCTACAATTTTAGCTAAGCACTCAGCACCAATGACTCCTAACACTATTACTCTATGTTCAAAATATTTCGAAGATCGTTATCATATGAAAGAAACGTCGATCTGAAAAGTAACAAAATATCGATACTTTGATAATTGTCGAAAGAAGTTGAAAGTGCCTCAGATCAACCTTTCATAACAAATACGCAAAAAAATCATGTAGAAGGAGCTAAAACGCTTTAGAAGAACCCTCGTCTCAGGCCCCGAAAGACGAAAAGCTTATAAGAATTTTCTAAATTCAGTTTTTATAATAAATTAGTACTCGTAGGTATCTCTCCTCAGAGATTTTAAAATTAACAAGAAAAAACCATAAGTCGTAAGTAATTCAATTAATAGCAAAATTATAACTTACAGCCCAACACTCAGTTTTTTCTTTCACGTGAAGATATATCTTCAATATCAAAAATTGTTAGTTGAATAGGAAAAATCCAATAAATGGAATTTATTGTATAAAAAGCAGAGCACAAAAATAATATTCTTTATATAGAGGTAAATTCTATAAAGACGCAATTATGCCATATACCGATTGTTATGCCCATCTTTATTTTGTGATACGGTAAATTTAATGAAAAATTTTCTGTAGCACACAAATCAAGAACTGACTAGAAGTGTAATGTTTAGCTGAACTACCTGCTTTCATATTATGTTCTGTTCATTATTATTTTAAACGCCATCGAGTGCGGTAAGAACACTATACTTAATGCCAACTTGTTTCTGTCTTATGCAATTCTGCGGAAGATACATACATGTAATTCAAAGAACTTGCCGTGTGTAGCTTGTGTAGTTGATTATACCGTATAGCTGGAGAACAGGTGCAACATTATTCAATTAACGATAACGCACTTGATGCGAATGAAGTGATGAAGTGAAGTTATATGGAATTTTATAACGATAAATGATTAGTGAATTATGTTAACGAGTGTGAAGACATAGACTGTTACAGGCTGCCAAATAAAAAGGATTATTAGTGGAAATAGCACCGTTGTAAGTAAGGCTTTGTTTTGTGATAATATTATAAATCTTGATCCAATCGTATCCTCGGTTACTGGAGGGACCTGGAAGTCCTTTACCATTTTCTTTTTTAACTGTCCATTCCCTTTAACACAAGAGAGATAACTAACGTTGTTTTCCAGGAAGACTGTTCCATAATCTCTCGTGTATTTAAATTAGTATTCCACCACCGGGGATCATTACATTCAACAAAATAAAAGTGTCACCTTCTCGGCCACTTATTGATCTCCCGGCGTATTGATCGTTATTTCATGAAATTCTGAATAACAAGGCTTGACCAATCGCAACTCGCTTCAGTAAATGTCGTCATAATACCTCTGGTCTGTAGCTTTTACACTTAACATTTTATGAGGGATTAGGGACACGCCTAATTATCGCTAAGTCCGAATCTTTCAACTTCTTGATCTTGATATGTTTAAAATTGATGTGTGGTTTAACCGAAATTCCTGTTTTTACAAATAACAACCGGTACCGCCTATCAAACTCTGTTACTTCGTCGTATCAATTCTTTTACTTCATTAGTTTAAACATACGTTTTGCTATAAGAGGACACTAGTCAGACCTCAGCTCTCATTTTAGTCGACCATTGTCAATAACAGTTTACACAAACGAAGCGTGTTTCAACCATGAATTAACAGCTTAAACGCAAAATTAAAAATTCATTTTTCATCATTCCGCAAAGGAATTCAAAGAAAATTAATTGGAAATGGAATATTTATGACCAATGAGTGACCACTGAAATTGCACTGATTCTGAATTAATCTTTTACAAATCGAATCAGAAGCTGTTAGTTTATTAATTTAATTGTTTTATTTCGTTTAATTCCGACTGGATAGAATATAAAATAAAAACGAAATTTATGGATGCAAATTCATACCTTGCTTCGATTCATTTGGAAGAACTTTCACGGTTCTAAAGAAGAAAGCAATTACGGAAAATTATATGGTACATACCATTGTGTTATATGGTAGGTACCTTGTATGTGCATTACTTGCACTGGAACTACGATGCAAAATTTATTTCATTTTTATTTCGCTCTACGGAATTATAATTCTGGTTTCAGCTTGAACATTCAATTGGTTTAGTTATACTTTTTCTGTAATGTATGCTCGGTAGCACAACCCCATAATACTTTTGAAGAGGAAATTTATGGAATTTTGGTAGAATATTCGCTATGTCTTTCAACTCGACGACGATTAATGATTCCAGTTTTATCTACCGTAAATAGATTTTCATTTGACTAAAATAAAACACTCTCGTACTTGAACGGTTATGGTTCATTGAATTTGAGTAATGGTTGTAAAAGAACAGTTGGTGGATTGACTTGTCCTAAAGTTTTTTGCTTTAATTATTTAGACTACAGCAACCCACACACTTAGTTTGAATGGATTGAGATGTATACCCCAGGTCGGATAAACTAGAAAATCATTCATCAACCAAAACAAAATTTGTTAAAATGTTTTGAAAACTAAACCTTATTTCATCAGATAATCCTCAAAAATCTTCAGAAAACTAAAAAATCTTTGGAAATGTAAAAATTCTCAAAATTAAAAAAAAAACATTTAAAAACAATGCAAATCCTTAAAATCCCCAGAAAATTAGTGAAAAACCTTTTTCAACAAAACTTACAGATATCCACCACTCGTGATTACCCCATATAATTTAGACAACACTGAAGTCGAAGGAGAATCAACCTTTATTTTAGTGCTAAAATTGATCGAATTCTCTACGACTCATTCAATAATTTCTGTGAGTCTATGATGGACAATAAGAACATACAAGGAAAAATCTCGACTGTTAAGTGGATTGACAATTTCGCTCCACCTGAAACCTGTCGAAACTAGGCAACATCAATTCATAAAACAAATCCTCGATATTTTGTACTACGAAGCTCTACCCGTTCTAAGTATAGGAGTGTCACGACGAATACTACCAATCAAGTCACTTTGAGGCAAGGGGTAAAAGTAACAAAAACTTTAAAATTAGAAAAGTAACCCAGACCCTAAGAGTAATTATACCTAGAGAGGAAATTAGAGGAAATGAGAGGAAATTGCGAACTAAATTACGTAAAGTATGTGGTCGCAACATGAAATCGAAATGTTTTTTGTTATGTGTGTTTGCCCTCTTAATTAAGAGGCCAAATTGAACTATCAAAAACGTCACGCATACATGTATTGGTGTAAAATTGTACGAAAAGTGTATCTTATACAAACTGATGTTGGGACCACATTTTGTCGTGCAAATTTCCTTTCTAGTCAAAATTACTCTTAGCCCAGACCCAACAGAAACTAGATCTTTTACATACAGGTCGTGCCGTGTTTTTTAACGTTGTGAAGCAACGGACTAATAGCAACACTAGAACTCACCCACAGCGCGAGGCTATTATACTATAATGAAGCGACTTCAGGACCACCTCCTTTCACAAATTTATTTACAGAATCAAAAATCAAACTCCTTTTAAAGAAGTAGATCGCCACCGGTTCCTGGTGGGTTTTGATCTTTGTTTTTTAGACGTTACCACACGTTATTGACACTTTGAAGATATCTTAATTGGGAAAAAGGACTTCACCTAGCACAAATTAAAGACCTTGGACATAACATGTCCACACATATTATGTGTGCAACATTTAGAGACCTAATTTCAAAACCCACCGAAACCCCGTGCTTCCAGCTGATTTTCAAGTGATCCCCTCATACAAACAAAAAAGTCTTTTTACGAATTTGAAAGGACTATTCGCGTGCGTGTAACTATTCGCGTGCGTGTAACTATTCCACTCGTGTAAACAAGTATAAGAAGTTTTGTTTTGTATGAGTGGACCAACTGAAAAACAGATATTTCACTAAATTTCCCTGACGTCCACTGTATATTCCAAAGAAAGAAAAACCAAAATCTCTTAGAAATATTTATCGAGGACTAGTGTCCAATCAAGCAAAATCACGTTGCTATGAAAACGCCCTAATGGCCAGGTAATTTATAGTTAAAGTGTGTTGTTACTTCCGTCTAATTCAGTGGGTTGAACCAGTCTACATTCAACGGATAGACCTACATCGATATAACGATGATGCCCGCTAATCTGTGCCACGATGTAAAACATCTAATTTACTGATTATACATCTCCGTGGCTGATTTTATCTGCATTCAACATTCCTCACTTATCATTATCTTTTTGAAACAATTTTTCGTTAGAATACAATCCGGCTAAATAATAATTCTCACCATTAACCTGAATTGGCTTGTTTTGTTCACAGTTAACGTTTCATTGAATTTGAATCAATATTAGTACTTTGCATGCAGAGGCATAAGAAGACACCGTGGAAATGTATTGTGTACAAAAACTAGCACTTATTTTGTCAACGGTAAGTTCAATTATATGCTATGTGAGCACCTTTCAATCATTTATGTGTACACACAATTTTAAAAGTCATTTCTTTTTATTCAAATTTAATTTCGCATTTAATCTTATTGCTGTCGCTTTTTTCTCTGTAATTCTAGAAATCAAGTAAAGTCTTACCATAGGGTGACACTTGCGCACTAGCCGGGATTTATTTAAAAAATAATTTATCATTTTGCAATGTGTGTGTTTTATGCTGTGTTAATTTTGTAGGTCAGACATCAGTTCAGATTTACATGAACATAGATTTTTGCAAACAGAATTTGAGCGTAGTTTTTAGCAGCGGCAGCACCCTGTTCTAATTTCGCCCATTTTTGTATGTTGTGTACCAAATAAAAAGTGCAAGACCAACTTTAAAAGAAAATATATTTAATTGGACAGTGAACGACTAGAGAAATGGTTTCGTTAGATTGGTATTAGCGGTCACTGATACTGATAGTAATAAATGGTGATTCCCTAACACAGATAGCAGAGTCATTGTAATTTCACTCATTCCTCCATAAAACAGTGTTCCTTCATTGATTGCATAATAATGCATGTCACGGTGCGGCTGAGCAACTTTTTTTTTGAAAGATCATGAGCCATCGATACTTTTGCATGAAATCACTAGAGGGGATCTCCACAAAGAGTTTTGACATGAATTTAATAATGATTATGTAGCTGCTGCAATATAACGAGAATTACGCTTCTGTACATAGCACGAACGAGCGTAGCGAATGTGTGTGTTATGTACAGAAGCGTAATTGAGGGAGCCTTTTGAAAGACGACCTGCCGAAATCGAACACATTTTCCAGCGGACTTTTTTATATGTTTCTAGATAGGTATTGGCCCCTAGAAGCCAGAAATATTTTTTTGAAAATTAGTTGATGCTTGTGTAGCTAGCGAAAGGTGATCGAAATCCGAAGCATGTACTTTTCTTATGGAAATTTCTCCGACTACACGAAACGTACAAGGCCGTGGGATGTGTCATTAGAAAGGTAATTGCATGTACTTTTGGGGCAAATAGTCGATCATGGGGGGGGGGTAAAATGCACCCCTGACGAGTTACGAGTTTTTGCTATGTTTTCACTTACACGATAAAATCATATATGTATCAGAAGGTTTACACTCAAACGCTGCTGCTCTGCTGTACATTCCACATACACTCGCTGACGCTCTTTTGTGTTATGTACAGCAGAGCAACGTTTTCGTTAAACCTCCTAATAATTATTAAATTCATGTCAAAACTACTTGTGGAGATCCCCTCTAGTGATTCCATGCAAAAGTAGCGATGGCTCATGACCTTTCAAAAAAAAGTTGTTAAGCCGCACCGTGATGTAGTACTTTGCCACCTCGTCTCAATGCTGATGACTGATCTAAGCTAAGTCTAAGCCTTGAAAGTTCAACATGTTTTTTACATTTGAAAGTTTTAACTTGTGTCAATAGTCATCAATCAGGCATATTATACCACAATTTCATCACACATATCGCATTTGACTTCGGTTTCACTTCCTATAAAAATCGTGTTTGGCACTGCAAGTCTATATTTGTCTATGAATCCAACTCGATCAAAGCAAAGTTATATTTTAGCCAAAGAATGTACAACTTCCTCTGCAGTAACAGTGCCAGTGGATAAATCTGTTACTTCTTTTGTTTAAAGTGTTCAAGATACTTTTACTTCATTGGGTTCGACATACATTTTGCTATAATAAGAAAGCCCTAGCCAGAGATCATTTCTTTTTAGTCGTAGTTGTCGATAACAGATGCGTTTGTGGTCTTTTTTAGTCGTTAATGGGGAGACATAATTAATTTGTTGTTTTGGTTGGTTTCGTTTCTTTCTTTTATTTGTTCCACACTTATTCCACCACACAAAAATAGCACTTGTCTTTATGTTTCTTTAATTCCACACGTACGAGTGAAACGACTCTCTTTACGCTTCTTCTGTTAACAACATGTGGTTCAACGTGGAACAATTAAAGTTTTAGAATGCTAACCAAGTAAAAACTGATGATGATGTCCGTTAATCTTCCTATTTTATGTTTGGAATTTAACAGTCAATTTAAGAAACTCATTAGCTGATCAGTTACCCTTTTAATTGTCTTAATATTTAGCACAATTGGCCCGGACACATTTTTTTTTAAATGCGGGTATAGAATGGGGTATTTCCAAATGTTTTCACAAATATTTTTCATAATAATCTCGTACTGCAGGTTATTATCGGGACCCTTGCTCAAGATTACGATGGTAAGACAACTTTACCGAACAAAACACACAAAAAACTGACAGCTAAAATCATTTAATGTAACAGTTAGCGAAATTCAATGCACATTCTCATCACAAGGCTCCACTGAGGATTCAATAACAGCAATTCTAAGAAAGCCGTCTGGCTTCAAAGGCTCACCCCTTTTCGCAGATGATCGAACAGTTAATCCGGAAATTGATCGAACATGTTCCATCGAAAAAGATCGAAGCGATCCATCGGAACAGCTGTTCAATTTGAAGATTCTCGATTTTACGAAATGTGGAGTACTGAAACGAAATGTAATTTGAATGTGAACGTTCAACGTTATCACAATGCAACTAAATAATCGAATACAAATTTCTAGGGTTTTGTGCACGTACGCATTTGGTTTCCACAGTTTCCAGGCGTTGTGATGCAATCCGATCAAGAATTGATTATAATGTGCAAGCCACCAGAACCAACCATAATTCAAAATAAAGCAGCCGGTTTCGCCGGAAGTTTGTAATTAACTGGGAGATAGTGAACATTTAGACTCGATTTTAACTATTTCTTCTAATATATAGTCCGCATGGGGCACGGGTTTCTGGAGTGGTGGAAGAAACGCCTGGTCGTTTGGAGTATGAAGTTGCCTTATACAAAGAAGCTCCTCCATCAGCTTCAACAGTAAACGGAAATCCAATTTTGGGTCTTCCGCACCATTTAAAAAACCAATCAAATCAAATAAATGAATTGCCGTTAGACCAAGCAGTTCCCATTGGCACAAAATTACAGCTACGCGCAAGAATCAGCCATCAAAGTGTTTGGAAGTACGTTAAATTAATGGAAGTAACGGTAAGTTCATGACGAGATGTACAGTAGAACGTTCGTCCATTAATGAATTATATGACAGGTATCTCCAGACGCAGATAATCCCCACGCTCTAGGTTCAGTGTCCTTGGTGAGGGATGGGTGTCGGAACAGAGATTTCTCAACAATAATTCCACATCAGGTTTGTACAGGTCAGATTCATATTTAGTAATCCACCTTACAATAACTGATGATTACAGCCAGCTCGATATCGCGAAAGGCCAAACGAAGTATTTTTGGACTTTGAAGCATTCTTGTTGAGCTCAATGAAAGAACGGAGTACGTTATGGATCCATTCACAGGTATGACAATTGTCAGTCATTTAAGTATCTTTTTCAACTAAACGCGATATTGGTAGATAAAAGCATGCATGGAATCTGCGGACTGTCAACCAGATTTCTGTCTAGATTTATACGAACCATCGGGTCATGGTCGAAGAAGAAGGGACCTGTCGAATAGCAGCTTAACGGAGTATACAAAATTCAAAGAGAACATTGAGTATACCGTTATTATGCCTGGAGACTACAGTACATTGGACGCGAATTCCGAGCAGTGTAAACATTTTGTACTCATTTCGCTGCTGCTTGCAGTACTACTGGCCTTTGCAACTATTTTGGTAAGGAGACGAGAGAAGGGACTTGTGATATCAGAAAGTAAAATGACACGAAATTTTCAGGCCTGCACTTTGGTATTTAAGATACAGTCTATCCAGCATAAGACCATCAACGATCTGAAAATATCACCGAATGGCTACTCGGGCAGGGCTACAGTGCAATAATAAAAGTTTTTTTAGTTTTTTTTTTAAACAAATAGAAATCAAGCCGTAAGTTTTATAGGAAAGTGATGCATTTGATTTAAAGGCTCTTTATAGCTATGTAAAACGAAATAGGTCACAACAGAATATTCCTACCGATTTGCAATTCGATTTTGGACTCGTTGCAATAAGCGCATGGAAATGAGAACATTTGTCGCATTAAATTCGAAATTGAATTTTTCCGTAAAGAAAAAGTTCAATCATTCGGAGAACAGGCCTGTGATTAGTTAGAGCGGCAATATTTCTCATTTCCGATTAACTTTGTAGGATCTATTTCGTGTAGTTTCTAAGTAAATTTAATAAGGTTAGCATAACGGGAGTGATGCGACTATGATGCGAGGAAAATATAATAATCAAAAGCTGGCCAAATCTACATATATCCAATTGTCATTCATTCCACGACAGGATTACTACAGGATTACGACAGTCTACTTAACTTTTCCCACACGGCAACCTTATCGTCAACATATTTATCGACAGTCAACATATATTATTAGGGTGTGATGGAGTGGCCGTATTGACAATTTCAACGTATTTTCAGCAGATTGATGCCAAATCTTTTACTCCGTTTGTTATGTATCGTGTATTTTGCTATGTAAGACCACATTAGCCACAGCTATTTTTGTCGTTGCTGTCGTTAGTTGATGACATTCACACACCACCCACAGTTAAACTAAAATGCACTCAGACTAAAAGTGTTGATCACATAGCACGTGGTGAGTATCTAAGGATTCAGTCTATCTGGTTATGAGATCTTCCTTTCTAGATCTTTTTACTAAATAGACTGCAAATTTGATTGGAAATATAAACGAATTTTCCTAACTACTGTTCAAATATTAGTCAGGTGCGAGTTGTCCTTTCGCTCATATTGAATGTGAAAAGCGATTTTATGGCCACGAACTCGAATCGCAATGTTGCCAAGCTGGTATCGGCCTGGTTTGGGACATGGAGCCGCCGTTAGCTAGAACTTCTTTCGGCTCTATAAAATTGAATTTTGAATTGAGTGGGAGAAAAATCATGTGTTCCTTGAATCTTTCTGCATACGAGAAAAATATAAGTGATTGAAAAAATATGCAAGTGGCGTTGTCATTCAAGATGGCGCCCATCATTACAAAAAAGTGTGAATATCTGGAAAATCCGGTAAATGCTTTTTTTAAATTAATTAATGTTTTTTATTTTTAACATAAAATAGACACTATTTGGAATATTTTCGCCCATGGAACCATGTCACAAATATTTCATTTTATATTTTTAAATAAATTTTCAAAAATCAAAATTTCATAGAGCGAAAAGAAGTGTTAGGCAACGCCGGCTCCCTAGATCAAACCAGGCCGATCCAAGCTTGGCAACATCGCAATTCGAGTTACTGGTCGATGCATCTACGACAATCAACCATAAAATCGCTTTTCACATTCAATATGAGCGAAACGGCTTTTTTGGACAACTCGCACATGACTATATCGCGACTTCGTTGCGTATTTGCGTATTCAGGAAAACCGGGTTCCTAATAGGTGCCTAACTTTTGGAATTTTTTTAGCGTTAAAAACAAAGTCTTTTGGAATGCGTTAGGAAAATAAGTATTTAAATAGCTCGTTGGGTAATTATATATTACACACTTGTCACGAAGAAGTCGAATATATAAATGAATGAACCAGAAATTTTGTAGAATATTTTGACGGAAATCGTTCTTTCCTTCCCTTCTTTCCTATGTGAACATTAATAGTTAACGAGCTGTAAGAGGTAGATTTAGTTTCCTAGGCAGTCTATAGCCCCCAATTAATTACGTTAAGGTTAGGGTATTTGCTGTGAGCTCGCAATCCAAATAAAGTACATTGACGACCGGCGTATAGTTGATTACGGGTTTCTTCACAGTGACAACACTCCTTTATACTTTGTTTTTCTAAGAAAAATGTAAAATTTTTAGGCTGCTTACGGAAACATTAATTTTTTCGTTACGAGTGAAATAGAGAGATTACAACAAAGTCTTACTGTCAACCTTGAAAATTCTCTAAATATTTATGAATGCAAGCGACTTGTTATTGATAATTTTAATCAGCAATCATTAGACTTAACCTGCGATCTATGTACACTTTTTACCAAATAAAAATTATTTTTTTTTCAATTTTTTATATTAAAATTGAGTTTTGATAAAATTGATCAGAAAATAAAAGATGGAATTTGTTTATGTACTGTCCGTTTGACAAGAGAATCGCCACGGTTCAGCAGGGGGTTTTGAACATTTGTTTTTTACACGTTGGCACACGTGCTCTTTGTCAGATTCAAGATTCTTTTTACGAAGGTTACGCTGATTATACTTTGTGAAAAAGGCCAATACCTTGCAAATATGTCACATCTTGGACCGAATTTGACACTGCAATATCTGCAACATGAAAAAACTAAATGTTCGAAACCCCCTGAAACCCCGTGTTTACGTAATACAACCTACGTAATATACACAAACTAGGTGAGCCAATCTTAATTTATCGTAAAATTTCCTGTATTTTGCTGAGAGTGTTCTTCAGCACATGTCTCAAAATGATAATGATGTCTCTATTATGATCACTATATCAATTAAGAACTGGCTTTTCTTCTATTTTTAAAACTGTAATTTGAAATTAATACGAGATAGCAGCCAGCAATGGTAGCCAGTTAGTAATTCATTACCTCATCAGCAACATCAACGGATTGTTGTTGTTGTTGTTGTTGTATAGTTTGTACAGAGTTGATAAAAATTCCACGTATGTATTACGTTACGCAATGAGCTTTACGTTTCCTTAGTGGTCTCACGCATATCGCTGGCATTAAAATATGACGCAGAGAATGTTTTCTGTGTAAATGTTTTAGTAAGAACACAAAAGAATTCTCTCCGAAGTTAGTGAAGGCGCCACTGGCACATTTCAATGCCACCAACTTCGTGATCAACCCAGAGGTGCTGACTGTTCTTTCTTACAAAGTATAAAGTTCCATCGTTAAAATTGACTGAATGGAAATTCTCAAGACGGCAGTTGTGCACTGTTAATCATGCAAATAATTCTGAAAACTTGTACTAGTTTTTCAACTTAGTTTGCAAACATCATTTCTCGATTATTTTAATGAATATTAACAACATTTGAAACATTCACAACGTAGTTGATATTGTTTTGTTTGAGAAAGACTATCTGCCCCATTTTCCCATTTTTCACCAAGAATTCTGTCTGAGGAACACACCTGTTCACACAGAAATTGACAATTCAAGACGAAGTAAATGAAAATACTATCAAGATAAATGTTATAAATGATATTTGACTTTAAATGAAATAAAATACCCGCAAGTAAAAATAGAGAACCCGCTGAAACGTAAAGGGGTGAAAAACACCTTTTTCATACATATAACATTCAATATGTCGTTGGGTGGACCTGGACCCAAGTAAAAAAGTTCACAAAAAGTGGGACCAAATTGATCAGGAAGCAAATAAACTAAATATTAAGGAAGATTATTCCATCGCAAACTTTGGCCCAAATATAGAAACTAGATCCCACCGCCAAACGCCCAATACCTTCAAATTTGCACATCATGTTGCACGAGTGACGGTCAATTACCTTCAATGCTATATTTGAAAATTTAATTTTGATCGTACACAAATACGATCTGAGCGAACAAAAAATACTCAGATGGATTGTGTATATAAGTTTTCTCCGATGAGCACACACTGTCAGTAGCGCTCATTCCGCCGTTCTGTTATCTACGAACTAAACAATGAATCATTTAGTATTGTTTGTGCTATCAGTGAGTGCCATGGCTTTTACGTCTAATGCATGCCAATTTGGAAGTGAGGCCATACAGACGGTCTACGATAGATTTGAACTATTTAGGAAAACGAAAGCATTCGATCCAGCTGATTCGAAAATTCCATTGGAACAATATCAATTTTACAACAACGATGGTGAAAAGAGATTAGCGTAAGTTTTGTTGTGCGTTTTTGTTGTTGTTTGTATTATTATCGGAAGGTCAGTTTTTGTCCCTGATAATGTAATCGTTTTGTTTGATGTGATTGCAGTGTGAAAATCGACGGTGTTTATATGGTGGAATATTATACAACCGACGACACCGACAATAAACTACAAACAAAAAATGGACAATACCATGTCAAGGACGGTGTGATTCTCAATTATAAGCGTGACGAGAATGGTGAATTTTCATTTGATGATTGGTCGAATCAAAAGAAATTTAAGTCATCACTTCGTAGCATCGATGCTGAGCTGCCAAGTGATTGTAGGTTTAAGTTCATTGAAGTGACGCGAATCTTTCACTTCCTAGTAGAAATTTTGTTTGATGATGCTTGAATTTTATTTCAGTCGAGGAGGACTACAAACAAGTTTTGGTTGATTTGAATGCAATGAGGAAGAAAATGTTCGACTACCAAAATGGTTTAAGTAAGGAAGACTTCGAGCGTGTTCAGTTGTTTGAGTTTACTCCATTTTCGAGTGGCGATGGATTCTATGCGCAGTGAGTGTTTATCACTAAAGTTTCATTTATTGGACAACCGATTAGTGAAGTGTAACTTCCTCAGGTATATTGAAAGTGATGGAGGAAGTCTAACGGTTTCGAAGGAAAATGGAAGCGATAATATTTCGGGACGACTTTCGTGTGATTACAAGGACCAGAAATACAACATTGTCGATGGCAAGGTTGTTGCCGATGGGGAACCATTTGTTCCAGTGTACCATTAAATCGATTGTATGTGCAATGAGTTAATTAAAATTTCTTCACAGTCATTAAAAAATTGTATTTTATCCAATTTGGTTGACCCGAGTGTTGATCATATAAATATTCATTAGCGGTTTTTACAAAATGTGTTAGTTCTTTTAAGGCTCAGCCGGAAATCCACTCAGCTGGTCCATCTGATCATTTTATGGAATAAAAAAAAATCAAACTTTAACTTTAACTTTGTGCTGCCGCCAGATCGATTTTCGAAAATTTCGTCGTTTTCGGTCCATGTCATATATATCGAGTTTTTACGGTGGGCTCAGCGTACATAAAAAGTTGAGTCAACATGGTAATCTAATCTCCAGGCTTCACAGATTATTTTATAAAAATGATCAAGTCTAAAAAATATTTTTTGAGTTCATGACTGATTGTCAAAGTTCTTCGAACTTTTTGACTTTTCCCCCTTTGCTCCTACTACCCCCAAAGTATTTTATTCGTAATCCGAGCTATCAGACGCCTCATAAGGTTAAGATTTGGCCGATATATAAATTTTTAAAATTTTTAATTCTGTATAGGTTTGTTCCAAGTAACGGTAAACACGAACTTTGACAACCCGAACAACGACAATTTCATCCATAGCAACGTACGTCGCTTACGTGATATTTCATACAAATCGAGCAACGTCGCCTACGCGATTTACACTGAGATATTATTGAGGTTATGGTTATATGGATGAAATTTGACAATTCATATGGCCTTGGAACAAACCTATGAAAAAATGTTTTTTAATGCATTTTGAAATTGATGAATTTTACCAACCTTCGTTACTTTGTGAGTTTGTTACTTTGTTACAACGAAACTTTTGAATTTACCGGTGGATTTGGCTGAAATTTTCAGGGTATGTCAAGGACGCAATTCTAAGAAACTAATTTGAAGTAATTCTCTTAAAAGCTTATAATTTCGGAGCTATGAGCATGTTAACCTATTGAGCTATGTCATCCATAACTCGGAAAATATGGCAGATAGAAAGTTCGTTTAAAAGACAATTTTATAGAGTTTCACATTCTAGTCGACACATGTTTCATGGTTTTCCTAAAAAGTCGTCTATTTGGAAGCTATGAGCGTTTTAAGTGCGAGCTATGTCATCCACACCACTTGATTGCAAATAGTTCGCAGTTGCTTTTCTCATCATTTTTTTTTCAATTTTTCTTTTAGTCGAGGAGGATTACAAATAAGTGTTGGTTGAGTTGAATACCATGACGAAGATAATATTTGACTATCAATATTTCGACTGGTGATTCTATGCGCAGTTAGTATTTAACACTTGAGTTTCATGGGAGAACCGATTAGAAAAGTGTAACTTCCTCAGATATATCGAAAGTGATGGAGGCAGTCTATTCGACAAGGTCGTTGTCGAAGGGGAACCCATCATTCAATAAATGGATTGTATGTCCAATTAGTTAATTCTTCATAGTCGTTGTTATTGGATCGATAAAATTGTCAAAAACAAAAATTTAAATTTATTTTATTCAATTTGGTTGAAGGGAAAGAATTCAAGGCGCTCGCTCCAAACCGAATTCGATGGCGACAATTTGTAGACTCCCTATGCTCCCTCGAAGAGTTATTCCCATTTAGTTAATTTTGTTTTATGAGCTTATTACCCATCGTTCGTTCGCTCCATCATTCACAGTCGGACAGCTTAAAAGAGCTTAGTACGGGCGTATTCACAACACTCATTCTTCTTTGTGTTCCACAAAAATATTTACTCCGAAATGTCTTCTACTTTTGGCCTTGAAAATTCTCAAAATATTTATAAATTCAAGCTGCTTGTTAATTTTAATCAGCAATCATTAGACTTAATTAGCGATCTGTGAACTCTCTACCAATGATGTAAGTTCTTTATCTTTGACTTTTAAATGCAATAAAAACCTCATCGCTGGCTGGAAAGAAGAGGGGTCATTCATCAGAAACGATACACTTTTTACTTCCGCGCCGTATTTTTTTTTTTTTGAAGCAATACAGAGATTAAGTAATTAATTATTTTAAATACCTGCCTGTTAGGGCATCTGTTTTTATTCACTACGTGTAACATCAAATGTGGTATGTCACACAACACTTCGTTGACAACAGTTCCATCCCATTATTGTGGGATTATTATTATTCCTTGATGAAAATGATTCCGTGAAAATTAAGTCTTGGATAAACAAGCTATAATGTAGAACTTGCAAAATTTCGGTTGCTAGAGTATACTGCCATGCCATGCCGCCCATTTATGATTGAATTCCCTCATTTATATTGTACGAGTAACGGTCAATTACTTACCCTCCACGCTAATTTTGATCGGACAAAAATACAATCCGAACGAACCAAAAGACTTAGATGGATTATGCGTATAAAAGATCCATCTAATGAGCACACATTGTCAGTAGCGATTAGTCCGCCATTGAGTTATCTACGAACTAAACAATGAATCATTTACTATTAATTGTGCTATCAGTTAATGCCATGGCGTTTACGTCTAATGCATGCCAATTTGGAAGCGAGGCCATACAGGAGGTCTACGATAGATTTGAACTATTTAGGAAAACGAAAGCGTTCGATCCAACTTCACCAAAAGTTCCATTGCAAAAATATCAATTTTACAATGACAACGGCGATAAGAGATTAGCGTAAGTTTCACATGCAAAATCTTTTCTTGTTGTTGGAAACCCTAATTTGATCATAATTATTTACATGTTGGTTGTTACGTCTAGTTTGGAAATCAACGGTGTTTATATGACGGAAACTTCTGAAACCGACAGCGATCATAAAATTCAAGTGAAAGATGGACAATATCGTGTCGATAACGGCGTGATTCTAAATTATAAACGTGACGAGAATGGTGAATTTTCATTTGATGATTGGTCGAATCACAGGAAATTTAAATCTTCACTCCGAAGCATCGATGCTGAGCTGCCAAGTGATTGTAAGTCTAAGTTCCATGAAGTGACGTTGACCATCCTTTTTTTGGTGAAATTTCTTTGACCCACGCACGCTTCAATTTTATTTCAGTCGAGGAGGATTACAAACAAGTTTTGGTTGATTTGAACGCAATGAGAAAGAAAATGTTTGACTTTCAAAATGGCCTGAGCAAGGAAGACCTCGAGCGTGTTCAGTTGTTTGATTTTTCTCCATTTTCGACGGGTAATGGATTCCATGCGCAGTGAGTATTTAACATTTAAGTTTCATGGGAGAACCGATAAGTAAAGTGTAACTTCCTCAGATATATCGAAAGCGATGGAGGCAGTCTATCTGTTTCTAAGGAGAATGGAAGAGATGACATTTCTGGACGACTTTCGTGTGAGCATAGACATCAGAAATACAACATTGTAGATGGCAAGGTTGTTGTTGATGGGGAACCCTTCATTCCAGTGTACCATTAAATCGATTATATGTGCAATGAGTTAATTCAAGTTATTTCAGTCGTCATTGGATCAATAAAAAAATATATTTTATTATTATATTATATTATATTATTATAAAAAATGTTATTGACATTCGTGACAATTTTAACTGGTTAGAGTATTCCGTATCAAAAGATGCAGCATTCTGTTTTCCATGTAGAGCATTTGGGGTTCCCGGAAAATTTACGATGGAAGGATTTACAAACTGGAAAAAAAGCTCTGGATAAGAAGGCGGGCTTTTATTACCACGAACAATCAGAAGGTCACATTAAAGCAACCCCTTCATGGGAAGAGAAGCGAGTAAGAGTTGGGAACGATACAGTTGTCACTTCATTACTGTCAAAGGCAACTCTTGAAAAACGCAGATTTTATGTCAAGAGCATCATCGAATGTATTTATTTTCTTGTCGAGAATGAACTCGCATTTAGAGGAGACTGGGACATAGACGAGCAACGAGAAGTCGGCATTTTCCGCAATTTGTTTGAATTTAAGTTAAAGGACTCCGAGAGCCTTCGTAATTGCCAGAAAATTATGCCAAAGAACTGTACATATTTGTCGCCGGTCATTCAGAATGAATTGATTTCGATTATTGCCAAACTAATAGAACAGAAAATAGTCAACGAAATCAATTCACGCCGTAAGTGCGGTCGAAATTCAAAATGGAAAGTGCGGAGGTCTTTCTAACGTAGCGTCATTTTCATACAATGAAGCGTTGAAATGTACTTTTCGGTTCACTTTTTCATCGAATCGTTCACTTAAAATTCAAATTTTAGGCACACTTACGGCGTGAATTCGGCGGATGTAGCTTTTTTTACGATCCTCGTCGACGGTACAAAGGACAGGAAAAACAAAGAATGGGTTTCAATGGTAGCCCGTTACGTGCTGAACGGAAAAGCAATTGAGACGCTAATTGGTCTCGAGAGTACTGAGGAACTAGATGCGATCAGTCAGTGCTACTATGGAGCTAATGTTATGAGTGGAATGAATGCCGGGATCCAGACAATATTACAGCAAATTCTGAAACGTACCATTCCATATGGCCATTGCTTTAATCACCGGTTGCATTTGGTGATAATATCTACCCTAGCCCTCGTTTATTTGGCAAGAATATTTTTCAAGAACATCAAAGTTGAATACACATTCTTCCACCGAACTAAAATTCAATCAATTTATGGGGGAACATCCTTATTGAAATTAATTGAAACTAGATGGGCTGGACATGTAAGAGCGACGAACGTTATTTTTGCCAATTATACAGAAATCCTGGAAAATTTGACCGGACCACTCGCTCAGCTTGGCATAAAAATTCCTTCGAAGGAGGAATTGGTGGTAGCTGAGTCATTCATAAAGAGAAGAAGAGAGGAACATGAAGTAACACAAAAAGAATTGGAAAATTCTGGCGAAAAACGTTTATTTAAGAGGGCAGACTAGGTGTGAAGTAGGCTATATATTGAAAAATCGGTTTTCTTCCAACTGTTGCCTATTGTAAATCGTTTTTCATTTTTTAGAGATAGATAAACATATTGCTCATCTAATTGCTGGAACAGATTTTCATTAAATGGTCTACATTAATTTTAAAACCAATTTTTCAATATATAGCCTACTTCGCACCTAGTCTGCCCTCTTTAAGAACGATTTAATCTACTCCATGAGTTATTTACAATGAAAGATGCGTTCCCTGATGTGTATAACATGATTGCCGCGGTGGATACTTTTGGCAGTAGCACTGCTGTTTGTGAGTGCTCATTTTCAGCACTAGATAGGATAGGAACTCCTAAACGAATATCTATGAAAAATGAGCGCTTACGATATCTTACCTTTTTAGCCTTTGAAAAAAAAACGTCTATCGGATTTACCGATTGAAGAAGTGTTGAAGACATTCGATAAAAATCCGAAACGTAAACTACAACTGTACTAATTACTAGTATGGCCATTGAATACATTGAATAAAATGTTGTTTGAAAATTTGTGTGTAAATTCATTTGGGGCACTGCCCCCCCTGTCAGTTCATCCTGGCTACGGGCCTGGAGTCGCTTGTAAAAAACCATTTCTTTCGTTGCTGAATCAGTTAAAACGTTTGAAATTCGCTCTTAAATATCAAAACTGGCCGCATGTTAGTTTTCTTGACGAAAATACCATACAGACCTATGCCAATGGAAGGGTATTGGTTAAACAAAGAGTAAAGGAAGGTACGACCCTGACAAGCTAGCACAATTTGAAACCGGCAATTCCAAAAATAAGGTAAACCTTGTTGGTCTTGTTTCGTACAATGGTCCGAATAAGCTGTATTCCGTTTCTACAACACTAAATGGCAATCAGTTTAATCAACTAATTCAATTAAGAATCAAAAATATTGTTGAAGGTTCAACAGTTCTGATGGACAACGCCACAATTCACTCTAAAGGAATAAAACGACTAATGGAGTCGGGCGTTCGGGTGTTGCTTGATTTTCCGCCGAAGAGCCCCGATATAAATATCATCGAAAATGTATGGGGCAGACTACAGCAAATTTTAAACGGAAAGTTAAGAAATGTGATTGTATCTACAAAGGCGGAACTGCTCAAGTACATTGAGGAATCGTGGAAAGAAATTCCTGTTGATTTTATCAATAATTGCGCGCTATCCATGCCGAGTAGATTAAGAGAAGTTATAAGAAAGAAGGGAAAAATGACACGCTACTGAACTATATAAAAATTTCAATTGAACAAACGCAATTCATTATACTGAACTGAAAATCCTTTTCCTTTATTTGCAATACATTATTTGTTCAACAACAAAAAGAAGTTTGAAAATGTAATTTCTCAGAACTCTCCGTCTGAAACTTGATACTCCATATAAGACGAATTTCCTTGTCCTCCGTCAGCATGCGTGAGTGAGCCGGTTGGTACAGTGTCCGTTGGGCCTTGTGGTGAAACGATAGCTACTGGAAGTGAAGTAGTCTGAGTAGCTGCACGGTACGCCTCGGAAAGTGGTAGTGTTTCTGGATCTCTATCCATCTGTGTTGGATCAGTGGGTGATTTTGCAGCAAGTGGCATTGTTGGACCAAACACTTCAAGCATTCTTCGTGCCCGTAGATTTTGATAATATTTATCTGCTTCTTCCATTCTCGCCGAAATCTTCGCATTTTTCATCTCTATTTTTTGCTCTTTGTTACGGGCGACTGTGATGCATCTTTTCATCGAATTCTTTGTTAACCATCATGTTGCAAACCTTATCAATTTGTCCATCAACTGAAGTTAGGGGACACCCTTTGAATGTAGCCACATTTCTTTGAAAATATTCGAATTTAAATTCAGACACATCCACACGAATTGTCTTGCTTCTTTTGACGTTGGCAGCAAGCACAATTTTCTGCATTTGTTCACAATGTCGGTGAATTGGTTGATCGTGATGCTTAAAAAAGTACTCATTCTTTCCAGTGTCAAACTTTTCGACCAACATACCCCGATATTAATCGCTGCGCACAAAAAATTGGATTATTTGACTGTCCTCGTTTTGAATCATTTTCAAGATTGAAATTATTTGGCAAATCGATGTTTGAGTAGTCTTAATATTTGTGTTTACTCACGACAGAGTAAAGTTAACCAGGCAGGAGCGCTTGTTTGACTAGGGACCTGAATAATCTAGTAGCCCTACATTTTTTGCGAACAAAATTTTTCAATTTATGTCAGTGTTCATTTGAGTTCATTTTCATCCAGTGTATTATTATTTGACGTTTCGAAAATGAACCGCTCCTGCCTGGTTTATTTTACTCTGCCGTGGTTTACTCAACGTATGTGCTGTTCAATTACTTGACAGGAGATGCCATAATTTGATAATGAAGTTAGGGTGATCCAATTGTTTAAATTTTAATGAACAAAAGCTTCTAATACAAAGTTTACAAAAACTATCTCAACAGAATGATAAATTTGGACGGAAATATATATAAATATTGAATAAAATCAAAATATATTCGAAACTAAACAATTTTTTTATATTTATTACCGAAAGAAAAAAAAGAGTTTCGAATTGATCCATCCTACTTAAATCGTTCATGTGTTGATTTAAAAAAAATTCAATAATCATTTCATTTCTTCTAGATTAAATGCACCTGCGAAGAATTTAAATCTTTCTATTGAAGCTCAAAATCTTCCGATATAATTCTCGAATTAAATTCTATCCCATTTAAAGTAAAATTCGATAAACTGAGATGATTTAAGAGAGATTTTT
The DNA here is from genome assembly GCF_014529535.1 of Bradysia coprophila. Lineage (NCBI taxonomy): Eukaryota > Metazoa > Arthropoda > Insecta > Diptera > Sciaridae > Bradysia > Bradysia coprophila. The sequence goes on from NW_023503374.1 coordinate 4,682,556, forward strand.
ATAAAAAATATGCGTTTGTCATAACAAATTTTGAATTTTGTGTGAAGTTGCAGTGGACCTTAAGTTCTCTTTTGGTCAATCAACGTCGTATAGATGACGCTATTGTTATTTGAAATTTGTAGGACCTAAGAAAAAATAAGAAATCGCATAAAAATTGCTAACTATTCTGCGGTCGCTGTAGTACATAACATGAAATATGGTCCTAGTTAAACCAAAAGTAAAATCACGACAGAGTAAAGTTAGCCAGGCAGGAGCGCTGATTTGACCAAGGTAAATATATCACTAAGGACCTGAATAATCTAGTAGTAGTAGTAGTAGTAGTGCGAATAAAATTTTTCAATTTATGTCAGTGTTCATTTGAGTTCATTTTCATACAGTGTATTTGACGTTTCGAAAGTGAACCGCTACTGCCTGGTTTATTTTACTCTGCCTTGGTTAAAATGTATCTCTTACGTGGTCGCCCTCTCGGTCTAAGTCCTTCAAATTTCCTGTCGAGGGCTTTCTTGGCAGTTCGGTCATCATTCATCCTAGCCACATGCCTCGCCCATCGGAGCCTCACTGATTTTACTGCAGCTGTGATGAAATTCTTCCCAAAAATTTCGGACAATTCCATATTCGTTCGTCTTCTCCAACCATCCGCTTCATGTACTGGTCCACATATCGATCTTAAGTTTCTTCTTTCAAAACAGTTCAGCAACTGCTTTTGTTTGGATGCCATGGACCACGTCTCACAACCATACATGACGATGGGTCGAACTACAGTTTTGTTGCACGGGATACAAGTGAGCTTTTAAACAGGTGTTTCAGTGCATAGACGCTTCTGCTTCCTTGCGTAATTCTCATTTTGATCTCCTCCTCTATATCACTGGTTACGTTTAATGTCGAACCTAAATACTTGAATGACTGCACGACTTCAAAATTGTACGTATCCATGGTCACGTTTTGCCCCACACGAGATCCTTGACTGCGCTCTAATGCCATATACTTGGTTTTCTCTTCGTTTACCACGAGTCCAACTTTACACGCTTCTCTTTCCATTTCTATGAAAGGTTCCTTGACTGCTAGTGTCCCGTCCTTCTTCCTATCAGGTCAGCATCGTCAGCGAAAGCCGTTAGCTTATTACTCGTATAGAAGATGGTGCCAGTCCAGTTCATTGACATGGCTCTCACAACTTTCTCTAACGCCAAGTTAAACAAAATAGTTGAGAGCTTGTCAACGGTCAAATATCGAACAAAGCTTGTCGATCTATGGAATCGTATGCTTGTTTGAAGTCTATGAACAGTTGGTGAATATTAATGTTGAATCCCCATGCTTTTTCCATTATTTGCCTCAAAGTGAAAATCTGATCCGTGGTAGATCTACCGCGTCTGAAGCCGCACTGGTAGTCACCTATTATTTCCTCCTCTGGTACAATCTTTTATATGATACGTTCAGCAGACATATTCCTCTATAATTTCCACATTCCAATTTGCTTCCTTTCGTATGAATCGGTATTCATCAGGAAGCTTTTCTTCTTCCCACACCTTTTCTGTTATCTGGTGTATTCGATGCCACAGTTCCGGTCCTGCTGCTTGGATCAGGATCAGTTCAGCCGGTATGTTATCCTCACTAGGTAATTTCCGTGTTTTCAGTCTGTTAACTGATTCAATTACCTCCTCATAAGTTGGTGCTTCAATTAGTGGCTCCGCACGCTGATACGCGTTGTGCCTAGCTCGTGGTATTGGTGGTTTGTTCAGCAAATTTTGGAAGTAATCTTTCCACCTCCGTATTATACCATCTGTATCACCAAGTAATTGTCCGTCATTGTCCTTAATTTTGTTCGTTCGTGTTTGAAAGCCTTTGCGATGTACTTTGATAATTCGGTAGAATCCTCTCACATTTCCGTTACGATTCAGCGATTCCAGAAATTGAATTTCACGATTCAGATGTTCTCTTTTTTTTCCTTCGAAGCAGCCTGTACGCTTCAGTTTTTCTTCTGGAATACTCTTGCAGGCTACGTCGTGTTCTTCGTTGGGTCGCTTGGAGTCGGGCGTTTTTCTTGGCTTCTACAGCAGCTTTACATTCATCATCAAACCACACACTATGTCTTCGCGACGTGATCTCACCTAGAATTTCGTTTGCGGCGGTTGCGACGATATCAACGTTTTGATCACTTACATACCCACGCTAATTTTGATCGTCCACAATCACGATCTGAACGAACAAAAAATGCTAAGATGGATTGTGCATATAAAAGTTGCATGTGATGAACATTTTCTGTCAGTAGCGATCAGTCCGTCGTTCTGTTATCTACAAACTAAACAATGGATCATTTTGTATTATTTGTGCTATCAGTGAGTGCCATGGCGTTTACGTCTAATGCTTGCCAATTTGGAAGTGAGGCCATGCAGCCGGTTTACGATAGATTTGAACTATTTAGAAAAACAAAAGCATTCGATCCAACTGATTCGAAAATCCCGTTGGAACAATATCAATTTTATACCAACGATCGTGAAAAAAGATTAGCGTAAGTTTTTGTGTGTGTGTTTTTTCGGTGGTTATATTTATCAGAAGGTCAGTAGTAGTTGTCCTTGGTTGATCATCGTTGCTTGATGTATTTGCAGTGTGAAAATCAACGGTGTTTATATGGTGGAAACTTCTAAGATCGACGATGACAATAAAACCCAAACAGTAAATGGGCAATTTCATGTCAAGGGCGGTGTGATTCTGAATTATAACCGTGACGAGAACGGTGAATTTTCATTTGATGACTGGTCGAATCAAAAGAAATTTAAATCTTCACTCCGAAGCATCGATGCTGAGCTGCCAAGTGATTGTAAGTTTAAGCAACGCTTGATAGCCTGATTGCATTCAGATCGCGTTGCTTTTCTCATCAATATGGAATTTTTCTTTCAGTCGAGGAGGATTACAAACAAGTTTTGGTTGATTTGAATGCAATGAGAAAGAAAATGTTTGACTTTCAAAAAGGTCTAAGTCAAGAAGACCTGGAACGCGTCCAGTTGTTTGAGTTTACTCCATTTTCGAATGGTGATGGATTCGCTGCGCAGTGAGTATTTAGCACATGTTTCATAGGATAATCGATTCGTAAAGTGCAACTTCCACAGATATATCGAAAATAATAGACAAAGTCTATCCGTTTCTAAGGAGAATGGAATCGATGACATTTCTGGATTATTTTCGTGTGAGCATAAGCACCAGAAATATAACATTGTAGATGGCAAAGTTGTTGCTGATGGAGAACCCTTCTCCGTTCCATTGTACCATTAAATCGTCTGTATGGTTATATGCTATAATTGAAGTTATTTAATGCGTTAATGGATCAATAAAATTGTTGAAAACGAAAATTGGAATCGGTTATTTAGTTGACCCTAGAAGTGCGACATAGTCCAGGTGCTTGTGTCAGAAAAAGTAGCTCCGCTTGATTGATTCAATGCTGAAATATTATGGAAAAAATTTTGCTTTGAAAAAAAAACAATATGGCGGCGGTATTCATGTTCCAAGAAAAAGTGTCCCGGAAAATTCCTCAACTTTGTGGACTGATAACTTGGCCAAATCCTAGCCCATTTTGATGAGCAAAAATGATTTTGAAAGGTATAAGTAAACTCTTTCGGAATCTTCCGAGCCGATTCGTGGTTCCCAAGATGTGATCCAGGATTCCCACCTACCTCCAAATTTAACTATTCGTTAAATTTGTAACATTTTTCCTTGGCATTATTGTGACAATTTGAAAATAAAAACTCGAAATTTTTGAAGAGCAATTACGTCGGCATCATTTTTCATCCAGGCAACGCACCGTCTAGCACCGAAGCTGACTTTGACGTCACTCAAATAGAGGACTGAACCGATCAAAGTTGGCGATTCTTTTTCATCTATGGCTATCAAAAATAGTACATTTTCTACCTTGGTGTATATTTCGAGAATAACTTCGTATGTACAATTGTATATAACGAGCGCCAGCGAGTGTATATACAATTGTACATAAGAAGTGATTCGAGAAATATACACCAAGGTAGAACAATGTTTTATCTCCTGCAAGCTGATATTTCATACATTATACCGATATCAGTTCTTTTGTAAGTGGATAACAGGACTTGCGTCACACCTCCACTGTAAGTGGTTTTGGGCGATATCAGCTCTTTTGTAAGTTGTTATTTTTTAGAATTTGGTCGCAGATAATAGACAATCATTTCGTTTTAACGAAAATATTCGTCTTACAAAACTGTATAACTTTCTCTTTGATCTGAATCTTCCAGCTTTCATTTGAAGAAAATCGAAAATTTGACGAAATTCGAGAATTTGACGGAATTCGAAAATCTGATGAAAATCGAAAATTTGATGAAAATCGAAAATTTGACGAAAATAAAAAATTTGACGAAATTCGAAAACTTCATTTAGTTTATTTTGTAAAAATTTGAAATATCTTCAACATTTTTGAGTTTTTTTCTCAAAACTTTTTTTTGCTGAATAAGAATGCCAAATACAACTGAAAAAAATTACAAACCAAGCTTATTAGTGGGTTTCTAGGGCACCGGTTAAAGAGACATTTGGTCGATTTTTTCACGATAGCTGTCAAAAATGTCACAAAATTGTAACACGAGCAACGCCTGTTTTATGACGCTAAACTCCGTTAATCTAGGTCAAAACTTTATCCTGCGCCGTTTTTTTTTCTTTGGAATCTTATTAGGAAAAGGAAGCGAAATCTACTACTTCATGTTGTTTGCTTAACATGATACTGATACAGGTCTGCAACACATGTCAAAAAATGCCTAAAATGACATAGTGTGTGTGATTTAGGCATACCGTAAATTTCAATTTAATTTATTGCATACAAACAACAAGGATTTCTCCTTATACAAATGTTTGGAAGAAAACAATATTACAGAAAGTTATAATAGTCAGAATAGAAAAGAGTGAAAAACAAATAGTGTAAATAAGAAATGCCTCGACTGCCTGATTACTATCAAAACGAAACGTACAATTAAAAATATGGACTATATATAATATAATACAATTAAATATGGACTGTACGGAAAAGGAGAATGACAACGTATAAAATGACGATAGACTGTAGGCTACAATGCTTGTGTGATTTAGAGCGTGATTGGTATGCAGTGGTAGGTATGAAAATCCATGTTACGAGATCAAATGATCGAAATAGCATCTTTTGAAACTGTTGATAGCTCGGCACATCTTGATGGAATTCGGCAGCATATTATAACTAACAGCAGCACTAACGAAGAACGACTTGTTGTACTGACTCGAATTGTGCCGTGGCAAAATTAGAAGTTTTGATCGAGACGACCTCAGCAGTTTGTTAAAAAGATATGCCGGTTCTTTGTAGGTGAGCAGCTTAAACATGAAGACAGTTCTGCGGTAACTGAGGAAATTGACAAGTGGGCATCCAACAATTCGCTTGACATACTCGTCGATGTTGTCTCGTCTCCCAAGAGCAAACACAAAACGTGTACACGCAGCAAACGCTCTCTCCAGTACATGTTGTGATTTGGCATTCAAGTTTGTGGAATAGACAGAGTCACAGTACATGAACAGTGGATAAATGGACATCTATATACAACTATATACAGCGATATACATCTGTGGGTAAATCCATCGTGAGCTATGTTACTGAAAAACATTTCTTTCTAGTTCGATCTACGAATATGCATCAAAACAAAATGAGATAGAAGATACCGTGAGCTATGTTACCAATTGTGACAATGCATATTGTAGAGCGGTTTTTCACAATACCATATACCAATGGTAAGAGAGTGAAAGAGAAAGCTATTATAACACTTTACGTGGATTTACCCCATACAACTATATTGAGCTATATTAGGCCATACTAGACTATAGTTTAGCTGTAAAGTCGTAACTTATAACTATTATAAAGCCAAATATAGTGGTATATAGGTCAACAATATAACTGTGTATAGCTGTTTGTATAGTGTTTTACTATATAGTGCGTGGGTACTTCGTGCGGGACTTTCAGTATTGCTTTTAGCAATTTAAATGGAATATAGTTTAGAGATTGGTTTAAATGGGCAGACTTAAAAATTAGGGTGTAGCGGTTTTACAAAATGTGTTAGTTCTGTTAAGGCTCAGCCGGAAATCCACTCAGCTGGTCCATCTGATCATTTTATGGAAGAATTTTTTTTTCAAACTTTGATTTTGTGCTGCCGCCAGATCGATTTTTGAAAATTTCGTCGTTTTCGGTCCACGTCATATATATCGATTTTTTACGGTGGGCTCGGTGTACATAAAAAGTTGAGTCAACATGGTAATCTAATCTCCAGGCTTCACAGATTATTTTATAAAAAAGATCAAGTCTAAAAAATATTTTTTGAGTTCATGACTGATCGTCAAAGTTCCCCGATGGTGATTTTGAGACTTTAATCTCGCCACAAAATTTGATGAAAATGTGCAAAAATGTAAATTAAACTTTAAATATGCTAAATGGAACACGGTGAGTCAAATATAACATCTGATTTGAATTGGGACACCTAAATTTGATATTTATCCGACAAAAAGTTGTGTTTTTGGTACATGGAATATTGGTGGCGAAAGTCGAATTACCTCAAATCAATAATTTTTTAGCTTATAATGTATTCCCAGGTTCTGACAATGCGAAACCTTCAATTTTAAGCGTTTTCTAAGCTAATTTACGTACTGTTGACAAGTTCTAGAGCCAGTGGCTACGTCTCTTTACATTTTCAAATTTTGATGTATTTAATGTTGTAAATTAGCTTAGAAAACGCTTAAAATTGAAGGTTTCGCATTGTCAGAACCTGGGAATACATTTTAAGCTAAAAAATTATTGATTTGAGGTAATTCGACTTTCGCCACCAATATTCCATGTACCAAAAACACAACTTTTTGTCAGATAAATATCAAATTTAGGTGTCCCAATTCAAATCAGATGTTGTATTTGACTCACCGCAGTCCATTTAGCATATTTAAAGTTTAATTTACATTTTTGCACATTTTCATCAAATTTTGTGGCGAGATTAAAGTCTCAAAATCACCATCGGGGAACTTTGGCGATCAGTCATGAACTCAAAAAATATTTTTTAGACTTGATCTTTTTTATAAAATAATCTGTGAAGCCTGGAGATTAGATTACCATGTTGACTCAACTTTTTATGTACACTGAGCCCACCGTAAAAAATCGATATATGTGATGTGGACCGAAAACGACGAAATTTTCAAAAATCGATCTGGCGGCAGCACAAAATCAAAGTTTGAAATTTTGTTTTCTTCCATAAAATGATCAGATGGACCAGCTGAGTGGATTTCCGGCTGAGCCTTAAAAGAACTAACACATTTTGTAAAAACCGCTACACCCTATTAAAAATGCAGTTCTGCAGTGTGGTTTTAATATTTGAGATTTTTTTCGAAAAATATTTACATACAGCTGTAAGTATGTAACTATAATTGGTCATCTTACGGTTTCTCATCAACCAAAATCATTGCTTCATTTATTTTGTTTATGTGCATTATATTTGCTTGTAATTAGAAAAATTTGTGAGACAAATAGTATAAATCGAAAAGTCTGTAACATTGTCTTTTAAACGAATAAAACAATTAAATGGGCGACTTTTGGGGAAAACCATGAAACACATGTCGACTAAAATGTTGAAACTCTATCAATTTGTCTTTTACACGAAGTTTCCATCTGCTGTATTTTCCGAGTTATGGCTGACATAGCTCGCACTTAAAACGCCCATATCTCCAAAATAAGCGACTTTTTAGTGAAACCATGAAACACGCAATGACATAATAGTGGGATAGACAGGCCTTCTTTGTAAATATTTTGTTCAAGCGCTGAAGCAAAAGCAAATACGAAATATTCAGTAGTGTGTGTGAGTACCTTAAATTTATGGTACTTACGTATTTTCGTACATATTTTGAAATGTGGGCGCGAAGGAAATTTGCATTTTCACTCTTTCTTCGAAATTGGTTTAAAGCATTTCTTTCTTCTAAAATTAAATATTTATCGAACTGAAATTTATATTTCATGTAAACAATCTCTCACTGTCCCCAAAATTGAACTAGTTTTGTGATTTTCTCCTTTTCGATCGAATAATTTTTTAGTAGAAATCTTGACGATCGGAGAATTCAATCAGTTGGCTGAATTTATTTCACGTTCAGTAGTCACGCATAATAAAAGTGTCAGCATCGTCAGTATTAAAATTTCGGGACATTTCTTTTTAAAAATTAAAAAATGTGTTGGAAAATTGTGTAATTAGGTAGTGACCAGTTTGTGCGAAATTGATAGTTGCAGCTAATAAAAGAATTTTTGTTTAAAGTGGTTCAAGTTAATTTCGAAAAGTCTGCAACAGTTTCACCAAATTGTCAAAATTAAGTGGAATGTGTAAGTGTGTGTGTCTCAAATGTATATTACACAAAGTTTAATTTTGCTTCACGATTTCGTCTACGTAATTCCTGTCTATCCCACTATTATGTCATTGGAAACACGCATCGACTAGAATCTAAAACTCTATAACTTTGTCTTTTACACGATCAAATTTTTCAGTGTGAACGGACTTGCGTCATTGATAATATCCTCAGCGGTTGTCAGTGTAGTGTAATACAATAGTTTAGAACGAATCTCTTCGGAATAATATCACTCATTCTTCTTTGTGTTTCACAAAAATATTAACTCCGAATTTTAAATTGAGTTGGCTTACGGAAATGGTAATCTTCTTCGTTGCAAGTAAAATACCGAGAAAACAACATAATCTTATACTTTTAGCCTTGAAAATTCTCAAAATATTTAAAAATGCAATCTGCTTGTTATATAATTTTAATCAGCAATCATTAGACTTAATTGGCGATCTGTGAACTCTCCGCCAATGCAATGATGTAACTTTTTATGTCTTTGACTAAAACTGTAATAAAAACCGCGAGAGTGAAAATAGAAAAGAATCTGTAAAGTAGAGGGGTCATTCATACAAAAAGACAAATGTTTTACTTCCGTGCGCGATTTTTTTTAATAACTTTAAGTACCTGCACACAATGGGCCGGTTGGTGACCTCTGTACATGTTGTGACTTATGAGGGAAGCTATTTTTATCCTTTCCTTGGTGCTTGGTGAATAGCTCCAAAGAAATGACTTCGCGAAGAGTAAGTCCCATTTCTTAGAATTATACCTGTTGGTGAAGAACTATTACCGATAGTCGATAGTTATAATTAAACTTATCCCATCGTCATGCTTCATTTTTTTTCATGTTTTTTCCTGCAATACAGAAATCTACATACCGCCCGTATTACGATCCCTCATTACATTGCACGAGTGACGATCCCTTTTACTTACCCTCCACTCTAATTTTGATCGTACACAAACGCGATCTGAACGAACAGAAATACTTATTTGGATGGTGCTGGTGCATATAAGTTCCTTCTGATGAGCACACTCTGCCAGTAGCTTTTAATCCGCTGTTCTGCTACCAACGAACTAAACAATGAATCATTTAATATTACTTGTGCTATCAGTGAGTGTCATGGCGTTTACGTCTAATGCCTGCCAATTTGGAAGTGAGGCCATACAGACGGTCTACGATAGATTTGAGCTATTTAGAACAACGAAAGCATTCGATCCAACTGATCCAAAAGTTCCATTGCAACAATATTCGTTCCTGCATTCCTACAAGGATGATGGGGAAATGAGATTAGCGTAAGTTTGTTGTGTACTTTTGATATAATATTATCAGAAGGTCAGTAGTTTTCCACGATTACGGTTAGGTTATTTCATGTGTTTGCAGTGTGGAAATCAGCGGTGTCTATATTGTGGAATATTTTATATTCGATGGCGATAATAAACTCCAAACTAAAAATGGGCAATATAAAGTCAAGGGCGGTGCGAATCTAAATTATAAGCGTGACGAGAACGGTGAATTTTCATTTGATGATTCATTGAATCAAAAGAAATTTAAATCTTCAATCCGAAGCATCGATGCTGAGCTACCGAGTGATTGTAAGTTATAGTGCACAAAATTAGAAATTTGTTCGAGTTCCTACGAAGTTCGCAGTTTGCATTTTTCTGGTCGAATTTTTTTATTTTGAAATTCCTTTCAGTCGAGGAGGGTTACAAACAAATTTTGGTTGATTTGAATGCAATAAGAAAGAAAATGTTTGACTTTAAAAATAGTCTGAGCAAGGAAGATCTCGAGCTTGTTGAGTCCTTTGAGTTAACTCCATCTCCGAATGGTGACGGATTCACTGCTAAGTGAGTGTTTAGCACTTAAGGTTCATTAAGGATACCGAATATTAAAGTGCAACTTCCTCAGATATCAAGAAAAAGATGGGCTAGGTGTAACCGCTTCTAAGTACAATGGAAGCAATGACATTTTTGGACTATTTATGTGCGAGAATAACGACCAGAAATACAATATTGTAGATGGCAAGGTTGTTGCTGATGGGGAACCATTCGTCCCATTAAATCGTTTTTATGTGCAATTAATTAAGCCGATCCCGATCAAGCAAGTGGAACAGCAGTAAATTTGATGCCGAAATTCACGGTGGTACTGAAATTTTCAATGCGGCTATGATGTGATGTTATGAGTTATACTTTCAATTTTCCAATAAAGTTTTTAAAATGACAATTAGAAAAAACTTTGCTGTCAAAGGTATGAACGGTAAGTAAATATTGCAAGATATGGCACATCCAGTAAGATTGTACATTGTCTGGTTTACATTACTCTGCCGTGAGTATCGACATTCGGTATAAATAAACCCTAAGATTTTGCTGTAAAATACGAAAAATGAATTTCTGCAATACCCTCTCACGTTGCATTTTTAACACCTTAATAAATGTAGTTAGGTTGCTAGAGAGGGTATTGTTTTCTGTGTTATTACTGACGAAGAACGCCTAAAACATACATAAAGGGAAATGTCCTTAAATGATCAATTACAGTACGTATAATATTGGAATTGCATAGAATCAACACTCTAAATCAACATGACATTGTCTACCCAACTCTTTAAATCTTGTGCTCTTTAATTTATATTTGTGTAAAAAGACACAGACGAAATTAGCAGTTTTTCTTAATAGTCCAGGCCTTGTGTCCTTGTGTCCTCGGAGGATCCGACTAAAAAAAGTTCTTTAATTTAAGATTTAAGATTAACTGTTAAATGTTAAATGTCACGTTGCTTGGCCTTCACACGGTCATTTCATTATTTTGCATCTAGTCATATATGTATTACATAAGCTTGTACCACCGGTTCAAAGTAAAAAAAAGACTCAGCCAAAAAAATCTTAAGTTATTCCCATAAAACACAAAACAAGACAATAAATTTAAAACTGTCAACAAGTGAATTTTCAATCTAGAATGTTTTGATAGGATACACTCAACTCTTAGGATGAATTGTTTAGAATAGAGTGAAACAATCGGTTCTCAAATCAATGCTATATTGAAGGAAAATACTGTACATCAACCTTACCTGTCGAAAATAATTTGAAATCAGTAAAAATAACAGATTCGATAGTTTACACCACGGCAGAGTAAAATAAACCAGGCCGTAGCGGTTCATTTTGAAAACGTCAAACGGGACCTAATACGCCTAATACACTGTATGAAAATGAATTCATTTATTTATTTGCCTGATTTATTTTACTCCATCGTGTTTACACTGGTGGTATTCTTGATGTGTGAAAAATTATGCGAACTTTTGTTTCTCGGGAGGAGTGCCTCTGACATAAGAATATTTTCTATAAGACTCGAGCAAAGGAAGGTAGACTATGCTAATTAAATGCTAATTTTTATGGCATACAAAAACAATCTGATAAAAGAAATGAAAAAAGTGGAAGTTGCATAAATGGTTTGTGTGATGAACTTTTGCTGTCAGTATCAAATAATCTGTTGTTCAGTTTTGAACCATGTATTTTTCTTTTGTTCTACTTGTCTTATCAGTGAGCTCCTTGGCTTATTTGACTAATGCATGCCAATTTGGAAGCGAGTCCATACAGGAAGTCTACGATAGATTTGAATTATTCAGAAAAACTAAAGCGTTCGATCCAACTGATCCAAACGTTCCATTGAAACAATATCAATTTTACAATGACAATGGCATTAAGAGATTAGCGTAAGTTTCACATGCAAAATGATTTCTTATTGTTGTCCATGATTACGTGCTGTTTTTTTTTTAACGTGTGTCTAGTTTGGAGGTCAACGGTGTTTATATGTCGGAAAATTCTGAAACTGACGGCAATCATAAAATTCAAACGAAAGATGGACAATATCGTGTCAATAATGGCGTGATACTCAATTATAAGCGTGACGAGGATGGTGAATTTTCATTTGAGGATTGGTCGAATCAAAAGAAGTTTAAGTCTTCACTTCGAAGCATCGATGCTGAGCTGCCAAGTGATTGTAAGTCTAACTTCCATGAAGTGACGTTAACCATCGCTTGGTGAAATTTCTTTGACCTCCGCTTCAATTATATTTCAGTCGAGGAGGATTACAAACAAGTTTTGGTTGATTTGAATGCAATGAGAAAGAAAATGTTTGACTTTCAAAATGGCCTGAGCAAGGAAGACCTCGAACGTGTTCGGTTATTTGAATTTACTCCATTTTCGACTCGTGATGGATTCTCTGCGCAGTGAGTATTCAAATACTTATAAGACAACCGATTAGTAAAATGTAACTTCCTCAGATATATCGACAAGGATGGAGGAAATCTATCGGTTTTTAAGCAGGATGAAAGTGATCCCATTTCTGGGCGACTCTCGTGTGAGTATAAGCACCAGAAATTCAACATTGTAGATGGCAAAGTTGTTGCCGATGGAGAACCATTCGTTCCAGTGTACCATTAAATTGATTGTGTTTGCAATGAGTTAATGCAAATTTCTTCATTCGTCATTGGATCAATAAAAAATCTTAAAAACAAAAATTGAAATCGCTTTTTTAGCTGACCCGAGTGCAGGGACTATTATACAGAAGCAACACTTAGCGGCCGTACTAATTACATATACGGGTAGGAAATTATTAAGAATCGACAGTCCAATTCATTGCAATATGATGCCATTTCGACGTGATTTCACATACACATTCCTTACATGCAAAGCAGCTCTTAAATAAAAGTAGCAGGGCCCGGTTTTTTAACGTTACGCCTGTGCAACGGACTACATGCAAAATGCGACACTAGAACTCACCCACAGAGCGAGGCTGTTAGACTAAAAATTATCCTTAAGCATAGGGTGAACGATTGAAAGACATCACTTAACATAGCAGATGCTCTTCCCTTTTCCAAACGGATCACGTAAAATGAATTTAATTTAATGAAGCAAAGACGCTGTTTCGATCTAGTGAGTCAGTGGCGGCTAGCGTGGTCTAGCCATCATCAGCTGTTTTAACTGGGGTCTTCCCAAGACAGCAATACACTTTCAGGTGAACAAGTTTCGAAAGTTTACAAGAACAAGTTCATCTTCTGATGGAAAATCGGGAAATGTAGCGGAAGACTGCTGTGAAAACACCCAAGCGCAGCAAAAAAAACACAAGAAAAAATTCATTCAAACAGTATCAACAAACAAATAAACAAAACAAACGAACCCAACAAAACTAAACTCACACCAAATTTCGGATCTTTCTTCCCATGCATTGAGGCCAAGTCACATATCATCCCATTCATTAGGACTTTTCTCGTTCTTTTCGTACTCCAAGCACCAAATTTTGCTTTTTTTTTCTCGCATGACTTTAAATTGTCTTTCCGTCGAATGGCCAACCCCTTTACTCGATTAAAATCCTGTGTAGAATCAAAGCGTTGCGTCCTAGTACAGGACGTTTGGAATAACTGAAAATAAAATTCTTCCATTTTACCAAAATCCTATGTAGATCAGATCGGTAATGAGGAATCTCGCGCCGGCGTGATTCACAATGATAAACAAAGTGACATGTTCCTTATACAAAATGTGTCATTTTGTGTATCATTGTGAATTACGCCGGCGCGAGATTCCTAGCAGCCATCAGATCCTATTTTAATCGTATCCGACCAATATTTCAGACTAACAGCTCTTTGTAATCTTTTTAAAATTTATTGAGCCAAACCTTATCTTCTCTTCATTAGAAATTTACAGTTGAAGATAAGAAGTTCTTTAACATAGTGTTCAATACCAATATAAAAAGGTCACACACTCGTCTTTCCGGAAATTTCGCCTTCAGACAGTCATTTCATTTATTTCTGCGTATTGCATCATTTAAGCTTGCAGCACCGGTATCTCTTGCTGTCTGTGAAAGACTAGTTTTAAAAAATTTCGCGAACTTTTTGTTTCTCGAAAGGACGGTCCAATACCCTCTCTAGCAACCAAACTTCGTTTTGACGCAGTCAAAATACCACCTTATTTTGACAAATGTGCCACTGACTTTTTCTTGTAATAGAGTTGCCGTGCCGCGCTCCTTTATTAAGCAATATTGGCGTCACTCGAACAAGACAAACTTTAAACTTTATTTCATTTTTGCACACCAAAATAACGGAGCAACACAAAAAAAACACGTCACAATCACAAATTATTCATTTTCGAACACCGAGATGGTTAATCAAGACGTAATATTTTCAACACAAAAAATTAAATAGCTGCTCATACTTCATTTAATTTATTTTTAAAAGTGTAAAATTTTCTATGACAGAATACACTGTAAAGTTTTACCACCTTAATTTTCCTAGTTTGGTTGCTAGAGAGGGTATTGGACGGTCTATATCGTACGAATATATTTTAGAAGACACGAGATAAACTGATATGCTAATTTGGACGGCATATAAATTCAATCTGGTAAAAGAAACCTACGAAAAAAATTGGAAATTGTGCATAAAAATGTTCCGTGATGAGCTCTTGCTGTTAGTATCAAACTGTCGCTCTGTTCTAAACCATGGGTTATTATTTAGCTCTGCTTGTTTTATCAGTGAGTACTCTGGCGCATTTCACTAACGCATGTCAATTTGGAAGCGAGGCCATACAGGAAGTCTATGATCGATTTGAAATATTCAGAAAAACGAAAGCATTCGATCCAACTGATCCGAAAGTTCCATTAAAACAATATCAATTTTACAATGACAACGGCAATAGGAGATTAGCGTAAGTTTCGCATGAAAATGATTTCTTGTTGTTGGTATGTAGTCAGAAATCCTAAGTTGACGGTCATATCATGTTGGATGTTTCATGTGTCTCTAGTTTTGAAGTCAACGGAGTTTATATGTCGGAACATTATACCATCGACGGCGATAATAAAATTCAAACGAAAAATGGACAGTATCGTATCGATGACGGTGTGATTCTCAATTATAAGCGTGACGAGAACGGTGAATTTTCATTTGATGACTGGTCGAAACATAAGAAATTCCAATCATCACTACGGAGCATCGATGCTGAGCTACCAAGTGATTGTAAGTTTAAGCCCACAAAATTGGAAATCGACTTTTTCGAATTTCCTTTCAGTCGAGGAGGATTACAAACAAGTTATGGTTGACTTAAACGCAATGAGAAAGAAAATGTTCGACTTTCAAAAAGGACTTAGCCAAAAAGACGTCGAACGCGTTCAGTTGTTTGAGGTTTCTACACTTTCGAACGGTGGATTCTATACGCAGTGAGTAATTGGAAAAAATTCTATTGTAAAAGAAAGACTAGAATATCGTAACGTCGTCAGATATATCGACAATGATGGGGGAAGTTTAACCGTTTACAAGCAGAATGAAAGCGACTCCATTTCTGGGCGACTCTCGTGTCATTATATGGACCAGAAATACAAAATTGTGGATGGGAAGGTTGTTGCCGATGGGGAACCCTTCGTTCCAGTAGTGTTAGATTGAATAACGTCGGTTCTACTTTTTATGAGTGCATTCAATTAATCAATACATTTTTTAAATTGCAACACTGAATTTGTGTATTACATTTACTTAGTTGGACAGTGTGTTTTCTTTCTGACCTGACTTCCCCCTTGACCCAATGACCTTACAAACTTGGATGTTTGGCTTAATTTGATAATTAAATGCATGTCAACAAAGCCAAATACACCTGTTTTTGACTAAGATGTTACTAACGAATTCACGATAGTATTTTTTTCACCTAAAAAATGTAAAAACATAGCTAACGCCGACCCGTACGAAACACCTATTCGTATCAAAAGCCTTTATTGTGAAACTCTTCATTTCACTTACTTACATTTTCTTTTCTGCTGAAAAACTATTGTCCCTTTAAAATCACTTGCATTATCCACTCTTTGCCTTGCTATCATCAACAAATAAATTGCTGGAGGCAATATAGACAGCCCCGTACGAAGTCAAATTTCATAAATTCCCATTTAAACAGCTATATACCGCTATGTTTACCTATATTTCACTATAAATAAACATTCCACAAATGAATTTGCTATTATATAGCTCTACATGCCTGTATATTGCTCAATATAGCTGTATATAGATAGACAAAAACCTCTTAGAAGGGGAAGGCTGACGCAAGTCCTTTACTTACAAAAGTATTGATATCAGAAAGGGTGACGCTCAAGGCTCCGATACGCAAAAATGTAACTTTAACACTAATTCTTTGTTGAGCCTTGAGCGTCACCCTTTCTGATATCAATATTTTTGTAAGTAAAGGACTTGGGTCAACCTTCCTCTTCTAAGAGGTTTTTGTCTGATATCAGTACTTTTGTAAGTTTTAAGGTTAAAGCGCCAGTTATAACATATCAAAACCACATTTGAAACAGAAAAATCCAACTACCCGACAATTTTCATATTTGCTTCTAAAACACTGAGACTTTGTGGAAGACACCAACCTTAAAATTGAAACACTTTTCCAGTTTTGGTCATTTTAAATGACTCATTTCGCCCGTATTCTACTTCCAAAATTCTGAGACTTTGCTGAAGACACCAATTCTCCATCTGCCAATGGCAGATTCTGCCATACATTTCCAAAAAAGGCTAAAAACATAAAATTGAAACACTTTTCCAGTTTTGTTCATTTTGCCCGTTTTCTACTCTCAAAACTCTAAGACTTTACCAAAGAAACCAACCATCCATCTGCCACACTTCCCGACATAAGTCTAAAAACTGATAGTGATCAAATTTTTCCAGTTTTTGTACATACTGCCCGTATTCTACTCCGAAAACTCTAAGACTTTGCCAAAGAAACCAACCATCCATCTGCCACACTTCCCGAAATAAGTCTAAGAACTGATAGTGATCAAATTTTTCCAGTTTTTGTTTATACTGCCCTATTCTACTCTCAAAACTCTAAGACTTTGCCGAAGAAACCAACCTTCCATCTGCCACAGTTCTCCAGATAAATCTAAAAACTGATAGTGACCAAATTTTTCCAGTTTTTGCACATAAGGCCATATTCTACTCCCAAAACTCTGAGAGTTTGCCGAAGAAACGAACGTTCTATCTGTCATAGAGATCCTGAGATAAATCTAAAAACTGATAGTGACCAAATTTTTGCACATACGGCCATTTTCTACTCCAAAACTGAAAGTAAAAAACATTCCAGTTTCATCTACAAACAGCCTACATATCATAACATATCGAGAAACACATGCAAATACTTACACACACATATAAAACGTTAATTTTATATCATGGCCCTACGTTAGTGAAGGGCCGTGACGCAAGTCCGTTCACACTGAAAAATTTGACAAAAAAAAAATTCCGCAGGACTGACTTTTCCCTCTTTGCTCCTACTACCCCCAAAGTATTTTATTCGTAATCTGGGCGTCCATACGAGTTCAACGAGCTATCACACGCCTCATAAGGTTAAAATTTGGCCGAGATATTAAATTTCAAAACTTGGAAATTTACAGAAATTTGTATGAAGAAATTCATTTTCATACATTTTGAAATTGATGAATTTTGCCAACCTTTGTCACTCTGTCACTCTGTCTTTTTGTCACTTTGTCACTTTGTGTATGTTAAGGACGTAATTCTAAGAAACCAATTTGAAGGAATTTTTATAAAAGCTTATAATTTCGGAGTTATGAGCGTGTTAAGCTATTGAGCTATGGAACCTATAACTCGGAAAATATGGCAGATATAAAGTTCTTTTAAAAGACAAATTTATAGAGTTTCAGATTTCATTCGACACGTGTTTCATGGTTTTCCTAAAAAGTCGTCTATTTGGGAGCTATGAGCGTTTTAAGTGCGAACTATGTCAGCCATAACTCGGAAAATACGGCATGTGGAAACTTCGTGTAAAAGAAAAAGTTATAGAGTTTTAGATTCTAGTCGATGCGTGTTTCATGGTTTCCCTAAAAAGTCGCTTATTTTGGAGATATGGGCGTTTTAAGTGCGAGCTATGTCAGCCATAACTCGGAAAATACTGCAGATAGAAAGTTCGTTTAAAAGACAAATTGATAGAGTTTCACATTCTAGTCGACATGTGTTTCATGGTTTTCCCCAAAAGTTGCCCATTTAATTGTTTTATTCGTTTAAAAGACAATGTTACAGACTTTTCGATTTATACTATTTGTCTCACAAATTTTTCTAATTACAAACAAATATAATGCACATAAACAAAATAAATGAAGCAATGATTTTGGTTGATGAGAAACCGTAAGATGACCAATTATAGTTACATACTTACAGCTGTATGTAAATATTTTTCGAAAAAAATCTCAAATATTAAAACCACACTGCAGAACTGCATTTTTAAGTCTGCCCATTTAAACCAATCTCTAAACTATCTTTCATTTAAATTGCTAAAAGCAATACTGAAAGTCCCGCACGAAGTACCCACGCACTATATAGTAAAACACTATACAAACAGCTATACACAGTTATATTGTTGACCTATATCATGGACCTACGTTAGTGAAGGGCCGTGACGCAAGTCCGTTCACACTGAAAAATTTGACAAAAAAAAAATTCCGCAGGACTGAGGACCATATATACACGAACTTTTTGACTTTTCCCCCTTTGCTCCTACTACCCCTAAAGTATTTTATTCGTAATCTGGGCGTCCATACGAGTTCAACGAGCTATCACACGCCTCATAAGGTTAAAATTTGGCCGAGATATTAAATTTCAAAACTTGGAAATTTGCAGAAATTTGTATGAAGAAATTCATTTTCATACATTTTGAAATTGATGAATTTTACCAACCTTTGTCACTCTGTCACTTTGTCACTCTGTTAACCGAAACTTTTGAATTTACCGGCGGATTTGGCTGAAATTTTCAGGGTATGTTAAGGACATAATTCTAAGAAACTAATTTGAAGGAATTTTTATAAAAGCTTATAATTTCGGAGTTATGAGCGTGTTAAGCTATTGAGCTATGGAACCTATAACTCGGAAAATATGGCAGATAGAAAGTTCGTTTAAAAGACAAATTTATAGAGTTTCAGATTTCATTCGACACGTGTTTCATGGTTTTCCTAAAAAGTCGTCTATTTGGGAGCTATGAGTGTTTTAAGTGCGAGCTATGTCAGCCATAACTCGGAAAATACTGCGGATAGAAAGTTCGTGTAAAAGACAAAGTTATAGAGTTTTAGATTCTAGTCGATACGTGTTTCATGGTTTTCCTAAAAAGTCTTCTATTTGGGAGCTATGAGCGTTTTAAGTGCGAACTATGTCATCCATAACTCGGAAAATACGGCAGGTGGAAACTTCGTGTAAAAGACAAAGTTATAGAGTTTTAGATTCTAGTCGATGCGTGTTTCATGGTTTCCCTAAAAAGTCGCTTATTTTGGAGATATGGGCGTTTTAAGTGCGAGCTATGTCAGCCATAACTCGGAAAATACAGCAGATGGAAACTTCGTGTAAAAGACAAAGTTATAGAGTTTTAGATTCTAGTCGATGCGTGTTTCATGGTTTCCCTAAAAAGTCGTCTATTTGGAAGCTATGAGCGTTTTAAGTGCGAGCTATGTCAGCCACAACTCGGAAAATACAGCAGATAGAAACTTCGTGTAAAAGACAAAGTTATAGAGTTTTAGATTCTAGTCGATACGTGTTTCATGGTTTTCCTAAAAAGTCTTCTATTTGGGAGCTATGAGCGTTTTAAGTGCGAACTATGTCATCCATAACTCGGAAAATACGGCAGGTGGAAAGTTCGTGTAAAAGACAAAGTTATAGAGTTTTAGATTCTAGTCGATGCGTGTTTCATGGTTTCCCTAAAAAGTCGTCTATTTGGAAGCTATGAGCGTTTTAAGTGCGAGCTATGTCAGCCACAACTCGGAAAATACAGCAGATGGAAACTTCGTGTAAAAGACAAAGTTATAGAGTTTTAGATTCTAGTCGATGCGTGTTTCATGGTTTCCCTAAAAAGTCGTCTATTTGGGAGCTATTAGCGTTTTAAGTGCGAACTATGTCATCCATAACTCGGAAAATACGGCAGGTGGAAACTTCGTGTAAAAGACAAAGTTATAGAGTTTTAGATTATAGTCGATGCTTGTTTCATGGTTTCCCTAAAAAGTCGTCTATTTGGGAGCTATTAGCGTTTTAAGTGCGAGCTATGTCAGCCACAACTCGGAAAATACAGCAGATAGAAACTTCGTGTAAAAGACAAAGTTATAGAGTTTTAGATTCTAGTCGATACGTGTTTCATGGTTTTCCTAAAAAGTCTTCTATTTGGGAGCTATGAGCGTTTTAAGTGCGAACTATGTCATCCATAACTCGGAAAATACGGCAGGTGGAAAGTTCGTGTAAAAGACAAAGTTATAGAGTTTTAGATTCTAGTCGATGCGTGTTTCATGGTTTCCCTAAAAAGTCGTCT
Source organism: Bradysia coprophila (assembly GCF_014529535.1). Lineage (NCBI taxonomy): Eukaryota > Metazoa > Arthropoda > Insecta > Diptera > Sciaridae > Bradysia > Bradysia coprophila. Next base: position 4,703,247 of record NW_023503374.1, read on the forward strand.
ATTTGGAAGCTATGAGCGTTTTAAGTGCGAGCTATGTCAGCCACAACTCGGAAAATACAGCAGATGGAAACTTCGTGTAAAAGACAAAGTTATAGAGTTTTAGATTCTAGTCGATGCGTGTTTCATGGTTTCCCTAAAAAGTCGTCTATTTGGAAGCTATGAGCGTTTTAAGTGCGAGCTATGTCAGCCACAACTCGGAAAATACAGCAGATAGAAACTTCGTGTAAAAGACAAAGTTATAGAGTTTTAGATTCTAGTCGATACGTGTTTCATGGTTTTCCTAAAAAGTCTTCTATTTGGGAGCTATGAGCGTTTTAAGTGCGAACTATGTCATCCATAACTCGGAAAATACGGCAGGTGGAAAGTTCGTGTAAAAGACAAAGTTATAGAGTTTTAGATTCTAGTCGATGCGTGTTTCATGGTTTCCCTAAAAAGTCGTCTATTTGGAAGCTATGAGCGTTTTAAGTGCGAGCTATGTCAGCCACAACTCGGAAAATACAGCAGATGGAAACTTCGTGTAAAAGACAAAGTTATAGAGTTTTAGATTCTAGTCGATGCGTGTTTCATGGTTTCCCTAAAAAGTCGTCTATTTGGGAGCTATTAGCGTTTTAAGTGCGAACTATGTCATCCATAACTCGGAAAATACGGCAGGTGGAAACTTCGTGTAAAAGACAAAGTTATAGAGTTTTAGATTATAGTCGATGCTTGTTTCATGGTTTCCCTAAAAAGTCGTCTATTTGGGAGCTATTAGCGTTTTAAGTGCGAGCTATGTCAGCCACAACTCGGAAAATACAGCAGATAGAAACTTCGTGTAAAAGACAAAGTTATAGAGTTTTAGATTCTAGTCGATACGTGTTTCATGGTTTTCCTAAAAAGTCTTCTATTTGGGAGCTATGAGCGTTTTAAGTGCGAACTATGTCATCCATAACTCGGAAAATACGGCAGGTGGAAAGTTCGTGTAAAAGACAAAGTTATAGAGTTTTAGATTCTAGTCGATGCGTGTTTCATGGTTTCCCTAAAAAGTCGTCTATTTGGAAGCTATGAGCGTTTTAAGTGCGAGCTATGTCAGCCACAACTCGGAAAATACAGCAGATGGAAACTTCGTGTAAAAGACAAAGTTATAGAGTTTTAGATTCTAGTCGATGCGTGTTTCATGGTTTCCCTAAAAAGTCGTCTATTTGGAAGCTATGAGCGTTTTAAGTGCGAGCTATGTCAGCCACAACTCGGAAAATACAGCAGATAGAAACTTCGTGTAAAAGACAAAGTTATAGAGTTTTAGATTCTAGTCGATACGTGTTTCATGGTTTTCCTAAAAAGTCTTCTATTTGGGAGCTATGAGCGTTTTAAGTGCGAACTATGTCATCCATAACTCGGAAAATACGGCAGGTGGAAAGTTCGTGTAAAAGACAAAGTTATAGAGTTTTAGATTCTAGTCGATGCGTGTTTCATGGTTTCCCTAAAAAGTCGTCTATTTGGAAGCTATGAGCGTTTTAAGTGCGAGCTATGTCAGCCACAACTCGGAAAATACAGCAGATGGAAACTTCGTGTAAAAGACAAAGTTATAGAGTTTTAGATTCTAGTCGATGCGTGTTTCATGGTTTCCCTAAAAAGTCGTCTATTTGGGAGCTATTAGCGTTTTAAGTGCGAACTATGTCATCCATAACTCGGAAAATACGGCAGGTGGAAACTTCGTGTAAAAGACAAAGTTATAGAGTTTTAGATTCTAGTCGATGCGTGTTTCATGGTTTCCCTAAAAAGTCGTCTATTTGGGAGCTATTAGCGTTTTAAGTGCGAGCTATGTCAGCCACAACTCGGAAAATACAGCAGATGGAAACTTCGTGTAAAAGACAAAGTTATAGAGTTTTAGATTATAGTCGATGCTTGTTTCATGGTTTCCCTAAAAAGTCGCTTATTTTGGAGATATGGGCGTTTTAAGTGCGAGCTATGTCAGCCATAACTCGGAAAATACTGCAGATAGAAAGTTCGTTTAAAAGACAAATTGATAGAGTTTTACATTCTAGTCGACACGTGTTTCATGGTTTTCTTAAAAAGTCGCTTATTTGGGAGCTATGAGCGTTTTAAGTGCCTCAAATTTTCGATTTTGGTCAAATTTTCGAAATTCGTGAATTTTTCGATTTTAGACTTTTCGATTTTCATCAAATTTTTGAATTCCGTAAAATTTTCGATTTTCGTCAAATGAAAGCTGGAAGGTTGAGATCAAAGAAAAAGTCATACAGTTTTCTAAGAAGAATATTTTCGTTCAAACTGCATATAGTATAATTGTCTATTATCTTCGACCCAATTCTAAAAAATCACAACTTACAAAGGAGCTGATATCGCCCAAAACCACTTGCAGTGGAGGTGTGACGCAAGTCCTGTTATCCACTTACAAAAGAACTGATATCGGTGTAGGTGACGCTTACAGATTCTACACGCAAAAAGATATGCGTCACAAATGGCAGCTGATGAGCAAAGTACGCGAAAGTTTTATCAACAAAAATCTTACCAGAAAAATTTTAGGAAGAAAATTATAATAAAAAAGTTTGCGTCACAAGTGGCAGATGTTGAGGAAGGAAAATTTTTATAATTGTGAAATATATTCCTTTAATGAATGGAATTCAAACGGAAGAAAGCCGAATCATCTGCCACTTTTTGACGCAAACTTTTTTATTATAATTTTCTTCCTAAAATTTTTCAGGTAAGATTTTTGTTGATAAAACTTTCGCGTACTTTGCTCATCAGCTGCCATTTGTGACGCATATCTTTTTGCGTGTAGAATCTGTAAGCGTCACCTACACCGATATCAGTTCTTTTGTAAGTGGATAACAGGACTTGCGTCACACCTCCACTGCAAGTGGTTTTGGGCGATTTTAATATATGGGGCTTGTATGGGAACTTTCGAAAGCCCTAGCTCCTAAACGAGATCATGTCGACCCAAATTTAGTCTTAGAATCATGCCCAGAAACTAATCCCAAAATTTCAGCAAAATCGTAGGCGCCGCTCTCGAGATAGATTCCACAAGCAAGCAAGCAAACAAACAAACAAGCAAAGGTTGGTAAAATTCATCATTTCAGAATGGGTCAAATATGACCTTTCCCATAGAAAAATCTAGACTTTGAAATGCAATATCTCGGCCAATTTTGAACATTATGAGACGTGCGATAGCTCGTTGAACTCGTATTGACGCTCAGAAGACGATTAACATACTTTAAGAGTCGTGGGAGCCAAGGGGAAAAAGTCAAAAAGTTGCTGTATATATGTTCCTTAGTCCCTAAAAATTTTTTTTTAATTTTTTGTAGTGTGCACTCGCGTCACGCCTGCTTACTAACGTGCAGGCATGATATATAGAAGTCCACATATGGGATTCCTAAAACCCCCACACATAACCAATTACTTCTCTGTTAACAGAAACTCTCTAAGTACCATTTTTCCCAAGATATTTCAATTTGACTAAAATCCAATATGGCCGCCGGGAGCCATTTTGTTAGGAGACCGCAAATTTTACCGACGCTTTACATTCGTTAATACCTTTCAAACAAAAAAACTGTACGGCCGAGTAGCCAGATAAGAGCTCACTCCAAGAGACCTAGCTCACGCTCCGGTGAACATAATTTCATAAACTTTTTTTTTCCTGATTGGTACGGTCAATACCTATCTAATAAAGCTAAAACAGACGAAATATGTTCAAATGTGGCCGACCTACAAGCAAAAACTGCTTGCCGCCCTGTGCCTGTTTAACTCACGAGTCGGTCATCCGATTTCCATAAACTTTTTTTTTGTCGATCGGTATTGTAAATACCTTTTATTTGACGTATCACTTACAAGTGTAACGTTTAAATGTCCGGAGATATCTTCGAAAAACGTAAAGCACTTATTGGGCCCCAGCTCGGGAGGGGTCGATCCAAAATCACTTATCTTCGAACTTAGCCTGTCTTTTGACATTACCAAACGGGAAAAAAAAAAGAATTTTCAAAATCGGATGCGTTTTACTCAAGTTATCGTGCAGACAGACGGACAGACGGACATTTTTTTTTTCACTGATTTGGCATCTCTAGACAACCACAATAGGTTTCCCCTTACTCAGGGAGTCCAATTCGACGTGTTACAAACGTATGCGTAAACCTATAAGACCCCAGTACTTCGTACGGGTCTAAAAATGAAAGTGGTCGACGAACCGGTCGAAATTTCTTCGGAGTACTAACTGACATTTTAGAAATTGCCATATATCTTACAGCCAATAGTCCCTACAGCACAAGTTTTTATATTTTTAGGAACTAGGGAGTCTTTGCCTTCCAATGGAACCCTCAACTGCTGATGCGCGCATGCGTCACTGGTCAGAGAAACATTTTTATCAATACAGTCACTGAAGCCAGTACAGTCAACAGTTCGACGTATTTGATGTCTTGTGCGATCGGCTTAGTCTAGCACTACAATCCCCTAAAATTTGAACGAAGTCGACCCCTTATTACCCGAAAAAATTTACAGCTGAAAGCCACCGATAATTGCAACAGCTCTAGCACGAAAACGACAATTCCGCGAGAGGCGAGATGTACCTCGTCGAACTCGTAATGAAGCAATGATTCGATATGTACCATACTCTTCAAAAATCCGGATACGTTGAATTTATTCTCCATACAAATTGTTCGAAGAATTCGCGATATGACTCTTAACAAAACATGTCTAAATTGTCAAAATATGTGTTTCACACGCTTTCGTAAGTCTCTTAACCTTGTCTTAACCTGTTGCTTCAGAACCTTGAATAAGTTAACCATTACGCCATTGAGTTATATGTACCTGGAAGCACCCCACTTCAAGCATGAGCACGGCAGAGTAAAATAAACCAGGCAGTAGCGGTTCATTTTCGAAACGTCAAATAAAGGACCTAGTACAATGTATGAAAATGAACTCAAATGAACACTGACATAAATTGAAAGTTTTTATTCGCCAAAAATATAGGGCTACTATCATAGTAGTACTATGCCTGGATGGTTAACTTTACTCTGTCGTGGCGTGAGTGATCATAGTGGTCATCTGCAGAAAGTACTCTATTTTACATGAAAATTAAAGTGTTTTACGTTTGTATGATACACTGTCCAGTTTTAATACTCTATTTAGAGTACCACAAATGCTTGAAGTCATCCCGTTTTTTGTTATATACACGCTAAACTCGGTGGAATGAAATTCTTATATTTTTCCACGCGAGTTAAGGTTAAAATTCTGACAGGTGAGCCATCCATTTTCTGTCAAAATTGTCATAATAAAAAGAGAAAAATGTAAAACATGAAAAACTTGACTTTGTTATCATTTTGGTGGACTCACCGATCCAAAACCTAACGGCTAACTTCTTTTGAATTTGGATTCGATGTTTTCTTTTTCTGAAAACAAGTGCCATCTGTTGGAAAACCGCACAACTCATAAAACAATTCGGATTGACATTTCGAACAATTCAGCAATTCAGCAAAAGTTAATATAAATTCGCTGTTTGCATTTCTGCAATTTATTTACAAGTAAAAAGACGGTCAAAATTATTCTTTGTTTTACTCGTGAGCCGACGGAAATTAAATTCAAAAATCGTTCAAAATGTTAAACTATTGAAACAGGCCAAAAGATCAAAATTGTTGTGCTTCACAATTTATTCCACACATCGAGTAAAACGGATCGGACTACATTGTACTGAAGTAGGCGTTCATATGATTGGCAAGAAAAAGTTCACAGAATTTAATTCAACGCACAAATCCGACGAAAATGAATCATCCGTGCCCGTATTGTGATAAAAAATTCACAAAAGCCGTCAATGTCACCACGCACATCCGATCCATACACATTCGAGACAGGTGAGATCAATTCATTTTACATGCAAATGTTTTCTTCAAACGACTGCATCCTGTTCCAGGCTGTTTGTTTGTGAAACGTGTGGAAAATCGTTTGGCACGAATGGAGCTTTGAAAGAGCATAAGATCACACACAGCGACGAAAGGCCTTATCAATGTTCCCATTGCGACAAGAAATTCAAAAATCTACCCCGACTTAAGTCGCACGAGGACATACACAACAATACCAACTATGTGTGTCCGCACTGTGGTCTGCAACTGAACACGAAACGAACGCTCAAAATGCATATGGTTGTACACTCAGACCAGAAGAAATACAAATGTCATTCGTGTGGCAACGAGTACAAACGGTCGAAGGCGTTGAAGGTAAGTAAATTGTCAGTAGTGCGATCTGTTAAGAACAATTGATTTCCCATCAGAATCATCTCATACTACACACCGGCCTGAGACCCTATTCGTGTCCTTTCTGTGATAAGACATTTGCTAATGGATCGAACTGCCGGAGTCACAAAAAGAAATCGCATCCCATTGAATTGGCTGCGATGGAAGCCGCTGGTGAGGTGCACGTAACGACAAATATCCCGAAGCTGGAACATTTGCAGCCAAAGTGAGAAAAGTGAAACTTGTGATTGACTGGCTTGATTGACATTGGTAACATTCGTTTCAGGGAACCACCGGATTTGACAAAATGCGTGAAAATAGACAAAATGCTATCGGAGGTTGTGTGCGACAATAGTAACCCGGAAGGCAATATTTTAACTAACGACATCGTTCCTTGTAAATTTGAATTCGAGAACGACGAAGTGAAGGTAACTAACCCACGCTCAGTCAACAAAGTGAAGTGGTTACGGTGTCGAACAGTGTTTGTTGTGCTTAAAAGTGGTTGAAGTGTCTTTCGATATGAACCGTATGAATTCAGACGAAGCACATTGGGAGCAGTGACCAAGTTCGCTTAAGAGCCGTACATGCCGTTCCGGCTTTGTGAAACATGGACTTGTTACGTGGGGATCGGATTTAAAGACATTTTTTCTCTTTAAATTGCAGGAGGAATTTAACAACAAAGTGGCAATGGAAATAACTGTGGAGGCTCTGGAAGGAGATCTATGTGACGAAAAGTTCGAACACGAAATGAATACTGTAGATCTGGTGACTGAAAGTGTTGATTGTGTAAAATCGGAGGAAGAAGTTGTTCTAACCACAAGGAGGCGAGGACGTCCAAAGAAGACTGAATCACCAGTTACCGACGGTAAAGGATCACTGAATTCCATCGTATCCATCAACATAATTAACGACGACGGTTTAACGTTACAGTTCCGGTGAAAGATGAACCAGAAGTTGAAGATAGCTACGAATATGAACTGATGTACGATTGTGAACCGGTTATTAAAGACGATGACGACGATGATGATGATGAGGCGGACAATTTTACTGCGTACGAAAATGACCAAAGCGAAATCCAAGAACTGGAAAAAGAGTTAGAAAGCCTGTCGGAATATGAAAAGCCGAAGAAAAGGAGGACACGAAAAACGAAAGAGGCTATCAGCCAGCCGGTCACGTAAGTCACCTGTTTCATTCACCGACCAGACGGTCAGCCATAATTTCGGTTACTTTCAGGTGTGGCATATGCGATCGGGTATTCGAGAAGCTGTGCAAGTTGGACTATCATATGCGCTCGAAACACGGTTCGGAGAAATTGCCATTTGTGTGTTCCAAGTGCCCGAAACGGTTTTCGTGCGAGAGTAAGGTGAAATTGCACGAGAACGTCCATCTGCCGGATCAACTGAAAATGGTTCATCCATGTCCCTATTGTGATAAGAAATTCACCAAAGCCGTTAACGTCACGACCCATGTTAGATCGATACATATTCGGGAAAGGTAAGGCGAGTTTATTGTTGAAGTTATTGCAGTGGGTGGTGCGGAATGATTCGTCGAATTTGGATTTGTCGGGATCCGTTCGACTTTGCTGCCTTGTCAGGTGTTAGATTTAGTCTCCAAGAATCGCTATGCGGTAACCAAACCCAACCCACTTGATCAGGTGTGCGAATCGAACCACTGTCCCATGGATAGTAATTTAAATCGGGGGAGACACCGTTCACCAATTACAACTCAAATTAATTTTGATTCTACAGTCCGGTACCGGTAACATGCTCAAATTGAAAATTTCCTTTCCAGGCCATTTGTGTGCGAAGAATGTGGCAAAAGTTTTACAACGAATGGTGCGCTGAAAGAGCACAAAATCACCCATAGCGAAGAAAGGCCTTACCAATGTGCCCATTGCGACAAGAAATTCAAAAATTTACCTCGACTTAAGTCGCACGAAGACATACACAACAATACCAACTATGTGTGTCCGCACTGTGGTCTGCAACTTAATACGAAACGAACGCTCAAAATGCACATGGTTGTACACTCGGACCAGAAAAAGTACAAATGTCACTCGTGTGGCAATGAGTACAAACGGTCGAAGGCTTTGAAGGTAATTTTTGATATGATCGAAGTCTGCGACAGCACTAACCAACAAAATGAAAATTTCACAGAATCATCTGATTCTGCACACGGGATTAAGGCCCTATTCATGTCCGTTCTGTGATAAGACATTTGCAAATGGTTCGAATTGTCGAAGTCACAAAAAGAAGGCACATCCACTGCAACTAGCAGCAATGGAAGCAGCGGGAGAAGTTCAAATAGCTACTAATATTCCAAAGCTGGAACATCTGCAACCTAAGTAAGTTTATGAGACAATATTGTGATTCGAGTTAGGGTGCTCCCACTCTTCAACACAGAAGATTTGACCGAAGTACATTCTTTTACAGAGACATACGAGATCAGGTGCGTAACAATACCCTGAACAACACTTCCGAAATGAGTTTAAGGTAAATTCGATTTGAAAAATTGTCAGCCGAACGAAACTCAATTTGTGTCAATCCAATTCGGTTCACAGCATACCAGCAGCAAGTATTCAAACCTCAAATCTGCAACCAACACCATCGTTACACGATTGTATGGACCCGATGTCGGATATGCAGCATAACAATCTGCAAAGTGATTTGATTGATTACGGGGACCACAATTCCATTATGCACATGCAAGTTGGACCGCTGTCTTCGAATTCGTCTATTGTGAATATGTAAAAAATGTTTATTGAGTGGCGCGTATATGTTCGTGTGTACACGGTACAAGGCTTGAGTTATCAAATAAATTAATTTTAATTTTACCGAAAATTTCCGTTTTTTAACATCGTTTTACGTCGTCACCATTAGTTTTTATGTTGGAAATGGATACAGATTCATAAAGCTCATTTCTGCACCGAAAAAGTGAAAGAAATTTGTGGAACAAAGGGTGTGGAAATGACCGAAAATATTCAGGACAATTTTGGTTTTACATTATGGTGCACTAAAATGCCATTAATATTGGATGGACCCTTTTCGAAAATTTGAAAATCCCAGAAAATCAAAGTCTTAATTTTTGTTCGATTTTTTGTCCTTACTTCCTATTGTTGACTGATAGGCCGCTGTGACTGACCCATGTCATCTATGTGGTTAGCCTGTTGCCAAATCGTGATGTACAAAAATCTACAAGGAAACTTACGAACCTGACTTCAGAAAATCCACACCCATTCCCTTCTGTTTCTTGCCACGGCGAAGTTCTGCAAACTTTTGTTTGGACGATTATTCGGTGTATTTTGAGTAGGAGTAGGGATCGAAATACACTGAAAAACCGTTTGAATAGCTGAGTGTGGTTTTTCAAATTGCCAAAATCGATTCACTCTAATATATACTGTGAAAGTACCAAAACACCTGTTAAATACATTGAATTGTGCGATGCATGAAACTCCGTGTCGCTTCTGAGAAATTCATTACATTCCCCACTCTGAACATTTGTTCAATTCAAAGGTACCCGTGGCTATGGCGCTAGAGCTCTCGACTCATAATCGAGAGGTCCCGTGTTCAAATCCGCGGTTGGGCAAGAGAAATTTTCTTTCATTTGTGTCTATGTTTATTTGTCCACTTCCCAGTTATGAGCCTACATTTGTGTGCCTCATATTTCATTTTTGATAATATCTTTCCATCAGAATCCTTTTTCAAAAATGTACAAAAAATACATTTGGTTGTAGTCGTTTCACCAGCTCTGAGAAATGTGAGCAGTTTAACGAAATTTTCATAAACTGCTCACGTTCGTCAGAGCCGGTCGAACTGCTTCAACCATATGTATTTCCTGTTGAAAGTTACCACATTCGTGGTAGGAATTGCGGTCGTACATTTTTAAAAAGGATTCTGATGGAAAGATATCATCAAAAGTAAGCTAAAATCCAGTATTTAAAAATCGCCCTAATGTATGCCTTTCAGCAAAGTACCGATGCATCTTAGGAGGCACCGGCACTCAGCTAAAATTGTAGCCTACATTTGCGTGTTTCGTATTTCATTTTTGTTAATATCTTTTCATCAGAATCCTTTTTGAAAAATGTACGACCGCAATTCCGACCACGAATCTGTTAGCTTTAAATAAAAATTAGTTTTGGTTGTAGTCGTTTGATCAGCTCTGAGAAAAGTGAGCAGTTTAATGAAATTTTCATAAACTGCTCATTGTCATAGCTGGTCAAATTGCTACAACCAAATCTATTTTCTGTTGAAAGCTAACACATTCGTGGTCGGAATTGCGGTCGTACATTTTTGAAAAAAGATTCTGATGTAAAGATATCATTAAAAGTAAACTAAAATCCTGGATTTAAAAATCGCCCTAATGTATGCTTTTCGGCAAAGTACCGGTGCCTCTTAAGACGAATCTACACATGGATAAATTGTTGTCTACATTTTGGGGCAAAATTATTATCATTTTGATGATAATTTTGGACCCACATCATTTTTCAACCTCTGTCCGAGAAAACTCACGAAAATTGACAAATATTTCGAATTTTCTCGGAGTTGGGTAACATCACCACAAACATTTAAATGTTTGCTGAACATTTTAACACAAAACGATGGTCGTACTTTTTTGAAAAAGACTTGCGAGCACAGCACTGCTACTAGCACGAACATGGAAAATATTCGGAGGCTGATGAAATCACAGTAGGCACTGCCGTTCTGTTATACAGATAGATGACTTTTTTGTCCTTTGTATGAGTTAAACCATACAATACAAACAATCCTAAGCGGTAGCTCGTATATAATAATAATAAATTAACCCCGAAATGTAGTCAACAATTTAGCCATGTGCAGATTCGTCTTCATGAAACGTCACAGGGATCACAGGCCTTTCATTTGAGTATAGGCGAATGATGTTTAGAAACTAAGAAGAAATGTAATAGAGTTTTACCATATTTTAGTACATTCTGTCATAAAATGGTGAATAAGGACAGTAAACCCTCTGAATCCTTTGACATTGTTTGGCAAAACTTCCAGCCTGGGGTCTGTAACGTGCACGTACATTTGCTCGAAAACAAAATACTCCGGGTAGCTGCTATTTCTGAAAATTTCCTTTAACATCTGATCAGTACTTTGCATGAACTTCGTCGAAGATACAGACCTTGCGCGTCGGATGATCGCCCTCACTACGTTTATTATTTTGATGTGAATCAACTTCATATGGTGATATTTCTTTTGTAATAAAAGTGTGAAGTTGGTTCACATGAAAATAAGCCGCAGAGAATGAAGTACTATGAAGAAAATGTGGCGCCTCTACAGGCCAACCCACTTGTCCCATCAATCTGCTCACCTGTGAAGGCGTTACAATGTTTTCAGTACTTCATTCTTTGCGCTCTGTTTTATTGTGAAATAACTTCACTCTGGTAATAATCCATGAAATGTCATAGCAGTTAGCAGTGAAGTTGGTTCACAAAAATGTAGAGCAGGAAAATGCGGTTTGTAAACTAGAGCTCAAATGTAGGAGATGTTTTGTAGAATTCTATTACATTCCGTACTAGTTTCACACAACTTCAATGCCAACTGTTATGACATTTCACGGATATTTACCAGAGTGAAGTTATATCAACACTGTTGATGCAACAGATATTAGATTGCAATGAATGAAGTACTCGACAAAATTGTAGCGAACGTAGGAGTCCTATTGTATCAGTCTTCTATTTTAGCTGGCCAATTAGCACATTATTGTCAAGTTTGTTTACAATTTTCACGAAAATGAAACTTTTTCGGAACCGACCAATATTTAGTTTCAGCGACGCAATCAGGTAAGTTATCGTCTAAAGTTTCATCAAAGTCGGAAATTAGTCAACGCGTTGAAAATCTAAATATACAAATCTCTTGTTACAAGTTTTTTTCCGTTTGTTATGGCGGATCATCCGTTTCAGTCAATTTTATTGCATATGATGATCAAATTATCTAATCGCGTGCAATTCTAGGATTCACAAAATTTCACTTTATTGACCTTTTCACCGATATAACAATTCTTAAAGCGATGGGTATGGGTATATAATCTGACCTAATTACGATGACGAATTACGCTAGAAGGAACATCAACCCCGACACCACCGATCAAATCACGACAGAGTAAAGTTAAGTAAAGTTTATTTTACTCTGCCGTGATCAAATAGTAATTTGAGAAGGATCAAAGAGTAGAGCCAGTGCATTGGTAGAACTCTTTGTAAATCATAAAAATGTGTGTCAATTCAGCAAACATCTGATTGCTGTTACACGAAATTTTTCCGTTTCAATTCTGCGTAACTAATTCTGGTGGCATTTATAGTTCCGGATTTGAATGTTTATGACAATGAGTGATTCGACGATTCGTCAATATTATTCATCACAAAAACAAAAATTGTACGTTCGTGTGCTTTTACTACTGTTTACTTCTTCTATTCAAATGAATTCAACAGAAAATCGAAAAACAATTACAAATTCTTATCTCTGTGTCTGTTTTACTCTTCGTACGTTCCACTATGTCTCTCGGATTCAATCTGAAAATTGTCACAATTTTAACACATAAATGTATCGTGTGTGTTCAAGAATACAACAAAAGTTCCTTTTACGATTTTATGAAAGAGTGGTGCTACTTGCAACCGACGCGACGTTTGAAATGATTTTTTTTCTTATTTATTTTTTGATTAGGTTGTTTTGCATGGGTATATGCAGTGTACAACAATTAAGATAACAGTTATTACTTGAACGGAATTCAAGAAGTCAAGACATCAACTGTCTACAGAATTTTGTGTGAATAAAGTCGAATTCATTTGTCAATTTAATTTTTCCATTCAAAATGAGCGAAACGGATCATCCGATTGTGTAAGTAATGGTTTCCTTTGAAACGAATTATTGAACAGATGCTTATCAAAAACTGTCAAACTCAATGAATTTATCGAATTTGCGGAAGGTAACCCACGTGTCGTTCTGGTAATTTATTCAATAAAAAAGTGGCAAAAATAAGCAGCATCGTGTGTGTAGATATTCTAAATTCAGAAGTTATATGCTTGATTTCCACTTAACAAAAAAGCACTCCGTGTAAGAGACAAAAATGATTTTTTTTTCAATTTTTACTTTGTTTATTTGACAGCTCGCTCTCTCACGGAGTACTTTTTGTTGAGTGAAAACCATACTTTACTCTTAATTCAACTGATTCAAATTCAAAGCTTGAATTTTTTTAAATAAAATCTTAGAAAATTTTCATGAGACGCTTCCTAATCCAACCCGGAATGAGTTTATTTGCTTTCGAAAGATCTCATGTTGACACACAAATGTACTTGGACAATAAGACGAAATGTTTAATTGCTTTCATGCGCGTGCTCTTTTTAATTCACTTACATTCGTAAGGTAATGCTATGAGCAATGACGAAAATGGCGGTGCTTTCACAGACCGTGTTATCAGTTATAGTCGGTGACGACAGAAAACCAGTGATAGCTCTCCAATGATGAGCCATTTTTCTATTATTTTTTTTAATTACCGGCAGAGAGATATGAGAAGTCACTTACAATTCTCTTTATTCAATCCACATTTAATGTGAACGTCTAATGTGGAATGAATAACATCAATTAGATTGTAAACTCAAACAAACTTTTGATATGCTTATCGTTCCGCAGTTTTATTCGTTCCACATCAATTTCTATGCTTTCAATAGTAGAAACGTGAAAGAGAGTCATTGTACTCGGCGAGTGACTCTCTCTTATGGAACGAAAAAAAATGCAAAGAGACTCGATAATGTTATGTGATGGGATGAATGTGGAACAAACAGAACGAATGGAACGTGCAAAATCCACAAAAAAGTAAAAACTTATTTTGAGTTAAGTTTAATCGTTGAAAACATGTCCGTTGTTGTCTAGTGCTCTGGATGCTGGATAAAAAAAATATATTTTTCGAATGTCGGATCATCTAATCTAATCATATCATGTATTGACTTCGCTTAGAGAAGAAAAAGAATGAGAACACGATACAATAGCTAGAAATTGGACCTATTCATTGTTTTATTGCTATTTTTGCTCGCTATAATTTGTCTTAAAAGTAATAAAATCCTTAACTTGAGTGGTGATGTATATGATTTGGCCACATTTGTCATCAAATTTCAGAGTCCTCTTTCATCGTCTTTTTACTCATGTTAGTTTTTTAAATCTCTGAGACTAAATCGATTATTATGAATATGAATCTAATAAGTACACTTATTAGTTGTACATGTTAAAGCGCTGAGTATACATAGTATCTGTACCCAAATGCTCTGGAGACGATACCGCCTGTTAGCAATGCAAAAAAATGTATTTAACTCTCCGTCTCATTCATATCCTTCTCGAATCATAAAATAATGGAATTTTTAAACAGTAAACAGCTTTTACGTCCTGCCAATAATTCTATTTCCGTCCCTCAGCTTTCCAATTCAATTTTCTATTTAGTCTCGTGTATATGCACAACATTTAATAGATTCTTGTCGTTATTGGTTGTGAACATGTAGAAATTATGTGTCTTCTTTGCTTCGTTTCATTTACTAATAACGAACGATTCAATGACCCCTAAGAAACGTTAGTCATCGTTAGTAATCCGTTATCGACAACGACAAGTTTTAAATAAACTGTGGAAAATACAGTCCCGGAATTATAAGAAGTTACATTTACAATCCAATTCTCTTAATTCAATCCACATGCATTGCCAACGTTACGCGTATTATAGCGTGTAAATCGCATGTGGAATGAATAACGTCGATTGGATTGTAATTGTTGAAAATATAACTTCTTATAATTCTTCCACTGTACTGTCTCTTATCGGAAAATGTACGTAAATGAAGTAAAAGAATTTTACTCACTGCCCCCCGGGAAATTAGTCATTATACCTTATTGATAATATTGTTAAAACTTATTTCCCAGGAGGTTTAGTAAGTAAAACGCCTTGCCCAATTGTTTGGAACGTTTATTTTGTCTCATGTCGTCGGCTCGACCTACAAACATGTTAAAGTAAAAAGTTCGAAACAGGGACGTAATCTACTACGTTTATTAAACATTATCAAAAGAAGTAATAGATCTGGTAATAACATCACGATTGAAATCTAAATTTGATTTCCAGAGAATACAAGAAGAACTATGGTACGGCCAGTGAACAGTCAATCTCTACTCTCGTATACTGTGTACACGGAAAGAACTCAAAGACATGCTGTGAGAGAGTCGATCTTAACGAAATTGATAGTAAGTTTCTAAAGTTGTTTATGGTTTTCATTGGGCTCAAAGTCGAAATGTAACTCTCTTTTTTATTACTTTCAAAATAACATTTTATTTAGAACACTGTCATAAACCTCGTACCGAGGGTCAAGATCGCAAAGCACGGAAGAAGCTATTAATTGCAAGTGGTTTGTGTGTTGTGTTCATCATAGTGGAAGTGATAGGTATAATAAAAAGTGAATTAAATTTGTAGAGCTCTTCCATTTAAATGAAACGAAATACAGGTGGAATCCTATCAAACAGTCTGGCTATTGCTACAGATGCAGCGCATTTACTAACAGACTTTGCAAGCTTTATGATTTCTCTGTTTGCAATTTGGATAGCAGGCCGACCATCAACCAAAAAGTATGTATCGTTGACTTTTTAGAATCGTTTGCTCGTAAAAAGTACAATTTAAACAAAACAAGGTAAATCGAGTTGAATTGCAAGAACAGACAGTAGTGAGTCTCCCAACTTAAGGAAGTTGTTTACGAATGGTGCAATAAACTTCAGACATGCTTTCGTAACGTTTTTGTAGACAACCCTTTCAATAATTTGATAAATTACGCGGACAGATATGGATTTTACGTAGAAAGAGTAGGACAAGATATGTACACTGTGTCACCAAGCAAGACCTTTCGTGAAATTGATTCTTGAAAATGCTTCAAGCTCTAAAATTCAAGGATTTTCATGAATTTAAATTTTTGAACCTGAAAGACTTAAATTCGAAAATTCTCGGAAATTTTCGAAAAAAAATCCTGACGTACCAAGTGCTCCACGCTCTATGTGCATTATGGGTTTCAACGACAAAAGGCAGTGAGCTAGACAATATGTTAAAACGACAGAAAATATCGTTTTTAAACAATCTGTCAAAAAACCCTTAAAGGGTAAATCTGACGCAAGTCTTTTATCTTACTTACAAAACAAGTGATATCGCTGACCCAAAAATTCAGTAAAAGAAAATTCTACAAAGAAATTTGCGTCACAAGTGGCAGATGATGGGTTCCTCAACATCTGCCCCTTGTGACGCTATATTCTTTTTGTAAAATTTTCTTTCAACATTTTCTTTGTAAGTAAGATCAAGGACTTGCGTCACATTTTTAAAGTGTTTTTTGACTGATGTCACCACTTTTGTAAGTATGTCATTTCGACAACACTTCACTTATGTCGAAAATAATCAAAATCCGATAGAAGTTTGGTAGTGCTACAGGACTCATCTGTCATCGCAAAATTTAGGAATCAACCTTTGAACATAGTGTCGAAAATAATTCCGAAGTTCATCGAAAAATCCAATGGAAGTTAGGTAGTGCCAGAATGAACATCTGTCATCCCAAATTTTAGGAACCAACCTAGTGGAAGTTAATACTTAATGGTCCCCACAATTTCCAACAAGAAACACATCCCAAAACAACACACACCTTTCACCATTACGATCCATATCATGCACCAAAATATGCAACACACACACAATTGAAAATTCCATTCTGATTTTTGGTCCATTACTAGCCTACAACCAAAATTTCAAGAAAATCTATAGAAACGTTTAGGAGTTGCTGGATTCACTTTTCCATAGGAACTAACTAACTAGCTAGTCAAAAATTTGCTGTAAATATGCTGCGTTCCCAAAAGAAATTATTTTAAAACATTTTTGGCAGTGGACTTGCGTCACGCCCGCTTACTGACGTGTGAGCATGATAGAAGTAATAGATGTAGAAATTACCGATAACGCTTGCCGGTTCTTTTAAGTGAAAGATCTTGTCGATATAGTAAATAGAGAACTGCTTCCTAAGGGAACATTTCAGTGTTTTACGTGGAGAAGAAGCTTCCATGACCAGTCTACCAGAGACGACACTTTTCCGAAAAAGTGTTTCAATTTTCGATTTCTACCTTTTTCACAAAGTGAATTTGGGACTTTGTGTCAAGATTGTAAAATTTGGAGAAGTCACGCAGTTATGATACGCTGGTGACACATCACATTTCATACTCAAAAAATCAACACGCCTAACAAATTCGATTTTGGTTTAATAATTGCGTGGGCGAACACACTTTGGGTCATTGATTGCTACTAGGTCTGTGTATAGAGCTAGATTTACGTATATGTTCGTAAGGGGCTGACATCACAGAACGATCTGCTAGATTGCTTAAAATATTGTATTTTCACTAAATTTAAACTATTTCAAATTGTAGAATGTCTTTCGGATGGTACAGAGCGGAAGTTATCGGCGCTCTGGCATCAGTGCTAATGATTTGGGTAATAACCGCGATATTGGTCTACTTAGCCATACAGCGCTGCATAACTCAAGACTTCGAAGTGGAAGCCAAAATGATGTTGATAACATCCATTATCGCAATTCTTGTTAATTTGATGTAAGTGCTCGCAAACGAAATGATTAAAATTTTAAACTCTTCATTCAGCGTCACCAGACTTCATTGCTATTTTACAACAGTGCATATAAGCACAAACATATCATGTACACCAACCATCTTTAATCAAATCTTAATTTACCGCACGTGCTGTTATTGTAATTTAATGTAAGACATCTTCGTTACATGCAAACAGAATGGGATGGCAACTTCATTCATCGCACAGTCATACACATTCCCATGGGTCCGGCGACAACCTCATTCAAGAAACGGAGAATATAAATGTTCGAGCTGCCTTTATTCATGTCTTGGGTGATGTTTTACAGAGTGTCGGTGTGCTTATTGCAGCCATAGTGATTTATTTCGTACCTGAGTGGAAATTAGCTGATCCGATATGTACGTTCCTGTTTTCGATTGTGGTTTTGGGAACCACATTTGCTATCATGAAAGATACTATGCTAGTGAGTACGATACGTTAAGTTTTCTTTTTTAATTGCTCGTGCTTGTGTGATCTCGTGTGAAAGGAAATTTTGCTGGCAAAGAAACTCTTGCAGTTTGCTTAATTCAGAGTGTCAAAGCAGAATACAGAAATGTTTCAGTGAAACGATGACCGTCATTACTTTTCGATAGACTTAGACAATGATAATTTACAGGTTTTGATGGAAGGTACTCCCACCTATTTGGAATATACTGAAGTATTGGACACATTCCTGCGAATCAACGGTGTTGTCCGGGTTCATAATTTGCGAATCTGGGCCCTGAGTATTAACAAAGTAGCATTGTCTGCTCATCTAGCCATCGGTAAGTCGATTTTATATGCAGCTATTAGGGAGCTACATGAATGTTGACAATTTCAGTTGCTACTGCTAATCCAGAAGAAGTATTAAAGGAAGCGGTCGGTGCTGTGCATAGTAAATACAGTTTCTTTGAGACTACACTTCAAATAGAACGCTTCCAACCAGATATGGAAGACTGTAGTCAATGCGTCTGTCCCGAGAATTAGGATTCATCGTTTGTAAAAGGTTAAGGAAAACATTACAAAACAATATTCGTGTAGATGATCGCTAATAAAATGTAAGTTCTTCTAGTTGGAGTAGTTTTTTGCTAATATTTTTATAATTGACAACTGTGCTATGACATGAAATGCTACTACGCTATCGCAACCACATAACAGATACCGGAATGTCTTTGGAAAAACATCCATATTTCGTTATCTTTAATGATTAACAGTTTTTGGGAAAGATTTTCAAAGTTTTCCAGTTATTTTCTCAATGTGCTGAACTGAAAGAACAGACTCATTTGGGTTGATCAATGATCATGAAGGCGGTGGTAACATAGTGGCGTCCTCTATCGAGCTGATAGATAGCATTTTATGTAGTGAAATTTGAACCGTTTGAATATCAGTGTGCCAGTCACTATCGTGAGTGTCTTCGCCTTAGCCTGTTATTTGAAATCATCGATTTTTACCATGGACATGTTCGACTGAATTAAT
Source organism: Bradysia coprophila (assembly GCF_014529535.1). Taxonomy (NCBI): domain Eukaryota; kingdom Metazoa; phylum Arthropoda; class Insecta; order Diptera; family Sciaridae; genus Bradysia; species Bradysia coprophila. Next base: position 4,722,557 of record NW_023503374.1, read on the forward strand.
TCCCTAAATTATTTTTTTTTGTGTTTCCTGCAAGTCAACACTAGGCCTGATATGCTTACAACATCGACAACAATAATGATAACCGTTTTGTTCCCACGGCTAGCCAAAAGCTTTTCCTTCAAGTCAAATACGTTTTTAAACATTACGCTGTCCTGGTACCAGCATAGGTTTTGGGCAGTCATATATGTTCAAGTACAGACAGGCAGTTTGGTACTTATAGTCAAGGCTCTTGTGTCGAAAAAATGTCTCTGTGCACTATAAGTTCTTTAAGATTTTTCGTTTTGCCACGATCTTTGTCATGAAAAGTTATGCGACATTTTTATCCCTGAAAAAGGAAAATGGTTTCAAGTCTTGGAGATCACTTTCGAATGACATCTCATTTATGAAAAATGTATTGATAATGCTAAGGGAAAATCGCTTCAAAGTTGATGAGTTTTCCGACACATTTTTTGGGGAACCTTCTTACCGACTCCACCAAAAAAAGGTTCTTCCATCAAATATCGGAGAGGAAATTCGTAGAAGGGTAAAGCTTGGTAACAGGAGTTACTACAGTCTTCAAAAGCTCATCCGGTCAAAAACACTCAACCGCAACCTTCAGTGCGAATTGTACAGATCGCTGATTCGACCAGTTGTAGCATATGGATCAGAAGCTTTATGCATGACACAAAGTGACAAACAGACACTTTTGGTTTTTGAAATAAGAATTGACGCCGTAAGTGTGCCTAAAATTTGAATTTTAAGTGAACGATTCGATGAAAAAGTGAACCGAAAAGTACATTTCAACGCTTCATTGTATGAAAATGACGCTACGTTAGAAAGACCTCCGCACTTTCCATTTTGAATTTCAACCGCACTTACGACGTGAATTCTTCGATCAATTTTTGGAGGTGTCAATGTGAACGACAATCAGAAGAAGAAGATACAACCATGAGCTGTATCAGCTTTACAAGGAGCCCTATATAGTCAAATTCATCAAAATCAATCGATTAAAATGGCTCGGTCACGTACAAAGAATGAATGAGGAATGTGTACCACTGAAACTGCTAAATACAAATCCCGATGGTAGTAGCAGACCAGGAAGACGGAGAGCGAGATGGCAAGATGCAGAGATATTCGACCTTAAAGGTCTTCAAAATTGAAATGGCTTTTCCGAATAGAAAAACAATCTACCTTTTTCCGAAAAAAAATTGTTCCACACCTTAGGAATTTAATCATTGTCTCGTACATACGAGTGGTGTAAGCAAAATTATGGTCCAGAAATAATTTTAAGAGAAATCCGTTGCTTGGCATTGTTTGAGACACACAACTAACTGCGAAAAACATCATCAGCAGCTGAACTTATTGAAAAAAAAAAATTTTTGATAATAATTTTTCTGTTTACAATATTTTGGAGGTAGCAGAACTCGACTTCAAATTTACACTTCAAAGCCACATTCATCGATACACTACCCATGATATAGAAAGCTAAGACTAGTAGCAATTGGGGGAAACAGTTTGTTGATGTTTTTGTTGCTTTTCGGATGCACAGGAACCGTCACAAGTTCGAATAAATAATCAAACTTTTACCGTACGTGTCGTGTAGCCGGAGAAATTTCCATACGAAAAGTGCATGTTTTCGACTTTCAATCACCTCTCGCTAGGCGCATAAGCATCGACGAATTTTCAAAAAAATATTTTTGGCTTCTAGAGACCAAAATCTATCTTGGCACATAACTAAAAAAATCATGCCTTATTGTTGGGGGGACATTTCTACACGGTCAATATTATTGTTCAAAAAACGATGTTATTGTTCAAAAATTTAGCATCCAGGGCGATAATATCGTCCAAAACAACACTTTTATCATTTTTTTAAACGATAATATCGTCCAGACAATATTTTAAAATTTTACATTTTAGACGATGTTATCGTCCTGAGTGGAAAAATTTACGAATATCAAGTCATCAAGTCATCTTTCATCTGTTACCGAGAAGGAAGGCAATAATCAACGATATGCTCTGTCCGATTAGATCTTATATAGCAAAACTAATGATCAAAACAATTGAAGTAATAGATTACATTAATGATCTCTACAAAATACCCAGGTCAAAAGAAGTAAATGAAAATGTGATAAAATTATTCTGTTACGAAGCTCGTTACAAGCTGAATAATAACCAGTTCTATTTTTAAGCTTGTACTACTGCGAAAGCTGTATAACAAATCAACAAATACTGTACGGTCACCGTACTACGGTGCCAAACCAAAGTGTAGTCTCATTCAGTTTAGTCGAATCAAGTAAACGAACCGAAAAACAGATCTTCCCTCTAATAAAAATTCTTACCTTAACCAGTATTCAAAGGTGAACTTCAAAAACACAACGATTCTTAACCACATCTTTTTCGGATTAAATAAATTCTTTCCCCTCTGGTGTTATGTACCACATTCACTTGTAGTAAGTTCAACCATTATCGTTTGCTTTCAATTATCTTTTTGGAAAATAAAAGACGAAAAATAAAGAGCGACGATACAATGAAGATATTCTGTTAGTGACGATTTATGCCATTCTCGTGGTAATCTACCTTTAACGTGCGAATTTCAGTGTAACAACATTATACCAAATAGGAGCCAAATAAAAACTCAATCATATTTTATGTATCTCCTCTTTTCGGTAAAAATGTGTTGAATGCGAGACGAGAGTAGGTAACTATATATATGTATAACATAGCGGCGCGTACTTTATAAAATGCTCAATGCTCACACAAAAACATATCAACCCATTACGGTCGAAAATGGAAACCTGCGCAATGTTTATTTATACTGGAGGTTACTGGGTTACTACACAAAATTCTCTCCAAACATCCCCCTCGATTTTTCTCTCAATCGAATTCATACAACAATTTTGCCACTACGAGACGTTGAAACATTCCGTTAGCCTTCCAGTCGTCGTTTCCATCACAATCTCGACGAAACTATCAACCGCGCTTTTATGTCTGTTGCCTGTCAGGTGTACAACATAATTTTTGTCTTCGATTAAAAAGTGAAAGAAGGGAAGAAGAAAAAAAAAAATTATTTGCTTTGGAAATTATGATTTTATATCATTCGGTCTTAATTCGAATGGTGTGAAGTTGTGGTGTGTGGTGCAAGTTACAAGGAGAAAGGTCTGTTTGTCTTGGGAAAAGAAGGGAAAAAAAATGTGTTAATTAAATGTGAACAGAAAGAAGTTAAGAGAATTTGTTTTGATTGAGTGGCAACTTTTTTTTTCTGTTGATTTGGGTCAGCCAGGAGTATAATTTTTTCAGGTAAAATATAATTTAATTTCTAAACCTTTGGTAATAAGTGCGGTAATTATACCCAATTTATGTTGTGGATTGTTTAAGAGGTTTTTTGAATAAATTTAATGTAATTTTTCGCTTCTTCAATACCAAAGTACATAAAGGTGTAGTAAACGCAATAGATGTATAAATGAACGTGTGTGCCACCGTTAGTTGTTGTGTTTACATTCTATCAAACAACACTTTTTTCCGACAGAGTAGAGCACAACATGAAAGAATGAATCGATTTTGCAAAAATATATTTTTTTAATTTTTTTTTAACACCGCCAACATCCGATTGTAATATTCCTTTCAAAAAATATGGAGTCGCTGTTATACTGCATCTCTTCAATTTAATAAAGGACCCGAAAAAAAAACACTGCTCCGACCAAAAAAAAATATTAATCGATTGCAAGGATAAGGGTAATGGCAGTGTGTACCATATTATGTCAGTATAGATTGTGTACACACCAGTAGATGTTACAATTTTTGGTGCACTTGTGCACATGTATAACATGAGCTTAAAAACCGATGTTCTGAAATTGGTAAAGATGATATTTTACGTCGAGAATATAGACGGCTACATATAAAGGCATTCAAGTTTGATATTTTAAATAAATAGCAATTTTCATGTCGTCTATAACTTATTCACGTTCCGTGTACGTGAATAGGTAAAGGGGACGCATTTTGTCATTCCACTTCTCGCATTTTCGTTTTTACTCTTTTGATTTATGTTTTTATATATTCGGCAGGTAATTTGAAATAGAATTAATAAGGTGTTTTGTATATACCTATACTGTATATATACTGTGTATTTGGATGGGTTGAATTTGAACATTTTAATGTTCGAATAGTCTGACTGGTATATATACGCTTTTCCATTCGGGTTTATATTTCCCAAAGCACAAAATATATTTTGTAATCGAAATAATACAGGAAGTCGTTTATTGGTCACAAATTAGCACACAATGTGTTATTACGTTGCTGCTGAAATTAGTAAAACTAATACGAGTTTTATTTATAGTGATGGCTCAATTTTACAAAATGTTATTGCGAAGCAAAATTGACAATAATTAGGATAGTTTATGTTTGGCTTCAGCTGGCACTAATCGACCTTTATGTGTAAATACAAGCAACAGATTTTTTCATTTTTGTTTAATTAGAAATACTAAAAAAGCCGAAGTTTTTAAAAAATAGGTTAAAAGACACACACGAAAGCGGCTGGTATCAAAATTTTAATAATAACTATGAAATGTTTTTTCCATATAAAATGTTTAGTACAGAAAATGTTCACTTCAAAACATGGAGGTTCACTTCATGGAGGAGCCAATATAGAATTTTCTTATCGACGCCTTCGTGATCAACTCAGAGGTGTGTTAACCTGTTCTTTCACAGAGCCTTTAAAAATTGAGCTGAAGTCAGATATAAAAACAGAAAACATCATAAGCCTATCAGAAGTTAACGAACTTTCTTATAATTCGCTAATGCGACACGTCCCGTGTCTCTTAAAGAAATTCAACAATGCATTCTTTATTTGACCCTAAAAAAATCGTTCGTTTTTGACCCTAGTGTTATCAGATACCCTTATGCATCAATAGAACCTTGCCATTAGAATTGTCGTCGAATCTATTACTTCATTGTTTTAACATGTATTTTGCTACATGAGACGGCGTTAGTTCATTACTTATTGTTGTATAGTCGTAGTCGATGACAGATAATCTAAGGCTTGGATACAAGTTTAGCCATTTGTCCTTTGAAATTCGTCGAACTGTGCGCTCTTTTAATCATTACTATTATATGATGAATGCCAACCCTATCTTCCCTAGCTCACACGACTCCCACTGTCTTCTACCATATCCTCACATAAGAAACAATAATAAAAGTCTTGTATTCTCGCTATAAGTGAAAAGCATTGAAATTTATTTTTCGGTTCATTTGTTCACCCACTCGTTCACAAATTCTAAGGTGCACCTACGGTTCCAATTATGGAAAGTTCAGTAGAAAATTTTCTATATCTGAGAAAAGACAACTCAGGTTTTAGGTTGACGCCTCGTACAAAACAGTAAACCAACGCACCAGCATTAACGTATCTGAATTTTGAGATACCAAAATCGGACGGTTCACTGTTATATTCGACCTACACTTATAAAAACAAGTTCATACGACTAAGATACTTTTCATGTAATTGCCACGTGCAGTACGAATGGTGGTGCGCTGAGCAAACAATATATTCATCTTCTGATTGCCTTGTGTTTGATAGAAATCTTGTACTTCATACGGACTAGTCTTAACGAATAGTCACTAATTTTCTTCGTCGGTATCGACCATTCGTTTCTATATCGAGTTGATTTATTTTGAAATGTTTGTACAATTTAATGAAGTAGTGCTGAAGCCCAGACCTCTTATAGTTTTATTCGACTCACCGCATCGTACAAAGCATTGCATCTTTTATGGTCCTCTTTACTTTCAATTGGTTGTCGCTATCGCTAAGAATACTTCTTGCTCTTAATTAAGGTTTTCCATTATTCAAAGCAAAAAGTTCACAGAAACTTTGCAACACACTTCAATATTGGAACTTTATGATTTATGTAAGCGAGAAATAATTGAAATTTTTCGGTTTTCTTTGTTCAATAAAATGGAGTCAGTCCTGCGTAAATTACTACATAATTCTTCAACTTTGATTTCATTTACAAAGTAATGTTGTTCATCTGTAGTGTAATTATCGTATGCGCAAAATGTGTCCTATTTAAATGGTACAGCACATTTTTACGTTTACTTAAATTCGTAACTACTCTTTGTCTTGATTAAGTAAGGTCTTAGGAAAAAATAATGTTCGAATAACCACATAACCAGGTTCACAAAGAAACAAACAAATTAACCTGAAAACATCAAGCTTCAATAATTGTACAAAATAATTGCGCGAGGAACTTCTTTTGAAAAATATCATTTTTTTACATCTTTCCAACATCAGATATTCTACCTTGATAGTCTATTCAGGGCCTTTTATAAGAATTTTGCTCTAGGGGGGACGTCCATTTAGGGGCCCCATTTTTTTCCGCGAAGGGACCCCAAATTTTTATTACGAGGGGCCCTGTTTGAAAAATTATACTGTATTGACAAGTTCCAAATTTGAGAACTTTAGTGACTGTTAGCTGCCGCTTAATGTTGCTGTACATTGTGTGTTTTATCTTCAGAACATACTATGATTTCACAATCCTTTAAATATTTTCTGGAGCACTAAAGTAGTATGGATCATCTATCCCAAAAAGCTTCATAAAGTTCCAATTTAGGTGGACATGGACAACTTAGTCAAACTTTCGAGTTTTGATAGAGTTTCGAAAAAACCCTTAGAAAAGTTTTTAGGTCCCTTATTAGTATTTCGACAGTTGTTTAACGAATTAAGTAGTTATATTTACAGACCTTATTTTTATCAGTTACGATTCTAAAAAATTCAAATTTCTACAAAATATAGACACAAAAAAGGATGACACGCGTGTTTAAGAAAAAGTGCGATCAACTGGAACAGGCCCGTAGCTACGGGTGGGCTGGGGTGGGCTAAGCCCACCCTGGACTATGTCTGAGCCCACCCTGGCGAAGGAGAAAAATAATAAAGTTGGGGAAAATTTAAAAGAAGTTAACAGTCTTAGTACAGAATGTGGATTTTATCATTGTTGCTTTCGTAACCTCAGCAGCTAAAATCCTTTAGTATAGTACTTTTAGATTCATAAAATCCCTCCAAGATTCTAGACCAAAAACTTATCTGATTTCATAAACTAATATTGATGAAAATTTAGCCTTTACGAGTGTACGTCTCTAAAGTTTTTGAACAAATATGATGAAGTCGCCTAAAAAAGTAGAATACTCAAATTAGCAATTACTGCTAAAATCAACATTTCAAAAAGCGAAGAATTGGTTATCAATTAGTTTAAGTTTAGTACACAAAATTTGCTGGTAGTTTAGGATTCCTGGATGTTTGCAAAAATTATCATTAATGAAAAATTTGGAAATGATTTTTACCACGGCAGAGTAAAATAAACCGGGCAGGAGCGGTTCATTTTTGAAACGTCAAATAAGGGACCTAATACACTGTTTGAAAATTAACTCAAATGAAAACTGACATAAATTGAAAAATTTTATTCGCAAAACACAAAGGCTACTAGATAATACAGGTCCCTAGTCAAGTCAAGCGCTCGTGCCTGGTTTACTTCACTCTGCCGTGTTTTTACGAGACAGTGATTATCTTTTAATATAATATAATACCCTCAGCAATAGAACCGTTTCCTGAAATTTAATATAAGGTATTTGACCGATAGTTGGGAGAATCGAAATATTTTCAATTTCGAAGAGCAAATATTACTTTTACAGAAGTTAATTAATTTTAAATAGATTTTTGCATTTGCATTCAATGTTTTCAGTACCTACATTAAGACTTGCGTTATGGTGACCGTGGCTTGTGGTATTTCATATAAAATCGACAGACCAATAGTTAGAAACGTCATAGTACAAATTACGGTTTTCGTGGATTTTTTCAATATGTAAATTTCCATAAGCATCTCAAGATCGCACTCGCAACTCCGGTTAAATACCTATATACCTTGCACTAGAACTTCATTAAAATTCATTTAATGTCCTTTCGAGTAGGTCGACTTACCCACATATTTAAGATCGTAAAGAATATAGCGAATAGGACAAGTTTGGTATTTTCGGAATATCTATGAGATGAGATATAGTAGCAGTTTAAACTATAACCAATGATAGTTAGACAGGGCAAGGAATCTTTCCGATGGTGATAAAATGAACAAAGTCAAGATGTTAAAATAAATACTAATTGTTGCATATAATTGTTCGCCAGATCAGAGGCCACCAGTACGTAGCAATTAATTTAACTTTCAAACTTTCCATACATTTTCTTTAAAAAATCTCTGGAACGTGGGCACCCAAAAGAACGTTTTTTTAAAAGATTTTTCGAAAAAATTGAAAAACTACATCGCAGTGTTTTGATATGTTAATTTAGTAGCGCAGGCCTTCATTTTATTTAAATCGCCTGCGGCGCACTTCACATTATATTTTTAATTACAAACAAAGAAAAATTGTATCGGGCTTGAGCCCACCCTGAGATTTCACCCTAGCTACGGGCCTGAACTGGAAGGAGGGTGGTCAGAAATCTGAATAGGTTAAAGCTAAATATTTTGCTAGTTGATATATTTTTATATAACTAAAACCACTTTCCGTTTGGAATCCAATACCACACTTTTTCGAAATAAAGAAAGACCTACACTAAGGAATTGATAATGAGTCATCGGAATCGGATGTTCTTTGTTTCAACGTTTTGTTCCCTGGAACATTTTGACAAAAACCAGCAAGGATCATTGGTATTGTGAAGATCAAACACTTCTTAATTAATCGGTAATTAGTTTACGCTTAAAAAGTCTATTTTTAGATAAATTAGAGTTGTGCTATTTGAACCGTGAGTTGTTCTATTTAGATTGAATTTCGAGCTCAATAAATTTATTCCAAATTGGAAGATCCTGACGGATGTTGCTCGACTTAACGTAGTGTTTATTAGTTCTTCAGATTTACATTTACGTTAAAACGAAGTCCAATAAATCCTTGACTTCTTGGGTTTCCGTTAAAATGCTAAAAGAACCATGAACACTGAACACAAATCACCGTCTTTCAGCGATAGATCGATTAACTTTTCTTAGTTCTATTATTTCGATTGTATTTTAAAAATCTTCTGTACGTACTATGGTCGAGTAGCCAGACTTCAGGCCACTCTATGAACCTTCAAAAACGTTTCCTTTCCTGATTGATATTGTAGATACCTTTTTATTTCGATTTTGTGAACCTGAACTCTTTAACCATCAAATTCTTAAGGAGAAACGAAAGAAGCCACACTTAGCTAACGGGGCCCAAAAAAGTAAAGCCGAATAAAATTTACTCAAATTCTGCTCTTAACATACGGACGAAAGTTTTGTTGTGGTACTTCGAAGTTGACAAATAATGAGATGCCGCGCAGCGATTTTTTTTTTTAAGAATAGCTACTTTTTATAATTTTAGTTACTGATTTTGTAAGATTTATAGACAGCGAGAGACTGTTGTAGATTTTTTAAAAGTGGGGGGCACTGGAGGGGATTTTTAAAAAGTATGGGGGGATTCAGGTGGGTCTGGAGTGGATTTTTCCACGCGCTTGTTCCTTATAAAAGGCCCTGATCTATTCTGTGAATATCCTCAAAAACGTCAAACAACTCCAAAAAGTTTTTCTTACCTTTTTTGATGTTGAAAACTGAATTAAATGAATTCATCCAAAAATTAACTACGTTAATTTCGACCGCAAATTCCTTCCAGTCATTTTCCCGTCCACACACGTTGCTGTAGAAATCAACGCATAACTCTAGAAATGTTGGAAAACCAAAACGTCTCTTCACAATTTCACTGACATCATGATGTTTGCTTATGCACGACGTACCACATCATTATATAAATAAAAATTCTTTCGGAGTAAATTCAATTATTGAAATTTAAATTTAATTTCCAATGTAAATAATTGAGCACAAAATTTAACTGGCTCTTTTTTTCCATTTGATAATTAAAAATTTTGTGAGACAAAAAGCTTTGTTTTCCTTTCCACGCGTCAATTTCCCTATTAAGCTTTGCTAGGAAATTGCAGGAAGGCAAACTTTTTTTTCGTTATGAGTGGAAAAACTGTATTTTAATTTTCAAATATAAATGAAATGCCGCGAGCGTTTGAGTATGCTAATTATTGAAATAATTTGATTAACTATCGTTAATTAAAAGGAAAAAAATTATAAAAAAATTCAGACGAGATTTTGCTGATCGATTTTAGGTAATGAAAGCGAATATTGTGATTATTGTAAGAGTTATTGCTTCCAACAATCAATTGCTAATTGTTGTAATTGTGTTGATTTTCCATCGATGTGTTGATGAAGTAGGTGACGAGGCGAGCAAAAGTAGTTTCTGTGGTTTTCGCGACCAAAATACACTACTTTAGCTGCAAGCGCCACATTCGTAAAAAAGTCGTAAAATTCATTCGTAAAATAAGAAACGACAGCAGAAAATGAAGAATTAATTGATCGCAAGAAACTAGGAAAAGTGCACTTAGTGTGGTCAGTATGTGGAATGTACATATATGCGGAACGTAATGTTCAGCTGTCTTGTATAATAGTTCTGCACAGTTAACACCCTCAAATTTTTTTTCCGTGAGGCAAAAATAGTATATTTCAACATACCCCAATACACACAAGATGTATGTGCACGCGCGGGCGAAGCCCAAGCGAAAACACACATCGAGTGTGTATTGTGGTATTTTGAAAGATATTTTTCTGTAATAGTGAGAGTGTGTTGGTACATTCCTTCCCAACCGTTACTTTCCTTCTCGACCGTTTACTTTCCCTACCAACCGATTCATATCATAGCTCACCAATACACTCTCACGTATACAGAAAAACATAATTTAATTTAGTTTGAGTGCGTTGACAACATATCAGTGCGTAGATTGACGAGTCCGTTCGCAAATCTAATATTCTATTGGTATTGTAGTAGGTGCTCCATTATGTGCTAGTTATGGCTGATGATGTGTTTTTGCATGAAAATAACAATACTTTTAATTAGTCAGGAAACACTCAATATTTTTATAATTTAATTGTATTCTTCAAACAAAATAGAACGAAAGGCTGTCAAGAGACTGTCAGTTTTTTTAGAACAGTTTAGAACTTTCATTTACTAACACATAAACAATAACAAAGGCACATCGGAGACATGTCATAACATAGCCGATTGTAGTTCTTGCTACGTTAAGAGGCACCGGCACTTAGCTAAAATTGTAGCCTACATTTGCGTGTTTCGTATGTCATTTTTGTTAATATCTTTTCATCAGAATCCTTTTTGAAAAATGTACGACCGCAATTCCGACCAAGAATCTGTTAGCTTTAAATAAAAATTAGTTTTGGTTGTAGTCGTTTGATCAGCTTTGAGAAAAGTGAGCAGTTTAATGAAATTTTCATAAACTGCTCATTGTTCTCAGAGCTGGTCAAATTGCTGCAACCGAATCTATTTTCTGTTGAAAGCTAACACATTCGTGGTCGGAATTGCGGTCGTACATTTTTGAAAAAGAATTCTGATGGAAAGATATCATCAAAAGTAAACTAAAATCCAGTATTTAAAAATCGCCCTAATGTATGCTTTTCGGCAAAGTACCGGTGCCTCTTAAAGATGTGAGTTTTGTGGATTTTCATTTCGAATCATAATTCTTAGTGACATATTTCTGGCCAAGACATTCTTTAAATCGATTTTTTACCATAAAGCCATGATGGCTCATTTTTGGTTAAATGGAGAAAAATGTGGAACAGAACCAGATCTTCATTTTTCTCCATTTGGCCAAAAATGAGCAATCATGGCTTCATGGTAAAAAATCGATTTAAAGAATGTCTTGGCCAGAAACATGTCACTAAGCTTTATGATTCAATTAAAATATAAAATTGCGTTTTTTTAATATGTTGTTAAAGGATTATCTTCCTAAAATAGGTTGATTTATTAAAATAAATTATAAAAATTGGCTGTTTCCTGACTAATTGTGTTAATTTGTGGAGAGTTTGACATTACAGTAGATAAAAGCTTGTTGATAACACTTTGGTAAATGGGGGTTTTGCGCGTACAATATGTTTTTAATTTTCACATCTATTGGCCAAATCTCCAAATCACATGTTAGCAGAATAGCTATTTCGTTGCATTAATTCACCCACTCTTTCACTCTATGTACATTACGCTAGTTGTCTCACTCTACGTGAAGCGGTAAGCGGTAAATCCGAGTATAGCCCTAGTAATATTTCCAACTATTCTGAACTGGCTGTAATGTATATTTATTCAAAGCGAAAAAAGACTGCTGCGCCGTATGAGTCAGTAAAAAAATGATCTTTTCAATCAACAAATATTACAATAAATAAAAATCGTCTGCTCTATTACTTCCTAAAGTTCCAAGAATACATGGCGCATTGCCTCTTTGTATAGCAATAGAAATTTTCTGAAACAGATAATCTTTGGAACGTGGCTCCTCTGATGCTCTCTTCATTAATGATCCCAACTTGTCAATAAATTTCTTTGTTTCTGGTCCCATGCAACCTAATGATTCAAAGGAATGGGGGGGGGGGGGGGGGTAAATAAATAGTTTTAAATAATGATTATGCTTAAATCTCTCCGCTTTATCTGCAATAGACCCTGCTTCCTTAGAGGATTCACCGATGTATGAAGGAGCCAAAGTATCACGTATTGTTACATCCCATTTAATTGATTTTCCATGCGACTCCACGGAACTATTGTCATACCATCAGGTCTTTTACCGTCGTCTCTAGAAATACCAGGTGGTTGCAAAATATTGGGAAATCCTGCAGAGGAAAATGCATGACCAAAAACATTATTGACAGAATCGTGTTTAGCAATAATCCCTATCTTTAATTTGCACTGCAAACCGTCCTTCTTAACCACATTACCACAATTACACTTGTACTCTGCACACAACTGGGATCCTAAACGAAGAACAACAGCAATTCTCGGTGCATTGTTATCTAATAGTAAACCTAGTTGTCTCGATGGGACAGCCTGTAGCCACTTTGTAGATTCTTTGGTAGATGACGCAAGTATTCTAGCACGAGTAGCAGGTTCACTAGAATCTAACATCTCACTAAAACTGCTCCTAATCACCGGTAATGTTGTTTATAACTACTTCGAGGAACATAACACAACTGACAAACAATGCTTTTCACATCGATATATCTTTGTACTTATTACTGAGCTACACCAAATATTGCCGATGTAACTTCTATGTATAGACATAGACAACAATCTCTAAAAATTTTACATGAGTCAGTATATAGTGTACAATGTACAGTGTAACAAGCGAAAAAACTTTGTTCAGCTTATCGAAGGAATCTTGAGATAATTAAAATGAGGAAGTTTAAATTAAACTCCCTCAATTTAAGGAACATTGTAATTGTGATAATTATTACGAACTGACACGCGCTTTTACTTGAAAATGAACAAATGTCTTCATACAACACCATTTTCACCGTATTTTTTTGTTGTTGAAAACGAGTTGGCAGTCGGCATTATATGGATTATATAGTTCGGTTAGTATAGTTAAGCTTCGTACTACAATATCAAAAAATAATTGAAGCTGAAAAAGTGTTCGGAATTTCGTCGTGTAGATGAAAATAGGGAATCACATGCCATACCTTTTAAATGTCAGAATTTAAATCCGGTTGATTTTTTTCATATTTCATTTTCCAGAACCAAAATGTAATACGCGAATGACACCAACATCGATTGTGATATTTTCCGAGATATTTTCCCTTTGAAGGATTATCACAAAAAAAATCTTTTTGATATAACGTAACCGTTTAATCATAGCTTAAAATTCGGTATTATCGCCTGCCACAACCGTCTGATACAGGTACTGCAGTAAGAAATCATAGCATTTATGTGACTTCGGAATTGTGCATAATAGCCTCAGTCTGGTAAGCAGCCAATTCTGTGAGTTTTTATTAAATAATTCGTTAAAAAAATCCTTTGCACGAAAAAGGCTGAAAACTTTCTTCCTTTTTTTTGTTCAATCTAAAATTGAAATGAGAAGTTTGAATATCCAATATTCCTTCCATAACGACTATTTGAAAGTCACCGAAGCCTAATAAATATTTGGAATTACACTATTGAAAGTTTCAGACTACAGACATTCTTTGTACATGCGGAAACAATAACGAACACTTGCAAAAGAATTTAGTTTTGGGAAAAAGTTTGCATTGAATGAAAAGTGATTTTGCTCAGCTAATTTTTCAGAAATTATAAAAAAAAAAACTTTTATTTTAGTAGAGAATAGAATCCCTTATGGATTCAAAGAAGAAGAAGAAAATTGAACCTCATTTTCTGCAGATTTCAGTCAATTCTGTCAGTTTTTAATGAGACTTTTTGAAATTACACGCTGAAAGTTGTATAAGTTGTTCAACAATCAATTTCACCGACACAAATCTTTCTTTCTTGATTTTCGTTTCTTTTGTTCACATGACAATATAATACCGAATTATGACTGAGATTCTTCAAATTACCAAACTCTTCTCATATTATAAAGAAGTTTGCTTTACGAGCATGTGTTATTTAATACGTTGCATTATATCGTCGATTTTATACGTCATAGATATACACCATCTTCACTTGTTTCATAAGATGAACGAAATGTTTGCAGAATATACGTCTGCATTATTCGCTTAGATGTGCAAGCATCCAGTTACTGCTGCAGAAGATGTGAATTTGATATTAATATTATTCACACATTGCTAACTACAATAATTTATTCAAATTTCATAATGATGCAATCTATGAAGCGGCAGGAATTCTTTAGTCAAACCATTGAGTTTTGTTTGAGTATAAATTAAGATACCAATTACCGCATTTGTCAACTAAATGATACTAGCTAGTTGAGACATTTTGGGGCAATGATTCACTATGAAGTTCTATCATATATATATTTTTAGGTCTACATTTAAATAATATTTTTCAATATTTCCTTGACCTTAAAAATGAAAATTTGAAATTTCACATTTTTATCAATTTCATGACTATATTGCATATTAAAGTTGGGCTCTGTGTGTGAAGAAAGAAACCTCACAATAGGCAGCATTTTTAGCCCCGTACGAAGTACTGGGGGCTTATAAGATTAATATGCCGTTTGTAACACGTCGAATTGGAAGCAGACAGTAAGGGCAAAGCATTTGGTTATGTTCATAGATGACGAATCCGCAATAAAAACAAGGCATCAGAACAGTCGGAGCGTTTGCTGCGACTTAGTCCCGTACAACCCGTAATCCTATTTCGTCCGCAACCATAATACGTCCGTAGCCCTAATAAGCCCGGAACCCTAATACGTCTACAACCATCTAATGCGTCTGTTACCAAAATGCAAGTCAAGTTGCGCATTGTCAAATTTACTGAAACTGTTCATTTTTAAAATTGCGCATAGCGCAATTACGAAAACCCGTACGAAGTACCTTTCAAATAAAACCAACAATTTACGACATTATTTTAGAAACCCAAAATTTTTTGCCAACTTTCCATTGGGTATTCAATTACCTCTCAAATGAAACAAAAACTAGCAAAATCGGTCGAGATTTACTCGATTTATGTGCAAAGAGCACTTAGGGCCGAGTAGCGGCCTTAGTGCAAGGGCCCAAATTTGAAACTTTTTTTGCCATCATTCTATTCGGCATTCAGTTATCTCTCAAATGAAACAAAAACTAGCAAAATCGGATGAGATTTACTCGATTTATGTGCAAAAAACACCTAGGGCCGAGTAGCGGCCTTAGTCCAAGGGCCCAAATGTGAAACTTTTTTCGCCACGTTCTTTTCGGTATTCAATTACCTTCCATAAAAAACTAAATCTAGCAAAATCGGATGAAATTTACTCGATTTATGTGCAAAAAACACTTAGGGCCGAGTAGCGGCCTTAGTCCAAAGGCCCAAATTTGAAACTTTTTCGCCATCATTCTATTCGGCATTCAATTATCTCTCAAATGAAACAAAAACTAGCAGAATCGGATGAGATTTACTCGATTTATGTGCAAAAAACACTTAGGGCCGAGTAGCGGCCTTAGTCCAAGGGCCCAAATTTGAAACTTTTTTTGCCACGTTCTTTTCGGTATTCAATTACCTTCTATAAAAAACTAAATCTAGCAAAATCGGATGAGATTTACTCGATTTATGTGCGAAAAACACTTAGGGCCGAGTAACGACCTTTGAGCCCTCCCAACAAGCCCACGTTGCATCTTACCCAAAAACAATGTTCAGCAACTTTGTTCTACTCGTCAATACCTTTCATTTGATATATCACAAGTAGCTATTGCGTGCGTATTTCGGTAGATATCGTCGAAAGACTGAAAAACACCTATAGGGCCCTAGCTCTGGAGGGGCCGACCCTACCATGCCCATTTTCGAACTTGACCTTACTTTCGTCGATACCAATCGGGGAAAAAAAAATTTTTGAAAAAAGGTTGTGATTTACTCAAGCTAGAGGGGTCACGGACGGACGGACGGACGGACGGACGGACGGACGGACATTTTTTTTATTGCGGATTCGTCATCTATGAACATAACCAAATGCTTTGCCCTTACTGTCTGCTTCCAATTCGACGTGTTACAAACGGCATATTAATCTTATAAGCCCCCAGTACTTCGTACGGGGCTAAAAATGTCCGTCCGTCCGTCCGTCCGTCCGTGACCCCTCTAGCTTGAGTAAATCACAACCTTTTTTCAAAATTCTTTTTTTCCCCGATTGGTATCGACAAAAGTAAGGTCAAGTTCGAAAATGGGCATGGTAGGGTCGGCCCCTCCAGAGCTAGGGCCCTATAGGTGTTTTTCAGTCTTTCGACGATATCTACCGAAATACGCACGCAATAGCTGCTTGTGATACATCAAATGAAAGGTATTGACGAGTAGAACAAAGTTGCTGAACATTGTTTTTGGGTAAGATGCAACGTGGGCTTGTTGGGAGGGCTCAAAGGTCGTTACTCGGCCCTAAGTGTTTTTTGCACATAAATCGAGTAAATCTCATCCGATTTTGCTAGTTTTAGTTTTTTATGGAAGGTAATTGAATACCGAAAAGAACGTGACGAGAAAAGTTTCAAATTAGGGCCATTGGACTAAGGCCGCTACTCGGCCCTAAGTGTTTTTTGCACATAAATCGAGTAAATCTCATCCGATTTTGCTAGTTTTTGTTTCATTTGAGAGATAATTGAATGCCGAATAGAATGATGGCGAAAAAAGTTTCAAATTTGGGCCCTTGGACTAAGGCCGCTACTCGGCCCTAAGTGTTTTTTGCACATAAATCGAGTGAATCTCATCCGATTTTGCTAGTTTTAGTTTTTTATGGAAGGTAATTGAATACCGAAAAGAACGTGACGAAAAAAGTTTCAAATTAGGGCCATTGGACTAAGGCCGCTACTCGGCCCTAAGTGTTTTTTGCACATAAATCGAGTAAATCTCATCCGATTTTGCTAGTTTTTGTTTCATTTGAGAGATAATTCAATGCCGAATAGAATGATGGCGAAAAAAGTTTCAAATTTGGGCCCTTGGACTAAGGCCGCTACTCGGCCCTAAGTGTTTTTTGCACATAAATCGAGTAAATCTCAACCGATTTTGCTAGTTTTTGTTTCATTTGAGAGGTAATTGAATACCCAATGGAAAGTTGGCAAAATTTTGGGTTTCTAAAATAATGTCGTAAATTGTTGGTTTTATTTGAAAGGTACTTCGTACGGGCTTTCGTAATTGCGCTATGCACAATTTTAAAAGTGAACAGTTTTAGTAAATTTGACAATGCCCAACTTGACTTGCATTTTGGTAACAGACGCATTAGAGGGTTGTAGACGTATTAGGGTTCCGGGCTTATTAGGGCTACGGACGTATTATGGTTGCGGACGAAATAGGATTACGGGTTGTACGGGGCTAAGTCGCAGCAAACGCTCCGACTGTTCTGATGCCTTGTTTTTCTAATTTTTTCCTTGTCCAATGTAGTCGAAGGAGACTTGCCTGAAAAACATTTTTTTGTCTAGTGTTAAAATATCGCGACCTCGTTTCTCATTTCCGGCACACTATACAAACACAACGTTGTTCCTGACTTATGCTAAATGGCTTCTTTAGAGAATTCGAACCACTCATTCGCTAAACAAGCCATTTATCATGCGTTAGGAAAGGTACTTATCGAAAATTCCAAGGCTTCGAATTTCGATTTTTTTTTAGTGAAAAGTGGAATCGGTTTGATCCATTTTTGTGAATTTAAATTTTTTACTTCTTAAAAATTCTTAAACATTCCTTAATTTTTGTATTTACAAATTTGAATTTTTATGACGCACGGTGGTTTAACCGACTCCTAATACACGTTATAAAAGGTCAGAAGAAGATAGATAATAAATTTTATCTATCTAGAACGATAATCTCGAACTTATCTCCCTAGGGAGTTTTTACTTATCTCGATATATCTGTTCTCGACAGATAAAATATGGTATGCACATATTGCCAGGCTGTTATTTTGACGTGTAGGCGTTATTGCCCATGCCTTCGGCTCTGGCAATAATGTCCTACACGTCAAAATAACAGCCTGGTAACAGGTACATAATATATATTATCACATACGCGCGGTGTTCGGATGTCAAAATTACTTCACTAGAAGTTTAATTCACTTTAGTTCTATGTTGTTGTCTCGTTTTCGCTTATATGATAATAGTAGATTACATTGGATGCTGCGGAGGTAGTTCATTACATGAGGGATCAATCAGCCGAAGGCACAAGTGTGGTTTTAAGCAACAAGCTTTGGAAACGGTTATTTTGACAAGTGTAGAGTTTGCATATCCGAGCCGAAGGCGAGGTATGCAACTACACGAGTCAAAATAACCGTTTCCAAAGCGAGTTGCTTAAAACCACACGAATGAGTTCGCGAGTTCACAAAATTGTTTCCGAGTGTAATGAACTACCAAGCAGCATCCAATGTATGCTGTTTTATTGCCTATCCACCCGGAATATTGTTGTTACGAGTACATTTTCCCACCCAAGGACCTGAAGGTTCAAAACCAAAAGTGTTCCTGGAACACTGTTCCAGTAGAAAACTGGCAGACTCTTGAATATCAAAAGATTATTCTAAATTAATGTTTAATTTCACAACATTTATGTCGCGCTATTTCATTCACTGCCAGACTAATACTAAACATAAAAACTACCGATACAACAAAACCAACAAAAATATCTGTTGTTGCATTGAAACGTTTATAAACGAATTTAGTCTGCTGATGAAATCGGCTCACACTTCTTCATTATATTAATCCCGAAAGCATCACTGGTAACACTACTGTTTTGGTGACATGTTGACAAACTACTTCGACTGTTTTGTTTTTGTGAAGTGCTAGATTCATATTTTGCGTAATATTTGTCGATTTTGGTGGTGTTTCAATGAATTTTGCTGTGAAGTGAAGTGAATACATGATAATAAGGGCAAAAATATTGTTTGTTTTTGAAAATAAGTGAAAAATGCAAAAATAAAATTGTGCGGCCATTGTTGTTCGTTGAAGTTGAAAAAATTGAAACTATGGCTATAGACAAAATGGCCGTCACTTTTATTTTTGTGTTTTTTATTTCATTTTTTTCGAAAGTTTTTAATGAATTTGCTTAGATTGGTGTGCAATTAATTCAAGTGACAAAGTTTGTGATATCAAAACTAAAATAACATCGCGAATATTATTTCGATTTCATGTGATACATTTTTGCTGATACGTAATGAAATTCTGCTGGTATGTAATGAAAATCTCCTGATATGTAATGAATTTTCATATGAATATTCCTTCACTTGTGATGTAATGAAAAAGTTCCCACATGTTACGACCGCTTTCCGCGGGTGGGAAATGTACGTGTAACAACAATATTCCGGGTGGATAGGCAATAATAGTAGATTATTCACCTCTGTCCACATGTTTATTTAGACACTTGGGGAGTTATTGCATGAGCCGAAGGCGAATGTTATAACCCCAAGTGTCTAAATAAACATCTGGACAGAGGTGAATACGCTATTTTATCTACCGACGGCGAAATAATAGCACTTTTTCACTGCTATTATTTCACCTAGGTAGATAATAGTACATTACTATACCAGTGAAGTAATTTGATATCTCGTATCCAGATGAGTAAAAGTATCCGGGGGCTTCAGCCCGAGGTACTTTTACTCATCGTGATACGAGATATCAAATTATTTCACGTGTAAAGTATGGCGTTTTACTTTACGAGCGGAGGAAAGGGTCTTCACTAGTGAGGGAATGGCCACATTACCTCACTAGTAAAGTAAAATAGAGTACACATTTGACACTATCAGTCTCGGCAAGCCTCGACTTCTTCGTGACAAGTGTGTAATATATAGAAAATTTCGTCGTAGAGTGACCTTGCTGGAAACAAAATGTCGTAACGTAACAGATACTTGTTGTGAGGCTGGTATGGCAAGTGTGGTATCGTTGTAAAGCTTAGCCTGTAGGCTGATCAGGCATTATTGTTTTGTTACAGATGAGTCAACGTTTCGTCGAGGATGACGAAAATAAACTTTTTAAAATATTGTACAATTCAGGCAAATTGTGTAAAATCCATTCTCGGCGTTTAATAGAGCATGGAATCCTCTACCACTATCGCCATTCAAAGAGTTTCAGACTCTCTTCATTTTGGACATATCACGATTTAAAAATGTCGAAATTTCGACTTTAACTGGCTATGGCTACATGGTCAGGTTGTCGAGGGGGCTGTGGCTACATGGTCAGGTTGTCGAAGGAAGTCATTTTAACACAAATTAGCTTAGAATTAGTTACTCTATCCGTTGCGATAACAATCTGTATTCAAATTGACTCCTCGGTGCCGCACGGCCATGAGTGCCGGTTCTCCGAAACGGCTGGATGAATCCCCGAACTGAATGTGGTTCCTTATAGTACTCGAGTCCCTCAATAAGAACATGAAAAAAATCAGAGGTGGTATCGCGACTCTATGTAAGTTGTGTTCAGCTCCACCGTGACGTTTTTAAGAAATTTATAAACTTTTTAAGAATATACAATGAATCGATGCCAGTGTGTGATTTCTCATTTAAACAGTAGCTAGAAAGTAGAAAAATCACTGTCAACGCTCTTCTAGCAATAGTGATCATAGTGGACAGCTGCCAAATAAAGTACTATTTTGTATGAAATGGGTTTTTCTACAGTGTTTTACGGTTTTGTGACACACTGTCAAGTTTCAGTACCCTATTTAGAGTACCGCCACAGCACTGCTCCTAGCATGAACACTGAATTGAAAATTGACAAATTTGGAGACTTTACTGATAAGAGCTACCGTTCAGTATTGTACGTTTTAACTCATACAATGAAAACGAGTCATCTATCTTTCCAAAGAAACGCATTGCCTACAAGGATTTGATAAGCCTCCGAATATTTTATATATTCCACTTTAGCATGAATATAGAAAATATTCCGAAAAACATCTTGGAGAATTCTTTGAAAACTAAAAAACACTTTCTCTTAAAAAGCCAAAATAAAATCGCAAGACTTAACGATGAAATTCTTAAAAACAGATGAAAATCCTTGAAAATCCAGGATAAGTAAAGCAAATGCTCTTAAAATAATAGAAAATCTTCAGAAAATGCTCGATTTCGACTTTTCTACCTTCGACTAGTAGCTCTTTTTTGTTTTTTAAAACACGGAATTTATTTTAATCACAGAAAAACCCTCTACTAGCAACAATATCAAAAATGTTAAAGGAAAATGGCCATTTTATTTTGCTCTGCTCGCACCCTACATTAGTATATAATACTGGTTAGGCTATACACATGTAACGTTTTGGATATGTGTACCATTTTATATGAGTTTATTGACTGAATTTAAATTTTGATTCAACCACCGTTATTATCCAGTTTCACATATTCTGCACGACCAATTAATTTTCCATGAAACATTTATATGTTTCATCGTGGTATGGGCACTGAATCATCCAGTAATGTTAATTAACATTAAAGCATTTTTTTTCGTGAATAAATTATTGAACACCTTTATTCAATTAAAGAGTTTTGTTTTGTCAATATCATCGCAGGAAATTTTTTTGTATTTAAATTAACGACAGTAATTTTAGCGGCACATAATACGCAAGTCATACACGAATAATCCTCAGAGATAATATTTAGTAGACTGAAATGATGGAAATTTTTGTGTTAAATCAGATAAAACACGAACTTTGAGCTGTGTACAGAATATTAGCCTGGTTTTTCACGCATCTATGCACAAATTGAAATTGTTCATTTAACCAATTAATTATAAATTTTCGGTTTTCCCTTCTTTTTTTTTTGAACAGAATGAACAGCAACGCATTTGATGTCAAAACAGTGAGATTGTTAATTTGGTTCCTGATAACGGCTAACAGTAAATGGCAAAATCATGCTTTCATGAATACCCACTACAATGACATGTACTACTCCTGCCCTTTGAATTCGTTGTGTCAGTGTGCAAACCTGCCAAACGAAACATATTTGCATAAAATAAGTTGCAACGAGGTTTCGCTCTATAAATTTCCGGGTAAGTTTATAATGAAATGTATAAATAATAAATTTTTAGAGCTAATTTAGTTGTAAGCAAATAGTTTGCTGGAAACATTGATAGTTAATGGAAGTTGTCGACTTTTCTCATTACAAATTAACGGGGGTGGTATTGTGAGTTCGTGAGACTGGCTGTTTTTTTTTTTTTGCTGTTGTTGTATGCACAATGTTGCTATAAATGCAGAAACATTAATTTACTAAAGTCTACAAGCAGTTCCATTAAAATTGAGCGAAATATGGAGCTGGATGACATAAAATTCATTTTAGATTAGGTTGTTGCAAACATGCAAACTGTTGGGTGGAATAACGTTTTCATCCCGTTAGTATGAACCCAGACAGTACGTTACTTTAGGCGGACGTTTCCTTATAACATTTGCTGACCTGAAAGCATTTACACTATTTCTTTTTGTGGCTAGAACACGAAAGGATCCTCATTTCATATCATCTATTTACGTTGCATGCACAGTACTAACGCACTTCAAGCATGTGTGGTACTCTAAATAGAGTCCTGAAACCGGACAGTGTATCAAGCAAATTTTGGCACTGTAAAAGAATCTGGAAACATTTTTCATATAAAATGGTACTCTATTTGACAGCTGCCACCGTTGCTTGAAGTGCGTTGACAGTACGCATAACATTACACGCCACGAGTAACATACCAGTAGTGGCTAAGTCGTTTGTATTTTTACAAAACGATTCGGTCACAAGTTCAATGAATATGAAGCTTAGGCGCTTGATCGAATATTTCCACACCCACAACCAAAGATACCTGCACCTAATCATACGTTCAACTTTAAACTTATATAGACTCCAAAATCACCAGTATAAATATCGAGACCATTACTTCGTTTGATGTAAGAAACAAAATCTTTTACGTCACTTATTTCGCCATTCGTCCAGCTATATAAGCGCCGATTAACCGAAGACTGTTGTTTATTTTTACCGTCATTGTCGATAACAGATGACATTGCCGTAAAAAAATGAAAAGAGTTCATCGTTGCAGCTTGATCTACAGGCACGGGCTTTTTTAGGCGTGTGTTTTAAGCATGTATTTTACAATGAAACCACTTTCATTGGTTGTGGGGGCTTGGCCATTAGAAAAAAAAAATTCCGGAGTAGTCGCGAAAATCGTTTTTTATCAATAACTCCAACATGCGAGGTGTTAATAAAGTCAAATTGTGTACGTTTATGAAGGTCGACGAGGGGAATATTGTTGACCAACAAACGCTGATGTCCGGCCCACCCAACTGCCACAACAAGTGAAAAAGCTAAAAAAAGCTGAAATTTTCGAAGTGCTCTGGACGGCTGGGGAAGCAATTAGCAGGAAGCTATAACCTGGAGTTTTGTAGCTCACTTCACGTCTATCCATTGACACCCCACACGATCATACCCACCGTCACAGATAGAAATGGAGTTGATTATTCTCTTGTAGTTCGACTTTAAAATTTAGAAGCTTGTATTTATCATGGCTCTTTCTTTGTTTCTTTCTTGAGAAAATGAGGAAAATGAAGTAAAATGGACAAAATGTGCACTCATTTTCGAATGAAGCGACAGAATCTAATACAAGTTATCCAAAAAATTGATCAAAATACCGATGATCCCGGAAAATAATGTTTGTTCATGAAACCGTTAAGACAAAATGAACCATACGAGTAAAACGAGCCATCAGAACAGTCGGAGCGTTTGCTGCGACTGAGCCCCGTACCAACCCGTAAATCTATTGCGTACGTGACCCTAGTGCATCTGTCCCCATACGTAGGGCCGAGTAGCCTTTTACTTCTAGGGCCCTTACTCACGGTACATTAAACCGATTTCAATGAACTTTTTTTTCCTGAATTGATAATATCTAACGTTGGCCGTTTCATTTACATTTCCATCGTTTATTTTGCCGTAGATATCCCCAAAAGACCTCAAAACTTAGCCTCACTATTTCGACTATCTTTCTGGGAAAAAAATGAATTTGATTTACTCAAGATATCGACATGACAGACAGACGGACAAACAAAATTTGTATTGCGGATTCGTTATCTATGAACATAGACAAACACTTTTCCCTTACCGTCTGCTTCGAATTCCATCAATTACACACGGCATCGTAATCCTATAAGCCCCTTTGTACTTCGTACGGGGCTAAAAATCTCGGCAAAATCGAGCCTATTCCTTTCAGTTTTCAAAAAAATTTCTTTGATTGGAAGTGTGTAATTATTACACACTTTTGGTTGAAAACTGAAAAAGTGTGTATTTGCAAAATATACACTTTTTCGAACGATTTCAAATTGGAAATAAAAAAAGTGTGTAAAAACTCAAAAAGCTTAAAAGTGCCCGTGTCTACAGGTTGTGTTCTTATCAGCTTAGACAAACAAATCTTCTACTGACATCCTTGAGTCTGCTCGAACACAGCCCGTGTACCGCATGATAGGCACCGTCGGATGGCTTGATTGGTGATGCGTTATTAAGATATTGACTGTTTGCTATTATTATAAAAAAAAATGATCTGGCATATTGCGGCCTAACCATGAGGTGGGATTATGCAATAAAAAAATGTTTTAAAACATGAAAAAGCATAAAAATTTTTTCGTTTCCTCAACCAATTTCGATGAACAAAAAAAACGAGATGAATTCATCCGCAAATTCATCATGATGAAAGGTACACGGTTAATGAAAACAGATTATTTTCATCCCGATTAAAATCGTTTTCGGACTTTTAGATTCAATCGAGTGGTGAGAGCGTATATAATGATGATAATTGGTGTATTTTAAACACAAAAAGGAAATAATTGCCTCGTATAGAACCCATATATGCGTTACAACGAATAGTTAAATAATTTTAGTCTGCCTATGGTTATATATACCGGGTTTTTGCTGAAAATGGTACACAATGTATACTACACATAGTCCATAAAATCACCAAAAAAATAGTTTGAGGACAATTACAAAAAGTGAGGCCGAAAAGGTTATATGCATGCTTGATAGCTTGATATATATGCTGAGCTGATGTTATACCACGTTCGATTTTTTTTTTTTTTAATCTGAACTGTGAATGAAACATAAAGTCCCTTATCCAGTCATTAAATCGCTAAAAAAAACCCGAAAACTGTTAACAGTCAACGGTTTATGTATTTTTCATGGGATTTTTGTTTTATTTTCATTTTGCAATTAAATTTTCACAGCCCCGCATGTGATTTAATTATTTAATCTCTGACATCTGTTAGATTGACTTTTTCGGTTGTAAATTCTTCATTCTAATCTCTCCTGATAATAATCCGCCATTTTCTGGAATTTCAATTTTTGGTCATGTTGCCGACGCATTTTCCACAGGTGTTTTTGGTAGAACATCAGCACTAAAAAAGCACGCTAGGTGTGAGTTTTTGGGTATGAGGGTGAGTTTTGTCTGTAATTTATATCTATCGATGGCTGTAACTGAAAATTCTGCAAAAAATCTCAAAAAATGTCTTTTACTCTCTAATATCTATGATTTTTTGCAGAATTTTTGGACCTCCGTCAGTTCCACCATTTTGTAAAATCTGAAAAGATTACATAATGTACATCCCATGAAGACAATTCAATGGACCAAAAATGGTGGTAGCACTTTTTGTCTAACAGATGGAAAAAAATCATTTTTTCATGTGTCGGGGCCGAAAATGAGGGAGTTTTGAGATTTTTCTCTGGTTTTCGACCCCTTACATGAAAATTTTTTTGAGTATCTGTTTTGGACGATTGATTTTAAGCACTTTCGCATGTACAACTCGCGAAATTGCCTAAAAACAATCGTCCAAAACAGATACACAAATAACTATTCTTTGAATTTTTTCACCCTTCAATAGGGTCCAAAAATCTGAAAAACCATCTCAGATGTTACCCTCTATATAGAAAATTTTTGAGAATTTTTACAGATTTTTACGTCAACACACTAAACAGAAATGAATGAAAAACAAAATGCACATTTTCGTCAATAACTCCACTATAACTCCATTTTGGAGTTTCATACTCCACTGAAAGTAGTTCTAGGCTAAGTCCTTTCGAATGAAGGCTTTAGTTCCGTTGGGGGCATTTTTTTCATGCTAACCCTGCTATTCCCAAGGAAATTATATACTGATAGAAGGTGGATATCGAACACGAAATGCGAGATCAACATCTCGCGAGATTTTTGACATTAGGCGAGATAAATTGGCAATGGTAGTCCGGTTTGTCTGTTTTGGTTATCTACATTTTTTAAATTTTAGCACACTCTGATTAAGAATGTATGAAGGTCGCGCTATATTTAATTTTAAAAATGTGGATTTATCTCGCCTAATGTCAAAAATCTCGCGAGGTGTTGATCTCGCATTTCTTGTTCGATATCCACCTTCTGTCAGTATATAATTTCCTTGGCTATTCCCTTTGTCACCAGATGGTGGTATCTTATTGCAATTTAGTCGGTACCTAAAAATTATGTGTCCTCACTCGCAATTCGTTAAAAAGATTTTTATTGTCTGTCCCATGCGAAAGTTGACTATTACATGGCAGTTTGCCCTTGCTTAAATGATCCATTACTTGAAAACTATTTACGGTTTATCTTACGTGAATATCTTTTACTTAGAG
Organism: Bradysia coprophila; assembly: GCF_014529535.1. Classification (NCBI taxonomy): domain Eukaryota; kingdom Metazoa; phylum Arthropoda; class Insecta; order Diptera; family Sciaridae; genus Bradysia; species Bradysia coprophila. The sequence goes on from NW_023503374.1 coordinate 4,749,582, forward strand.
TAATGAATGACAACCTTGTGATTTTCACAAACCCACTCGTGTGTCTTTGAGCAACTTGCTTCGGTAAATAATTTTCGACAAGTGAGGTTGTTTTGTATACCTCGCTTTTGGTTTGGATGTACAGACTCTACACTAAGTGACAAGTCCTATCGAAAATATAATTACCTAAGTTTGTTGCTCAAACAACCCACTTGTGCTTTTATCACAAATTCATGTACCTCATGTAATGAGTTACTTTCGCTTCGCATCATCCAATAGTACCACGAAATAGATATCCACTCCACGCAAATCCATTTTACATGTTTCGTCGATATGTTTTAAAATGAAAGGCGAAGGAGTGAGAATTTTGTCCATATTTCTGTTATCAAAGTGTAAACAAAATTGGTATACATTTAGAATGCCCAATGCCAAGTGCGTTGTAAATGCCAATAAACCCGGTAAAGTGTCACTTGTAATGTAATTTCCTTAAAATTAAACATGACAACGACCCTTTAGACCCAAATCAATTTCAAATCGGTTTAAAAAGAACCGTCAATATTGAGCTTTTGCCTTGTACAAGCAACAAATCCACAGTATTCTCGTCAGAAAACGACGCATCATCTCGATATTGACATTTAACCAAACAAAAAAGGTTTACACGGATAGCAAATGGAAAAATTTAAATTTTTTATTTTCTAATTATGTTTCCGACGTGACGATGTCAATAACAAGAAATTAAGTTACAAAACCACAGAAATAGGTTCCTCACAAAAAAGACTGTTCAATTCCACACGATATAATTTCCGATTCGACGATCACTACCATAAAAATGCTCATTTTTTCTACATTACCTGATAAACAGAATGGCAAATGGTAGGGTAGAACGAATTACACATAATCATAAGTGTGCCAAAGTCTGAATAATGCCATAAATTCGATTTCGAATAACACTGCGAAGGTGTGCACATTATAACTGATGTCTTTTAGGAGCATTTTGAATAGAAGTGAATCCGACTGAGTGTTTTTTTCGAATTCGGGTCACAACCCGACTGAAATTTAAATTTTCCGTTTTTTTATTCTTTTAAATTTAATCCAGTTAAACAGTTACTTTCACGTCACTGACAGACAACCATTCTCGTATCTTCTCGTTGTGCATGCAATGATCCCCGAAACGAGCATTCAGTGTTTGCACCGTTGACCCAACATAGCACTTCATCAATCTTTTCGTAACAATACAATAATAGAGCAATCGCTCGCCCACCGGTTCTGATTCAACGGCAATGAAATTCACACCCTCTTTGCATTGAATGTCCATTTTCGAATTCAAAGCTTTGGTTTTCAACGTTGAGAATGCATTCAAACCGAAAAAACTTTCGAAAAAAGCTTCGGCATTCATGACCGTAATGGGGCGTTCAAATCTTTTTACGCTTCGCGATAACTCGGTCATATCGTCAACCCATTTGCCTTCGTTCATTTTGCCGGCCATTTCCGATCGCCGCTGATGAACATGACCGTACACAACGAAACGTGACGTTATTGGAGTTTGCAAATATCTTTGCAAATTCCTGCTGTCCCACTTGATGTAAAAGTCTGGCTTCGGTCCGCTCTGTTTATCATACTCAGCTTTGTGATCACGAACAATATGATCACTAACTGATCGAATACTCCGATGGCGAAATTTGTTGTAACTGCAATCTTCGTCGTATGGACAAAGAATTGAATCATCGTATATCGTTGAGTACAAATTACTCTTCTTCATGGTTCTGTCGTACGCCTCCTTAGAAAAGATATCGCCACCACTTTCCATTCCTTTCAACACGATAGCACTTTTGTGAGACCAAGTGCGACGTACCGATGCACTTTTCTTGCGAACCAATGATGACCCTTCTTCGGCTTCTGAAAATTTTGCCTCGTGACTTGCCGGCTGGAGAGCCACACCATTGTCCGGTGACTTTGCTATAAAAAAACGGACCCTTTTTAACTTCACAAAAAAACCCAACAAAAATAAAACAAAATGACCTACCATTATCCTCCGCCTTCTCCAAAATATTCTCCGCCTTCTTGATGATTTTATGCAGGGGCTCGAAATCGACATCCCGATATCTCACGCTAAATGAGATTGATGGAAATCGTTCCACCAAATTATCCACGGCCAATGCAGGATCGTTACAGTGAATTTCCATGTCGCCATTTCCAATCACTTTCACGGACTGAACACCGCACGGTTCGAAATAACCCACAACGACTGAATAACCATAGTTTCTCCAATTGAATACATTGCAGACATGGGTCGAATCGGTCTACACAATGAAAAATACAAAAAAATAAGCAAATTTCAAAAATTTAATACGACACACAATAACTATCCACATTTTCGAGAAAAAACATTTCATGGAACTGGAGCTAAAGTAACTTGTGACGACTGAAAGTTAAGCGCGTTGTCGTCATGACGGAGTGATTTCGACTGAACTGAACATACAGATTTTGACTGACAGTCAGTGATCGTCGGTCGCAAGAGAGAAAGAGATAAAAGTTCCTAAAAGGAACCTGAGACGTTGCCTGTAATCGAATTCACAAAAGAGCCATTTAGCATAAGTTGGCAACAATGTTTTGTCTGAACTGAATCGGCAAACTGATATTAGCAGTGCGGTAAATGGTTGACATTTGATCTTGACCGTTATCATCATCTCTATCATCATTCTTCTGCTCTATCATCATTCTTCTGCTTCTTGTTGTTCTTAAACAATTCCATTTCCATCGAATCCCCAATCGCCGCCACGGCCGCACGATGTTCCGGAATACGTTCAATACGGTTGCCGTTCCACACTCCTACTACTGCCTCCAAAGATCGTCGATTCGACGACGCCACTTCCAATGATCGATAACGATACGACGACAACAAATCAATTGGTGCCTATAACACAGATGATTGTGCTCACATCACATACCTTCCGTTTCAATGACATTGGTTTCGCCACATTCTCTAAACAGTTGAAACTGTCGTCAGTTACCGTCAAATTGTCCAAATCGTTCTTCGCACGCAACTCCGAATTCTCACGTTCCAGTGCCGCTTTCATCAACTTCACTTCGTCCATAGCCACCATTGACTGCAATTTTTCCGTTTCCAGCGCCCAACGCAACACCATCTCCTAAAATTGATAATGAATTTTTACCAATTTTTGGTTTAACAAACAAACAAAAACCAAGGCATCAGAACAGTCGGAGCGTTTGCTGCGACTTAGCCCCGTACGACCCGTAATCCTATTTCGTCCGCAACCATAATACGTCCGTAGCCCTAATAAGCCCGGAACCCTAATACGTCTACAACTCTCCAATGCGTCTGTTACCAAAATGCAAGTCAAGTTGGGCATGGTCAAATTTACTGAAAGTGTTCATTTTTAAAATTGCGCATAGAGCAATTACGAAAGCCCGTACGAAGTACCTTTCAAATAAAACCAACAATTTACGACATTATTTTAGAAACCCAAAATTTTTTGCCAACTTTTCATTGGGTATTCAATTACCTCTCAAATGAAACAAAAACTAGCAAAATCGGTTGAGATATACTCGATTTATGTGCAAAAAGCACTTAGGGCCGAGTAGCGGCCTTAGTGCAAGGGCCCAAATTTGAAACTTTTTTTGCCATCATTCTATTCGGCATTCAATTATCTCTCAAATGAAACAAAAACTAGCAAAATCGGATGAGATTTACTCGATTTATGTGCATAAAACACTTAGGGCCGAGTAGCGGCCTTAGTCCAAGGGCCCAAATTTGAAACTTTTTTCGCCACGTTCTTTTCGGTATTCAATTACCTTCCATAAAAAACAAAATCTAGCAAAATCGGATGAGATTTACTCGATTTATGTGCAAAAAACACTTAGGGCCGAGTAGCGGCCTTAGTCCAAGGGCCCAAATTTGAAACTTTTTTCGCCATCATTATATTTGGCATTCAATTATCTCTCAAATGAAACAAAAACTAGCAAAATCGGATGAGATTTACTCGATTTATGTGCAAAAAACACTTAGGGCCGAGTAGCGGCCTTAGTCCAAGGGCCCTAATTTGAAACTTTTTTCGTCACGTTCTTTTCGGTATTCAATTAACTTCCATAAAAAACTAAAACTAGCAAAATCGGATGAGATTTACTCGATTTATGTGCAAAAAACACTTAGGGCCAAGTAACGACCTTTGAGCCCTCCCAACAAGCCCACGTTGCATCTTACCCAAAAACAATGTTCAGCAACTTTGTTCTACTCGTCAATACCTTTCATTTGATATATCACAAGCAGCTATTGCGTGCGTATTTCGGTAGATATCGCCGAAAGACTGAAAAACACCTATATGGCCCTAGCTCTGGAGGGGCCGACCCTACCATGCCCATTTTCGAACTTGACCTTACTTTTGTCGATACCAATCGGGGAAAAAAAGAATTTTGAAAAAAGGTTGTGATTTACTCAAGCTAGAGGGGTCACGGACGGACGGACGGACGGACATTTTTTTTATTGCGGATTCGTCATCTATGAACATAACCAAATGCTTTGACCTTACTGTCTGCTTCCAATTCGACGTGTTACAAACGGCATATTAATCTTATAAGCCCCCTGTACTTCGTACAGGGCTAAAAATCTCCCCCACTTACTCGTTGCAATTTATCCTCACATCGACTCAATTGTTCACTCTTGTCCACAACAATGCCTTCCAAATGTGCAATTTTAGCGCTTTGACGTGAAACTTGTTCGGGAAGTAGCTTCACTTGATGATCCACGGATTCTTTATCGTCGTAACTGTTCAACGTTCACTGGGCCCGGCAAAACCACCACATGCCTTCAATATTATGGAATCGTCCGTCCCCTCCTTGTTGAATTGCACATATTGTCTTCATCCCGGATTTATGGTGGGCGCTTCCACAACCAGCACTTTGTCATCAGAAGGCTACAGTCTTCGCACCCACGCGAGCACAGTAGTTCTAATGAAAACAATGTTATCAACGGGAAAAGAAATTCTCGGTGTAATGGGCGTTTCGCCCTTGATTGGATTCAAAGATTACGATTTAATTCTGGGTACACTACATGCACTGTGTTCTCGATTTATTTGATCTTGACTGGGCAATTCGCGTTTCAGTCCTAAGGGTACAGTGCGAATATCACTCCGATTATTGTTACAACGATAGAGACGGTCGGATATGTCTAAATTGACTTACTTCCTATGCACAATTAACTTCTATTATTCAGGTCGTTTTTCCATTTCAGAGCTAACTGTAACCCATATCACAGCCCATACATATATACCCACAAGATTCTAATATTTCACAAGCAAGTCTATAAATAAATTTATGGGATTTAGTGTGGTTTAATGAATATTGTTTTTCATACCTTCACGTAAATCAATATCTCTCTACTGCGTAGAGATGGGTGAACGGTACTGTGGTTCACTCATTATAGGTGGTAAACAAATACGCTAACTAAATAGCCCCAATGTTGAAAAATGACATCGGTCCAGCAGCGTTCGATTTATGTAGACACCGAATCGAAATCTTTTACGATTCTACCACCTCACTTCAGTTAAATCGCACACGTGCCACAATTTCATTTGAATTTTCTTATCGACGATTCCGTTGAATAATAAATCTTATCGATAGAAGAAGGGGACACAATATGCAAGACGATTTAATTCAATAATTCTCATAAACGTACTCCAACTCCCGGGGTGTCATTAATTACAATTTTTCAATGAAAGTACATTTAGAACAAATTTAATTATACATTCCACGATCGACGCCTATATGTATGTAAGTCCTCGTTTCTCGATATTAAGTTGACGCTTTTTTATGCTGTGTTATTAGAATGATGTAAAATTAAATTCAACGGTCCGGTCGTTAAAAAATCGATTTAAACTTGGTAGTAAAAAAAAAATTGGATCTAAAAGTACCATACGAGCGAGGTAACATAATGTCACATATATAGCTCCACACACAGAGTGTATGACAAAAGTGTGACAGGTATTTTTTTCCTCTTCTGGTTTTAGCGTCGTCACGTGCAATTTGAAATTTGTGAAAGATTTTATTTAAGTGATGCCTATGTAATCAGGTAAAATTACATCGCGTAAAACATTAGGTGTCGTAAATTTGTGTTTGCTTTGTTGGTGGTGTACCTATAAAACTTTATGAACGCAACAAAATTTTCCCATTAAAGCCCATAAAAGCGAGACAAGATGTGTGTTATGCTTGGATCAATTCGAACAGACGCGATATTAGCGAAATATATCCGCACTTGTACAGTCAGCGAATTTATTTCGAAACATTGCAGTTCGTAGCGGAAATTGTCAGTGCAAAATGTTGAGGTGCTCGTAGAGTGATTTATGAAAGGCAACAATACTGGAAATAGAGCTACACGAATTTAGCGAATTGCCAAATGGGCACGTAATTCATAAAGGTTCATATGAAAGGTAACAAAAGATATCGTTTGGTGGGAACGGTTTGGCTACACCTTAGTGACCTTAGTCTCTTGTTAATGGAGGGAATTCGGTATGTAAATGTTTCCAAATGTAAAAATTGAAGTGCGAATTAGATTAGTCTTTGTATGGGTCTCAACAATGCCACAGAGATTTCAGCAACAAATTTTCTTTCTTCTTTGTCGACCCCAAACTCGATTTTTTATTGGAAAATTTAGTTAAAAAAATGTTTTCACAGGAATTTGTAGTGAATGGGCATTTACTAAACGAAATCATGCCCGTTACATTTTTGTAAACGAACAAACGTAAATCTCATTACCGTTCCATTGAAGCATTACCGTACCTTTCACGCTATTATAACACCTTCGACGCAATATTATTAAAACACCATTTTGCAACCACAATACCACACAATTTAAGCTCATTTGTTGGCTGGTGTATTTTCTTTTAACTGGGTGTACGCATAATTGCACCGCAAACGGTGATGCCATATCGGTAATTCGATATCGCAAAGTAAAATACTGTAATCAGTAAATACGGTACACCGAGATTACAGCGCCAGATCGAATTAAATTTCGATGTTTTGCATAATTGAAATTTAGAAATTTTCGCTTTCGAACCACTTCTGAACACTGTGTCTGGCAATTACATTTCACTTGTTCATATATACATGCAAAAATGTTACATCAGGTTCAGCATACATACCAGTCTGAATAAATAATTATTTTCGTCTAATGTACGGTGGTAAATATAGAGAAGGTTAATTTTAGCATAACATCTCTTCGTGCTCATATAAGTACACTGAGAATTACAATAATTTATGCTCGGTTCTATCTTCTACTTATACACAAGGACAAAAGGATGGTTAACAGTGCCAATTATTCGAAGACTTCGAATGAGTAAAAATGGCTACAGAATAATGTAGGGTAAGGGTTACTTTGCATCCATGTCAATTGTCTATTACGTCAACCGAATAAAATTCTGGCTATGGTCGACCCCTACTGTAAAACTATTAAATTTTCCATGACAAGCTAAAATCGTTCAGCACTAAAATGTTGGAATACGTCACGGGTCAGGCAAAAAATATATTTTATTATTTTGGAGGTTATTCGAACATCGATTTTGAAGAGGAAAAAAATATTTTAATATTAAAACATACATCAGTGTAGTGGTGGGAATAGCAGGGATGCTGAACTGAAATGATTAAAATACTTTCTATGCATCAAACAAATATGCATTCTATTCTTCGAAATTTTCCATAGAACTCCAACATGGAGATTATAAATAAATTAAATAATAAAATCCACTTGCATGGAAATATATGGTGCGGTACAGGCATTACTTTCCGTTTTTGTATCACGCTAATGCATTCCATTGATCAAAAATATTACGACATAATAAAATATTGGTTGGCCTAATTCCTATTTCACATTTACAAATTGAATTATTTAACTTCGACCTCATATTCAATCTATATATCAATACAAACCGAATGATTGATATTGAATAAATTAATTTCAACAGCCGTTTAATTCTGTCGTTATTATATACAAAATCTGCTTTAGTAATAGAGGTCCGAATTCTCCATAGTAAACTTTTCTCAAAAAATGTTTTTGCCCTTTTCATTGGTTTTATTCGTTCCAATCATTCCGCGATAGCCTCACCGCATAAATTTGTCTATACCACTTACACATCTGCAATGTTTTACATTAACTTGCCCTATTAAACATTATTACACTAAAATATCAATCGTACAACCAAATTGATCGAGGCGGTAATCACTTTCCCATATAATCACCAAATGACCAGTGATTTACCCCTCGCAATAGATCACTTGTAAATTGTGCAAGTCACAATTAGACAACATCACTCGAATTCGCTTTAGTAAAAAATTGACTCCGCAACGTGATCTACACGAAGTTCTTCAATCTATGAACCAAAATATATAAAAAAAACCATTAATAGGCATCGGTACTTAGCTAAAATTGTAGCCGACATTTGCGTGTCTCATATTTCTTTTCGAAAGTAAAAGTAAAGTGAAATCTAGTATTTAAAAATAAGGCCAAATGTATGCTTTTCAGCAAAGCATCGATGCCCCTTAAAGCACGCAAAAATAAGTTATTTTTAAAGGAAAAATTGGTTTGTGGTAAGGCTCGGAACAGGTCAGGTCAACCTAAAACCTGACCTGAAATATCTGTTAACCTGACCTGACATGAAATTTAATTACCTGACCTGACCTGACCTGAAGTGATCTTCAACCTGTTTCGACCTGACCTGACCTGAGTTTATTTTTTTACATTTCTGATAATTTTATAAATTATTGCGAAATTATATGAAAGTTCTATTCTGCTTAGTATTTATAAATTAAAAACGAAAAAAAAACATTTTGAAAAACAGTCAAGGCTATTTTAAACCAGGGCCTATTTTAAGGAAATTAAATTTCCAAAAATTCTCAAACTTTTCCATCACTTTTCGTCATTTCATCTAAAAACACAGCAGATTGCATTGTAAATGTTGTTTTTACTGCCTTTTTAGTTGTTTTTCATGTCTTTGAGCTTAACTGATTACTTCGGAATGAAATCGAACAGAACACAAAATTTGGAAATTTTAAGAATTTTTGTGAAATTTGTGAAATTTTGGAAATTTTTCGAAATTAAATTTTTAAAATAAAGTATTTTCACACTGAGCTACATCGTTTTCATGAATAGAAAATAAACAAAAAGCGGAAATTAAATTCCTTAAAATAGGCCCTGTTTTAAACACAAGCCTGATGTTGATTTAGGGTACTTTTAAGAGGCATTTCACCATTACTACAATACATCCCACCTAAAAGATTTATTTTTACAGTCAAATGATATGCCTTAATATTTTATTGTTTTGTTGTACTATTGTTTTGTTCTGACAAGCGTCATGTAAATTGTCCTTGGAGAACAAGGACAATAATGTTTTGGACTACTGGAAGGCCCATTCTGGAACATTTTCCTCTTTCCCTTCCTAGACTTCTCTGGAGCTGTTGACGTTATAACTCCCATCTCACACAAAAAACTATCCACGCGATGTGCGTTAAATCGTGGTACAAACGTTAAATTTTGTTCATCTTACGAAAATAAATTATTGTTTTTTATGTTTATGATTTCTATTGTTTAAAATGTTCGACTTATTTATTCAATAAATCGCTAAGAAAACCATAATAATAAATTGGCTAATAATTTCGTTTGGTATTCTCTCCAAAACAATGATTCTTGACTCAAATCTAAGCTGAAAACGCCCATAATTTTCAAATTATTCTTTTATCAAATTCAGGTCAGATCAGGTATTTTTCATATTATTTCAGGTTCAGGTCAGGTCAGGTCAGGTCAGGTTTGGAAATTACCTGAACCTGACCTGATTTTCTCAGGTATTTTTTCTACTGAGCTGACCTGACCCTTTCCGGGCCTTATTAGTTTGTGGTGATAACTTATCCCACTTGGAGAAACTTTTGCAGACTGTGTAAATTTATGTAATCTTCACAGGTTTCTCCAAGCGTGTTAAGTTAAGTTATGACTCACAAACCAATTTTTTTCTTTAAAAGTATCACATGTAAAATCAACTCTTTCAGAAAAAGATTTTGGTTCAGATATAGGCCCAAATATAGGCTACAAATTTTGCAAAGTGTCCGTAACTCTTCAGAGAAATTCTGGCCCTCTTGCTCCTTAGCATATCGTGGAGCTAAACTTTTTTTTCCTTGAAAGGCAGTGAGAGCCTCTCACTGAAAAAATAAGAATTTTGAGCCCGACGTAAAGTCAATCGGCCATATGGTTTGGAAGATATTGTCGAAAAAGTGAAAAAAAATAGCTTTTTTTAAACAAATGTTTAAGACATTTGAGCCGATTTTGATAAAATTTTATTTTTCCCTGAAAGGTAGTAAAAAGTAATGAATTTTGAGCTCGGCATGAAGACAATCGGCCGTACGGCTCAGAAGTTATTGTGGAAAAACTGAAAAGCCTCTAGAGAATACGACGAAAAGTGTTGATTTCACTGAAATTTTTTTAATGCTCAAAATTCAGACTTGGTACTATCTTTCACGAAAAAAATAGTTTTTCAAAATCGGTTCAGTAGTTCCTGAGATATCGGAGATACGCTCTTTAGTCAACATTTTAGTTAACACATTGACGAGCATATTAGCAATACGTGCAAAAATATTCCTCTCCTTCACTTGATAGCGTTGGAGTTACTTCAATGTAACAACAATGTTTTGTAATTCAGCCCGATTATCATGCAATCAATTCCACTTAGTCAGTTTGAATGGAATGATAAAATTTGATATAATAAGATTGAAAAATCGTATTCTGTAACAGATGTTCAGCTATCATGTCCTCGTTTATTTACCTCTTCTAAAGCAATCCTTTCCTGCGTCAGCGACTACTGTTAAATTCATTTTGATAAATCGTAGTTTCATATTCCGAGATATCCTTTAACATTGTATCTGAGTGCTGCCATATTTCCGAAACAAATGGCCATTTAAAAGCAATTATTGTTTCCATAAAGACGATCTATTATCGTAAGCAGATAAGGGACCATTCATAAATAAATATCCGGTTACATTGCAAAATGCTAAATTAATGCTAAATGCTACTTGTCATCCGTATAATATTTACTCAACCATCATTAAAATTTCCAACCATATGCTTTCTGAATGGTATACACCCACTGAATATCTAAATCAAAACCGAAACTCAATTCAACTTTGGTATTTATGTCTTCAACATACTTAAGTTACTCAGAGATAATAACTGCCTGCTATTGCATACGGACATAAACAAAATTTCATCTTTCCTTTAAGCTACCCGTACCCAAGTAAACGTGCCGTCTTGACTGTGTATATTTCGTTCAATTTAGTATTTAATATGAACCGTATGCTGCTGGAACGACATTATACTCAGCATTTATAGAAGAATTACTTTCGAAAGTCTCGTTAAGTACCAGTTTTCGGATGACATTATCCACTTTTGGTTCTTTTTTAATTGTGTCAACCGTTTCAAACAGTTTAATGAGAAAGGAACGATTTGAGCACATGTTCATGTAGGTGAGACCTTCGTGGAATCAGATACCAACGAAATGAAAGTTGTGACCTAGACACGGTTCTAGCGTATAGGAACCATAGAAAGGGATACACTTTAATGACTGCTTAAAACGTTTTGAAATTGATCGAAATCTGTGAGAATTTCCTCAGAGTAACATTCATGGAACAGCATATGTACTGGTGGACCGAATTCAGAAGAATCCAAGATGCTCTAAGAAAAGTCTAATAGATTTCGAGCTATTTTAGTATCAAGCTATGTTAGTTACGGGACATGTCACGGATTGCTTCATTTATATAGATTTTGTAGAAAAATTACCGGAAAAGTGCTAATTTAGTTGCTGAACACTTTTTCTAAGTGAATTAATAAAACCGCCTCAAACCAATGTATAAACTGTGCAATTTCGATTGAAAAATTTCCCGAAATCAATTACATGTAAATTTATAAATTGATGTTCAAGTTCAATTAACCAAACGTGACAAAATTGCCATCCGAAAGTGTTTTTTTCTTCTCCTCTATTTTGTACATGTTATAGGTATTACACATGCATGTACACTGTACTAAACTGCTTCGGTATGCCTTCACGAATAGGAAATATGAAAAACGAAAAATGAATGAGAAAAGTTGAATGAAACTCATAATACCTCCATCAATGGCAAAGCATAATGAAGCTTCCATTCTGTTAGCTTTTAAAATTAAAGTAACGATGAAATGGAAGGGAATTTTAATCGTGAAAGGGGTTCAAATTAATATTTGTGTCAAAAATGTTTCGGTAAACACCTGTGATTATAATGTTTGTGTGCCATAATTTTGCAGAAACTCTTCCCAGTTTTTATGTGTTTTGTATACCATTGTTTGTGGCAACATATAAATTTCTTAAAATTTAATACATCAGCCATAAGAGCTGTGTGTATGCAATGGATTTTGTTGAGAGGAGCAACAAAAAAAAAAAAGTTTTTCAATTTCAGAAACTTTGAACACGATCCACTTCATTAAAATGTTGAAATATTTTGTGTTTTCAGAATTTATTTACAGCACCGTCAAACATGTAGATATTCAAAACAATCATATTCAGACTGTGGATGATGAAACGTTTCAAGGATTGCGGCTGGAATCACTTAAAATAACTGCAAACAAAATACATCACATGTCGGATAGAAGTTTAAGGTATAAAATATTGCACAAAGATTGTAAATATTTAAAATCCCAAATCCCATACTCCCTCAGCCTCTCCGCTCATCTCATCTCGATTTGTACAATAATCTTTTATACATACACACGGATAGATGATGGGAATTTTTACCCCTTTTTTGTTATTTGTGCTGTACTACACCTCTCGTAAAAACACAAAATTTACTTTTCTAAAAAAAAAAAAGATTCGAGAAGTGTTTGTTCTTACCATATCATCGAGGTAACACACGTTGTCCACAATATTTTTGTTTAGTTTTGCTGATGCGCCAATCCAATTAAATTTCAATTTGATGTGTTCCGTGTAGCACACGGCTTTCTCTAACTTATATTGAGGTAAAGTTTGCGAATGCACAAGTTGTACCTTGTAGCTGAAATTTTTGTTTTTTTTCTTATTTTATTCTGAAATAATAAAAGCCATAGAGCTTATACTTTTCCATAAAGTTTGTAACACTTCTTAAATCTGGATTTAAAAAAAACTTTGCCACATAGCTGTGTAGAAAGCAACACACAGCTTGCCAGTGTAGCGCGATAATTCGACTTTTCAAGCAATTTTATTAAAACTTTCTTTAAAAACAAGTTAAGATGAATGGGGCGTAGCCAATAATGGTAGACTCGCACGTGGAGATAACGAGTTGGATATTTTAAAATCTGTTTTCCAATACAGTTCGTACCAAATCCTTGTAACCAGTGTATTACACGTTCTGGTATGCAAATGAAGGGACATAAAATTTGATGTTACTTCGAAACTTTTCGATTATAACAGAAATATTGACTCCACAACATCTTTGATAGGGATTGGAAATGCTATGACTTCAAATAAAATTAATACCAAGCACCTAGGACCTTGACCTTACACAAGGCTTGTCATTTGCTATCGACAAAAATCATCATAAAATTAAACAATGACGTCAGACTTGAACATTCTTATATAGAAATAGTATGTTAAGACCAATGAAGTAATAGATTTTATAACAAACATTTGGCATTAAAGAAGAGAAGTAACACACTATGTACCGCTATGTACCGAAATCAAATGAATGTTGAAAAGATCAGATCCAAGATCTGATCGGATTATATCAAAAAATCTGTCCATTCTTCAACACTAGCAGCAGAACTGTTCGCATTACTCTGTTTGTGTTGTTTCCATATATGCTCCGTACGCATTACTAAATTAAACCGGAGACAACACCAATAGATTTATGCAAACGGTGTCTGCCACTTATTCGAGTTGACATCTTTCGACCAATAGATTCCAAAGATTCCTTCGCATCGTGCGAGCCTAATAAAACATGAAAAATCTAATATTTTGGGTTGGTTTTTGAGGGAATATTGAAATGGAGCTTTAATTGGATTAATGGAAATTTTATTCATTGTGGAACCATAAAAGCGGAGTTTTACTTTTTAAATTTAGCAGAGTAAGTTATGAATCACTTACGACTGGCGCTCTGAATTTTAATGTCTCATAAAAGAAGTGAAATCTCTTATATCCGATGTGACCATAATAATGATAATTTGTCTTCCTTCCTGAACAGTTCTATGGCACATTCATTGGTATCATTAGACATATCTGGAAATGAATTTCAACAACTTCCGTTACCAGCTATAAGAAACACTCATACATTAACCAGATTAAATGCGCAAAGGTAAGAGTAACATGAAAGGCTATTTATTTTAACGTTTAATTGTTTGACAGAAGCATTAGATCATAAGGAGAGAAAGATGGAAGTGAGTCAAAAATGATGTTATTAAAAATGTAAAGGGGAAGAGAATTTGAATAATTGATTCCACCAAAATGAAATATTGATGTACCAAACCGAATTCTCTTACGGTGGAAGAGTTCTTATTGTAACAACGTTCTTGACTCATCGCTGTAAAGTTGGTGATGTAAACAAAAGTTCTCTTCTTAAATGTTCCCTTACAAAATATTTGAAATGCGGTCGTTATCACAACAATTCAATAAACGGAAAACGGATAAATTTTCGCGTGCCGCAAACTACCTTTTCGCTATATAAATAGATGATAATCGTAGGCACGTTCACCTTCTTTTTTCTGGGTTGGAATAAACGTTTTTCGGGACAATTTTGGAATATCTTTCGAAATTTATACGCATAAAACTTCCTAATGAGAATTTAAATTTGATATTCATTGTATACCTATGGAAATTTGTGCGAACTCACGAAGGTATCGCGGAGCTATATACTGAATTGGAAAGAGCGTATTATTTATACAAAGTGTAGAGTGTGTTTGATTCAATAAATAGAGATTTAGCTAATCGCTTATACAGTGGAAAGGATGTGGGCCGTCACAAAGAGATCATTCAAATTAGTGAAAGTAGGACCCAACATATTATTTTGGAATTAGAATTATCAAATTTTTAATTATTTCCAATAGTTCTTAATTCCTAATAATTCAGCAAAATTTAAAAAATCAAGCTTACGCTGGCGTAATGCAAGTCCAAAAACAAGAAGAAAGCAACAAGTTTGAAATCACAGTTAAATTAAATTAATTAACAAAATTGAATGACAATATCACAGAAAAACTCACACTATCCCGCATGATCCTAAGTCTAAGGGGTCTAAGGGGTCCAAAAAGTACGTCACGCAAAAATTCACGCCGTAAGTGCGGTGAAAATTCAAAATCATTTTCATGCTTCGGGGCTGAAAATGAGGGCAATTTTTCGAATTTTCTCGGGTTTCCGGCCCTCTGCATGAAAACTCACATGTGCACCTGTTTGGGACGGTTGATTTAAGGCACTTTCGCTTGTAGACCTCACTTCGTTCGGCCTACAATCCGCGAAATTGCCTTAAATCAATCGTCCAAAACAGGTACACAAATGACTATCTCACGCAAGTTTTTATAACGCAGCGTCATTTTCATACAAGAAAGCTTGACATGTATTTTTCGGTTCACTTTTTCGTCGACTCGTACATTTGAAATTCAAATTTTAGGCACACTTACGGCGTAAATTGACACGACTTTGATTGTTCTCTGCGATTTTGGTACAGTCGAGGAAATTTAGATTTCGGGTATTAGTCTTATTTAACCCACACTTTATCCCACAACAATGGAATCCACAAATTTAAATTTAGTTAACACAACGGTCACAATGACGGTGCTGCAGTTACGATTTCAAAATGTGATATAGGGTGGCTAATTAAATTTTGGTTTTAGCTACATTTTCTCTTGGTTTTCAATTATTATATTAGGCTTCTTAATTAAGAGTAAATTTATGCAATATAAACCGTTTGAGTTTGAAAAAAGATGTTTTGTATCAGTGAACGATATAGGAAAGCGTTCAGTACGTCTCAACATACAAAAGAACGTAAAATATAATTGTACATTTAGCCACCCTACGTCCGTCATCGCTTCTATTGTCTTCAAAAACATATTGTGTGCTTGTCATGATATGTATCAGACGTTTGTTTATTTATGTGTCTCATCTAAAATGCTGGCCAGCAAAATTTTGATCATTAAATTTCTTTTGAATTTAATGATCAAAATTTTGCTGGCCAGCATTTTAGATGTGACACATAAATAAACAAACGTTTGATACATATCATGACAAGCACACAATAGGGCAATTCCCGACCCGAGTTTAATTTTTTATACAGGAGTATAAAAGTTTAGAGTTGAAGATTTTGACATTATCGTATAAATGTGATGATTGTTGACTGAAAAATAATTACCTTTTTAGTCGACGGATTTTGATCAAACTAACTGCCAGTGTGTAGCAAATGATGTCAGCATTCCGGTAAACTAATTAGTTTTTCAATTGGACAAATACCTTGTGAGCGATAAGACTTTGAAATCATGAGGTGATCAATATGTAAATTCCGTTTTTCCAAACTCTTATCGCTCGCAAGATAGTTGTCCAATTGAAAAACTAATTAGTTAACCGGACTCCTGAGATCATTTGCTACACACAGGCAGTTTGTTTGCCAAAATTCATGGACTAAAAAGGTAATTATTTTTCAGTCAACAATCATCAAATTTATGCGATAATGTCAAAATCTTAAACTTTAAACTTTTATACTCGAGTATAAAAAATTAAACCCGGGTCGGGAATTGCCCTAATATGTTTTTGAAGACAATAGAAGCGATGACGGACGTAGGGTGGCTAAATGTACAATTATATTTTACGTTCTTTTGTATGTTGAGACGTACTGAACGCTTTCCTATATCGTTCACTGATACAAAACATCTTTTTTCAAACTCAAACGGTTTATATTGCATAAATGTACTCTTAATTTAGAAGCCTGAGGTAATAATTAAAAACCAAGAGAAAATGTAACCAAAACCAAAATTTAGTTTATCCACCCTATATCATATTTTGAAATCGTGACTGCAGCGCCGTCATTGCGACCGCTGAGTTAACTAAATTTAAATTTGTGGATTCCATTGTTGTGGGATAAAGTGTGGGTTAAATAAGATTAATACCTTTGGAAAACCCGAAAACTAAATTTCTTCGACTGTAGTAATAAAGTGACACTAACTGGAGCAAGTTCCTCAACGTAAGATAAGCCAAGATGATTTCGTTCGTATGTATTTGTAGATTGCAGTCAACTCAGCAGCGGCAGTACTTTCATTAACTTCACAGACTCTGATAACGATATTGATGTTTATCTGTTGTTGATTGGAGGAGGTTGAAATCATTGATCAGAATGTTTTTGTCCAGAAAGTTAAGACTGAAGTTCAGTTACGATCGAGGTTACGATTCATTTTAAGTCAGTTAATTCAATTGGGGCTGATTAAAAGACGCTTCTATTGTATAAAGAGGAGATTCAGTGCTATAAGTGCCGTTGTTTATTTATACTGGTTCGTCCTCCTGATGTAATCGTCGGACACATTATTCGTCATTGGATTAGATTCGTCATGGTTAGTTGTGACCGGTTGTATTTATTATTGTTGATGCCACCGCCGCTATTGTTGGGACTTCCACTTCATCATCCCCCTTGGATAACAGCAAAGACGCAATGTCCCCAATGGCGTAAATCATCGCTATAATGGCTATTGCGATGAGCACAAAACCGAACGTAAACAGCTTATTGTCTACCGAATCCCATGATGCTCAATGTATAATTGGGCCTAGGCCTGTCCATTCTAACTATAAATAAATAAATGATTCTGTGCTTCGTTGCGAAGGAACCGATGATGACGTCGATGACTCTGTAGGGTATGCAGCAGGTATATTTGCTGAATTGTCCGGTACAATATTGTAATCTAGCTGCTCTTGCTGAACTGCAATTAGCTCGAATTGTTCTGCTCCGGATGACATTTGTAAATTTGGCGCATCGAGACATCTTGACGGTTCAACAGCAAAATGATCCGATTTAAGCGAATTGGCATCACTTTCATTTGTAGTTGAGGAACGTGGTTGATTACTTTGGGTATCGGATGCCATCGAATCTGAATATGCGTCGCATGTACATCGTGCACATTTTTCGTCAGCCATTTCATCCAAATCCAATTTACACAATTATACATTTACATTTACATATACACCAATGAAAGTATAAACCAGGTATGGTCTATTCATACAAACCGGAGGACATAGCGATTTCATATAAACAAACTCACCTCTCATGGGAGGTGAGTTTCTTTATATGAAATCGCTATGTCCTCCGCTCCATACAACGTTTGACATTCGACCATACCTTGTGTTGACGTTCATTGATTTACACTCAATTTGGTATGAGATGGTGGGGATTATGACAATTGATAATCGTTCATGCATGTACGCAAAGGTTTGCTCTTTACGTTCGTTTGTGTATTTTTCGTCTTTATTTCCTTGACAAACACTACAACAAAAACGAGTTGAAAATGAAAACGAGTTAAAAAAGTTTACTTTTTTGACAATAAAGTGAATCTGCTTCTTACATGTATTAGTAATGCAAAAATGGTATGCAATATTGTCTGAAATCGTGTCCTAAAAAGACAACATTATCTCTTCATTCGAAATAAATAACTATTATTCACACATTTTTCTTGGCTTCAACTGGAAATTTTTCAGAAACATTATTTCCGGGGCCCAACATGATTTTTAGCCCCGTACGAAGTACAAAGGGGCTTATAGGATTACGATGCCGTGTGTAATTGATGGAATTCGAAGCAGACGGCAAGGGCAAAGTGTTTGCCTATGTTCATAGATGACGAATCCGCAATAAAAATTTTGTCTGTCCGTCTGTCCGTCTGTCCGTCACGTCGATATCTTGAGTAAATCAAATCCGATTTCAATTTTTTTTCCCCTGAAAGATAGTCGAAATAGTGAGGCTAAGTTCGAAGATGGGCATATTCGGGTCGGCCCTTCGTGAGTTAGAGCCACCTAAGTGATTTAAGGTCTTTTGGTGATATTTATGGCAAAATTAACGATGGAAATGTAAATGACACGGCAAATGATAGGTATTGTCAATACCAATCCAGGAAAAAAGAGTTTTTTTTAAATCGGGTGAGTGGACCGTGAGTTGAGTTAGGGCCTTAGAAGTGAAATGCTACTAGGGCCCTATGTGTATTTTACATAGAAATCGAGTAATATTCATCCGTTTTTCGTAATTTTTGTTTGATTTGGAAGGTAATCAAAGGCCGAATAGAATGTTGTTGAAAAAAAATTAAATTTGGGTCCTTGGACTGAGGCCACTACTAGGGCCCTATGTGTATTTTACATAGAAATCGAGTAATATTCATCCGTTTTTCGTAATTTTTGTTTCATTTGGAAGGTAATCAAAGGCCGAATAGAATGTTATTAAAAAAAAAAATTTGGGCCCTTGCACTAAGGCCACTACTAGGGCCCTATGTGTATTTTACAGACAACTCGAGTAAATTTCATTCGTTTTTCGTAATTTTGGTTTCATTTGGAAGGTAATCAAAGGCCGAATAGAATGTAGTTGAAATTTTTTTAAATTTGGGTCCTCGGACTGAGGCCGATACTAGGCCCTATGAGTATTTATACTCAAAAAATTAAAATTTTAGGGCAATTTGAAATTTTTGTTTCATTTAAAAGGAGCGTCGTACGGGGCTTCGTAATTGCGCTATGCGCAATTTTTAAGATGTACACATTTCATAATAATTTTACTTTAACTACTTTAACCGGCGCAATAGGCTTACGGTCAAAGTAGAGTGACAGACGCACTAGGGTCACGTACGCACAATAGATATACGGGTTTGTACGGGGCTCAGTCGCAGCAAACGCTCCGACTGTTCTGATGGCTCGTTTTTTTGCATATCTGTTTTGAACGGCTGAATTTAGACATTATTCACAATTTGCACGTAATGAAGCACTGCTTTCTATTTTAGAAAAATTTGAATATCGGACATATTCGATTTATTTCCGCTATGCCCGCACCCTTCGTTGCAAATCGCCAATATTATGTGTATGATTTTGAAAATCACTACACTTTCACATATTAAAGGTGTAACTACCAATGATGAGAAGGCGATCGTATCATGAAATTCACTATACTTTAACATAAGCCTTCGACACACAAACGAGGTGGATAAACGCGTTACCAGCTTATGTCACAGTTTTAAACTATTCATGTGTCAAAGTGGCTAAAACGTGTTTTATTTACCGTGTCAACGCACTTCAAGCAAAAGTGGTAATCTAAATAGGGTACGGAAACTTGACAGTGCTCCATACAAAATTTTACACTGTAAAAAGAGTGGGGATAAAATTTCATACAAAATCACTACAAAGATTTCTCTGGCCATTTAAAGGCTACACTGGTAAGTGATACATCAAATGAAAGGTATTTACAATACCTATCGACAAAAAAAAGTTTATGGAAATTGGATGACCGACTCGTGAGTTAGACCCAACGTTAGACCGTGCGCAATTTTTAAGACATACAAATTTCATAAGAATTTTACTTTACCGACGTTTACGGGTAGACTTACGGTAAGAGTAGGGCGACGGACGAACTAGGGTCACGTGCGCAATAGATGTACGGGTTCGTACGGGGCTCAGTCGCAGCAAACGCTCCGACTGTTCTGACGGCTCGTTTTATTGGTGATCAGGAACATTATGTATCTGTCAGTATACATTTTGTTGTTGTTGTTCTTGTAGATTAATCACACTCGCACACAGTTCATGGAACTTAACGATGATTGTCTCCGGGTGATATTGTCTTTGGTAACCGTCATCGATTTATGTTCATTACTGGAATTGGCACAGATCAGTAACAACACTAGCTTAAAAGAAATCACGACCGAAATATTCAAGCGGAAACACAAAATCTGCAACCTAAATAAAGAAGTAGACTCAATGGATGAAGCAAAACGGCTGTTTACCAACTTTGGACCGCTGATATCAGTTTTAACAGCGAAATATGCTGCTGTAGATAGTACTCCTATACTTAAATTGATAATTCTGTTCTGCAGTGAGACATTGAACACTGCGACATTGAGACACTGCGACATTGAAATCGCTAAAAATTCGGAAATTTTACTTGAAGGATTTCGAGACAAAATCTCACTTCCACGATTTGGAAACTCTTGATAAGACTGAATTCCATGTTGAAGGTGACTCAACGGATTTATTTGCCCACTGTACGTCGTTGATTGCGTTGTTCGTTGATGCCAAAATACCCAAAGAAGCTGTACTCCAACATACATTTCCGAAATTAGAACTTCTCGTCTTATCATGGGAAAGTGAGATGTGTACCAGTTTCATATCGCGTCACAAGAATTTACAATCGTTAGCATTGACGCGTAGAAGTCACTTAGCATTATTACCAGTAATTGTTGATAATTGCCCTGATATGACATTATTGTGGCTGCAGTGCGGTTACAATGTTGAGAACGAAATTGCTGACAATAGCATTTCACGTATGAAAAACTTAAAAGAACTGAGAATTATAGGTAGCCCAAATCCGTTGATATTTATAAGACAGCTAAGTCATTTGTCATTGAATTCAAAAATTTACAAATGCAAAATCTTTAACCTGTTACAGACGGCTGTCATCTGTTATCGACAACGACACTATTAATAAACGACAAGCTATGACTAAAGAGGTCTTATATAGCAAAAAGCATGTTCAAAACAATTGAAGTAAAAGATTTCTGAAATCAATCTCTGAAAATCTTCGATCAAATTAAGTAATAGATCAGATAGTAAAACTGTTATTATGCTTGCCGTCTGTGAATTGAGCCAATTGACCCAGTTGGGTCACCCGTTTAACTAATTTGGAAACTTTGCAATTTCGTCTTCCAACAGATTTTATGATTGATGAAAGAATGTACTCCAGCATCGTACATTCTCGTTAAAAAGCGGACAGCGCCTATTGTGCCCTACGTATTGACTGTAATGAAATTAAAACCACCTTACATTAACTGATTCAGGTGTTGTAGTATTGAAGTTTCACTTTTAGTTGTGTACCTACACTCGCGGAATTTTGAAAACCGACACATTTTCTGTTTCGTGGTTTACTGGTTTTTTGTGAACTTTGCATGTATTTTTGAATGGAGAAATGAGAAACTCAAGTAAAACACAGAAAGAGAAAATGTCTCGGTTTTCGAAATTCCGTGTGTGGATAGCTGAGAATTATATGTTAATAAAACACAGATTAAAATCCTTGAAATTGGGAAGTTTTGTTTTTAATTTGTTACGAGGTTTCATAGTCACCCATATTGGATCCTGTTCGATCACTACTCATTAAGATGCAAAGGTCTCTTCAATTGGTATATCATATCGAGGGCAACATCACTAAAGGGTAGAGCTGTGCGGGCCGGACGGACTCTGAAATTATTTATTTTGGTAACTTTCGGACTTTCAGCGTTAAATCCGGCCCGAGCTCGGTCACTGTCGGACTTTAGACGAAACGTTTTGTCAGGCCCGAAATTTCAATTTTGTCGATTTTTCATAATTTTTCGTTCCAAACGTAGCGTAATTGAAGCATTCACCATTCAATCCGTTACTCAAAATATTTTTCTGATTGTAATTTTTGTAGAGTACTTAACACATTATGCTCTATTTATTTATTTATTTATTTACTCGTATAGGGTTGCCAACAAATTACAAATTCACAGATAAAAACAAACTTACAAAGAAAGAAATATCAGTTCAAAATCACAGTCAACAATTTTTATAAAACGATGTCCAGCCCACTTAGCCATTCCAGTGCAGTGTCGGTTGCATTGAAAAGATCTGCAAAGTCGCCGTCGAATTTTCTGCTTGTGCAGTCCATTACGATGTGATGGATCGTTTGAACATCGCATCCACAGTCACAGGCCGATGAAATACCAGGGTCCCACTTATGCAGTAGCGCGTTGCACCTTCCATGATTGGATCTTATGCGATTCAGTTGTGACCACGTATATCGGGGTAAATCGAGTCCTGGTAGCATTACGGTTGGGTCAGCGATAAAGCCAGAGTTGATTAGGGCTACCTCGTTCCATTGTTCTATTTGACGATTTTAAATAATTTTCGATATCATCGATTAAATATTGGGATGATAATTAATATAGATTCACAAATTCTATGGAAATATTTTTCGCGGGCGGCCCGGAAAAAAGTCGGACTTCGAAA
This sequence comes from Bradysia coprophila, assembly GCF_014529535.1. Taxonomy (NCBI): domain Eukaryota; kingdom Metazoa; phylum Arthropoda; class Insecta; order Diptera; family Sciaridae; genus Bradysia; species Bradysia coprophila. The sequence continues at coordinate 4,772,780 of NW_023503374.1, forward strand.
ATGTGATTCGGGTCGGGCTTCGGGCCTGTCGGATTTCAAAAAGTCATAAGTATGTTCGATTTATTTCCGCTATGCCCCGCACCCTTCGTTGCAAATTGCCAATATCATGTGTGTGATCTTGAAAATCACTATACTTTCACAAATTAAAGGTGTAACTACCAGAGAGATGCTAATATGTCGGCTGTGACGCCGTTTCGACGGATAGAGGTAACATCTGGGCCTTTTCCATACAACGAATGAAATGTCAAAAATGGCTGACTATTTCCAAAATTGGTCGGTTGTTTACAAATTAACTAATTTTTGACTACAATGATTCGAGAAACAGAATATGGAAATACTTTTGCATTGGTGTCAAAATTAACGAAAAGGAATTTATTTGCAGCTACTTTCGTATTATCTTAGATATACGCGTTCAAAATTTGGTGTCCAGAATTGCATTTTTCAATTCGGAAATTGTGCACGAATACTGAATCCGATTTAAAAATAATTGGTTTACGTTCATTCTGATTCTACAAGGATCATGTTAGCAATTTATTTCATTGAAATTGGTGGTTCTGGATGTATTTAAAAAAATCTGTGGTTATGTCTTTTTCAATTTGACAGCTGGTCGCATACGGTTCAATTTTTTTTAAGAAATGGTCGACATATTCCCTCTATCCGTCGAAACGGCGTTCCAGCCGTCATATTAGCATCTCTCTGGTAACTACCGATGATGAGAAGCATTATCTGTGAAGGTGATCGTATCATGAAATTCACTATACTTTAACATAAGCCTTCGACGGTTAAACGCGTTATCAGCTTATGTCACAGCTCTAAACTATTAATGTGTCAAAGTGACCGAAACGTGTTTTATTTATCTTAAAGGCAAAATTAAAAGACAGCGTTTGATATGGGGAATTTCTTAAGTCGAAAAGAAAATCATTCGTTGGAGACATATGTAAGAAATGTTCTTTTATTGTTGATCAGGAACATTACGTACCTGCCAGTATACATTTTGTTGTTGTTGTTCTTGTAGATTTATCACACTCGCACACAGTTCATGGATCTTAACGATGATTGTCTCCGGATGATATTGTCTTTGGTAACCGTCATCGATTTATGTTCATTACTGGAATTGGCACAGATCAGTAGCAACATTCGCTTAAAAGAAATCACGACCGAAATATTCAAGCGGAAACACAAAATCTGTAACCTAAATGAAGAAGTAGGCTACGTGGATGAAGCAAAACGGCTGTTTACCAACTTTGGACCGCTGATATCAGTTTTAACAGCAAAATATGCTGCTGTAGATAGTACTCCTATACTTAAATTGATAATTCTGTTCTGCAGTGAGACATTGAAATCGCTAAAAATTCGGAAATTTTACTTGAAGGATTTCGAGGCAAAATCTCACTTCCACGATTTGGAAACTCTTGATATGACTGAATTCCATGTTGAAGGTGACTCAACGGATTTATTTGCCCACTGTACGTCGTTGATTGCGTTGTTCGTTGATGCCAAAATACCCAAAGAAGCTGTACTCCAACATACATTTCCGAAATTAGAACTTCTCGTCTTATCATGGGAAAGTGAGATGTGTACCAGTTTCATATCGCGTCACAAGAATTTACAATCGTTAGCATTGACGCGTAGAAGTCACTTAGCATTGTTACCAGTAATTGCTGATAATTGCCCTGACATGACAACATTGTGGCTGCAGTGCGGTTACAATGTCGAGAACGAAATTGCTGACAATAGCATTTCACGTATGAAAAACTTAAAAGAACTGAGAATAATAGGTAGCCCAAATCCGTTGATATTTATAAGACAGCTAAGTCAATTGTCATTGAAATTACTCATTGTAGAATTGTCTTATTTTTGCCAAGATATGACATCAGCTCTTACACAGTTGAAATATCTTGAAAGGCTTGGTATTATCAGATGCGAAAATTTTGAAGATGTCAATTCAATTGCTGAATTGCCGCAATTGTCTCAGTTGCAAATACATTTTCTGGAAAATGTTGATTTCGACCTAGTCCATATCGTCGGCCGTTTAAATAATTTGGAACTTTTGCATCTTCGTCTTCCAACGGATTTTGTGATTGACGAAATAATGTACTCCAGAATTATCGATGCTCGATCAAAAGCTCTTCATTGTGCTCTTCATATTGATTGTAATGAAATTAAAACCACCTTCCCGAGTTGCAGTAACTGATTCAGTGTTGCAGTATTGACGTTTCTTAATACTTTAGTTTTTGCCGATATATTTTCACTTTTAGTTTTGTACCTATAGCTGAGAATTATATGTTAATAAAACGCAGATTAAAATCATTGGAACTGGGAAGTTTTGTTTTTAACTTGTGGTTACGACGTTTCACAGCAGTGCCGCACTGGCCCTATGGGCGTTCGGGCGATTCCCGAATGGCTTTTTGATTTTTGTATGGATAAGGGGGAACGAAGGGCCTTTTGAACAATTTCTTCATACAACGTCCGAAGGGCTTTTTTGAGCCAGTCCGGCACTGTTTCACAGTCGTGTATATTGGATCCTGTTCGATCACTACTGATTGAGATGCCAGATGCAGAGGTCTCTTCAATTGGTATATTGATGCGTGCATTAAAAAGATCCAGTACTATGTAAGCATAATTATGTTTCATTTAAAACGTCGAGTACGAAAGACGAATTGAACTTGTCTACAAACGTTTTCATGCAAAACTTGACCTCTTTACCTTACCTTTCGCACGTAATTTTATTTTTGCTTTTGGTAGAGAGAGAGAGAGAGAGAGAGAGAGAGAGAGAGAGTAAAAACTATCCAAATTTCTATTAGATTTAGACAAGTTTTACTTTGTTACCGCTAAGACAATTATTATGTTCAGATCGGATCACGAAATGTTACGTGTTATTGCGTCATGACTCAGTAAACTACACTGAGAAGTGAACGAATCGATGAAAAAATGAACCGAAAAATACATTATGCATATTTTGTGTTGCTGCTGATCTATAATATAAAACACAAACAAGCACCACGCGTCACCTCAGTGCACTATGCTTCACCTCGGTACACCACGCTTCACCTTGGTGCACTATGCTTCACCTCGGTGCACCACGCGTCACCTCGGTGCACCACGCGTCACCTCGGTGCACCATGCGTCACTTCGGTGCATCATGCACCATCTCGGTGCACCACGCATCACCTCTGTGCACTACGGCCTCTGAAGGCCATCCATCCGATGGTGTTTTCCAGAATCGACCTCCGACGCATTACCGGAGCAGATACCCGAGGATGTTTTTCAGAAACGGCCTGCTTGGAATCTGCCGGTAAAGCCTCCGTTGCAGTTTTTCTAAATTGGCCTCTGTCTCAAGCGCACGTATGATTACAAAATTTTTCTAGGCGATTGATTGTATAATTGGACCAACTGAAAAACAGTAAAAAGTTGAAGCAACAACAATCACTCGGAGGATCTAGCTCCAGACACGGTAAATCGAATTTAAACGGAAAATCAAATCTATTCGATTTAAATGCAAAAACACGAACAACGGTTTCAATCGGAGCACCTCAATTAATAACTTTTTTATCAACATTCTGTTCGGTGTTCAATTAGCTAAATGCAAAAAAAATGAAGAAGAAACACTTGGAGTCGCCCAGCCTATCACTCTAAGAACCTTAACACGCGGTCCACTTAGTCTGCTTTACCGAACTTTATTTTCTGGGTTGGTATCGACAACTACAAGACTTATCTTTTTCAACTCTTCTTCTTCTTTTTCAGCCTGTTTCTGTCCACTGCTGGACGTAGGCCTCCCCAATTCTTTTCCATTCCGAACGATTAGTTGCCACTTGTTGCCAATTTGCGCCTGCAATTCTCTTTATACCATTACTCCATCTCTCTGGTGGTCTACCTCTAGGTCGTGTTTTAGGTGGTCTCCAGTTCATGATCTTTTTGGTCCAACGTTCGTCCGTCCTTCTTGCAATATGTCCCGCCCAGCTCCACTTTTAAGATGCTATTCTTTCCATGACATCAACGACTTTTGTTTGTTGTCGAATCCATTGATTTGTCATTCTATCTCTGAGCGTAATTCCAAGCATACTTCGATCCATAGCTCTTTGTGCCACTCTTAATTTATTTTCGGAAGCTTTTGTTAACGTTAACGTTTCCGCTCCATATGTGAGCAAAGGAAGGACACACGTATCGAACACTTTACGTTTCAGACTATTGTTCATTTTGCTTTTGAAAATTAGCCTGAGTTTTCCGAATGCTGCCCATGCAAGACCAATTCTACGTTTTATTTCTGCAGTTTGGTTGTCTAGACTCAACTTCAATTTGTGACCTAGGTACACATAACTGTCGACTCGTTCAATGACAGTATCACCGATTTTAATGTCTCTGTCGTCGTCAATGTTTGTCATGATTTTCGTTTTCGACAAATTCATCTTGAGGCCGACTTTGTTTGACTCCTCATTCAGCTGTTGCAACATAATTTGCGCCTGATCTAGATCAGCTGCCATCAGGGAGATGTCATCTGCGAAACGGAGATTACTCAGGTACTCTCCATTTATGTTGATACCCATTTCACTCCAGTCTAATTTCTTAAAAACACTCTTGAGTCTACTCTGCACTCGTCTAATGAGTCCAATATCGACCATGTTTCCACTGAATCAAAAGCTTTTTCAAAGTCTATGAATATCAAGACCACAGCAATCTTGTATTCATTGCATTTCTCAATTAGCGTTCTCATAACATGTAAGTGGTCGTTTGTGCTGAATCCTGATCTAAATGCAGCTTGTTCAACAGGTTGGTAGAAGTCGAGCTTCTTGGTGTTCCTCTTCGTAACTATTTTCATGAACAACTTGTAGAGTGTTGATAAGAGACTTTGTTATGTCTCCTTTTTTATGCAGCAATGTTATCGCTGCATTTTCCCATGCTTCTGGTACTTCTTCCCATTGAAGACATTGATTAAACAAAGTCGTTATTGCACCCAATAATGAGACGCCACCTAGTTTAATGGCTTCCACTGGAACACCATCTTCACCGGGAGACTTCAACAATACTCAAAAAATCTTAAAACATTTAGGGGGCCAATTTTCATAAAATAACCCAGAATTGTCACTATCTTTCAAGAAAAAAAGATGTTTAAAATCTGATGCGTTTCACATAACTTATCGTATATAGATATGGATACACAGACGTACAACAGAGAAATCGTTTTTGAGCTCCAGTTGTTACGTACTAATCCTATATTCTAAAAAAAAATATTATTTTTCTATTACGCATGATCAAGCTTATATTTTTTGTTGGCTCTAAATTTTTTAACGCCTACCAATGGAAAAGAGGGTCTTTAATTTCAAACAGAAAAATGTAAGACTGAAAATCCAAGCAGTTAATAAATGCCAATAAATCAAATTAACATTAATATAGCCAGTAACCAGCCGGGTAACAGTGCTAGTAACGTAATAACGCGAAAAATTCATTTCAACGCTTCCTTGTAAGAAAATGACCCTGCGTTAGAAAGACTTGCGTGAGCAAGATTTTGAATTTCGACCACACTTTGGCCTGATTGAGACGTCGCTTCGTAACATCTGAATAAAAAATGGGTTCAATCAATTTCTCTCCCTTTTAACTATATTGTCATTCAGATGTTACCTCCATGCGTCGAGGCGGCGTCCCCTTCACCATAATTATCATCTCGTACGAACATGCATACTAATGGAGAAAAATGTAGATCTGGTTGTGGACCATCATGGTTTCATGGTGAAAATTGTTTTAAAGAATGTCTTGGCCAGAAATATGTTAGTCAGATTTATGATTCTTTTTTGTGATCTAATTGTCTCTTACCTGTTGCCCACACTCCACAGTTTCAAAAATATCCACATTATCACACATAACGACGACATGTTTATAGTTATTGATGTCCAGATCTCTAAAACCCAAAGGATCAGCGAAGGTAGCCAAAGAGGTGATGTAGACATGCTCCTCAATTTATTTCTTAAAAAAATCATTTTGGAGTTTTTTACTGGTAGTGGACTTGCGTCACGCTCGCTCACAAACATGCGAACATGATAAAATGCTAATTAAAACCCAACCCCGCTGTCGCTCTAATTTTCAGAATTTATAGCAATTTTACCAAAATATTCCATCGTTTTGTTTCACTCAAATCATTCAAAATTTCAATTTCAATTCATCCACAGTAATCAAATCCAAAGTTTGAATGGCGATTGGGGAAATATGGTCGATACACTGCGAACGCTACATCTATCAAATAATTCATTATTTGACTTACAACACGCAAATGATAACATCGACATACAATCGATTAATGCAACGACGTCTATGCCAATAAAAAGTTTTTCAAAACTTCGGAAACTCGTCTGGCTGGATTTGAGCAAAAACCGTATCAATCACATCGGTCCAAACTACCTACCAAGACTGCTGGTAACACTTGATTTATCGAGAAATATTTTTTCCACAATATCGACGAGTATGTTTGAGCATTTACATGATTTGAAAATACTCTCCATGAAGGATAATTTAATTTCCAAAGTTACTGGCATCGAACTCAAAAATAAATTACGTTTGGAAAAGTTTGATTTGAGCTTAAACAATATCGACGAATTACCAGCGAATTTATTTAATGGCAGCATACACTGTAAAGCCATTAATTTCGATAAAAATTTCATTTCATTTTTGCCGGATAACGTTTTTATGGGACTCGGAACGGTGCACATGGTATTAGCATGGAATTATATCCATACCATTGACGAGAACGCATTTGCGGGTCTCGAGAATACACTGGAGTATTTAGATTTGGAACGAAATAAACTGACTGTAATACCCACATCATTGCTAACATTGGAAAAGATTCGATATCTCTACTTAACATCGAATACCTTATCGACCATTGAATCGTTGCCGAATACACTTCGCGTGCTTTCACTGGCTGGAAATAATTTCACCCATATACCGTTACATTGCCTACAATCGTGCACGGATCTTACCTATTTGAATATGGGCTACAATAAAATTGTGGAAATTCAAGAGAATGGATTCATTGACTGGGGCAACCACTTACAAACATTACTTTTACGAAATAATAAAATTACACGCTTGAATTATGGCACATTTAATGGACTCGACTCAATTAAAGAAATAAGTTTAAGTTTTAACGACATTCATTACGTTCATCCGATGGTCTTTGAGAACATATCCAAAACGCTGAAAATATTGGAATTATCATTTGGTGTGTATCGCGAAGATTTCCCCATAGAACAGTTAAAATGTTTAACCGAATTGATATGGCTGGGGTTGGATAATAATAATCTAAAATTTATATCGGACGAATCCCTAATAACCATGAAGGAATTAACGTACATAAATTTATCATTCAATCGGATAATGATACTGCCACGTAACATTTTTATTACAGACGTTCATAAAAGTCTAATGGATGTGGATTTATCGCACAATCAGATATCCGTTATTTATCCGTATACTTTTGACACTTTGACAAATTTGCAATTTGTGAATTTAGCGTTTAATCGCATTAAAGAATTGGAGAAGCATTCGTTCAACAATTTGCCATATTTACAGTACATCGATTTGGCATACAATAATTTGAAGAATGTCACGGAAAGTGCTCTTACATTCTTGCCATCACTGTTGCACTTGGATTTGATGTTCAATAATATGGAACATTTTACGATGAAACTGTTCAAGCATGTTTCAAACGAATCGTTGCCGCTAACGTTAAACATCAGCAACAATCGTCTATCACACATTGATGGTGAGATAAGCTCATTCCTGTACATCGGTTGTATCGATGCCAGCAATAATTTGCTCACCGACACACAATCATTCAAAAACCTTGGATACGCTCTACGGATTCTGTATCTGAGCGGTAACAACATAACGAATCTAACGAATCATGCTTTCGGCGATCTGGACGTGCTCGAAGTACTGGACCTGTCCGACAATAAAATATCGATTCTGCGGCGTCGCAGTTTCTACGGCCTGTCCAATTTGCAGGAATTGAAATTGAATAACAACGAAATCGAGCAGCTGCAAGTGGAACAATTTTCCAATCTGAGAAAGCTGCGAATATTGGACCTGAGCCACAATAAATTGAAAGCACTGCCACGCGAGGTGTTTCTCAATACACGACTGGAATACCTCAATGTTGCCAATAATCAATTGGGTATATGGCCGGTGGCCTTTTCGGATGTTGGTTTCACGCTGCGAAACATTCAATTCAACGGAAACCAATTGGAATATCTCGACTCGACGATGTTCATCAATACACAATTCATTTTCGAATTGAATCTATCCAAGAATAAATTAACCATTTTACCCGACAACACGTTTACCTTTCTAAACAACCTGACCGACCTCGATTTAAGTTACAATACGATAGTTACCACCAACCTCAAAGAAATACTCAATCACACACCACGAATACGAAAGTTGAATTTGAATGGAATGGGACTGTACAGTATGCCAAACGTAGCAGCGGCTCTGAACTATTTAACCGAATTAGATTTAAGCATGAACTATTTGCAAGACATAAGTCCATTAAATAAATTGAAATTTTTGAGAGTTCTACGAATTGCACAAAATAAATTAACAAATTTAACAAACTTTGGAGATCGACTGCCGCTATCGTTGAGAGTGTTGGATATTTCATGGAATCCGATAAAGAAAACTCAGTTGCACGATTTCGTGCAAATTCGATATTTGGAGGAATTGTACATGGAAAATGTAAAAGTTACCAATTCACTGTTCCTATCCAAATTGCATAATCTGAAAGTTTTACGAATCCATTCATCGTTCAATTTGGGTGATGTAATCGTACGGTTAACTGGCCTACAAAAACTCTACATCGTAATGAACGAATCGACATTGGACGATAATTTTCTGGTTAAATTAATAAATCACACCAAAATCAATTTGCTCGAAATAACTGGGAATCGATTGACAACAATAACGCCGAATGCATTTCACGGATTATCGCATAATCAGAAGCTGCATCTTCGCATAACAAATACACAAATCGCCGAATTTCCACCGGAAATATTTTATACGCTGAAAAATATACCACATTTGAGCATCGATTTATCGTTTAATCGAATTTCGTCATTATCACCAGGTAGGGTTCGTTTGCTACATTATAATTTTGAACATTTTTTTTTCGTTCGTTCGTTTGTTTGATTTAAATAGCATAATAGCAATTATATGTCGAGGAAATTGAATACTTTCCGAATAATTTTAATTTGTTGATTGAATTTATCCGAACAGAAACCCTTAACATCCTCGTTTTTTTTTGACGATTCGATTCAATTAAAATTTATTTTTATTTTATTTTTCGCTCGAATACAACAGACAGCTTTTATCCGACCGTTTCCATTTGGGACGCGGTGGGTACACGTAGCATTATTGGCGGACTGGATTTGCATGGTAATGCATTGCAATGCGATTGTGGACTGGTTTGGTTGGGACATTGGCTGAGACGATGGTTGCGAGAGACAGCACAGATGAATGTTATTTCGAGAGACGAATTGAAGAGAATGCTGTTGGTAAGTACATTGGATTGTTGTTTGTGTGTTTATGTGTTGATTGGAAATTTGAGATGCCGTCATTCGTTAGGATTAACTAAAATCATATTCTACCCTTAAGATGTTCTGCAGTAATTGCAGTCAGTTTACCAACATTTTATTCGTATCCGTAATAGTAAATAGTGTAACTTTTCGGAAACGGCAGCCGTATCGCCATATAACCATTATTGAATCTTTTCCTTCTTTTTCACTGCAAATTATTCGACATAAAATATTTTACTTCAATCGTTTCAACACTTTCGCACTTTTGTGAAAAAAATAATTCCCGGTATCAAAATTGACTGTCCTTAATAAAGCTTTAAAGAACTAAATAGTCCAGATCGATATGTCGAAAAAAATGACTCCGTGCGATCAACGCTGTTAAGAAATTTTCTTTGTCTCATCTTGTTTGCCATAAAAAATTGTGAAACAAATTTTTTTTCCGGAAAATGGAAATGCGTTTTTCCGGAAGGAAAAGCCATTCATATGAAAACTTCAAAGTCGAATATCTCCGAAAACACAATATTTTTTTGAAAAATTTCGTCTGTTCTGGAAAGTGAGGCTCATTGCCGATATTTAATGGAAGAACTTTTTTTTGGAGGAGTCGGAATGTAGTCGGTACAGTCGGTATTAGGGTTCTCCCAAAAAGTGTCCCGGAAAATGCATCAACTTTGTGGCCATTTCCAATTTATTATTCATAAAAGTGGTGTCATTCGAAAGCTACATTCAAGTACTTCTGATTTCAGCAGATGTCTGAATTCTCTCGATAGTTAACATAATAGCATAAGGAAAAACCAGGAAGGAACCAGAAAAATCGTCAGAATTCCCTGCAGTTCTATAGTTCTAGGGTTGGGAAGAAAGTGTACCATGAAGACGTCACTTATTTTTAGGAACTGTCCTCTGGTGACTTCAAACTTGTAAAAAGTTAAAATGTTAGCCGAAAAAATGACCAAAAATGTAAGAAATGTCTAGTGTCTAGACCAAGGAAGTGCTAGAAACGTAGGAATTCGACAATGTTGGATGGGTTACTGCATAAACAGTCACAAAAATAATTTCATCGTGGACAGGGACCAACGAAATAGTTATGTCACACGAAAAAGCTAGCTTTCGTAAATGTAAATTGAATTTTTATAGGTAAAATCGTCAATAACATCCCAAATATGGAATTTTCCATAATCCTTGAACCGAAATCAAGAAGAGGGGTAGTAGTGACAAAATGTATGTGCAAGAAACACTTGAATTAGTATCCCAAATTATAGCATCTTTCCCAGGCCATATCCCAGGCTTCTGAACATGGATCATGGCCGGCCGGCTGAAATCAGAAGTACTTGAACGTAGCTTTCAAATGACATCACTTTTATGAAAAATAAATTGGAAATAGCCAGCGAAAATGGCCTCAAAGTTGATGAATTTTCCGGAACACTTTTTGGGATAAACCTAATACCGACTCCATTCCGACTCCTTCAAAAAAAAGTTTTTTCATGAAATATCGGTAATGAGCCAAACTTACCAGAACAGAAGAAACTTTTCAAAAAAACATTGTATTTTCGGAGATATCAGACTTTGAAGTTTTCATATGAATGGCTTTTCCTGCCGGAAAAACGATTTTCCATTTTTCGGAAAATGTTTTTGTTTCACAACTTTTTATGAGACAAAGAAAATTTCTTAACTACGTAAATCGCACGGAATTACATATCGACATGCACTATAAAGCTGGCGTAATGGTTCGAATCAGATCAAGTAGTTTTGAAAGATACTCTGTTTTTATTCCAACCTATTGGGCTAGGTTTCAAGAAACTTAAAGTTTTCATGTACAATTTTTGAGTCTACCTGCCATTTAGGACGGGACAGGACAGGTATGATCACTATATTACAGCAAGTTGTTTGTAGATTCATCCTTTTTGTTGATAAAATAAAACCAATGAAATTACAAGTAAAATTGAACTGTGAACAGTTATCCCTTCTCATAAGACAAACATCAATAACAAGCATCTTTTACTTCTTTTGATCGAAATGTTTTCGACCGATTGACTCAAAATATATTACTTTAATAGTTTAACCGTATAGTTAGACTACATTTTACTGTAGAAGATCGCAGCAGACGGTCTTAGCTTATTTTTGTCGTCTTTGTCTTTAACAGATGCCATGGCCTTATATGAAACAGCACCAGTCCACTCCGGTTGTAATCACAGACTCCTTTATGTTGTTATTGGCAACTCGCATTAAAAATGGATCTGTTGAACATTTCTTTAATCTAAAATGAACTTGGTTAAAAAAAGAAGAAGAAATATTTGAAACACTCCCACCATACCACGTTCTCGTATTTAACATGATACTGAAAGCTTATACAGATTTCGATGAACTTAAGACTACAATAAATGTGCAGAGATTTACGCAACACCATAAAGGACATGTGAAAATCAAGTTCTCTCTGCTAAATATATTATTATGTGATAATGGATGAACTTTTCCACATCCATACACTGTCTATTTACTGTCTATTATGTACGACCGAAAAGCTTATCCTAAATTAATTGCATAGTCGATTATTTAATGAATTAATAATTGGATAGACAACTTTTCACTGATCCATTGTAATTCGGAGTGATGGGAAGCGGTTTCGAATTTTCCACATTAATTAAAAATGCCTTACATTCGAATAAATATACGCTTCCTATCGGGGTCTTGTCATGGTTGTATGCTCACTTTATGATAGATTATCCGAAATACGCAAATTTCCCTGGGGTGCTGCTGGATAGCAGTTATAGTTTGGTTGTGTTTTAGTTTGGATAATAATACCGATTGTTGTTTAAATTGATTTCATGTAAGATAAATTTTACGTGGAATATTAACATCGAAACCGTTATTGTACGCAGACAGATTGAAAATAGCAACTCCAGCGCTTTTTGTTTGAAATTTATCTTCAAAGTATTTTCGTAAACATTGGTTTTTCAATAAAACGAGTTCATACGCTGATATAATTTGAACGGCTGTATATGGTATAAATACAATGAAATGATTTCACTTTGTAAAATCTATTTAATTATACAGGGGGCAATTGTTGTGCTGACTGCCTAACCACATATATATAACCCATCCATGAATTATAATATATATCATAACAATACTAACAAAGTCATTATTTATTTACGGTGTAATTTTTGTAACTGCCTAGCGTGCGAGGAAAAATACATGCATTGACCAGCTAACAGGCAACGAGCTGCCATTTTTGGAAATATTTCCCGAGGACCTATTATGTCATGCGAGCGCTTTAAGCAGCTTAGCAGTCAATCAACGTGTATCGACAAGTTCCATATGTATAACAATTATTTTGATAAAATTCGTTTTAGTTTTGTTTTAAATAATTTATGTATAGTGTTGGTTTTACAGTGGTTGGTATATTATATAGTCGTATATGGATACGTACGACTCGTAAGTAGTATTTTGTGATTTGAATATATATTTGGTTTTTGTTATTGACGGAATGCGCAAATTTACTTTAACCAATTCTTCCAATTTATGAGAACAATTAGACAAGCAAGTTATCCTCACACAAACACACACCCAAAATCTACTTTCAATTAAACGTTAAGTCCGTTTCTCGTTTAAAATGTTTCAGTTATGATTGATTTTGGTTCTGGGAACAGGAACAAGTATTTTATTCTATTCTTACAACTCTGATGCAATTCGCCTTTTGTTTTTGCGAAAGTTGTTTTAAAACTGTGAAGACATGTCAGAGGAATGTGAGGGTGTTCCTTGATGAACTGAGTTCAAAATAAGTTTTTTTTACATTTTCTTGGATTATATTCGTTCCAATCGTTCCACTTTCGTTTCATCACAAAACTTTGCAAATTGGCAAAAAAAAATTTGTGTGAACGTGCACCATCTGGCGTTGTTACCAGGGCCTATTATGTAGAATTAAATTTGCAAAAATTCCCACAAAATTCTCCACAAATTTGCAAAATTTTTCAAAAAATAACTTCTACACACCTTCAAAGTCAAATTAATTGCTTTATTCACTTTAAATTGAATACAAAAGAACGCAAAGACTTGCAAATTGTGCTGAATTTGTGCAAATTGTGCAAATTTTTGTGAATTTCTGTGAATTTTTGCAAATTTTGCAAATTAATTCTACATAATAAGCCCTGGTTGTTACACTGAAATTTCAATTACCCAACGACCAAGGTAAATATAGTATAGAGGTAAAGCCACATATAAGTGAATCAGACGAGCGGTGGCACGAAAGTTCGATACAAACGCCATCTTCTCCCTTCGGTTGAAACACAAAATGGAATAGAAAAACGGGCCATCTGTTCTGAGAAAACACTAGTGAATCATGGTCTGAATGGCATTACTATCGATAGTATTCGAGTCTATCGACTATATTCGAGGATATCGACTATATTCGAGGATATGACTATATTCTAGTGTATCGACAGAATTCGAGGATAACGACTATATTCGAGGATAACGACTATATTCGAAGATATCGACTATATTCGATGATATCGACTATATTCGAGGATACCGACTATATTCGAGGATATCGACTATATTCGAGAATATCGACTATATTCGAGGATATCGACTATATTCGATGATATCGACTATATTCGAGGATATCGACTATATTCGATGATATCGACTATATTCGAGTATACCGACTATATTCGAGGATATCGACTATATTCGATGATATTGACTATATTCGAGGATACCGACTATATTCGAGGATATCGACTATATTCGAGGATATCGACTATATTCGAGTATACCGACTATATTCGAGGATATCGACTATATTCGATGATATTGACTATATTCGAGGATACCGACTATATTCGAGGATATCGACTATATTCGAGGATATCGACTATATTCGAGGATATCGACTATATTCGAGGATATCGACTATATTCGAGGATATCGACTATATTCGAGAATATCGACTATATTCGAGGATTTATACTATATACGAGTTCGACTGTAATTGGAAGATATAAAAATTGTGGCTAGAACTTGCCCAGAATTCAATAAGTACAACATCGCAAATGCAAATACAATTATGATTTTTAGGGAAATTAGCGCCGCAGGCCGTGAAGAAATAAAAAAAATAAAAAAGCAGGGTCGAGGGGCGGTAGCCCCCGCATAGGAGGTCAAGGGGGAATATCCCCCTTGTGGGGTCTAAGGGGCGGAGCCCCTAGCGGGGTTTGGGGCAGAGCCCCATTAACGTCTGCAAAGTATGAAAAAGCTCGCCGCTTTTAAATTATAAGAAAACAAGTTCGAGACTGACCATAAATATTATGGGTAATTATCAGTGTTTTGTCCTCTTTTTTTCACCGGGGTTATTTTGGTAGTAGTTATTTTGTCTCGTCGATATTTTATTGGGGTTATTTTAACCTAGAGCCCATCCACACTATATCTATCTTGTTAACGACTACATGGGTTATGTATTTGTTTTGTGTAGAAGAAATTATTGTTTCCAAAAGAACTTAAAATTTTAAGCCTAATTTAATAACTAGTCAGTCGCTTAACACCCGTCACTTTAATCTGCTGAACAGTCTGCATTTCGAAAGGCTTACAATATAAAGTTATGGAATCGAATGTTGGGTGTTACGGGACTGTCAAGTCATAGAAGCGGTAAAGAGTTTTGCCCTCGTTTCCCTCGTTTCTCCCGTAATAATTCAAATAATTTGAAGTACCAACAGAATCAAAATAAAAACATTTAAAGGCAACCTGAAGTAATGTTTCGGTCTTCATCTTAAAATCCAACAAGACTGCCCGAAGAAATAAAATGCAAAATATGATTAAGCCAGCAAAACTGTTTCAAATATGTCAAGGAAAATTTAATTTTTCAAAAATATTTCATATCTGAGGTATCACCAAAGAATGTGTTGGTGAGACACTGTGTTGACACTGTGTCCATTCTTGATTATCCATTTGTCTATCAGTCGTTTTCTATTTTTTTTTATGAAGAGGTCGATTCGTATCACTCTTCATAATTCATCAAAATATGAAGCGAACCGAGTGAAAACAGAACTTCCACAGTCCATTGATAATAGTGTAATTTACTCGAAAGTTTCCATTTACAATAGTTGAACGAGTTTAACCAACAAAATGTACAGAAAATTAACTGAATGAAAACTTTGAACGAAAGCTCCAAAGACCATTTCCGTCACAGTAATTTTGATGAATTATTAACGGATGTGCAACATACCCCGATATCCGAGAATTATTTATCGACATCTGAACGTAACAAAATGGTTCAAACTTTGACTGCATTCCATTGTGAGTGGGTTGAGCTAATCTTGACACTCGATCAATAATGGTTATTCCCAATATGAACAGAGATTATAGCCAAAGTCTTAGCGTTTTCATAAGACATTAAAAATACCTCCATCACAAGTAGTGTTCGGTTCATAAACCGCATACGTACAAGTGAAAAAAGAAAATAAATTTACTTTTATTATCAACAAATTTTCATGTTATTGCTCCAATAAAAATGGGTTAAGATGACCTATAAGCGCAGTATACCACCATTTCTCTATAATATAGATTCTCGTCACGATTCTGTATTTTTCCTGTATTTCATGTCGGAGAAACGGAGAATTAAAACGTTTGCTCTTCGTTTCGTCTACGGATTATGCAATCAATGCAGTGAACGTATAAAAACCAATTAAGTTCACTGAGACGACGATAATATTTACAAAATCCAATAATCCGACGATGGACGGATTCTCTTTAAAAAAAAAGACTAAACGTACATCCACACACGTATGAAAGCGGCTCGTGATAAAATTCTCTTGAAGACTTAATTATTGATAGAAGACACTTCTGATCGTAACGCTTTATATAGTTACTTTATGGAGCTAGTTGCAATCCCATGTCTACTGGGCTGGTTGATACAATACTCTTACAGCATGCCTCGGGCATAAAAAATTACGAACATGTTGCCACGTAATTCGTACGGATATAAAAATAAATATTTTGTCAACTCGACAATGGCAGTTGATTAAAAAGCTCTAAAAAAAGAAATTAACTCGAACCAATCTCGCAAAGTCGAAGCAGTTAAATACAAAACATCGGATCGTAATCAGACAATTATATTTACCCTCGAATAAATTCGGTTTTAACGATCGGTTTTATCGGTTTCTCTGCAATAAAATATCGAATTTCAAGTGGAGTTTCAGTCAGTCAATTAATTCACTTCGCATACGGAAAAAATGAGCCGCTAAGAGTTGTGTACAAAGTTGAATATCAACTTTTTTTTCTGAAAAGAAGATTGTGCCATCAAGTGACTTTTTAGCAACTAGCTTCCAAAGGGAAAATTCTCTCGATGTCAGCTACAACTTACCAGTAAATGTCCTAAAGCCGATATAGTTAAACCGTTTCTCCGAATCGATTTTTCTTTAAAATAACAAAACAATGGTAACCGATTAACATTCACAAAAGTTTTCTTCCATTCTTATTCAAATTGACAGAGTTACAAACGGCATGATAAACTTACTAATAGCTGACTACATTATGTATTAACGGGTCGAGCAATATGCTGTGTGTATCTGACTATCGATAATTAATTTTATGCAACTTTAATATCCACCGACGTTATTCAATCAATTCGACGAGTATACAACAACAGACAGGCCAACAAAAAAGAAACGACTCTTCTCCGAAGGAATAATTTAATTTCTATCGGCGTCTGAAAAACAACTTTGAAAACGATAAAACTTTTCGCAATGAAATTTGCTATCAACCATTTGAAAGTTTGAATGAAAATTGCTTCTGCTGCTTACCGTTGTTTTAAATCCGTATACATTTTAAAGAAACTACGTTTCCACTTCAACGAATATTTTCATTATGTATAGCGAAAATGGTGTTTTTTTTGTAAATACAATTGAAATGAGGCAATGATTGAGAGTAGATTGACACAAAACCCAGTCAGAATTTTTGATAAACACAATTAGAATCCATTGAATGAATACGTAAAAACAATAAATAAACTTTAAAACAAATTAAATTATCTAAATTTGCGAGTAGAATTTAAAACAATTGAAAATAAAATAAAATGAAAAACTATTAGGAATTAAGATGAAATGAAAATATATTTATTCCAAAGTAAGAACGTACAACTGTATAAACGAGCAGATCTACTATAAATAAGGCTCTTCTCCATGACTTTTCATTTAAGAACAACAAAAAATATTCATCTAAACTAATGGAACACCCGTTTCGTCCGAAACAAACATAAATAAGGACTGTCGACCGCGAACAATTTTTTTATATAAATAATATATTGATGAGTGATCAAGCTGAGACCCGTCTGTGAGAAGCGGAGGACATGACCACGCAAGGTCAGCCAAAATATTTGGTGTCCAGATTTTAAGATAAATATTGGTGTAAACACATCGTCGTTCGCTGTTTCCAAATTCTATCACAAAAGACAACCGTTGCGACTACACTCATCTCAAAATACTTAGAAATAGTCATACGACTCTCTTCCATTGTAACGTCCCACACGTTTCAAATGTTAGTATGATTCCTATTATAATCGGATTTATTGAGAACAAGTAAAGTGAGATAAATGGCGTAGTATGCACTTGGGCGCTGATCCTCGTGAATTCAAGAATTCGTAACTTGACATTTGTCACCTTAAAGCTAAGAGTGGTCCATACGATTCGTAACTTTTAAGGAGACAACTGTCAAGTTACGAATTCCTAAATTTCAAAATCGGCGCCCATAGTATATGTGTCTAACATGATGTGAGATGTGTAACTGTTGGAATTTTTAAAATACCACCAAAAACACGCATTTTTTGCGTAAAACGTATGAGAAGGGTCCAAAGCTCAAAAAATATTTTCAAAAAGAAAATTTGCATTCGTGACATCAAGTTTTTCTAAGTAAATCGTTTAAATTAGTGATTCAATACAAGTACCACCTCTCGTTGACCAAACCTGCGTTCAATTTGTTGCTTGAATGATTTTATCAATTATTTAAGGATTTTAACGATGTTGCTGTATTTTTAAGGATTTCCATCGAATTTTTAAGGATTTTCTTCCTTAGTTTTAAGGATTTTATCGGATTCTGATTTCATCGATTTTAAGGATTTTCCAAACTCTAATTTTCAAAAAATTTCAAACGAGTTTCAAAGAATTTTCTAAGGATCGTTTTTGGCGTTGACAGAGGATTTTTAGTTTATGCTCCCCTCGAGTACACCTCAGTAAAGTCACCACAAACTCTATTATGTTAAGAGCGCTCACACCTTAGCAAATGTTTAGCCTACATTTGTGCGCAAAAATATTCGTTTTTTGATGATTTCTCTGAACCAAAATCTTTCTTTGAAAAATTAAAATTATTAAAGCATGCAAAAATGTGTTACTTCTAAGGGAAACTTTGGTTTGTGAGTCAAAACTTTACCTACTGGGAGAAAACATTGCAAAATGTGTAATTTACACATTCTGCAAATGTGTCTCCAAGTGGGATAAGTTATCAAACACAAACCAATTTTTCCTTTAAAAGTAACACATTTTTGCATGCTTTAATGGTTTCACTTTTTCAAAAAAAGATTTTAGTTCAGAGAAATCATCAAAAAACGAATATTTTTGCGCACAAATGTAGGCTAAAAATTTGCCAAGGGGTGAGTGCTCTTAAACATTGATTTTGTCAGTGCATGTTTGGCAACTTAAATTACAGATACAATTCGAACTTCGGGTGGTTCGGTCGGCTTTCCGTGGTTATATCCAACGGTTCTCAGAAACGCCTCAATGGAACAGTTTGATTTTTTCCTTAGTGGGTGGGTTACTTGCCAATCACTCATCAATAAAACTAAACAATTTTATTGATGGCCGACAGTCCTCATTTAAGTTTGAGTTTAAGCGAATCGCGTAAAAGAAACTATTGTCCTTTCTGATATTAATATTGTGATAATTTTAACATATCAATTATGATCTAATTATATTTAAAAAACAATTTTATATTTAAGAATTATATTTATAATGAGACACTTAAGTAATTCTATTTAGGTTTTTTTTGTGATTTAATAAGTCAACTTTTGTAATTTAACATCGTAACTTACGAATATAAACAAAAAATAAAAGGAAACAAGTATCACTCGATGTAGGAAAAAGAAAGTTTTTAATCAGTAGAGAGTTTTAACAAAGACAAAAAAAATGGTTAAAGAGTTTTAAGAGACCTATAGTTCATTAAGTAGACAATTTTTAGAAGAAAATGTTTAAACGAACAAAATTAAGTAGTGGAAATCACAATGTAAGTTTTAAAAATGTATTTTACATCAAACGAATAGTGTAACTGCCTCTCTTCCTTTTAAAAACAACCATTTATTATACAGTCTACCAACTTACCGCCATGAAGCATAGGGCAATCAATTACTTTCCTCTTCCAACCATCATAAATCGGACCTAATTTTACCGAGTTGAATCAGTAAAAATCATCGAATATTTTGAATGATTTTAAAATTGAGTTTTTGCGATGGAAGTGTATCCTATTAAGGCCTGAAAATCGGGAAAACATTACCAGAAGTGTTGAAGAAGATTACGATGCTTGGTTTCACCTTTACTTACTAATCGTAAACACATCAGACTAACTGCAGCTACATCTAGCAACGCGAAAGAGACCTAAATGAAACTTGACAGAAGAACAATAGAAAAAATTCTAATTGGGTCTCTTTCGCATCGCTATGTGTAGCTAGAGTAAATCGCCAAGAATAAATTTTTTTCGAAGAACAGATTGTTTTATGGTATACATCACATCGTACAGTATTCAAATTTAAAAATGCAGAATCGTTGACCTGATGCTATTAATATCGTCCCGACAAATCCTCTGTCGATATAATGAGACCATCATTAAAAATGTCTGGCAAAAAATATACAGAAGATCGGATGACCAAGAAAACTGATGAACAACAGTTTGGTTTAGAAATACCGGAAGTAAACCAATATTTTTTAACGTGTCACATGTGTAGTGTATACACATAAATGATCGAAAAGATATTTTCCCAAAAATTTCGTCCATGGGAATCTATGACAACGAATTGAACGACCTAATATTAGAGTAACTCATTGTTCATTGCGAGTTTTCCAGACGTTCAATACATTTACAAGAACTAACCATGAAAATCCAACATTCATAAAGTGACTCATATGTCTACCGAATTGTATTGAAACAAAGCGCCTATTAACAGAAAAAAGATCCTGAACAGCGACAAAATAAAATTTGTTTTCTGAGGTTAGTGACATTAGGTGTGTTATCGTGCAATAGAATATCGATTTGTGTTAACGTTCATGAACTAAATAAACACAAAAAAAACGACAAACTACCAAGGAAGCAAGTTTGGTACACGTACACAAAATCCATAAACAGTAAATATGATCACCGTATCTATGATATGATGCAATCGCAAAAGTTTATCGGCAAAAGTTCTGGTTGATTCTTTATTTCGATTACTTTTAATGATGAAAGCGATGAAGGCAGAAAAAAAACTAATTTAACTTAAAGGCATAAGGAATATAATAAGGATTTTTTTTGTAAAAATATGACAATCATGATGAATATTTAACGATGCTGATATTGAGTTATTATTTGTGTACAAATATAATTGGAAACTAAATAAACTTCTCCAGCAAAACATATCATATCGACATCGGTCTTGGGAAACAAAAATTTTATTCGAAATTAAAAGATCACAGAAGTTTATTTAGAAATCAGAGAAAAATGATAACAGATGGTGAACTGATAACTATTTCCATTCTTAATAAAAAAATATTGTTCCACTACATTCCTCGATTATTGTGAAATTTCACAAAATTGCTGGTTTTACAGTGTAATCTGTTGTTGCTTAATATCAGTGTACTGTTTTGAAAGTCGGAGAAATTGCAAGACGATGTAAAAATCTAGGTTCTGAAAGAATATGTTGCGACACCAATGAAAGTAGCTGATATTTTCCGAAAAAATTTTTAGCACACCGAAAACTGCGTTTTAAAGTTGGTGGAGGTGTCACTAGAAAATTTGGGTGTCACAACCTTCTTTCTGAATCTAGATAATATCAACCGAAATACTTTCAGGATACATGGTGGAACAATTTTTAGTTATGCAAACGGTCACATCGTCATGGTTAAATTTTAATTTAATTTTAGAATTGAATCCTCCATACAAGTCAATAAACTACACTTCATTCATACATAATCCATGTAATAATAATCGAAACTATCTCCACTTCATTTTTTATAGAACAAACTTCCCAATAATCAAGAAAATATTCAAAATTTGAACAAGGTTTGTAATTTCCAGTTAGATAAACCTGATACATTCTGTCCATATATCGAAGAAGTTTTAAAATTTTGATGGCATTTTGAAGTACCATTCCAATATTCCAATGTTTTCATTTCAATTCATTCTAAATGAGAAGCAGACCATATATGAGGGTTCGCAATCGATTTTTTTTGTTAGTCTCCAGAGCTATCATAAATTCCATGAACCGGAAACAACTGAACTTAAGAGATTGATGCATCTCTTATTGACTTCGACAACAAACAAAAAAGAGCCATCAACTCTAGTTGACGTTCTCTTATATAGAAAAATGTTTCCAATACTAGTCAAGTAAAATGTTGTCTGTGGAGTTACTTCAGTATGATGACCTGACAGAGATCACTTGTGATGCCTCAGTTCAAGTCTGAGCTGTGAGCTATAATAGCTCGCTATTGTATCAAACGAAGCTTACAAACTTACTTAGAGGAAATTAAAGAAAATATTAATCGTATCATCCTACACGAAAGAATTAAATTTTTCTGTATCGAATACGGGTGAGGGATTCTTTTGAAAAACAGCCTACCGAAATCGGAGACATTTTCTAGTGAAATTTGTTTAATGTACCGAGAAACGACTTCGACCCTAGAAGCCAAAACCACTTTCAAAAAAAATTCTTCGAAGCTTGTGTGACTGGTGAAAGGTGATGAAAAACGGAAAGCTTGCACTTTTCTTACAAAAATTTCTCCAGTTACACGAGCCATACAGCGTCGAGTGGTGTGTTATTAGAAAGGTAATCACATGTACTATAGAGCCGAATAGTGGTGGTTTTAAAATTCATCCGCACTAAAATATGTGTAGGTAAAGTTTTCAACCGAAGACTTGCACTGTCCTTACAGAAATTTCTCTAGATACACGAAACGTACATGGTCGTGTGGGGTATCATTTGAAAGGTAATTTTATGTACTTTTGGGCCAAACCGGATCTTATGTGGTTTGGACGCATCTACTATGAAATAGAAGTTGAAATTTTTAAATGCCCATATTTCAATGCATATGCATCCAAACCCCATAAGAACCGATAGGGGGCCGTCCATAAAGGACGTCCGCGATTTTTCTGGAATTTTAGACCCCCCTCCCCCCTTGTCCGCACTTTTACACTACACAAATGTATGGCGGTCACACTTTGGCGAACGCCCCCTCACCCCTATAGTGCGGACGTCCTTTATGGACGGCCCTAGTACCTTTCCAATGACATCCCACACGACTATGTACGTTTCTTGTACCTCGTTCTTGCACCTTCTGTAATGGAGAAATTTTTGTAAGAAAATTGCAATTTTTCGGTTTTTGATCTCCTATCACCACACAACCTTCGAAGAACTTTTTTGAAAGTGGTTTTTGCTTCTAGGGCCGAATACCTTTCTAGGTATATATAAGAAAGTCCACTGTAAAATGCGTCCGATTTCAGTAGGCTGTTTTTCAAAAGAATCCCTCGGACCGCAACCTCAAACATTTGTCAATTAATGGAAATTTAAAATGAAAATTGCGAATTAATTGTTGATTTAAGTTCTCAACCGCAGCCAGCTCGAACATTCTATTGTTATTTCCGGTGCAAACTTCGTGTGCAATGCGATAAATCGAGAATGAACTCTCATAACTGGGAAAAAAATGAAAATAATAACATCTCACAACTCAACGCGGATTGTATTTTGTGTAGTAGAAACTTTGCCAGGACAAAGTTTAATCCATTACGATTACGCGACAAGACAGTGAAAGTTTATCGCATAAAATTATTTATGTTTGACGAGATATGTTTTGTTTGTTTTACACAACGTAAATTTGTTTTGTTAACCGGATTTATGATAAACTTGAGAATGCACTCAAAATTGAATTACTTCCTTGAACAAATAATATTGATATGAAGAACTAATTTAAAGTGGAATTGAATGGAACCATTTATACTTCAACCGAAAACGTTAAAATATTAACATCGATTTAAATAGATCAATAATTATATTAAATTAATATAAAACTAAAAATATTTGAGATATTTGATGAAAAAAAAACTTGGGTCTATAAAATCCATTTTATAAATAAAATAAAAAGAAATTCACATAAATTAGTAACAAATCTGCGATACTACTAGAAACAAAATGCAATACTTAGATAAGCACTTTTAATATACCATTTAATTGATAAAATAAAAAGTAAATGAAAAATATGAGAATTAAGAACTTATATTATTAGATTAAATTTATATTAATTAGAAGTTAGACATTTATACGAGCACATCGGCACAATATTTGCATATCTTTTATAAATATATTAGTTTAAAGAAAATGATAAAACTGAAAATTAATAAAAATTTAAGAAAGAAAAACCAAACGAAATAATTGATCTATGAATACTACGTATTCCATCCTTTGACCTGAACACATAGTACGAGTGATTATGCCACTTAGTAAATTCAAGCGAAGCTATAATCACCAGTGACTAAAATACGGACATTTTTTGCGATGCTGATTCGTGAAAGTCTCATCGGATTTCGAATCATAGGAGTGTCAGTTATTTACATGACAAGATATGTTTTATAAGGGGTTTTGTAATATAATATTATGATGTGTTGCCACTTGTAATGCAGTAATGCAGAAAACCATTTGTTTTCGCTAAGCTTATTATAACCCTAGAGAAAACAAGAAAATTGGTTGAAGTCTCAAAAGTAACTAAAAAATCCATTCCAAAACGTTTTCGTGCGCTTGTCGAACCGAGGCTAAGCCGACGTTTCATCTTTATATCCATTGTTGTGTAATAGTATTTTACATGCTACATGCGTCGAAAACCGTACTTTTCATGTTTCAAGCACTACTTTCGACGCCCTCCACATGTAATAGCATTTTTCGCAACAAGTGACGAAAAATAGGACTTTCCATTGCCTTTATTGCGAAAAACGTTGTATACAACTCAACGATAAATGCTTTTTTTAGGCACACGATGTGTATTGTCAATAGAGGTGAGCGGGCTACCCGAAGTTGGCCAAAAGCCCGGCCCGAACCCGATTCAATTTTAACGGGCTTCGGGTTATCGGGTTTCGAAAATTTAGATCGGGTCGGGTTCGGGTTTTAAATTTAAAATCCAAACCCGACCCGAACACTTATAAGTGGAACTATTTAGGCAATTTTGTTTTACTTGGAAGAAAATCAAGAAACCGTTTCAAAATTATTATTTTTTTTGCGTTTTCTAATATTTTCGAAGTTAGCGCGTTTCAATATCTCTCGGGTTAACGGGTTTCAGTATCTGTCGGGTTTCAATTCGGGTCGGGCGCGGGTCGGGTCGGGCTTTGAGAAAACCTCGGCCCGCTCACCTCTATATTGTCACACTCGGCCTGTGGCCTCGAATGATAATATGAACATCTAGTGCCTAAAAAAGCATTCATCACTCGGTTGTATAAATATCTATTACAAAACTAGGGATAAAAAGATGAAAAGCAGACTTTTCGTGTGAATTTTGTTGATCCGAGACGAAGTCGATGTCAATAAACACACGACAACGAGACTTTTCATTTTGATCACGAGTTATGTAATGGATTTTACATGCTGAGGGCTTCGGAAGAAGTGCTTGAAACATGAAAAGTACAGTTTTTGACGCATGTAGCATGTAAAATGCATTACATAAATCTGGATAAAAATGAAAAGTCTCATTTTCGTGTGTTTATTGACCTCGGCTTCGCCTCGGATCAACAAAATTCACACGAAAAGTCTACTTTTCATCTTTTTATCCCTAGTCATGTAAAATACTATTGTTATCTTGCCGCCAGAAAATGCGTCATTATCGTGTAAACGAGAAACAGCTTTTCATATTTTCTGGCCGCAAGACAACAAAGCACCGTAATGTCTCACTGTTACATTTTTTGTTGAGGAGCGTAGGATACAGTCCTCGCCTTCGGCTAGAAACACAACCTTTCCACACACCTCAACAAAAAGTGTCACAGTGAGATAGTAATGTACCAATGTGATCGGAGGCGAAGCCGAGGTGAACAAACACACGAAAACTCTACTTTTCATTTTTATCCCGAGTTATGTAATGGATTTTATCTACCTAGGTGAAATAATAGCAGTGAAAAAGTGTTTTTACTTCGCCGTCGGTCGATAAAATAGCGTATTCACCTCTGTCCAAATGTTTATTTAGACAGAGGCGAATAATCTACTATTACATGCTTTTGAAACCTAAACCAAATTTCTTGTTTTCCCTAGGTGTGTAATAAGCCACTTTCGACCCTAGGGAAAACAAAAGCATAAAATAGTATTTTACATTACTAGGGATAAAAAAATGTAAAGTAGAGTTTTCGTGTGATATGTGTGAATTTTGTTGATCCGAGGCGAAGCCGATCGCTCCAAGTGGTGAACGTTTGTAAAAAGAAACAATCACAACCAAAAAAAGTTTAAAAGAGGTAGAACCTCTAGGAAGTGAGAGGAAACGCATAAAATTGACATTGTAGATTTTTTTCCGGAAACTTCGAAAATTAGCCCATTTTCGAGGATTTTTAATGGCTTGATTTTAAACATCTGTAAACATTTGTCAAAGAAACAATACAAATCAATGAGGTTTGGTTACGGATAAAACCGCCAAGTAATGGTAGGAAACGCATGAATTCGACATTTTAGACTTTTTCCCTGAGTAAATTTCGGAAATGTGTCCATTAATGTGGATTTATGATGTGCCGATACAAAAGTAAAATGCTCCAAATTTCTTACAAGTGGCACAAACTCATGCCACTTCAGAGTAGAGAGCACTTGTAACATGAAACGTCGAATTTTCGACCAATCAAGCAGTGAGTATTATCATTTTCAAGGTATTGTTACAGTCTGTTATCTTGTTATCATGTTGTTAGAATCGCAGAAGTTCCATTCCCGTCATGAACTCTCTCCCGTCATCGAAACTGATAAATCTTTATAGTTGATAGGCAGATACATCGCACCAAACACACTTGAGATCGGTTCCCGTCATAAGTTCCTTTCCCGTCATCGAAGCTGATAACTCTATAATATAACTGGTCGATAAGCAGATATACATTGCACCAAACACACTAAGAATTGAATGTAGGCGGAAAATTGCTGATAAATTTATTTTGGCCTCCGGGCTTTGGGTTTATTGCAAGATTAATTTCCATAAACTTCGCACAAAATTTCCAGCTTGGGTATTTATAATGGCCATTGTAATTGATTGTATGGCTTACACAAAGGACGTGTCCCGAAATAGAGTTTTAGGTGGAATTTTAAAGCGACGAATCATGATGAGGCGATGTTGTTTCAATTTTAAGTGATGTCCAATTTACATACGCAGACTTTGAACGTATTGCATATTTCAACATACAATCCATATTTGCTCGGTGCCAAAATGTTAACTTTATGCAAACTTTAGATGCCTCTGTTGCATAAATCGTTGCATGAATCTCATGTCATAGTTGCACATCTAGAGCTTTATAAAGTACTTTGCACTCGATGTCGTAAATAAACCATTTCATGTTTTACTTGGATATCAAAACTTAGGTCTTTTTTGCGTTAGTGCGATAAATGATTTTCACATATGTAGTCTTGGACTGTCCTTTCAACTTCTTGACCTTATTGTTGATATAGTATATAGTCGAACGATTTTTTGTAGAAGAACCTTTTCAGATAAGCAAAAAGTATATTACCGTTACGCAGTCTTTCAAAAGCATGTAAAATCCATTACATAACGCGGGATAAATAGTTGAGAAGTAGAGTTTTCGTGTGAATTTCGTTGATCCGAGGCGAAGTCGAGGTTAAAAAACACGAACACGAGAGTAAATAACTGTAAAACCATTAAGCTGTTATATCCTATTAACCATTCTGGAAACAGCTGGCCAGTTGAACTTTGCGTTTTACTATTGAATGATGTAGAAGATAGATGAATGTAGCTTTACCTATTTTACTAATTAAAGGTGTCAATGATTCCGTTAGTCGTGTGTTATTTCCTGATTTGTGACGTTTGTTTTCGAACTAGTGCGATGATTTTATTTTGTCGAAAAACAGCGATTATGATTTTTGGCATTCCTACCTACATCAAGAGGTACAATAATACACGCTGCGTTGCCATCAAGCTCGCATACGTTTAGTATTGGCAATCTCACGTTTGAAGCGTTAAACAACACCATTCTTAGTTGTTTCTTATTCAACGTAGCACCATTGTGCTATTTTTGTAGGAATTTTTGCTTTCGAATTGCAAAATTAAGGGCCCTTCGATGTTGTGTTGGAGGAATATTTTGAAGTACTTGATAATTTTATAGCCTAAACGTTAAACAGGTACAAATTCTAGCATTGATGGCAGAGAATAATTATTTTGAAATTGTTGGATCTAGACACTCAGCACACAAAAAAAATGATTCGAGTGCCTCTATATTAGGGGTGTGCGATGGATAAAGGATCGTACTGGCGTAGTCCACAAAAAAGTGTTATCGTCACTAGATGTCAAAAATCGATTTACAAATTTTTGAAAAATTCATTTACAACTTGCGACAAATCATATAAGAGGGATCCTTATGAAAATCCATCTATCAAGATCGGACCTATTTCGTCTGGGATGGAATCAATACATGGTTTGAAAGGTCTTTGCCAGTAGACCTCAAAACAGGCCTCACACAGTCTCGAGCCACACCTGGTTGCTGGTGGAAGATCTCCGAAGTTGGAAAAATAGGGTTTTTTATCCGAATTTTTTGGCCGTTATAAATGATCGGGTCATGCCTAGTTCGATTAGATTCATTGATATATGTCTGCAAAAATTTGCAAGAAAAATTTTCAAAATCTGTGTGAACTTTAGACAGGTCTGGGCTGGTACTGATGACGGTTATTGTGAATCTAACATGCTAGTTGTAACGTACAATATCTAAGCTTTCCATAAATACCTCATTTGCAGTGCTGAAACATATATCAATGAATCTAATCAAACTAGGCATGACCCGAAAGTACTTAAGCTCAGCTTTCGAACGAGCCCACTCTCAACCGGAACTATCATTTATAACGGCCAAAAAATTCGGATAAAAAACCCTATTTTTCCAACTTCGGAGATCTTCCACCAGCAACCAGGTGTGGCTCGAGACTATTTGAGGCCTGTTTTAAGGTCTACTGGCAAAGACCTTTCAAACCATGTATATATCCATCCCAGACGAAATGGGTCCGATTTTGATAGGTGGATTTTCAAAAGAATCCCTCATAAGCTAAATTTTCGAGTTTTCGGCCTCCCACATATTTCGACCTCTACCAAAAAACTTCTTTCGGATTTTTGCAGGCTGTATCAGTCCTATTCTACTAATTGGAGTCCAATGCAACAGAAAAAAATAAAATCCGGAAGCAATTTGTCGGAAAAGTATTCTTCGTGAGTCGTCAAAGTTCGCCGACTATGAAATTGAGTGAATCTTGAACTTGCAAATTCGTAAATTCATCAGGAAAATGATTCAATTTTTGCTCAAGTTGGCATAAATTCTTGGCAATGTTGTAGGCTATCTAGAACAAGAAAGTTTTTGAAAATCTTCTGAGAAACGTTTGTGTCATGAGTGTTTGTTTGGCCTAAAGTTGGGGAAAAATTACAACATTCCCAAGAACTTAAGCCCATTTAAGCAAAAATTGAATCATTCTCCTGATGAATTTACGAATTTTCAAGTTCAAGATTCACTCAATTTCATAGTTGACGAACTTTGACGACTCACGAAGAAGACTTTTCCGCCAAAATTCTTCCGGATTTTACTTTTTTCTGTTGCATTGGACTCCAATTAGTAGAATAGGACTGGTAATGCCTGCAAAAATATCAAAGAATTTTTTTGGAAGATGTCGAAATATGTGGGAGGCCGAAAACTCGAAATTTTAGCTATGATTTGTCGCAAGCCGTAAATGAATAAAAAAAAAATTAAATCGATTTTTGACATCTAGTGATGATACCAATTTTTTGTGGACTACGCCAGTCTCGATCCTTTATCCATCGCACACCCCTACTCAATATTTTGTCTTCAATTACACCATTGAGCTGTATCAACATACGCAACAATATTTAAAATGTTTGAAGAGTTACACTGATGACCGAATTGGACGACGTGACGTTGTTCAATTTTACTAGAGTACATAATGGAATTGTTTTTAGTCTCAGCATGAAAGAGAGTTTAATCTAACATCCGTTGATGATACTTCGACAAAATCCTTTTTCAAAATATACCAGGCAAATTACACACTATAAACAATTTCCAAAATTGAATCAGACTGATAAGCGTCGAAAAATTGTGTAATACATCTCGAGGGGGAGATTACTTAGCTGATTAACCAATGATAAACAGTGGTAATAACAAATGTTAATCAGCTAAGTGCCTTTACATTACATCTAACTGGTCACCTGTACCATGCAGCCGAAAATGCAAAATAGAATTAACTACCGTTCGACTCTTCGATAAAACTTGTGGTCAAAATATTGATCGTGTCCTTTAGTAGCATTTATGGAACCTTTAGAACCTTCTAATCCAATTATACCCGTACATGTACAAGATCGGCAAAATCGAATAAAACATTGTTGCTGTTCTGTTGGTCGACAACAATTATAATTTTGCAAAACGAAACGAATCGGTGGGATTTTCATATCAAATTCATTTAGAGGCCCATTTATCATTTAGTTGTCTTGCGGACTAGTAAAAATAATGATTAGCAAGTTTCACTCAGTATTATCTTTGTTGTTTTGTTTACCTTTGTTCGATTTGTTGCTATCTATGATCAACGAAAGCAGATTTGGCTTCTCTAAACTCAGCTGCCTCGTCAGCTGCTAATGTAACTTCTTAAAATGTATTCTATGTCTACAACTTATCTAGGTTTGATACACCAACATACCTATAACTATCAAAGTTTCTAATCTCTGGTCTTCCTTTCTTTAGTATACAAATTTGGACTTATGAGAGACCTTTGATTAAAAGTAGGCATCTTAGTAGTAGTAGTAGTAGAGGCAAAAGTAGACATCTAGATATCTAAATGTATATAAAACATATAGAAAGTTAAGTATGGTTTACACTTACAAAAAAACCACTCCGTTTTGCCTCGTTTAACCAAACCACGCACCTTTTCTATTGTTTAAAGAGTAACTGGAGTGCTTTTTTCTGAACCTGTTACAGACGGTAGTCACCTGTTATCAACAACGACAACAATAATAAACGACAAGCTCTGACTAATCAGGTCTTATATAGCAAAAAACATGTTCAAAACAAATGAAGTAAAAGATTTCTGAAATCAATCACTAAAATTAATCGATCAAATGAAGTAATAGACCAGAAAATATAACTGCTGATATTTTTGCCGTCTGTGACAGGTTAAGTGAAATGAAGCCTTATTTTAGGGTCGAGTGGTAGTCACTACGCCATTGTTGATCAGAGTGAATTGAATTGCGTGAATTTCATCGAGTCTTTTTCCTCGTGAGTCTTCTTTATCTGTTTTCCTCGTGCAGATCTTTGCAATGCAAAGTTTGCAACTCTCCTAAGATGTACAACCTTGATAATAAACGAGACAACTTTGACCCTATCTGCGACATATCTTCATCTATTCTACAATTAGAATGTCCATTCGCTGATGATCTATCATTTTCCGATATCGAAACAAAGTTTATTTAATGCGAAAAAAGTTAAATTTTATTCAAAAATCTTAGACCAAAGCTAAAACAAATCAACTTTGCCCCGAAAAAAAGTCAAGAGACAAGTGGTTGAGAAGTGAACTCGATATTACATTTATGTAATGGTAACATCTGAAAGAAACAGAAAGAAAGAACGTTTATTCAACTGTCTGAGTTGTACGAATCACAAACAGCCTTACCAGCACAACCACGGAAGGTTTCTTGAGGTCCGCATCCCAATCCTATAATTCGAATAAAATAAGTTCAAAAATTACACATTTGGCGTGTCAATAATAGATCGTATGAATGTTACCTGATACTCCTGGTGCACAGGCTCCGCCAGTTCCCCAGTTGTTTCCTAATGTTGAAAAGATTAATTATAGTTTCACTTTACAAAATATTTCATCGGACTACTCATTCCCTCGAGTAGAAATTTTACATCAGAATATCAGAAACGTTTCAGTTTGAGATTCCCTACTTCACCATCAGTACGACAATGCTTACCGGCTCTGTAATTCCATTGCATAACACAACGAGCACATCGAACATTAGCTGGAAGTCTGAATTGTTGGCTGTATGTGCGTGGTCCATCAACATTCACTCGGGAACCACCTCCATCAGCTCGTTGCAAAAGATGTTGGTTGAAGCAAGCTTGAGTTTCTCCACCATTCATTGGACTGGTACACAATCTGAATTCCATGAATCCAGCATGAGCAGCTGTCAGTTGTACTTCGATGTTGATGGTCTAAACATTACAGAGGACGTAATAATTTTAAAATTTGAATGTCATTTGTGGGTCAGTAATTTTCTTACCTGTCCGGCGGTGTATCTTCCAGTGATAATTCCTGGTTTTATAAATTTTGTTATTTTACGTTCACGCACAAGTATCATATGACAAAAAATCTACCTCTATCCCATCGGCCTCCAACTTCGTTGTCTCTTGGTCTACCTTGTCCAATTGGGTCACCACAGACACCGCAGTTGTTTCCTTATTGGTTTAAAGATAAAATCATAAGAAACACCATCACAGCATAGGAACAACTAATGAGTTAATACCAGGGTTATCAGGTTGATGTGCTGCACCGCACCATAGTTGGATATCATCCCAATTTTGTGGTGGATTATGCGACGCAAAAGCTGGATCTCTCCAGACTGATCTGTGAAAAGGTGAAATTTCAACAAAGAGAACCACACGGAATTCTTGAGATGTGTTCACTTCAGAGACTTCTTGTTCTTCACCAGACTTATTTAATTCCGGCGAGAATGGGGTGGGTAGTAATGAAATTAGTCTCAAAATTTTGCAACTTACGATCGACTTATTGGTCTCCAGAGACGTCCATGTGAATGTACGCTCACGACAGCCAAAACAACTAAAAGCAATATTTTGTACATTTTTGAATTCGGACACAATCGAAGCAAAACTGTTGCGAAAAGGAACAGATTCCGTTGTTTTTATATAAAAAATGTTGTGTTGTCGTGATGTTTCTTATTTTTTATCAAATATTTGTTTTTAACAAAATATTATTATAGGCGCTACTTGATCTGATACAATGTTATCAATACGAAATGATTGCGAATTTGTTTTCCGTATCAGCATCTCGAAAGATATTGGGATCAACGTTTTGACACCAGTGAATTAATCGAGATATCAAATAATTATTTCTTTTTATTCACACTTTATGGGTGTAACCGAGCCTTTGATATGAATATGATGAACATATTTAGATGGGTAATGCCTGATGAATCGGTGGGACGAAAGGAATTTTCCCCCCATACGTATGCACCAACACACTCTAACGTATTAAAAATGTACTCCAGAATAGCCAGCCATATACTATCATCCAAATCGTCATTTCATTTAAACATCAATTGCCAAAAGACTAGAAAAATTTTCTGCAGACTCAAATATCTCAGATGAAAAGCGAACTTTTCTATCCGTTTTCATACACAAGAGGAAAATCATGTTATCATCTATGAGAAGAGGAAAATCGAAGTACTCTTACAAATACATTATTTTTAATATCGCTCCTCAAAATCTAGTCCTTCAAAATAAAATTAACCGAATTTTTAACGTTTTCAATTTTTAATCGATATAAAAGTTAAACGGAGTGACTAATTGCACCCGGGTGCAAATAGCCACACAACACAGAGCTTGCTATTTGTACCCGGGTACAAATAGCCAAACAACACGGCAGTTGCTATTTGTACCCAGGTGTAAATAGCCAAACAACACGGCAGTTGCTATTTGTATATAGTTGTGCATAGCTGTTCATGCAAGAAATTAAACAAAGTTGCATCATTTGCACAAAGTTGCAGCCGGCGGCCATTATGTTAGGACACTGGAAACAGTACTGACGCTTCTAATTTATTATTACCTTTTAAACAAAAAACATTTATTAAATGCGGTCAAAGTTTACTCGAGATATTGACAAAATACTACACGTTTACTGTACGGCCGAGTAGCCGGATATGAGCTCACTCCAAGAAACCTAGCTCACGCTATGGTGAACTGAATTTCATAAACTTTTTTTTCCTTGATTGATGCGGTCAATACCTGTCTAGGAAAGTAAAAGTTGTGGAAACCCTTTAAATTTGGCTGACCTACAAGTAAAAACTGCTTGCCGCTCTTTACCTTGTTCACATCAAGTGCTCTACATCATGTGTCGGTCATCCAAATTCCATAAACTTTCTTTTTGTCGATTGGTGGTCGTTATTGCGGTCGTTAACTTTATTTTTTGTAAATCTATTCAAAATAGCCACATAACACAGCAGATGCTATTCGTACCCAAATTTAAAAAAAAAAATAGAACTTAATTTGGCGCGCGCCCGGATGCGCTATTTGTACCATCGGCCAAAGTTAAATCTTAGCAAAAAATGGTTCTACGGTAGATCTCAAAACGTTACTTCTCTTTTTACATCTGACAAAAAAAAACAAATGCCTGCAGATGTAGGAGGGTTAATTCACGTTATAAAAAAGACGGTTCATTTTTGACGCATTTCCATTCTCTTCCATTTTCTTTTAAATTAAAGCGAGATTTTTTTTCAACCTCCAACCAATTGAGATTCGTTACACTTAAAAGAAAAGACCAGAAGTTTAGAAAATGAGTCTCAGAGTTTCTCTGTCCACCTACCGTCTTTAGCAATTCCTGTTCTGATATATTACCAAATAGAAACTATAAACTTCATAAAAAACTAATGATTTTCACACATCATCCTCGTATCACATACCACAAAGAGGAGACGAAATTTTGTTTAAATCCTGTACTGTACTCCGAAGTTTCAATGTTTCTATGGCATGTAAATATCTCAGATTAAGTCAAATTAAAGTGAACTGTACACTGTCGTGGATTAAAGCATTATGTTGCATTATATCATTCATTTAGCAAAAATCCATCAGTGTCAATTAAAATCCAATGCCAATTTAGAAATTAATTTCGTTGTTACATCCTATTTTGGAGCAGGCTTTACTTGCTACGTCTCAGTGTGATAAACAGAAGACAACAAAATCTCTGAATAAAACAAATGATAATGCCAATGAGAACCATTACTATACGTGTCAAGCTTTAAATATGAAATTGAAATTGCCAATGACACATAAATATATAGACTGGATCTACGTAGTCAAAACGGTGAAGGCAAAATAAACCGATCTGTACGTACAGTAACGTATGTTTATAGTACTTACACACTCTAACATATACATTTCGTACCTTACTTTCCCATCACTTTGTGAATGAATCTATGACACATATTAGGGACTGTTCACATATGACGTCACGCTATTTTATCGAATTTTCGACACCCCCTCCCCCCTTGTCACGCTGTGTCATATTCACGCTACCCCCCCTAAGAATTACGTCACGTTTCGTTTCGAGTACTCCCCCCTTCAAAAAAATTGAAGTTGCATATAAAATGTGAATCGTTTTAAACAACAACATGCCTAAGTTAGTGTACGACCGTTGCTGACGGATCTATAAAAATTTTCTGTTTTAATTTGTGCAGAGAAATGACTAATTAAACTTAATACTAGTCGATTCTTACTTCTTTTAAACGTGACGTAACGGTTCGCGTAACCCTCCACCCGTCTTCTCTCGTCACGTTTTGCAAGAAACCCAACTATCCCCTTATAGCTTGACGTCATATGTGAACAGCCCCTTAGGAGTCAATTCGCCAAAACTTTAAACAGCTTATATGGATTCAAGCCGACAGCGATCCAATCGATCCAATCAGGCCGAACATCGGCGTTTGTTGGTCAATAATATTCAGCTCAGTGACCTTCATAAACGTCCACAATTTGACATTATTCACATCTCGCATGTTGGAGTAATTAATAAAAAACCTCGATTGGTTCGCCGTCGTCTTGAATCCCGACTGTTCAACGTTTTAGCAAATTCACTCTTAGAGAATATTCACACAATAACGATAAAACCACCATCGACATCCGTCTGTCTGTGGGTTCTCTAACTTGAGTAAAACGCATCCAATTTTGATTTTTTTTTTGTTAATCCGTTTGTTAATGTCAAAAGACAGGCTAAGTTCGAAGATGAGTGATTTTGGATCGACCGCTCCCGAGCTGGGGCCCAATAAGTTTTAGGGTTTTTCGAAGATATCTCTCCGGACATTTAAATGCTACACTTGTAAGTAATACGTCAAATAAAAGGTATTTACAATACCAATCGACAAAAAAAAGTTTATGGAAATCGGATGACCGACTCGTGAGTTAGACCCCTTGGTGTGGCACAGGGAAACAAGCAGTTTTTGCTTGTAGGTCGGCCACATTTCAACATATTTCGTCTGTTTTAGCTTTATTAGATAGGTATTGACCGTACCAATCAGGGAAAAAAAGTTTATGAAATTATGTTCACCGGGGCGTGAGCTGGGTCTCTTGGAGTGAGGTCTTATCTGGCTACTCGGCTGTACAGTGAACGTGGAGAATTTTGTCAATATCTCGAGTAAATTTTGACCGAATTTCATGATTTTTTTTTTGTTTGAAAGGTATTAACGAATGTAAAGCGTCGGTACTATTTCCGGTCCCCTAACAAAATGACTGCCGGCGGCCATATTGTATTTTAGTAATAGTGATATAAAGTGGGAAAAATTGTACTTAGAGAGT
Organism: Bradysia coprophila; assembly: GCF_014529535.1. NCBI lineage: Eukaryota > Metazoa > Arthropoda > Insecta > Diptera > Sciaridae > Bradysia > Bradysia coprophila. The sequence continues at coordinate 4,809,355 of NW_023503374.1, forward strand.
TTCTGTTAACGTAGAAGTAATTGGTTATATGTGTGGGATGCTTCAGGAATTCCATATATGGACATCTATATATAACTATATACAGCTACATTGAACTATATACAGCTATATCGAGCTATATACAGGGATATAGACTCTATATTATAGCATATTCATATGTGAAATGTTTATTTATAGGAAAATATAGGTAAATATAGCGGTATATAGCTAGTTTAAATAGGAATTTATGAAATTTGACTTCGGACGGGGCTGTCGATATTGTCTCCGTTAATCTATCGAGTAACGGGTCTGGTAAAAAAAATTAGTTTGTGTGTCCGCTGCTCGAGATCTGCTGATAATAGATATAATACTATTTCAATAATTTAGTAGTATATACTCCTTTGTGTTGCAATACTGCAGTATTATTTACTCTATATAATATAATATACAGTTTGTGTGTCCGCATCTTCACCTCTGGGTCCGGTCAGTTTGTGTTAGATACTTGCTGTATCTAAATTACAGTACTTCGGTATTATACTCTATATACTCTATATACTATAATATATAGTTTGTGTGTCCGCACATTCACCCCTGGGCACGGAGAGTTTGTGTGTCCGCAGCCGAGAACTTCTGTTACGTTATATTACACTTGCTGTTTATATATTGCAGTACTGCAGTATTATATACTATACTTCCTAATACACAGCAGTACTATAGTACAACAATACTTTATATATTATAATAAATAGTTTGTGTGTCCGCACCCGTCCCAGGGGCCAGCTGAGTTTGTGTGTCCGCTGGCCTCGGAGGGGTCATTTTCAAGAAACGGCTTCTGATGGGTCAGCCTGTAGGACGTCCGAGGCCGTTTTTCAAAAACGGCTTCCGATGTGTCAGCTGGAAGGACCTCCGAGGCCGTTTTTCAAATATGGCTTCCGATGGGTCAGCTGGGAGGACCTCTGATGCCATTTTACAAATATGGCCTCCGAGGGGTCAGCCGGTAGGACCTACACCTATAAAAAAAATATTTGCGTATGGTAACTCTGCTGTTCATTTTACAACATAGCTGAACATTAGTTTTCAGTATATCTGTATATTCTACGTAATTGTTGAATGTTGAACGGAATGACAGTACTATGTCCAGCTAAGATGTACTACTGCACTGTTAAGTTACCAAATGTACTTGTCGCGAATTTGTACAGCAGAGCAGTACATGATTTGTGACAGATCCAAAGTACTATTGAGATGTAAAATGTACAATATAGCTGAACGAATGACAGTTTGAATGTAAGTCGAGGTAGCTGAACGAATGACAGTTTGAATAATTCAAATTGAATGTAAGTCGTGGAAACTTCCATAATATCAAGACTAAAAACTGCATGAAATTTCAAGACAATTCTAGATTTATTCGTAATTCATAAATTCAACGGTGAATAAATGAACTGGAATAATGAAAGATCATGATTTTTTTAGTGTAATTGACGGTAAAAGCTGTCGTTGTAGATAGCAGATTTTCTGATGCCTATACTCTCATCTTTTAACCTTCCGGATATCAATTTAAAGCATTTCATATTCCTTATGCGATGGAATCTTTGATGAAATCACATCAAAAAAAATTAATACTAACTATTTTCAGGGTCGGTAAAATTTCTATTAAAGTACGCTAAATGTAGAAACCAGATTTTATGTAAATAAGACGGATTATGTGCAACTGAAGTTTTATTAACGCACCGAGTTATACATTAATAACTATTTTCGTAAACAAATTATAGATTTTTTCCAAGCAACGGTTTCGCCGAACAAAATGATCCAAGCACGAACCGACTATTATTCAAACGTAACCTCACTTAAGTTTCGTTAAATGTTTCGTTCATTCATTCATGTGTATGAATTTTTTTTAACGTGGATGGCCAACGCACTGCTCCTAGCATGAACACTACTTTGACAAATGTCCAATTTGAGGCTTTTGTGATGAGAGCTACCGCTTAAGATTGATTGTAATTGTGTGTTTTAACTCATACAACGAAAACAAGTCATCTATCTTTACGATAGAAACGCAGTGCCTACTGTGACTTCATTAGCCTCCAAATATTTCTTATGTTCATGCTAGGAGCAGTGCGATGGGATGGCATTTCTTGACGTGGATGACATTTCAATCGACTATGAAGATGATCTATATATAAACATAACCTAAGTATTTTTTTGTGTTACTACTGACATTTTCATTCTTAGTAATATTGATGTTATAGTCTTATGGACGATAATAAATTATTTTAGTAATACTTCTCGCTCAGTGATTTGTGTCCACCACTAAATACGTCGAAAATTAAGCCGACGATAGTCCTGTTTTCTTGTTGATCAATAAAATAATTGTAAATGACGATAAATTCTATTTTGGATATCAACAACTTAATACAATCCGTTTTATCAAGAGGCTTTAAAAGGCTTTAAAAGTTGTTGTGAGGAATTCTTTTGAAAATCCACCTATCCAAATCGGACCCATTTCGTCTATGATTGATATATACACTGATAAAAAAGATTTTGGCGGTGTACTTCGGATATGTATGATATACTTCTGTTATGCATAGTATGCGTCGGGTATGTGTGGCAAACCTGTCGTCTGTAAGTTTACGTACGATATGTGTGCCATACATCTCACGCGTGTAGTCGACGTAGGACATGTGTAAAATTTTGGTATGTGTAACTTCATCGCAAAATTACCTCATACGCCCAACACGTTTGAGAAAAGCACACGTTTAGGATGTTTGTATACGCATGGTAAGTATGATGTCAAAAGATCGTACTTGTTGTGCGTTAACATTCGTACACTGTGCATTTTATATTAATAGCAACTATGTCAAGTTCTTTACGTACATGAGATGAATGTATCTGTATCAGGATTTTAGGATTCACTTAAAAACAGAAATATTAAATTCAGTCATTTAAATTTCAAAACGTTTTATTCCCTGAGTTCCAATCTCATACTGTTGAAATATCGAAATATTACGCAAAAAGAAGAAGAAGGAATTACGATTACGATTCTCGATATTAGGTCATTGTCATATACCATAGTTCTAATTAGAATAAAAAAAAATATTTTCAAAGTTTCATATGTGTGTCATGTAAGTAAACGTATAGCATGTATAAGTACTTTGTGTGCAAACGTGCTCCACGTTTACCTACTTCTACCAACGCTTCACAATACAACTATCAATGTAGTATGTCTTAATTGCAACATTGGTTGAAGCGCCGCTTTGAGATCAAGAGGTCCCCAGTTCAAACCCAGCACCAAACATGGAGAAAATTTGTATCTAAGAAAAAGTTACGATATAAATGAATAAAAACACGAAAAATAAAAAAATTAAAATTAAAAAGAACGAAATTTGACGAAATAATGTACATCAAAATTTCATTTTATTTCGGATACCAGAGCAAACGTACTGGACGTTTACTGACGCAGTGCACGTGTACTAAACGTTCCCGAAGTTCGATCCAAAAATATCAAAAATAGCGCGTTAACTTTTCTATCAGTGTACATTCGTTTTAAAGGTTGCCCTTAGATCTCAAAACAGGCTTCAGATAGTCTCTAGTCACTTTTGGTTGCTAGTGGCTGACCTTAGAAGGTCGAAAAAGGATGTTTTTCGGACTCATTTTACGGCTGCTAAATGTGAGCGATCCGGGTGGGAGTGTGCTCGTTGGAAAGCTGAAGTCAAGTACTTTCAGGGCATGTCTAGTTTGGACTAAGTTCGGACAATCAGTTTCAAAAAATGAAAACTACTAATCGAAAAAACATATTTTTCGAAGAAAATCAAATTTTCTGGTATTTCTCAATTATTTTCGATATTTAGACATTACATTACAGCACAACAGTATAAGAATATGAGAACTTTTGAAGTTCAATTTCACAATACTGCTCAGCTGAACATTAATGTTCAGAAAAACAGTACTATGGAGAGGTACGCTATTATAAGATCTCTTTGACATAATGTTTGCCAAACCCAAGTTCTGAGTTGGCGCATGAGTAAGGTGGTGGACTAGAGTGTCGAAGGTCATGAGTTCTAGCCGCAGTGGGCGCCAATTTTTTTTTTTTTCAATTTGTTTATCTAATTTAACGTACTACATAATATAACAATGAAAAATGGTGGATTTTGACTATATTTTCTGTACAATTTTTAATTTTGGATCAGGCAATCAACGTTCGCTCAACTGTACATTTATACAGCTGTGCTGTAAATATTACTGCTACGTTAACATAATGTACTTGTCGCGAATTTGTACAGTACATTCGTACAAAGACTACAGTTGAGCTGGACAAGATTTGTTTAGGTATACGAGGGCATTTTCAAAAAACAGCTTCTGATGGGTCATCCTGTACGACGTCCGAGGCTGTTTTTCAAAAACGGCCTCCGATGTGTCAGCTGGAAGGACCTCTGAGGTCGCTTTCAAATATGGCTTCCGATGTGTCAGCTGGGAGGACCTCTGATGCCATTTTGGTTAAAGTGTCGCCCGGAGAACGACTTCGGAAAATACCGAAGAAGCACAATTTGATATAAAATTCCCTTGACTGAAAGTCATAGGTCTTACGGATGATAAACACTCTAAAATGTTTGTCTCACTTTGTTCATTCCTTGATAACACGATAACTCGATTAATTCTCAATGGATTTCCAAAAACTTTTTTTTATTCGACGGGGAATTAAATTCCTGAGGTTAAGTTCGAAGATGGGCTATAACGGACGGGTGATCTCTGAGATCTTCCTAAAAGAATTGTTGTCTTGTCGCTTGACAACACGATAACTCGAGTAATTTTCAATGGATTTCCAAAAACTTTTTTTTGTTCGACGGGGAATAACATTCCTGAGGTTAAGTTCGAAGATGGGCTATAACGGGCGGGAGATCTCTGAGATATTCTTAAAACAATTTTTGTCTTGTCGCTTGATAACACGATAACTTGAGCAATCCTCAACGGATTTCCAAGAACTTTTTTTTATTCGACGGGGAATTAAGTTCGAAGATGGGCTGCAACGAACAAGTGATCTCACAGATATTCCCAAAAAAGTTTTCCTCTCGTCGCTTGATAACACAATAAATTAAGTAATCCGCAACGGATTTCAAAAAAAAAAAAAAAAATAACCAGATTATCTGTCTATATAATAGTCATAGAGGTTGACTACCTAGAGGAATTATGCCCCGAAATTCATTGAAAAATTATATCACACACACCGCTAACACGAAAACGTCAACTTTGCTTTATTTTGACATTATGGGTCCCTTTACTTTTGCCATTAAGAGTCCCATAATAGTCTCCATATCATACGGAGTAATTTTCGACTTCCCAAATTTTTTTTATTCGGTAAGGACTGAAATAACTCGGGTTAAGTTCGTTAATGGAAAATACTGGAATAATAATCTGTGATTTATTCCAAAAAAAACTTTTGGGTGTGATTTCTTGCTGTCTATGCTAGAAAAAAATTAATGAGTGTGAATTTTGCAGCCAGAGCGAAGCGAGGGCCGTAATCACACGAGTTGCATATACACACCTTATTCATAAGTAAATAAGGCCGATTTTCAGTAGAATTATTTGCTAAAAAAGTCTGAGAATCTAGAAAATTTCAACGAGTGTGAGCTTTACAAACAGAGCGAAGCAAGGATTTCCATAAAAAAATGTTAATCGACGAGGACTGAAATTCCTGAGGCTTAGGATCGTTGATGGAAAGTATTTGAGCAATAATCTAGACGTTATTTCGAAAAGATTTTTTTGAGTGATTTTGTGGTAATTGTTTATATACAAAGACATTGAACGAGTGTGTGCTTTGCGGCCAGAGCGAAGCGAGGGCCGTAATCCACACGATTCGTTTGTTCAAGCAAGAAAATATTTTCACCACCGTTTATAGCAGACAATATCACTTAAGATCGTTTGAAAATGTAAGGCATAGCTCGCCTTGTTTTCTAAAACTTTGTTTTGAATAAAATAAAAGGAATGCGCAATTTAAAAGAAAATAAATAGCGCGCCGATTGTCATGAATTTGAGAATTCTTATCTTGATAGTAGTCACCTTAAAAGTTACGAATCGTATGGACATTCGCATTAAGGTGGCAACTGGAATTCTTAAATTCACGAGAATCGACGCCAAGGTGCACATTTTCGTATTTTCATAGCTTTAAAGAATTCGTAACTTCATAGTTCTTGTAGGATTTTATACACTCAACTGTCAAGTTACAAATATTTGGAGTTACGATCGCATGAGAATCGATGTCGCAAAAATTGATTGAGAAAATCAGTCAGTCAAGGGACCTGACCCACCCATAAGGTGTGGCCTAGTAATTATATTTGTATAAAGTAATTTGTTTAATAAAATAAAAATAAAAATAGAGTAACGAGTGTGCCACGCTAGTGGCCTTACTTGTTTGTATATGATAACAAGGCAAAGAGTGGATAATGTAAGTGATTTTAAAGGGCGAATAGCTTCAGTATAGAAGAAAATGAAGAGTTCCACATTAAGGGCTTTTGATAAGAATAGGTGTTTCGTACGGGTCGGCGTTAGCTATGTTTTTTTTCTCGCTGATTCGGCATCTATGGACAACCACAATAGGTTTCCCCTTACCCAGGTAGTCCAATTCGACGTGTTACAAGCATTGTTTTTGCGTTGTTTTCTGATTTGTCGAAATACGTCAGACGAATGGCTCGCGATTAGTATAATAGCTTCGCGCTGTGGGATAGTGCTAATGTTAGAAATAGTCCGTTGCGCAATTGTAACGTTAAAAAGCACTTCGCATATGTCAGAGTCACGGATGTTTGCAAAATTTATGCAGTCAACCGTAATATGGTGAATCTGTTCATGATGTGTCTGAATAAACGTATGCGTAAACCTATAAGACCCCAGTACTTCGTACGGGTCTAAAAAGCTCTGTTCTGGTGTTTGGTTTTCAGTGCGTTGTTTTAATAGTATCATGTCTAACGTGTTTTTTTGGAACACGACCTTATTTGAAATGACACAAAATCAGTGTTACCAACATTGAGACAATTCACCTTATGCATTTCATGGCTAGTGTATGTAATTTGTCTATTTTGTCCATTCGCTGCCATCATTGTCTCCGTCGTATTTATGTTTTATTTATTTATTGTCTGCTGTATTATCACTGAAAATGAGCGAATTAAATAGCAACGATCTGCCTCTGGAAATCCTTGTAAAAGTTTTCCGCTATCTGGATGGCAGAAATTTGAAAAATGCAACTTTGACTTGTAAACTGTGAGTGTGTCTCCTCACTGACCTAATTATATTTCTGCAATGTGACGCTTTGACCATTGGCTTGTCTTTCTCTTCAGGTGGAACGATTTAATCGAATCAGCCTGTCAATGGTCATTGGAGCTGGACTATAATGATTATGGTAAACTGAAACTCACGGCTCAAGACAGTGAGAAGAAGATGAACTTTATTCTGACGACAAATCGCAAATTTGGATCAATTGAAATTACAAATGGTCCTTTGAGTGAGAATAACCGAATTCTGAAAATGTTTCAGAGACACGGCTTCAATATTGTCAAGCTGTCGTTATGTGGACATCGCATAAACAGCCTTATCGCATTTGCTGAACTTTTAGTGCTCACTCCGAATTTGAATTACCTATTTATAAAAGTGAAAAACTTACTCAGCGATGTGACGCTGGATCAAATTTTACCGGACCTGAATAAATTGAAAACCTTGGAGATGGTTTTCTGTGATCAACAGATCCTCAAAGTCTTGCGAAAAGCAAAACTCACAAAAATACTAATTCGAGAAAACCGCTTTCAGCAACATTACGGCCCATTGGTGGATTTCCTTTCATCTCAGGAGATGTTGACGTCATTAACCGCTGATTTGAGCTTCACGTTCTTCACGTTACTGGTGGAGATGGGGAAATTGAATGTTCCATTTCGGTTAACGGAATTAGTGATTTCCGGCATGTTCGGCGAAGATTCATCGCACGACCACAGTAATTTGTTGAGATTTATTGAATCACAGACGAAAACCGTAGAACGAATGGAAATAGGATTTAATGTTCAAAGCTGCGTTTACGAGTACGTCTTTGCCAGAATGACAAATTTAGACATTTTGAGTGTCATAATCGACGAAATACCCCGGAGCAACATGTTTTACCAACGAATGAAGGAGAATGGCAGTGTTCGCACGATGAAATTATTGGATTTTGATTTGGATGCGCTGGATGATTTGCAATACGTGGGCAATTTACTATCAAAACTTGCAAACGTTCGCACTCTAATTTTGTCTACCGATAACAAATACATTTTAGCATTGACACAAATTTTAACCGAACTCGAATCGCTTCGCATGGATTTCATCATGGATGAAAGTGTAATCGATTACGTGAGATTTTCCAACCTTAAAGCGCTACACATTGAACTACTGTACGCCAAAATCAACTGGAATGAATTCACCAAGGTCCATTCTCGGTTGACCGAATTAGTTATAGAGAATATGGAACATGAATCGTTTTTCACTAGCGACGATATGGATCAAATTACGACCAATGTTGACTTACAGATCATAAGGCTTGGTATCGGGTTTGTGGCTAATGATCGATTATTCGAAATTATTCGGGCAAAGTGTTCAAACTTGAAGGTATTGGATCTGCATAGGTCTTCCTTATCATATGGAACAAGGCACAATATGGAAATTAATGTGCTTCGATTGTGTGATGACATCAAATGTCCAAAGACCATCGCATCCAACTTGTTTCAACCCTAACCCTTCAAATTCAATTAGGTCCCTTCAAAGTTAGTGTTTTAATTAATTTACAAAGAAGATGAGAATTTTTCCGAAAAATAAATGCAATTGACTCAATTGCCTTGAAGTTCTTTAAAACATTGTGTTTGCATTTGCAAAATCAGCTTGTTATCCACTGACCATGTCCGCGAAGAGCAAAGGATCGCGAATGTGGTTGTATCACAGCTAAATTTTAGCATAAAAAAGCTTTCTAAATGTGTTTTAATCCCTGTTATGTACAGCATTATATAAAGCTCAAAAACATCCACCACGAGTACACACTTATCTTTAACTTTAAAAACAACTTTAAAAACAATTTTAAAAACGGTTTTAAAAACAACTTTAAAAACAACTTTAAAAACGGTTTTAAAAACAACTTTAAAAACAACTTTAAAAACAATTTTAAAAACGGTTTTAAAAACAACTTTAAAAACAATTTTCAAAACAACTTTAAAAACAATTTTAAAAACGGTTTTAAAAACAACTTTAAAAACAATTTTAAAAACGGTTTTAAAAACAACTTTAAAAACAACTTTAAAAACGGTTTTAAAAACAACTTTAAAAACAATTTTAAAAACGGTTTTAAAAACAACTTTAAAAACAATTTTAAAAACAACTTTAAAAACGGTTTTAAAAACAACTTTAAAAACAACTTTAAAAACAATTTTAAAAACAACTTTAAAAACGGTTTTAAAAACAACTTTAAAAACAACTTTAAAAACAATTTTAAAAACAACTTTAAAAACAACGTTAGGAACTGACCTTTTCTCACCTCAAAGAAGCTATCAATCCAGTTGGGAACGAAGAAAAATAGACGGAAGTGATGTGGGTGCATGAATTCTAGGATGTGGAGGGAAGATGAGCACTGAAAAGTAATGCAACGTTAGGAACTGACCTATTCCCACCTCAAATAAGCTATAAATTCAGATACGATGGAATCGAATCAGATCATCGACCCATTTCAAGTAACAAAATTTCTGTTTTCTAAACTCTGATAAGAACAACAAAATAGGTGTCAAAACCTCTGAAGAAATATCGGTCATGCTTGGAATTGATAGGGTAACACTAATTACAAGAATGGACATCTTACTATGTTGTTAGTAGTAGATTACATTGGATGCTGTGAAAGTATTCATTACTTTTGTGAAGGAAGTCGCTCAAAAACATACGAGTCAGCTAAGATCACAAAATTGTTTCCGAATAGAGGTGAGTGGGCTGCCCATAAAAGTGGGCTGCCCACGCCCATGGGCATGCCCACGGGACATGGGCATGGGCACTTTACAATTTCGTGGGCATAGGGTGCAGCATGGGCACTTTTCAAAAATGTGTGATCTCACAAACTTAAGTCTTAAGTGCAGTCTAGACTTTCCGTACGATGTAATATTCATTCAAGGAATTTTAAAACGGCTATCGCACATAAAATCGTGTTTTCAACTGTGCTGTCAACATCGGTTTCGCCTCAGATTGACAATTTTCACATTTTTAGCGAAAATTTCCTATGTGGGCCTTGGGCATGGGCTGGGCAGTGGGCATGCTTTTTTTAAATTATTGGGCTTTGGGCAGGGCGGGCATAAAAATTAGGTATGCCCACTCACCTCTATTTCCGAATTAATCATTTACGTAGCAGCATCCCATGTATTCCCAAATATTTTTCATTTAATGGATCATTTTCGCAGCGGGTAAGCTGCTATGCAATGGTCAACTTTCGCAAGTGGCACACAATGAAGTCATTTATGTACCGACCTGACAAAAATGCAATCAAAATGTTGCAATTCTGTTTAATGAATGAATCAAGATACTTTTAAAGTAAGAAAATCATCCAAACGAACCTGAACCTGAATGCTACTCAATCTCCTTCAATTCCGTTTTAACAATTCACAGACTTAGGAATTATCAATGGATTTTGAAAGAAAATCTTGTAATTCATTCACTGGAGGCATGTTCATTTTGATAGCGTGACAAAACGGTATCACCAAGCACTCTGATTTAATGATGTGATTTTAAATTGTTTGTTTGTGATTAACTTTATACATCAACTAACGGATTCATTCAAACTCCGAATATGTAGGACACGTACACCTTCTTTTAACTAAAATCCTCTAGATTTCTATTGAGGAACATCACTACAACGTCATGGTATTCCGGTAGTTGGAAATTTGACATTACAAGTGATTTCAATAGTAAGACAAATTTTAGTAGAATTCGATTTATTCGTAAAACTTAAGTACATGAAAAGCAAAATCACAAAGTGAGTAATCTTGGAGGTAGAACCAAAAATGCGATGTTCCTTAATGATAAATACTACTCTCGTCAGGATTTTGCTTTTCGTTTGATCGTTTGACGCGTGCTAATATCTTCCTTACAGATATTTATCCTTGAAATCTTCGATTTGTGTCATTACAAATGCCGTTAATTTGTCCACTTTTTGCACTGCTTCGTTGTGTGGCGCCAGTATTATGCTTCTCTTTTGTAAATGGTTTGGCAGATCGACCTAATGAAATAGTTATTGTATGTAGTCTTTGGTTAGAGCATATAATTCTGCATTTATGTTCTTACCTTGTGACGTCCAATAGATTTCAGAATGAGGTAGGTAATGTAAAACGTAAACCAAACAGTGAAATATAAAGGAATGTACCACAGCTTTCGTCCTAAGTAGAAGTACGAGTACTTCGTTACTCTTGGTGTATCTGGTGGTGGTGGTGGAGGAGGAGGTGGAGGTGGTGGTGGTGGAGGAGGAGGAGGTGGTGGCGGAGGAGGAGGAGGATGATGATGGTGATCATGAGGATAATGATCGTATATCACTTCCGGTGATGCATCAATTCCATGAGAACCAAAGTGATCGTGATCATGATCTGGACCCGATACAGACGAGAAAATGTCATCGTGACTCGGTGGATGATCTATATAAAGTGGCGGTGCATGATGATGATCATGGTGATCATGATCGTGATCTAATATAATATCTGGATGATGATCATGGTCATGATCGTGATCGAATATAATATCAGGTTGATGATGATGATCATGGTGATGGTCATGATCCATATCTGGACTCGATGGTGGTGGAGTGTCACTAATTATGCCACTGCCTCCGCCGTTCAATCCGCCCATATCATTATCACCGCTCTGATTGTCCCTCAAATCATCCATTTCATTTGAGTTGTCTTTATCTTTCGCATTTCCCTTTGAATTCGTTGCTGGCATGAATTGTGGATTCACTGGACCAATGAATGAATCGTCTGTAGGATTATTTATAGGACCAGCGGCAGCGGGTAAATAACTGCTAACTGGATTATTTGGCTGTGGAGCTGGAGATGCAGGAGATGGATATATCACCTGACTATTGGGGGGAAACGAGTACAAATCCTTTGGTGCAACGTAGGCCGTTTGAGGTGAATCTGTAAAACAATTCGTTAAGATTTGTGAACAGCCCAAATACGGAAATGATTTACCATTCGAAGCTGATTGGGGAGGATCTTTATTAGAGCCATAAAGCCTCTCTTTTGGAGGTACAAAGGCATAAGATGCTTGTCCTGGGAAGTAACGATCTTGTGCTACTTCTGAAAAATTTATTTATCAATGACGTCTGTGGCAACAGGCTCTTTGTTTCAATTTTTGTTTACTTTTTGTGGATGCCGACGACGAAGGTGAGTAGGACGGATAAATGCGTTCGTATCGGTGATTCGATGGAATCGATTTATCCATTTTTCTTTGTGCTGGAGCCGATGATTTGCCAGCATTCAACAGAGGGAAAGGGAATGGCCTTGAATCGGGTGACGCACGTCCACTACTGCTCGATTCAATTGGTGAAATTGTTTGCGATTTATTGAAGCTAGACACAACACAAATTTAATTGGTTTTAACTCAATAAATATCTGATTGAGTGAGGCAAATTACATTTCGGGAAACCAAAGGTCCGATGACAGTGCTCGATGAATTTGGGGTCCATCGGAATTTTTATTTGTATTATCTATGGTACTTGACTTAGCAACTTTACTGTATGATGACTGTTCAGCATTTACTACATTTAACACTAACACATTCACAATGAAGAAGAACACAAACATGCGAACGACGGTTGCGTTAGCATCACTCATTTTACTTAAAGAATTCACTAACTTCGTAGAATGGCTTTTATTCCGTTGTTGTCCGCTCCATTCATTTGTCCGGAGTGTAATGAATCAAAAACTGATCTGGTGTTGTCATTTACTTGCCAGAATAATTATTAAGTTTTAATGTTTCCCTCCCATTGCACCGGTCACCGAACGGTATCAGATAAACGAATTGTTACAATTCTTTAATGATTACAAAACGAATTAGCATCTTTCCATTATTAGCCAGATCTCAGCAGATGTGCTAATTGGAGAAATTTGTGGGTCAGAGACTAGAAGTTCTGTTAGATTTGTCGAATCGACATTGTTGATAATCGTGCTATGAATTAGTTTTTCATAATCGAGAACATATTTTGTGTGCTAAAGACAATACCTAGAAGAAGAAATTTTGGAGTTATTAATTGCAAACTGACGAAATTTTGAAAGAAATGTTTACCTTACACAGATCGTGTGTCGGTCATTATGTTAATTGTCTAATTTGTTGTATTTCATTGAACCTATGTTACGTTCTATAGTTTACATATAATTTCAGATACCTCGCAAAAAGAGGGAATTGAGAAAACTATTTTTTGTATTTAAAAGAGGTCACGATATTATCCAGGTAATTCAGCCAATAAGTACTCTCCATTGAGAGCAGGATCGAGAAGATGAAAAAACGAAGACGACCGCGAAATGTTTTTACAAGAACTAAAAATTTCATGAAGAACTACCGTCTCTACTTTTCATGTATACACTGACTCTATAATGTGTGAACATTGTGTTGATGTAGAAACTGAACGTATAGATTTGGAGAATTCATTTTGAAAATGGATCTTAACAATAACAAAACGATTAAATAAAATTCCTTTGTGAGCTTCTTGTCGTAACTCATAAAAGTGGATACTTCTCAAGACTGTAAACTTTGGGGAAGTCACGCAGATCCACAGTTCATTAGGTAGGCGGGAACACACCTCTTCTGATAATTTTACGTATAAAAAAATTCGCAACATCGTCACGGCGACGAGAATCATCACAGGAGGTGATTTTTCCGTTATTTTATGGTCAACTGTGGTGTGTCACAGCCTTAGTAAACTTAGGGTTCACTGATCGCCACTTTATTAGACACTCGATAGCACACCTTGGCTCCCACTTTATTAGACACTCGGGAGAACCTTGGCTCCACATAAACAAGATTCTGAATTTTTAGCATGAAGTGTATATGCATCTGCGTGAGCACCCACAATTTACTTCTAACGTAATCAATCAATCAATTTCAGGCTGTTCAAAGTAAACTTATAATATTCAAAGATGTGCACGAAAGTAAATAGGTGTCATGCAACGCATCTTAAAATCTATTACGGGCAGGACCTATTTTTAGGAATTTAATTCTAAAAAATTCCTGAATATTCCTTAATTAGTAAATTCATAAATTTAGTAGATTTTTAACCCTGGTTAACAGTTTTATTATTCGAACTACTACTTCATTTGATCAAAGATTTTAAGAGACCAATTTAAGAAATCTTTTACATCATTTGTTTGGAACATGCTTTTTCTATATAAGACCGCATCAGTTAGAGCTTGTCGTTTATTCTTGCTGTCGTTGTCGATAACAGATGACAGCCGTCTGTAACAGGTTAACTAATGCGGTCTTATTTATATAAAAAACATGTTCGGAAAATAAAGTTATAGATTTAAAACAAATCTTTTGAAAATACTGAAATCAAATGAAGTAAACGATATGATTGTAAACTCTTGATGCCGCTGATTCGACTAGATACCTGAATAATCTAGTAGCCCTATATTTTTTGCGAATAAAATTTTCCAATTTTTGCCAGTGTTCATTTGAGTTCATTTTGATAGTGTGTTAGGTCCCTTATTTTACGTTTCGAAAATGAACCGCTCTTGCCTGGTTTATTTTACTCTGCCGTGAATTTTTCCATATATTTTTTGACTTATCGTTATTATTGCTATTAGTGTTGTTAATAAAGTACCAGTAGACAATAGACATCACAGCCCTAATGTTGATAGAGCTACGTAATAAAAGAGAAACAAGGTAAGGAATCACAGCAGCAGTGTAAAAACAATGTAGAAAATCTTAATAACAATGAAGAACAGTCTTAAGAATTTTTTAAGATCTGTACATCATGTTCATGTTCAAGTAACTGTAAACTAGCATAACCTGAAATTAAAGCATAGGGATTGAGGTTGTGTTTTTGTTTAGTTAAGTTAAATTCTTTCGTTTTTCTTTTATGATATGTAACATATAATAGCTTTCGTGATGTCTAACAGCGGGATGTCTGATGTTTCAAACGGTACATGATGTGTACACCTGTGTGCTGTGCCAGAAAGGGGTATTTAAACATTACGGAATAAAGTATTGAGGTAACGATATATCAATGAACGTAGAGTATTCTACTACTACAGGCATTGTGAAACTTTCAGAAACGGCAAGAATATCACCATTAAGTTATTTCTATTGTTTACACAATACAATCTCCTGGTTTTCGATATAAAATCTGTTTGTTGTATTGTTGTATTGCTTTGGTATTATAAGAGAACACTTAACTTGTCGATAAGAGATGAATAGCCGCTTCTGAAGTACTTTTCTTTCTTCGTCGACAAGGGCTAAAGAAATTAGGTTGAACGAAAGGACCATGTAACAAATGTCCAACATGTGCCGCCGTCCTTACGTCACTCTTTTTTTGTAGAAAAGATTTGTGAATAAAAGCAATTTGAGCATATTAATGTTAAATTCTATGGTAAACATCTGTTTTATCGACAACAACAATGAATTAGATCTCTATGCAATGAGAATGAGAGAGTATTGCGGGTATTGTTCTATGTAATAATGTCCTAGGTTCTAATGTAATTCAGTTTCAAAGCTAAACCAATACTGTATTTTTGTCAAGATATCCACATAATTCGAACTATTACAAGACGAAATTTCGTTCATCACTGGAGATATCAAGGAATTCGCCATTAGCATAAGTGATTTATAAGCTTATATGATCTCAAATTCGTTTCGAGTTCGTTATAAGATTGGTTTGGCTTAAGTCAGTTTAAGTCTTTTAGTTACTGAGCAACGCTGACTTTAGCTAAACCAATATCATAACGAACTAGAGACAATTTTTTTACTTTAACCTGTCACATACGGCTATTCATCTGTTATCGATAACGACGACAAAAATAATTACAAGCTCTGGGTAATATGATAAATGATATAATAATGTAATATAGTAAAATGCATGTTAAAAAAATTGAAGTACAAGATTTGAAATCAACAGATTAAAATACTTTGATCTATATGTAACTAATAGATCTGATAGTAATACTAGTCATATGTTTGCCGTCTGTAAAAGGCTAAATTGGCTAAATAATCGTATACATCCATTATGATCTCTTTTTTCTAGGATCAACGATGCATACCCCTATTCATATACGTATAGCATTGCGATGTTCATTGATCCAAATTCCATTTTTCCAATTTAAAATTCAAATTTCAAAAAAAAAATCTCCAAATAACTTACGGTTGTTCTTAATTTTTAACACTTATTGTGTATTGATTCTAACAATCAAAAATCGGAATCAGAGCAGTAAAATACAATATAGCAGAACTTGTACTCTCGTATGTAGGACAACAAAGGTGTGATATCTTCCAGTTAATATAGATCGATCGACTTACGTAAAAAGTTACCAAGGCAGACGAAGTTATATACATAATACAGTTGCGCGTAATTCTTTCAAAAAAAATAATTTGAAAAACCGTTAAATGAATGTCACTAATTGTATTTTCATGACCACGATCGAGTCACATAAAAAAAATCCATTCAGTGGGGCAAATAATCCATTCAATTACTACCTTTTCTTGTTGATAACTGAAGAATGTTTGTGGACATAACATTATGGATAGTTGAACCGACTGGTGATTCCTTTATTCGCGTTCGAAGCGTACACTCGTATAATCGTGTCTTTCAGTAGTTAGATGTTGCAGTGAAATATGCGACAAGTTTTCGATATTTAGATCGGCATTAACCTTGAGAGATATTTTTTCGTTCAAGATAAACAGTAGTTGCACTTCAAACAAACAAAAAAAAAACTTTTCTTCTTCATAAATAAAAATGAGTTCGTCACACATGATAGGGGCAAATAAACGGAACATGTTGGTGTTTTTCACAATTTGTGGACTCTTTTCCACGGTACATACAGTCGAATTAAGTTCTAGCTCTAATAAAACTGTTAATGGAAGTGATAGTGTAAGTAAATTAAGTGAAATTGTAATGAATAATTTTGTTGCGACGACGCCCAAAATTGATGTATCACAAACGAAGGCGCCCAGTCGGTGAGTGAAACATTTTCTCAAATTATTGCACAACAAAAGCAATGCTTTGGATGTTTATCTACTTGTATTGTCTAGCAAACACGGCAAACATATCAATATAGTGAAGTACCGAATCTATTACTTCGTTTGCTCTGAATATGTTCAGCGGATTGAGTCAAAATCTTTTACTTCATTCGTTTTAACGTACATTTTGGTACATAAAGCCTCAAATGACCAAAGATCACCGCTTATGTTTGTCATCGTTGTCAGTAACAGATGTTTTAACATTCATATTAAGATAACGTTTAGTTTTATTCTTTACGTACACAAAGGAGCAGTCAGTGGTTTAAAAGTAATTTTTAGAGACAGAAAATGTATGACCTAAGTTTGTCGTTTAAAAAACTAAACATCCCGCCAACTAAATACTCTATTCAAGTGGTATCAAGCCACTTTCTTTTTCATTAACTAATCTTCCGATGCCGTTCGTTATCATGTTTGCATAAACATAAGAAACTCTTTCATTTCCCTTTGAATATCAATGCACCACCCTGCTCAACGCTAAAGATATGAAAGTTTCTTGAAATATAGTGAATTCGATGCACAAAGTTATAGTTTAGTTTACCATGGCTTAATAGTACGACACGATGTACACAACAGCTGTATGCATGCATGGAGAGTTTAATAACTGCGGTGCAGGATGTTGTAATTTGTTGTTCATACTTAGAAACTATTAAAAAGTTTACATGAAATTCTTCAGAAAAAAAGCAGCAATTTTCCCAAATGCGGTTTGTTGTTTTATTAATTAATTTGATTGGCATCGCTTCTTAACTGCCTGATGCACAGCGAAATTGTGGTTGAACGTTTCATGTAAACGATTTGGAAACCAATTAGAACAAAAACGTAAGAACGAAACGCACTCGATAATTATGATTGTTTTATGTTTGCCTCCTGCAACGTAAGGCTTGAAAACCACTCATACCAACAATATTGCTCATGAATGGAATCATAGCCAAATGTTCAGTTGAACCCAGCTAGGAAAAATAATTTGAAAACTTCTTTAATTGGTATTAGAGTGACGAGTTGGAGCTTACACCCTCTCAAGGCAACGCTTTGAAACAGATGCGACGTTTTTACAATAGTTTTCTCTGACACTATTGTTTTTGAAGTTTTTGAACGATATTAGGTTCCCAATAAGGATAGGGGCTAAGTGTATGCATCAGCCAGCTTCTGGAGAGAAATGATGTCACAATTAAGGTAGTGGTGTTGTTCAATTTGAATACTTCGTCTTTTACTTGCTACCCGTGTTATGGTCTAAGAATATATTTTCTTTTGGCCATAAACACATAGGGAACGAGAACACTTATTCGAGAGTTAGAAACTTGATTTCACCACGCGTGGTTAAAAGTAAAAGACGAAGTATTCAAATCTTATAAGGAGGATTAGAATTACGATTTTTATAGAAAGGCTTCTTCCAACTCGTCTGTCTTGCAGGACACTTTCCGTTCTAAAGCTCGGCCCAATACTTTCACTTGGTATCTCTACTATGCAATCTGACTGGTCTATTATCTCTAGATGTCTTCTAACAAACGTATCAGACAATAATCTTTCGTTGTAAGATGTAGGTAGCACATTTACTACACGGTATTGTTTCAAACCGCCGTTGCTTTATCAGGAACTGTTAACATGAGCTCTCGGCGCGGAGCAGTGATATTACAAGTCGTTAAACTTTTTATTTTATTTACCATTCATTTAGGTACGAACAAGGCCTAGAAGACTATGAAGAAGCTGTGGCACGCGTTGAACACACAAAGGAAGAACAACGCAGTTCGAATAACTTTGAACAAATTGCGTCCCTCTTTAGTGTCTTAAACGCGGCATGGAGGAAAACTTCTCAAAGCTCTAAAGAGGCAAGAAAAATTGACACGGACAAAATAAGTCTATCGAATGATACGTCTCTGTCTACGGAAGTTAATGGTATACAAAGACATAAAAGGTGTCATCGAGTGTTTTGTTAATTATTTTTGCTTACATTCACAGACCAATCAGAGGGACGATACATTAAAGGGGATCCCTTAAAAGGATACTACGATTTCATTATAACTGAAGGTTCATATAAGTTCTGGGCAGCGTTTCAGGTAAGACCAACTATAACTCTAAGTGGCTCATCTAGTTAACGTTTAAATCTAATTTCCCTTTCTAGTTATTCACAGCCGGACTGATGATCTACTCAACATTTGCAGCCATCTACTATTCAAAGGTCAATCCAATTGTGTCCGATTACGATTACATAAATTATTTGGGTGGAGGCAGATCGATGGCAGACGATCCCGAACCATCGGAGAATGGTTACCATTTGTCGTCACTTTTAAATTCTCATTGGCTGCAAACGGCCGCTCATGGATTCGAATTTGTGCTTGATGCCGTCGATCGATTACCACAATGATAAAACGAAAACGTTGCACGAGATTCAATTGGGTACAAAAGTGTGTGGCAGAGATTTCTGTGTTCTTTTATTTGGTTTTTACGATTGTTAATGATTGACTGGTGTAGAGATGCTACCTCATGGGTAACAGCCAACTATCGCTCTTTATATTTACTTCTTCTAAATGTGTGAGGGTAATATTGTATAACTGAAGTAATAGAAAGTAAGCTGCTGATCAAATTTTTGAATTAAAGAATCCATCAAACAACCAACAACTAGCGAAAGCCTTTGAATTATGCAGTAACTCCATCCTCTAGCTTTAAACTTGACTCAGAAAGCATGCAGATCACGAGCACCTATATCGTAGGCTTATTGTTCATAGTTTTTGAAATATCAATTTCAGTTCTCGTTTGCTTGTTTGGATATACGAGATGAGCTTCATATTATGTGCTTACGAATACAGTAAACAAAATTGGGTTATCCTTTCCACTCGCATGCTCATTCGAAATTCAATAAAAATAAAGTAACAAATTGATGCCCAGTTTGCTGCTGAAATATTAATTTTGTTTTTCAATCGTCCGTTTTAACCAGCATTGAATTTTGGAGAGAGCATGTTTGTGCAAGGTAAACTGAATTTATTCAAATTAATGTTTTAAGGGGCATTCCAATATCATTCCAAGTATTGGCATAGAATGTAAATTATGCCGGGCCACATCTTCAAATATTATGTTGCTGCTGTTATGTTGTGATGGTGTAATTTGAAATGTGGTCTCACATTGCAATAATGAAATGTGATTTGTTTGGTCGTTTCTGGGAGGTAATTCTGGAACATAGATGTTATGCTGAAATCGAAATGGTTTGGTTACTTCTATAGTTAGAAATAATCAATGCGTTCTATAGTTATTAGAAATTACGTAATCCGATTAACCTGTCACGTACGACTATTCATCTGTTATCGATAGCAAAGACAAAAATAACGAGAAGTATAATAATCGTACTTTAGGCAAAAAAATTCATGTTAAAAAAATTGAAGTACAAGATTAAAAATCAACCGATTAAGAATATTTTGATCGATGGAAGTAATAGACCCAATAATAATACTGGTCAGATCAGTGCCTATATTCGCGAAAATATTAGAGAACTTTAGCAAATCACACAATAATGACAAAACCAATAATTTCCAACAATAACGAAAACGATATTGACACGGAAAAATTTTATCATTGTGAATGAGGCCAGTTGTTCACAAATCATGATGTGTTACGTAGTGGTAGAATTCCAACTTTCTTGTGAAAGTACTTTAACAAAAATTAAATTCAAATAGAAAAATATAATCTTTCGGGTTGAACTTTTCTATACACTGCCGTATGGGATACCGGTAACTCTGATACGAAAATGCGTGTATCTTGGTTGGGATACCGGCATCAGTGATAAAAAATGCGTGTATCTCAGTTGGGATACCGGTCTCCCGGTATAACTAAAAGGAAAATCCACATTTTCTAGGTCGGGATACCGGTATCTCTGATACGAAAATGCGTGTATCTCAGTTGGGATACCGGCATCCGTGATACAAAATGCGTGTATCTCAATTGGGATACCGGCATCTGTGATACAAAATGCGTGTATCTCAATTGGGATACCGGCATCTGTGATACAAAATGCGTGTATTTCAATTGGGATACCGGTATCCCGGTATAAATAAGAGGAAAATCCACACTTTCTAGTTCGGGATACCGGTATCACTGATACAAAATGCGTGTATCTCAGTTGGAATACCGGCATCCCGGTATAAATAAAAGGAAAATCCACACTTTCTAGTTAGGGAATGCAATCCCGTACCGATTTTTGAATCCCGGGATTCGGGATTGAGAAACTCAGTACCGGTACCAGTACCGGTATTTCCGGTACTGAAAAAATATGGATTAATTATCAGTAAAAAAAATTATTTTCATTTTATTCTATTTTTTTTTTAGTTTTTTTAATGGTACAGTTAAGTGTGCTTACACACAGTGACATACGTATCGAATTTCTTTTGTTCTAAATATCAAATTTGACGCTAGGACAAAAGAAATTCGATACATATGACGCTGTGTGAAGGACGGGTAACTAACTTAAATTTATGCTTGCAACAGCGTAGATGTAACATTGAAAATTTAATTTTTTTTTTGGAAAATGCTCTAAAGAAGCGCAACAGCGTTAATTAGTGACAGTTTTGTGAAATATCGCCTAAATCCACAATATATTTTACTACGCAAGTAACAGCAAGCCGAAAATGCACGTTCAGATTCAACGCTCGTTGGTTTGATGAGCAGCAGACACTCATATGCTTTTGATAAAAGAAGGCTGAGGTTGCCTCCATTCTCAAACAAATTCAACTACTGTCAGAAAGATTTTAAACACTTATTGACCAATTTTGGCTAGCCACAACGCACTTCAAGCATGGGTGGTACTCTAAATAGAGTACTGAAACTGGACAGTGTATTATGCAAACGTAAACAAACTGTAAAAATATTTCCATGTAAAATAGAGTAACTTTCTACAGCCGACCACTATGATCACGCATCGTAGTTTTAAAAATGTATTTTTCTGTGTTTGCAAATAATACGACAAAAATACCCTACAATTCACGCACATGAGAGAAAAACGTCAAAAAATCCTTTATTTCAATGTTTATCTTATATTGCCATAGTAGTTTGAATCATACAAGTTGATCGATATCAACATTTAATAAAAAAAAAACTGAATTTTAAATTTCGGTACTAATCTCGGGATTTTTTGATCAATACCGGGATTCGGGATTGAGATTTTCCGGTACTGGTACCGGGATTGGTACCGGGATTGCATTCCCTATTTCTAGTTCGGGATACCTGTATCACTGATACAAAATGTGTGTATCTCAGTTGGGATACCAGCATCTGTGATACAAAATTCGTGTATCTCAATTGGGATACCGGTATCCCGGTATAAGTCAAAGGAAAATCGGCATTTTCTAGGTCGGGAAATCGGTATATATCTGATACGAAAATACGTGTATCTCAGTTGGGATACCGGCATTTGTGATACAAAATGCGCGGCGCGAAATTACTAGCTATCGCATTGCCACAGTTTATATAGACACCCGAAAAAATATTTTTTCTTTTTGAATTTAATTTTTGTTAAAGTCTGAATTCTACCACCACATAACACACCATGATTTGTGAACATATTTACCCATCCCGCCTCATTCACAATGATAAAATTTTTCCGTGTCAATATCGTTTTCGTTATTGTTGGAAATTATTGGTTTTGTCATTATTGTGTGATTTGCTAAAGTTCTCTATTTTCACTAGGGAATGCAATCCCGGACCGTTTTTGGAATCCCGGGATTCGGGATTGAGAAACTCAGTACCGGTACCAGTACCGGGATTTCCGGTACTGAAAAGATATGGATTAGATATCAGTAAAAGAAATTATTTTCATTTTATTCTCATTTTTTTAAGTTTGTTAATGGTACAGTGCTTACACACAGTGACATACGTATCGAAATTCTTTTGTTCTGAATATCAAATTTGACACTAGGGCAAAATCAATTCGATATTTACGTCGCTGTGTGAAGGCCGGGTAATAACTTTAATTTATTATTGTAACAGGGTAGATGTCACATTGAAAATTTCAATTTTCTCTTTGGAAAAATGATCTTAGAACGCGCAATGCACTCAACGTGTCATCGTTCAATCTTGAACGTATAGGTTTTGGGACTTGTTGTCGTCGCAATCGCAAATTTTTGATCTTTGTCATTTAAAAATTAATTGATTTGTTAGGAAATATAAATCGTGAGAAGTGACAGAAGACCGACCTGCCGACAGCGTCAATAATTGACAGTTTTGTGAAATATCAACAAGCCGAAATAGCACATTTCGTCACGAGTGATGAAAAGTTGAATTTTTCACGACTAGTCGTAAGCTTACGACGTGTACCGAAACATTCAGCTTTCATCACGAGTCACGAACGACGATTTTTGTGCCTGAGGATCATAATGAGATGAAACTCAAAAACAGTAAGAATCATATCAAATCATATCAGAGGCCGGAAAAACTACTTTTCCGGCTGCAAATGTAATGCGGAGGCCGGAAAAGTTACTTTCCCGGCCGCAAATATCAGTCCAGAAAAATAGCACTTTTTGACTCTAAAGTGCGTGTCGAAAACCATCGAATTATGATCCTCAGGCGCGAAAATGCATGTTCAGATTCAACGTTCGTTGGTTTGATGAGCAGCAGACACTCATGTGCTTTTTATAGATCTTTTCAGTTGACCACCGGCAGTACGAAATTTGTGTGCAAACTAAACACGGCCAACTTCGCAAAGAGGGACAGTTTTTAAAATATTTTTTCAGAAAACATAGAAAATGCTAATGGAAAATTGAATTGAACACTTTTAGTAACCGTGAAATGTTTTCATTTGAAGTAAAGGAAAATAAAAGCGTTGAATTGCTCCAAAAAATGTCTAAAATTTGCAGGAATTTAAATAATATTCCGCTTTTGCGAGGTTAACTATGATTAGTTTGAGCACAAAATCCTCAAAGTAATCCACTGCACTGTGCTGTGCTGTCCTCAGTTTCTCAAACCGAGGAGAACTACAAAAGGAGGCTGCGGTTTAGTTGCCCTCATTCTCAAACAAACTCAACTACTATAATAAAGATTGTATGTAAACCCTTATTGACAAATTTTAGCTAGCCATCGTAGTTTTAAAAATGTGTTTGCAAATAATACGACATGAGAGAAAAAAGTCAAGTAATCCTATATTTTAATGTTTATCTTATATTGCTATAGGAGTTTGAATCATACAAGTTGATCGATATCAAAATTTTGTTAAAAAGAACTGAATTTTAAATTTCGGTACTAATCTCGGGATTTTTTGATCAATACCGGGATTCGGGATTGAGATTTTCCGGTACTGGTACCGGGATTGGTACCGGGATTGCATTCCCTAATTTTCACGAATTTTCTCAAAATTTCGTGATTTTTTCAAATTTTCGTGAATTTTTGCAAAAAGTTTTTTGTGAAAATTTGAGAAACTCACGAAAGTTTGTGAAATTATTTTCGCGAATATAGGCACTGGGTCATATTAAATAGCCTCAATACGAACAACACACACTCTACGGATAATAGCGGCAGAGTCAAAATGACCAAAAATTATATCGGCTAAATTTGAAGTTTTTGGACAAAATGATGTATGGACGATTTGTTCAGTATCAAAAATAAGGGGCACCTTCCATACATCACTTTTCGATTGGACTGTGGGAACCACCCGGAACCACCTGGAACCACTTGCAAAAATCAAGCAAAATTTCGACTTTGCCGCTATTATCCGTAGAGTGTGTGTTGTTTGTATTGAGGCTATTTAGGTCATATGCTTGTCATCTGTAACTGGCTAACTTATTCAAACGCTTACAACAAATTTCTAAAAGATCTCAAAGTTTGTGTCAAAAACAAACGAGTGAAAATAAAGTTACAAAATGGTCGTGGTTAGAGATGTGCGGGCCGCCCGAAAATGTCGGGCCGCCCGGGTTTTTATCCGGCCCTACCGGGCCTGGGCCGGGCAGGCTTCAAATCTGTCGGGCCGAGCTTGGACCGGACCTAAAAAATCAAATTTTTGGCCCGATTTTCAAAGTTTCGCGCACTTTTTTAAATGAAATTTGCTTTCGGGCCGCCCGAAAATGTCGGCCCATCCGAGTTTTTATCCGGCCAGATCGGGCTTGGGCCGGACGGGCTATAAATACGTCGGGCCAGTTCGGGCCGGGCTTTAAAATTGAATTTCGGACCGGGCTTCGGGCCGGACGGGCTTCAAAAAAACATCGGCTCGCACACCTCTAGTCGTGGTAAACATTTTCTCACTAGTGAAAATTCTTTCCCTCACTCGTAAAGTAAAACGCCGTACTGACGCCCTCATCCGGATACGAGATATCGAATTCCTTCACTGGTACAGTAATCTGCTATTACATGACTAGGGATAAAAAGATGAAAAGTAGAGCTTTCATGTGAATTTTGTTGATCCAAGGCGAAGCCGAGGTCAATAAACACACGAAAACTAGACTTTTCATTTTTATCCGGAGTTATGTAATGATAGAAAATCCATTTACATGCTACATGTGTCGAAAACCGTACTTTTCATGTTTCAAGCACTGCTTTCGAAGCCCTCAGCATGTAAACTCCATTACATAACTCGGGATAAAAATGAAAAGTCTAGTTTTCGTGTGTTTATTGACCTCGGCTTCGCCTCGGATCAACAAAATTCACACGAAAACTGTACTTTTCATCTTTTTATCCCTAGATATGTAATAGTAGATTACATTGGATGCTGCGGAGGTACTTCATTACATGAGGGATCAATTTTGTGATACGAGCCGAACGCACAAGTCCGGTTTTAAGCAACAAGCTTTGGAAACGGTTATTTTGACAAGTGTAGAGTTTGCATATCCGAGCCGAAGGCGAGGTATGCAACTACACGAGTCAAAATAACCGTTTCCAAAGCGAGTTGCTTAAAACCACACGAATGAGTTCGCGAGTTCACAAAATTGATTCCGAGTGTAATGAACTACCAAGCAGCATCCAATGTATGCTGTTTTATTGCCTATCCACCCGGAATATTGTTGTTACGAGTACATTTTCCCACCCAAGGACCTGAAGGTTCAAAACCAAAAGTGTTCCTGGAACACTGTTCCAGTAGACAACTGGCAGACTCTTGAATATCAAAAGATTATTCTAAATTAATGCACAATTTCACAACATTTATGTCGCGCTATTTCATTCACTGCCAGACTAATACTAAACATAAAAACTACCGATACAACAAAACCAACAAAAATATCTGTTGTTGCATTGAAACGTTTAAAAACGAATCTAGTCTGCTGATGAAACCGGCTCACACTTCTTCATTATATTAATCCCGAAAGCATCACTGCGTGTAATGTGTAATGTAATGTGTAATGTAGATGTAATGTTGGATTTCTTTAGTTATTTAGTGATATTTCTTGAGAGGGCTTGGAAAAGTGAACGAAAGTACGCCGTTCAGCCCAAAAAGATTAGGTCCATGTCTTCAGGATCGCTCTTATTGAAACACGTGGTTTCTTAGTATCACATTTAGATTTATGGAATTATTCTAGCGATTTAAAATTAGATTTTAGTGGTTTCAATAGCCTACTGTGATGAACTTTTGCATGTTCCCCACAAATACGCAAAGCGCAAGGTATATATTGCCTAAAGACCTTGGAAGTGGAAGTCTGGCTGTCAGTTAAAATTAGTGTGGTGAACTTGTAGGACAATGTTGTGTGTATTCGATTTTTGTTAGCGATCAACTGAAATGCTATTATATTGTCAATTTGTTTTTGTTTGGCAAAGTCCAAGTCACAAATTGTGTGTCGTATTCGTATTTTGCAGTATTAACTCGGCGAGGATTAGTTTGTTGAAAATTGGAAAATTTGGCGTGTAGGCTTACATCAAGTTTGTTGTCAGAAATGTTCGGACTAAAAATGTCAACTTATTTGAGAATTTTTTAATTCTTTTAAAGAATGTACGGTGACACACGGCCTAATTGTACTGAATAGAATCTCATGCGTTCTTATTGCCTTTTCCCGCATCTTCCTGGCAACACTACTGTTTTGGTGACATGTTGACAAACTACTTCGACTGTTTTGTTTTTGTGAAGTGCTAGATTCATATTTTGCGTAATATTTGTCGATTTTGGTGGTGTTTCAATAAATTTTGCTGTGAAGTGAAGTGAATACATGATAATAAGGGCAAAAATATTGTTTGTTTTTGATAATAAGTGAAAAATGCAAAAATAAAATTGTGCGGCCATAGATCTCTTCGTTTGGTGAAACTGATGACGGAAACGTGAGGAATGGTGGGGAAAAGTGTGCAAACTAATTGAAACCAACTTCACAATTTCACATAGTAATGAATAAGTGAATGCGTCCAATTCTTTGAAATGAATGTAAATGAACTATATACGGGGAATTCCCTTAGAAGCAAAGTTGGTTGTCATTAGTTTGCACACAAAACCGAACCGTCGATCGTCACGCCAGCGGTCATTTTAGTCAAGGTAAATATAGTGAGGAGGTAATGCCATATTCAACCGAATCAGATGTGCAGTGGCACGAAAGTTTGCTATAAACGCCATCTCTCCCTGTCTTTAAAATAACAAAATTGCTTAGAAACCTGGGCCATCTGTTTTGTGATAGGCACAACATTTTGTGAAACACAAGTAAATCTTAGTCATCCATTTTAAAAAAAGATGTCAGTGGCAACGAACTATTGTGCTAGGCCGCGCGTCTGAATGACATTACCTCCGCCCATATATTTACCTTGATTTTAGTGATCTATTGGTGTTCGTCGAAGTTGAAAAAATTGAAATTATGGCTATAGACAAAATGGCCGTCACTTTTATTTTTGTGTTTTTTATTTCATTTTTTTCGAAAGTTTTTAATGAATTTGCTTAGATTGGTGTGCAATTAATTCAAGTGACAAAGTTTGTGATATCAAAACTAAAATAACATCGCGAATATTGTTTCGATTTCATGTGATACATTTTTGCTGATAAGTAATGAAATTCTGCTGGTATGTAATGAAAATCTCCTGATATGTAATGAATTTTCATATGAATATTCCTTCACTTGTGATGTAATTAAAAAGTTCCCACATGTAACGACCGCTTTCCGCGGGTGGGAAATGTACGTGTAACAACAATATTCCGGGTGGATAGGCAATAAAATACTATTAAAACAAAATACTCTGGCGCCATCAAATTATCTGAATGTAAATAGAAAAATGTCGTTATCGAAATGTTGTAGATTTAGCATTTTTATCTACATGTGAAGTGATTATTATCAACCTGTTTCGAATGCACATGCCATGAAGGAATTTTGATCCAACAATTTCAGTACAAATGCATTCTACATAGTGTTATTCCATGAGCACAATATACGATTCAGACTGTTGTACTGTTGTACTGTCATAGCCAGAAGAGTTAGACAATTAATTAAAAGCAATGACAAAAATAAGTGACGAGCTTCAATTATACATAACTAAATTTATGCTTAATCAAATGAATTGAAGGACTTTGTACAGACTAGCGGAAGAAGTAATAGATTCAACGGTTGTATCGCTATAGTAGTAGACGGAAAAAGCTTTATGAGTCGGAGGCTTGTCTAATTGCTGTTACCTTTTTTAACTTCAGAAACGTTTATAAATCATACGTTAATACCAATAGCAACTATTAGTGAGATTAGTTTGCTCTAGATAATGAAGTCTTACATACGAGCACTTGTTCAGCTCAAATTGGAAAACGACTGGCTACGATCACAATTTGGAACACAACCCGTTCTAGATATGACTTGAGCTTGATAAGTCTTTTGACTTGCAATGTTTTTCAATTGAATTGCGGTGTACAGTTATGATTATATCTACTCGCTCGAGCAATGGGTCAAATTCGGCTAAGTAAAAAGCATCGTTGGCGATGTCCCTTATTCGTGATTTCAGGTCTTTGAAAGGCTACGAAACCTGTTTTGAATGATCTTTCAACGCAAACCGAATTTGGATGATGATTGAGGAAGAGTCGAGGAAATAATAAAGAGTGCAAAGTTATTATATGGCCACACGGCAGTGTAAAATAAACTTTACTCTGCCGTGTTATATGGAAGAATTTGACATTATATCGGTAGCCATCACAACGTTATCTGTCGTCCGATCTCCTGAGAGATTCTCTAAACTTCAGCAAATATCTTCGAAAATTCTCTTATGATTTGATTTATGATTTGGTGATTCTCTGAGAAATTAAATCATTTTACTTTCATTTTCTTTGTCGATCAAGATGCGAAGGTTGATATTTTCTTACATTGTAAAATTTTCGATAGTTTTTGGATTCCTTTCGATGCTATAAGTATTGCAATTTTCTGTTGCTTTCTGGCACATTTCAATTTTTGATGTCGCGAAAGTCGAAAGAAAAGAGTTAAATTATTTGCGAAGAAAGATCATTTGTGTAATTAACCTAACTTCTTGCCCATAATCTTCAGAGAAATTCGTCATCAAAACATTATCTGTCATCCTATTTCGAAGAAGTTTCACCAAATCATAAGAGAATTTTCGAAGATATTTGCTGCTGAAATGTAGACGTATAGTCGTTGCATTACCTGTTTGAACATCTCTGATTTTATTTTTAATGGTTCAAGATGCGAAGGTGTTGATATTTTCTTACATCGTATTATCCTCGTAAAATTATCGATGGATTTTGCATTCGGAATTTGTAACCAGTTCCCCTCTCCACATTTTTTAATTGGTACTATTGAAGTATTTGACATACTATTATGGTTTCCTGAAGTTTCCGTTAAATTTTCATTATTATTTTCTCGTAAATCGATAATTTAGTTTAAATTATTTACAATTTGGTCATTTTTGACCACTTATGACTCATCCCTGGACCTGGGATCAAAAATTTTTAAATTCTTCATTTCGACATTCGTATTGCAATTTCCAGTCGCTTTCTGTCGTTAAATGATTTGTGAATAAAGGTCATAAACGTCACCTTTTGCCCAAAATCTCGGGATAAATTAAATATTTCGCTTCCCCCTAACTGTAGTTGAGATCTGTAACTGTCGCATGCACATCGTCGCATGCACTTTTTCTTCCTTGAAAGGCAGTTATGAATTTTGAGCCCGACGTAATGTCAATCGGCCATATGGTTCGGAAGATATTGTCGAAAAACTGAAAAGCCTCTAGAGAATACGACGAAAAGTGCTGATTTCACTGAAATTTTTTTTATGCTCAAAATAACTTCATAACGTCTCACTGCCTTTCAAGGAAAAAAAGTTTATCAAAATCGGTTCAGTACTGAGATATCGGAGATACGCCCTTTAGTTATATGTTGCCGACGACATAATATACATGAAAATCTGTTGTAAGACATCGGATTTAAATGGCTTCAAAGTTAGCGATTTTTTGTGTAGTGTCTCTGGAAAATGACCATATTTCGGCTATTTTGTCTTTATAAACGATCCATCAGAACAGTTGGAGTGTTTGCTGCGACTGAGCCCCGTACAAACCCGTATATCTATTGCGTACGTGACCCTAGTGCGTCTGTCACCCTACTTTGACCGTAAGCCTATTGCGTCCGTTAATGTAGTTAAAGCAAAATTATTATGAAATGTGTACTCTTAGAAATTGCGCATAGCGCAATTACCAAGCCCCGTACGAAGTTACTTTCAAATGCAGGGATTCCACGCAAAATTTAAAGTCAAAAAGTGGAAAAGTGAGTAAAAATAACGAAAATAGTTGCTAGAAATAGTTGATTTTCAGATGGTGAAAAAGTTGGTAAAAATAGTACATTACTGCTATAAGGCTGTATATAAGAGATGTGTACGTATACGCGCGCTTGCACAAGTTTAGTACGAGTCTCTTATATACAGCCTTATATCAGTGAGGTATTTTATCGCAGTAGGCAAAATCTAGTGATATAATTTTGCTTGCAAAATCGTTAGCTCTCTAGGGTAAATTTGTTTACTCTTATGTACGTCGTGTATATAGGGCACAATACACACACACCGAATGCGATAAAGTGAGTTTTTAGGAAATTTTGAACGCTATTTTACGCCAAGTCAAAGATTATTCGTGTAAGTTTCTCCGGGATGAAACAATAGCTGATTAGAATTGCAGATAACTTTAACGGATTAGTTTTTGACGACTTAGCAAAATATTTTCCAATAAAGGAAAGTGTGCATCCAATGATTTCCATAGACTATTATCAAGCGTGGTAGAGGAGGCAGAATTATACGTCCAACTCCTACGCTGACAAATCAGCATTTTCAAAAATGTGAAGCAGAAAAATTCGTTACTCAAAGACTAAAAATTCGGTTGCGGAACGTTGAACAGAAATCGGTAGATAGAATTGACTGATTCTTCTTGCATTTTTGTTACTGTCTTGAATACGTAGGAGGTGAAAACATTTTCTGGCGGAAATTGTAGAAAATGTATAGACGCCACGGGAGAGGCTAGGTCGACGGAATTTTCGTTTTCAGAATCATGCCTTGGATGACAAGATTTTCGGAAGCTTTTTACAACTCCTCCTACAAAGCTGCGTTACACGATTTGCGGAAGAAGTTCAACTCTTCCCCCATTCAATTCAATTGGTCAACGCACTCTTCTTTAAAGGTCAAACAATTTATTTTCGCTTTTTTTGTTCGAACAAAAATTTACTGCCACACCTGCACTAAAAAACTTAGTCATGAAACATAAAGAGTAACTTAAATTAAAACATATGAAAAAGCAAAATAAAAATAACAATTTTCTGTAAGTATATATATCACAAAAACGATTGGTCTTCTGTGCAAGACACCAATTAATATCCATCCGTTTCTATATCAATCTGTACCTCACTTAAATCACTTAAATATTCGTCGCAACGGTATAACTTGAGTTGAAAATTTTCTCGTTCGGCATCAATGCTATGTGATTGGCTTCATAGAACGAATTTACCGCTTTTGATTCTTTCAGCTTCTCCTTCCTGGCAAGGTCACCTTCCACCGAATGCTGTATACCGTACGTGAAGTAGATAATGTAGCCTGCAGAAGAATGTAAAAAAAAATATTTTTGAGTGTAAAACACGCAACAGACGTTCACAGTCTGTCCATACCAATTACAATCCAAACGACGAACCGAATCCACGTATGCATGTCCAATTGGAACATCAAATACAAATTGATGAACACACTCAAACATGGCACAACGGGCACCCAGGGTACTTTAAACGATAAATTATCATCGGCCGGAGGTTGTCTGCCGATAATCAGCACAACAAGTGCCATTGCGCCACAAACAATACTAATCAATACAATTGTTACAACCGATGTAATATCTGCATACCCTAAGATTGAACAAAGTACGATTGATAATGCACTGAATACAACAACTCCGATTTTCGTAATGTATGAGGAGAGACTGTTGGGACGTTTGATGAAATTTATGTTAGCCAGTTGTCGTAAAAATTGCGGCAATGTTACACTGACTTCATCGACCATCGCATCATCGTTGTATCGTAGTACCAATACACAAACCGAAACTATTGTGTACGCCAGCAGCGTTCCAATGGACATCATATCGATAAGTTGATGTAAATCGAAAATCAGAGCCATAAATGCGGCTAATAAGCCGGACAACATTGATGCTACGACTGGTGTCTGTGTTTTCGGATGGATTCGCTTCAATATTTTGTACAAAATTCCGTCTTGAGCCATGGCATACAGGACTCGGGGCAACGGAAACATTGCTCCCAGTAAACTTGTACATAATGCGAAAATTGCTCCGATCGATACAATCCATTTGATTTCTATCCAACCAATTTGTTGAAAGACATGCGGAAACGGTGCTGTGGGATTCTTTCAGAAAAAAGTGTTAAGGGAATCGGTGCCAATTGTGGAAATAATCTATTCAAGTGTACCTGCAAGTAGTACGGCCACATCATTGTTAAAACGGTTGATATGCCGAAGTACGCTAAATGTGGCAAACAAATTAGAATTTTCTGTCAGTCGAACTTGGTGTTACCGCCTTACCTAAGAATATGATGATCAGTGAGATGACAATTGACAGTGGAATGTTTCTCTGTGGATTCTTAGCTTCCTCTCCGGTTGTAGCGACGCAATCAAAACCGACGAAACCGTAAAAACATTTTGCCGCTCCAGCCATAATGCCTGCAAACAATAAAAATGAAATTCATATTTGCTGCTCATTGCCTGACGACATTCTAATATATTGCTCGACGTAAAGCGATCTAATTCAAAAATTAGATTTAAAATTTATCATCTGTTGTCGACAACAACGACTATAAGAAGCGATGACCTACAATTAATGTGACTTTATATAAAGACACGAATGTTTAAACAAATGAAGTAAAAGATTTTCTAATCAAGCATCAGGCGATACTTTGAACAACAGAAGTAACAGATTTAAAGATTATACGCTTGCCGTTTCTAAGAAGTCAACTGGATTGTGCGACCCTAAGTAGGTGTAGCTTTTGAGTTCTAGTAAGAGTCGACTAGCAAACATACATAGAAAAGAGGAGTTCATGAAAATTGGTTCTGTGGTTTCGTGTCAGAGTCCATGATGTCTGTGAGTAGCGTAATAGATACCGCAATTTTCCAATCGAACATTCACAAGGCATCAACTACTTCAATCTCTTCGAATGACACTTCTAAGCTAACAAGTAGAGGCATAAGTCAATAATCGTGCGTAAGAATTCATTTCAAAATGTTCTTAGGATAGATTGATGAAGTTGATGTCTTGTAATGGGTGGTCTTGATTGACTTACACGTGAAGCAACTCGGTAAGGCACTTCTTCTATTCGTCATTTTTTACTTTAAAGGACCTAAGTCATAGGTCTACATATATTTCAAACATACCAGCGATTCCATAAGGCATAAATCCCCCTTCACCACCTTTAATTCCTTCTGGAATTTGATCTTTTGGTATGTTCCAATTGGCTGGATCACCTTCGAATAGAATGAATGCAATTAATGTGTCTATGACGGTACAGTTCTAATGCATCGAGAAACGAACATTTTATTCCACCAGCAACCAGTACAATCAGGACTGTTATGATGTTTACTGTTGTGAAGACGTTATTTAGGATGCTGGACTCTTTTACACCGGTCGACAGAAGTGCGGCCAGTAGCATGATGATGAAGAACGAAAGAATGTCCGGATAGTTGGCAAGAAAGTCAATGTCGATCGGTAAGATACTCTGCAAATAAATGCTCATCTTTTTCTCAAACAATTCGTCAACATAACCGCTGAGTCCGCGCGCCACACTTGATGTGCCTGGAAGAAAAATTAGGAAACATTTTTTTTTGTCAAAGAGGATGTCATGAGCTGAGAAACTTACCGATAACATATTCTAATATCAAATTCCAACCAATACTAAAAGCAACGAATTCTCCAATCGTAACATAACTGTATACGTACGCCGAGCCAGCCTTCGGGACACGAGCTGCAAATTCAGCATAACACAATCCCGCGAAAGCCGAAGCTATAGCTGCCACTGTAAGTGATTGAGAAGTTATTGAGTGCTTACCATTCCATGATTCCCTACATTTACCTGCAAAGGAAATGACAACCGCTGGGCCTGCTTGTTCATACGCAACCGATCCAGCTAAGACGTAGACGCCAAGACCAAGTGTACTTCCAACACCCAACGCCGTTAGATCGAATAGGGTGAGTACTCGAGCCAATTTTGATTCGCCGCCTTCATCGGCATTTCCATATCTTTTCCGTCGAATCAAGGCTTGCCACAGTGTCATCTGAAAAGATGAAGAAAAGACGAAAGGAAATGAGATCAAATTGAGTTTTGCTGCTATTTGTGTTCGAACTTCAGATGTTGATTTCGGAATATAAAAAGTTTTTAAAGGTTTCTATGTAATAACTAGGTCCAACCTTTTGGGCGGGTCAGGTCCCTTGACTGACACTTTTCTAAATGTATTTTTAATCAATTTCATTACATTTTCATTTTTTTATTGTTAAGCTTGAGAAGCATCACTGATTCCAGTTTATTTTTTCAGCTGTATTCAAAAAAACTTGTCAAAATTTAATACATATATATTTACTATATTAACGTTCCACGCAAATGACAGGAAAATTTTACAAAAAAAATCTTTGGAAACCATTGAGCGTAAGGTGGAATGAGTTTTGACCACTTTTTGAGTTCTTAATTTTCTTATAAATTTTCAAGATTTTCAATCAACCGTAAATCATAAATAAAATATGACTCGTGTAGATTACAGCCCTCGCTTCGCTCTGGCCGTAAACTTCCCACTCGTATGAGCTGTCTATTATTCTGTTTGATTGCATTTTTGTTACATCAGAGTACATGCGAAGTATGTTTTGTGAATGTGGAACGAAGGCTTTTTCTCAAAATAAAAAAGTGCGATAGATGTTCTTCTCTTACACTTTTGTACAAAAAAAGGAAGTCCCCCGGTACTTAATTCACATGGTAATAAATGAACTTTATTAGCTTTTGATTGATCATTGAAAATAACTCAGTTTACCAATATTTTCGGTAAACTGGTACCAATTGCGACTATAATGGTTAAAATATTTGTAAAAGGAGAAATTTATTGGTAGACCGGGAAAAAAATAATCCCTCGAATATAATTTCCCATTCACAAAACCTTCAATCGTGAATAAAATATCACGACTAGTGTGAATTACGGTCCTCGCTTCGCTCTCGTAAATTTTTTACAATTTTCTCTTTACTCTTAATTCTACGTATTAAAAAAATCGTCAGAAATTAGTTGAGAGTTCATCTTAAATTGCCTGCAAAATTTGATAGTCAACTATCAAGATGTTAGTAGTTCACTAGCAAGAGATGTTTACACGCTAAAAGCTGGGCATCGAATGATGAAATTATTCTTCCTACTAGTTTCATGCATCGAAAACAAACTTATATGATTTACCTACACTACCAAACAAAATCAAATTTCATCAAAATAATCTTTCTTAATTGATGCTATGATCAACAGTGTAAAGACTTGTTTTCTCGGATAGCTTCCAGATCCTTAATCATACATAGCCCATCTTCGAACTTAGCCTCGGGATTTTAATTCCATGTATTTAAAAAAAAAGAATCATCCAAATTGGTTGAGAATTACTCAAGTTATCGTGCTAGTGAATGTACCGTACCAAAACCAACGAACCACATAACAAATGGGGTGAACGATTTTGAATTAAGTAACACTTCAGTAGTTCAACAGTAAAAAAATTCAATGATTTCAAACAGATTGTCTTTTGAGCAAATGTTTTATTATATCACATTTTGGTAGTGTTAGTTATTGACCATTTACCTAATATCAAAATGTAAAATCTGTGTCAATTGTTCGTAAAAAAATACAAACAAAAATTTATGATTAATTTAGACAAAACTTAAAAATTTTGTTACGGTTGCTTGTGCACTTGAAAATTTATTTAAATAATCTGGGCACATAAAATTCGTTAAAAACAACTCAACCAGTATACTTAAGACACGTCCAGAAACGTTTACCTTGTACAGTACATATACAATATTTTAGGACCGGAACGTGCATCTACTTAAACAGTACTTACGAATCAATAGATAAGCTACATTTCGAAGGACTCGATTATTTATTTATTTCTTCAATTTTAAACTTAGTTAAAGTCGGTAAACCTAAATAACAGCCAGATCTAGTGATTAAAAGTCTAAAAAAAACAAACTGAAAATGGGTGGAAGTTGTCAATTAGGAAAAAAGTTAAACGGAGATTTGTCAGATCTAATTCTACTCAATTTTTCATAATCAACACGTTAAATCTTCCACTTTTTTTTACACAAGTCTAAAACAATGATATCCCATTGCCATGATTCCCAAGTTTTGTAATTACAAATCTCAAATTTACATTAATGTTGTTGATGTTGTATATTCGTGTCTTATCTGATACACAAACGATTTTTCTAAAATTCTTAATGGCTTAATGACGTTAGTACGAGGGGAAAACACCTAGAGGAAGTGGTGGGACACGCTTTATTTTCATTCGATGGGATAGAAAGCAGATACGTTTACTATAATTGAAATTCACATTTAAAGGTTCTCCAGGCTCAGTGGATTTTTTTTCTATAGCAGCTATTAATCTACGCACCGTACTTCGGATATGCGTAAGCTCCTCATACAAACCCTTGGAAATAGGATGACATTTAAGTAAACCGTTGATTAATTCAAGGTTCTGAAAGAACAGGTTAAGACACCCACGAGGGCGGCTGACACACAAATTTTGACAAATAGATGCTATTTATTGAACATACTCAATACAGATTGTTTGAAATGTCAACCTGATAAAAACTATTTTTTTCCTTCAAGTTGACATTTCAAACAATCTGTAATGAGTATGTTCAATAAATAGCATCTATTTGTCAAAATTTGTGTGTCAGCCGCCCTCGTGGGTGTCTTAACCTGTTCTTTCAGAACCTTGGATTAATTGGAACAAAATATCGATAAAGAAGGCAAAATCATCGGTGGAGTAGACCAAATATCGTCGACTAAATAGAATTGAGAATAGGTTTAATCCAAGTAACTGTAAACACGAATTTCACTGACCGAATGAACACGATTTCATCCATAGGTTTGTTCCAATTCACGACGTAAGTGCGGTCGAAATTCAAAATGGAAAGTGCGGAGGTCTTTCTAACGTAGCGTCATTTTCATACAAAGAAGCGTTGAAATGTATTTTTTGTTTACTTTTTCATCGAATCGTTCACTTAAAATTCAAATTTTAGGCACACTTACGGCGTGAATTAACTGTAAACCCGATCTTTGACAACACGAACTACAACGACTTCAGCCACAGAGATGAACATAGCCTAAACCAATGAACCTTCATTGTCCCAAACGACAACAAATTTCTTTTAAAATTTTTCGTTAGAATTTTCGTCAACCTGAAAGTTGAGGTTAAGTTGCCTTCTGTGGATAAAATTTGACATTTCGAAATGACCTTGGAACAAACCTATAGAGATCGGTTTTCATACAAATATTGATGAGGTTATGTCTCTATGGATGAAATTTGACAATTGGCCGTAGAACAAATCTATCGGTTTCTGCGCAATTAGAGGAGATGGGTGTCATACAATTTTGTCTAATTGTTTTCCCCTCACATGAGGAAAATCATGTTCTCGACGATTAGACAGATTCATTAAAAACAAAAAACCACAACAACAACAATAAATCAATTAATTTAACTTCAATTATTACGAGTGATATCTAATATCCAATTAAATTCTAAAATTACGTTACGAATAAAGCTATGGATCCAGTTCATCTTGGAAAAGTAATGTTGACATAATACATGCCAGAGCGACCAGATGATATAATATTTGTCCCAAAATAACAGGGACGCTAAAGCGTTAAAGTTATTGTGACATATAATCTGCCACTAAAATAAAATATTGTTGGAAATTCCAATTTCAATATTGATATTCACTTCAGAACGTCATGACATCGACCACTGTAACGAGAATATTGCATAAATTATCATAAATTTCTTCCAGGTGGTTATAGTGGATCGAAGAATTCTAGTAATATTACTTTGTTGTAAAAAGTTGTTTGAATGTCGCATAATTATTGTGTTGACATTGTTCCAATTATAATCAATTAACAACTCCGTTTCCTGACATTAATCTTTACATTGTCCCAATGACTCAAATGCCGATCCCAAAATTTGCAAATTAGTCTCCAAAGCAACTTTCGTATAAATTTCGCGTATTATTATACATTCCATTCCAATCCAGTTCGTATTATTCATTCCACATGCGATATCGAAGTTACTTACATATATACGCTTAGTATATATCAGGGACTATTTTAGGGAAAATTTTAGAGAAAATCGGGAAAATTAAGGAAAATAGGAAAAATTAGGAAAAATAGGGAAAATTAAGGAAAATCGGGAAAATTGAGGAAAATTATAAGGAAAATAGGGAAAACTAAAGAGAAAATAATTTTTTTATTGCGTAAACCTATGGATTTTGAATTCAATATTCGTTTGTTCTGCATTTCACAGTTGTCAGCCGCCACAGTAGGGGGGTCCAGAATCGTATGGGAAAATAAAAGTTTCGAGAAAGTTGGCGGACCCCGGGGAAAACGAACCTATATGACCCACTGATAAAAAATATATATGGGGCCGATGCGATCCGAGTTGGTTTATGGGTCGCGCAATGACGAAATATGTGAAAAACCACGAAAATGAGGGTTAATGAAAAATTGAACGTAACTAACAGATGCTGAGGTCACTTCTTAAGGTGAGTTGGATTATTTCACTTCAGAATAATCCAAAGAGACCGATTTAATGATTTGTAAGTGCATTCGCAGTCATAGATTCGTAATCTGTTCACTCAGTCTTTGGGTTCTTCCAAAACATTTATGGGATGTGCATCGGATATATTCATGTCTAACGAGAGCTTATGACATAAGCTTTCATTGCAAAAAGAAATTTTTTCGAAAACAATTTTTTGAAGCTATATAGAAATCGATTTTGGTGCAAAAATGTCAGGGTCGTGAACTCAGGCAATTTTCAAATGACTGTTACGTCAAGACACCAACTTGAAACTTATTGTGTGTGGGCTCGTTAGAAAGCCACTATCATTATCTTTACAACGACACCTAACACTTAATTTAAATAGTGACCTCGCCTGACTTTGTATTACTTGGAAATTATATGTCGATTTTTGTCTATATCGATATTGTTAGGTGTGCCCAGACGATATAAAAATTCCAAAAAGTGGAACCAACGCATTTTTGTTGCTTTTGCATCTAATCTAAGTTGTCTGGACCAAAAAAGTTTGATATTGTCGTTAAAAAAAAATTCTCATACAAAGTAATGGAAAAAATGTATGGAAAATTTCAGTGTTTTTTCACACATTTCGTCCTTGAGCGACCCATAAACCAACTCGGATCGCATCGGCCCCATATACAATTTTTATCAGGAGGCCATAAAGGTTTATTTTCCCAGGGGTCCGCCAACTTCCTCGACACTTTTATTTTTTGGACCCCCTACGCCACAGTTGTCGGGGTTTTTGTACTAATTGTA
Organism: Bradysia coprophila; assembly: GCF_014529535.1. Taxonomy (NCBI): domain Eukaryota; kingdom Metazoa; phylum Arthropoda; class Insecta; order Diptera; family Sciaridae; genus Bradysia; species Bradysia coprophila. Next base: position 4,849,528 of record NW_023503374.1, read on the forward strand.
GATGTTTGGGTGTTCTATAAAGTCATCAGTCAATCTAGATTATTTTATTTGAGGAACAACGAGAAGTTTGCAATTTCGAAACATTTACCAAAATTTCACAATCTCGTTGTGAAGGATTCACTAACTAGAGAGGAAAAAATTATTTGGTTTGAATTATATTCTGCGCTGATGTTTTTAAGATTCGTCATATTTAGAATACGAAATGGAATTTGGAGCTGGCTTACTACGGGACAGTAGGGGTGATCTTTAAAATGATTAACATCCTTGACATAGTTAATTTGTCACTGAGACTTGAGGCAGTCAATGAAAGTAAATAGATAGGTATGGCCAAACGTTCAAATTTGTTCTAGCCGGAGCACATACGGATTTGCATGGCGCCACCTCAAACGAACTCATTTCTAGTGCAAATTTCCACTAGAAATGAGTTCGTTTGAGGTGGTGCCATGCAAATCCGTATGTGCTCCGACTTGTATGGACTGGCCATACCTACTTATCTACTTTCATTGGAGGCAGTAGTGAATCATTAATATTTAAGAATAACTTTCATGTCAGTTGATATAGTCGTTTTCGAAAAAGTAAATTCAAGATATAACATCGGAGCTGAAAGGCCCTTTCAATAAAAACGGAAGTGGGAGTCGTTAATAGGGTCTTAAGAATAAATGACAGAGATTTGAACAAGTTTAAATACAATAAATACGTCAGTTTTCCGATTGGTTTTCAGATTGAAAACTCAATTATTACAGATACTACAGATCTCCTGACCATAAAATGGTAAAAAACATAAAATTGACCTCTTTCGTTTAATGCTATAAGACATAAAGACAATGTAGACATTAAATCTAGACGGATTAGGAAATCACTAAAAATTGTAACTCTTTTTCAACTCTTAACGTGTGCAATTTTTTTGCAACTTCTTTCAATGATTTCCTCTCGGTCTAGAAATACCGCACGAAGTATTTAAATCCCTGATTGCTAAAGGTTGCTGGTTGCTAAGTGATGGAGATAATAAGCCTGACCGAGTTATTAGATTTTGATTAGTTATCATTTGTCATGTAGAATTAGCGGTTGACTGGAAAGTTTAGCTTATGATTCTGGAGTTTCTAGTTAAATGAATTTCGAGTGAGTTCACCTTGCACGGTGATTATGGACAAAGTTGCGATTTAATGAAATTGTGTTTAGTTGGTCATTATTTTAAACTAAAAAATTGTTCTACTTTATGCCTCAAAAATGCAACGATTTTTTTCGGAAAATTAGTTTAAACAACGGAACGGACAGCCGAATATAAAAAGCCAGAAGTGGCGGTTCTATATTTCCGCTTCATTTTAACAATCGATATTTTGCTGACATGTGCCTAAATGAAAATTTTGCGCAATATAGCAGTAGATGTAAAAATTGTCAATCCGAGGCGAAGCCGAGTCCAGTTTAGGCACAAGTTAGCAACAAGATTTTATGTACAGGAGTGGGATAGTGGGATCTTCATTTTTCGAAACGTCATATATGAACATCCATTTACGCACTACTTTGATCGCACTACTGTACAAAAAATCTCATATAAAAATGACTTTGCCCCAGTACTTCTTGCGACAGAGCACCTCAGACATACGCTTAATTGTCGCGGCTGATCAAGCACCGCGGGTCTTGGTCTTTCTTTACTAACAAAATCGTTTCGTCAGTACTCATTATGTGATTTTAGATAGAATTCTATTTATTATTGATTGAAGAAGTCTAAAAGACTGACATTAGTATTTAGATAACGTGAAATATCGAGATGCGGGTCTAGTTCGCTATTCACTACAAGGTATTTTCTTCATTGGAGAGAAAAAAGGACTCGATGGTTTCAATCCACTTTGAGATCACAACAAATATTTTCAGGAAATCGTCCACCACTATCAAACCATTTATTTTATTTACCCATTAAATCGAGAAGAGAGTTTTGAAGTGTAATTTAGAATTAACGTAAAATCGGGAAAAATAAGGAAAATCGGAAAAATTCAGGAAAATAAGGAAAAATAGGGAAAATTGGGAAAATCAGGAAAATGAGGAAAATCTGGAAAACGTTTTCCCTAAAATAGTCCCTGACTCATATACAGTACAGAACTATTTGGATTGAAATTATTGGATCTTATAATTCCTTCCCTGTATGTTTATTTCCAGTTTGGGAATTTCCTGCTTCATTTTTCTTGTCAGACATCAGAATTCTACGTAATCGTTTCTGGAAATTGTGCGAAAGTCTGTAAGCTGAGCTGGTCCTTTTTTCTTATAAAAATGCAAAAGACTTTTCTGGAATCACCCGAATTTTCAGTATGGCCAGTTCAGCACTGAATGGAACAGTCACTACTCCACTACTACTCATAGTGGGCTCTATAATTTGCCTTCGAGGAACAGATTTTTAACTCGTAAGAATAGAAATGTCCAAAGATGGACATACAAGGAGACAAAAGTGAAATTCAATATGTTTTTTAATTTGGGAGTTGTTGTGGTTTGTAATTGATTCCACAAGAATTTCGTTGAACAAATGAAAATCTAGATGTCATGCCGGATTTGACTTTCCTCCACCTGTCAACCAATATTCGTTAAAACCCATACAATACGAAGCCCTAGCTCATAAAGTCCCTAGATCTGAGATTTCAACAGTCAAACATATAAAGTATCTGAGTACTATCCCACAAATAATTTACCAATGAAGAATGTAAGATCTGAATATGGACATCGTTTTAAATGCTTTAAATTGCCACTTTCCCGCAACTCCCTCAGTCACACACTTGGAAAATATAACTTGAGAAATTCCCTACGGTGTTCACAAAGTGCATCCATATGCAGTTGTGTTAGTTCTGATGAATGGCATCGTATTTTACTCTATAAAACTTCATTGCTTATTTTTGAACTGCGAATAATAAAAATTTAATCACATTTTTCCATCTGATTACATTTTGTTATTGCTACCACTCGTCCTTGATAACTAAAATCGTCTATATTATAAAGCTACCTACATGTTTATGACTGCTGAACGAAGTACCTAGCATAATGAATTGATTCTGTTGTTTGAGTTCTGACGAAAAGTGAAAAGTGTTCTGTTAGCAGCCCAATTATTTTTTACAAATATCTTTCTACGTATTCCACACCTCGCTATACACGTTATATGGTTATTGATTCCGTGTACATCTTAAAAATCGTCTAAGAATCAATTGTCTTTCCAGAGAATGGCCGATAATAGATAGTACAAATATGAAGCGTTTTCGCATATCTTTGTAACCGTGTCACGATAAGCAAACTTTAAAAACTTAAAGACAAATAATTCTTGATAGCGCATGCTGCTTTAAGACTTGTTCGTTCTTGGGTTTTTCTTTTTTATCGTAACACAAAGAACAGCGTACAATTGCTGTGTCGGGGAATTTTTATATTTCACAAAGTGAACAAGAAATTCTAAATACTCAATACTCAGTGCCGCATCTAGCATATTCAGCATACTGGACCATTTAGCTATTTAGCACCCCTCCTTCTTCACCAGCATAATTATGCAAATTGTGATCTTTTTCCTTTGCCCTCGATCATATTCCAGCGCCCTGGACCACTGTCCCTTGGGTCTCTATGAAGATGCGGCACTGTGAATACAAAATTATTCTGTGCACTGTGAATTACCACTGGCAACTTGTTGATTCGTTATTTTTAGAAATGTATTGACATTTTGGCTACAAATAACTTAAGTTGGATTTGGACAAGAATAGCACGTGAGAAGCACAAACGCAATTTTACTGTGCAGCAAAACTCATGTGTATCTCGTTGAATAGCTATAAAATCTTTGGTCATAACTTAAACCGAAATAATGTTGTCAAGGTTCTGTGATAAGGTTGAGACAATACGAATACAAGAACATAGGAGGAAGGTGAATGAAAACTTTGTAGGTTTTACAGTCAATTACGAAACGAGTTTATGTCTGAAACATCGTAAAACAATGTGTCAAGTATGTTGAATATGAATAGAATACCCTAAGACAGAAAGGTAGTAAAAAGCTGAATTAAAATTGGTTTGTATGCAGAGCTTCGGTAGACTCAATGGACACATTGTAACATCGGAATCGAGACGCAAAGTCTAGCTTGGAAATGAGTGATTGTAAGAGCATTAATAATCTTCACATACAACTTAATTTTCAGTCTCTCGTATGTATCTACAGACTAGGGTTCTACTCTATTGGTTCAGTACCATTCAGACTGAACATTTCAACAATAAATAGTCAAAGGGAAGAATGTAAGAAAAAGATTTTCTCGAACTTCGGAGAACAATCCGTTATCGATTTCCACTTCCGCAAGTTAATAAACAAGTCAGGTTCATGTTTGTGTACTGCTTACGGCTATTTACTTCAATTCACGACTTCAGACGATAGTAATTTGTGTTTATGAACACGTGTACATGGCAAACCCAGGTGTAGTGTTTGTTTTGACGGCAAATATAGAACTTATAAATATAAAAACGAACGAATGAGCCATATGTGTGATAAAATGGGTAGTAAATAATTATACTAGCTAAACCAACCCGAACACGAAGTCAATCAGTCGATCGTTTTGCTCCATTAAAATTGGAATTCGAAATAATTGTATTTGATTGAAGTGATTGTTCTATTTGCACCGTCATTAAAGTGGAATATGAATAAAGGATGTGCTCAGTCATTTGCTTGAGTAGCTTTCGTTGAATATGTAAGCAGATTCTGTATAGGTAAACAGCGAAAAGCTTTTACGTAAACCGAGCTGTTTGGTTTGAAAAATTAGGAACCCGTTTTTAAATTATTTGTATTTTTAACGTCTTCTTTTGCTGTTATTGTGAAAGTTGAAAGCACCTCAAACTCGCAGTACATTCATGGAATGTCATAATAATGTTTAATTGTTGATTTCGGAGGAACTTTCCACTGTCGATAAAATTCGGATGTAATTAAATCCGAATAAAAAGGCTCGGTCTTTTGTTTTCAAAGTTTTCAGCGAAAACAATTTTAAAAGTTGGTTGTAAAGAGTAAAAAACTCGTAACAAGGTTATTAACTCGCTTGTAACGATACAAAGAACGACAATAACAAAAAAAAAACAACCAAATGTGTACGCTGGCGGTAATAACACACCAAAAAAATGGTACTGTGTTCGACGGTACAGACATCAGATTTTGATTGACAACAAGCATTCAACGTGATTGTTGGTTTTTTTTCTTCTTAAATTCTCAAATTCTCAATTCGAAGTATGTTTGCGTTCTTGACCATTTACAATTGAATGTAAACCCAAAACTTGAATATGCACGAATATAACATAATGAAATGCAGGTATCTACTAATGAGGAGTCTGAAAATCGCCTATTAACTTAAAATACACTTCGATGAAATAAAATATAAAAATTCAACGACTAAAAAGGCCACATGATTTCAAGGTAGTCACAATCCGAAATAAATGTATGGTTAGCATCCAACAACAGTTTATTTTGTATTAATTTTCAAAATAATTATAATAATCAACTTTAATACAAACCACTTTGGCGTGTGTATTTAACGCTTGAACTCAAAACTCTGAACAATTTTTTTCTCTAGCAATTAATTAAACTGTCAATTTTAGTATTGGCAATTTCTTAAGTCTCTCACATTAGCTAAATATTGTTTTTTTTTTCGAGCACTGAACATAGACACAAAATGTAGATATGAAAAAAAGCGTCCGCTGAATGTTTTTGTCTTTCTTTATTTTGAAATTGCAAAAATATTTTTTCGCATAATTTAATTTAATTAATTTTGCCACTCTACCGAATCACCGTGTTACCGATCACTGACTATCGGAATAAAATATTTTGTTCTCATGAAATGCCCCCGAAAAACTTGTTGTTGGTTTTGCTAACAATATGAAATGTTTGTGGTGGGAGTTAATCATTAATTTCAGCTCTAATATTAACAGAACAAGGTATCTGCTACTTCAATTTTTGCAGTGTTGTCAATAATACCCGTGTGGTTGGGTTGGACTTTATGATTTATTTATTTTCATTCGATAGATTGAGTTCGAGTTTGCTTTTGTTTTGCTTTTGAGTGTGAAAGGTATCTCTTTAACCCCATTTTAAGGATAAATCAAATAACTGAAGGCTCTCTGGCAACCTTTTTTGCGCTATTGAGAGTAGTGGATTATTTGTTGCAAAGCCTACATTAGGGCGTTTTTTAAGTACTGGATTTTCGAAGAAAAAAAAAAGATTTTTGTGACAGTTTGACCACCTAGTTTATGTAAACCTAGGCAAACTGTTGATTTTTTCAGAATTGACCAGTTCCAGAAACAAACCTATTTTCTAATACATTTGTGGTGGTCATTGTCGTCTTACATTTTACAAAAAAGATTTTTCCTAAAAGATATCAGCAAAAATACAATACGAAACCTCTTAAGTGTCCCTTATGCCTCTTCTCTTAAGTAAGGTCCCTGACCGTGATTTGTGGTATTGTGATTTTTTTTTTACTTTTTGCGTCATTTTCTTCGAATCCTTTAATATCCAGGAGAGTGGCTAACTTTATTGTGAAGATTGAACATTTGGTTTCGTAGAGAAACTGTTGCACAACACTTAAATTTCCACATTTGCAAAGGTTTCTCCAAGTGTGAAGAATAAGTTATCATCCACAAACAAATTTTTCCCTTAAAAATAACACATTTTTGCATGCTTTAATGGTTTTACTTTTTCAAAAAAAGATTTTGGTTCAGAGAAATAATCAAAAAACGAATATTTTTGCGCACAAATGTAGGCTGGAAAATTGCCAAGGGGTGAGCGCTCTTAATCAATAATTAATAAATAATTGAAAAATTTCGTTCAGACGAATCTACACATGGCTAAATTCTTGCCTACATTTTGGGGCAAAATTATTGTTATTTTGATGATAATTTTAGACTCGCATCCTTTTTCGAAAAAGTACGACCATCGTTTGGTGTTAAAAATTTAAATGTTTGTGGTGATGTAAACTCAGTCCGAGAAAACTCAATATTTCACTAAAATTGACACATATTTTGAGACTGCGAGCCCAAAATTATCATCAAAATAATAATAATTTTGCCCCAAAATGTAGGCAACAATTCATCCATGTTTAGATTCGTCTTAATTGAGTGCGATATTTTAATTGGATCGAGGTTTGCGTTATTGTGTCCGTGATTTGTGGTATTTTATATGAAGTTCAATAGAGACCGATATTTGGAGGTATTCCAAAACGTTATAGGAATTATACCGCAAATCAAGGTCCAAGAGAATCGTGATTTGCTGCGGTATAATTCATTTTACATGTAAATTTACATTGGCAAATCATGGTCAGGTTTTTGCGTACGCAAATAACAGCCAGGGACCTTAATCTAAGAGATTGTTGGAGAAAACATTTAATGAGTCAATCAGTGCCTGTATTTGCGAAAATATTTTCACGAGTTTTCTCAAATTTTTTTGGGAAAATTCACGAAAATTTGAGAAAATCGTGAAAGTTTGAGAAAATTTGTCAAAATATTTTCGCGAATATAGGCACAGGTGTCAATTGAGAATAAAAGCGCTCAGGCACCATTCTCTCTCTCTCTATCTATCTATCTCTCTATCTCTCTTTCAGTATAAAGCTGAAAATTCGCACATTCTTCCTTCATATGTCTCATATGATTTTCCATGAATCTTATGATCACCTCAATTTATGGAATGTAATTGGAAAACCATGATAATGATGTTGGTAGACTGTTCTGTGAATTGATTTTACACTCGATTAGCATAGCTAATTAGAATACAATGTCAGTAGACACTAATTTGAGGGCTGTTCGATTATAATATTCCTTGAACGATTTGATAGTTTGAAGAGTATGTAGAGAATAAATTAAACCTAAGCATTTAATGGATAATAGACTTAATCGATGGAGATGCTAATAACTTGATGAAATCAATGCAAGTGGAAAGTACCATTGCCACCATAATGATTATCAAACCTTCATTTACAGTCATTGATGCCGTTCCAGGTGATTAGATAGTGCAATGAAATAATTGCGAGAAATCAAAGGAATGTATGCATCAATACATCAAGAGCAAATTAACGTTTAACAACAGACGTCAAACATCATCAGTATAATCTTTCTCTGTAACTTCTATTAACCAAAACATCAACATCAAATCTTTTACTTCATCAGTTTTGACATTCATTTTTGCTATATAAAAACGAATTGTTCAGAGTTTATCGTTTATTTTATGTTCACCGCCGATGACAGATAATAGAAATACCAAACATTTAGTATGGGAAGAGGCAGTCGACACGAATTTCGAATTTGACACAAAATTTTTTGAATTTTTATTCGGAAAACGGAATTATGCTTCGGTGAAAAACGCGGTTTCTTTGAAACCCGCTTTGCCTATAAGCTTTTTTTACTACAGTTTTAACATTCAAAAGTATCGACATATTATACATTTCTTGTTTCTCCAACTTCTCTCATTTCTCCATAACGAGAGAAGTAAGCAAAATAAGAAATGTATAACATGTCGATACTTTTGAATGTCAAAAACTGTATTAACGAATTACTGTAACTGATATAGATCTCTTCAGTTGACGAAACTAATGACAGTACCTAGTTCACTTTGTATATGTTGTGTGCTTACTAAATTACAGCCAACCTCACAAAAGCGGAATATTTTTTAAATTCTGAGAAATTCAACCTAAAATTTATCATTTTTCGGAACAATTTAGTGATTTCATTGTGCTTAGCTTGAAATATAACCATTTCTTGGTTACTTCAAATTGTTCAAGTAACTTTTTAGTCAGAATTTTCAGTTTACTCGTTTTCGCAACAAAGAATTCAAATATTACCCCGTTTCGTGAAGTTTGCTGTTAGTTAGTTAGCATACAAAATTTGGCATGCGATCACACTGCCAGTAGTCAAAATCAAGGTAAATATAGTGAGGAGGCAATGCCATATACAACCGAATCAGATGTGCAGTGGCACGAAAGTTTGCTATAAACGCCATCTATCACTGTCTTTAAAATAACAAAATTGCTTAGAAACCTGGGCCATCTGTTTTGTGATAGGCACAACATTTTGTGAAACACAAGTAAATCTTAGTCAACCATTTTAAAAAAAGATGTCAGTGGCAACGAACTATTGTGCTAGGCCGCCTGAATGGCATTACCTCCGCGCATATATTTACCTTCGTCAAAATTCTTGTATACTACATTTCCAGTACATTTCGCCATAAAACTACTACGTCAGCGTATTATTTTTTGTGATAACTTCACGGCTGTGACATTTCATGGATACTTTACCACAGTTATTTATATCACCTGAAAATAAGTCTGAACAGTCATCAGTTTTGCCTCTGTGTGTAACGAAATGAAAACGAAGACAAAACGGATGACTCTGAGCCTGAGGCCACCTTTAAGCGCAAAGAATGACGTACTGACAAAAATTGTGGCCCATCAACAGGTTGTGCAACATAGAGAAACTAAATGATCAAAACCGCTACAATGTCGGTTCTTCCACCTTCCTATTGGTTCACATACATAACGAGATAATCTCAATCTATTGTAGCCTCGGCTTCGGTAAAAAGGTGTTTACAAATGTTATTATACACGCGTCTTCGCATAGTCGGCAAATTAAATAATTATTTCGCGGCTATAAAACAATTTTGCCTATTAATTTATTCATGGCTTCGTATGTATTCGCATTGTTATTCAAAAACTTTGTCTATATAATTTTCATCCCATTTATTATAAATGAAACCATGTATAATGGTGACAAGACATCACCTATTAACACAACATTAGTTTGGTCTTAACAATATATGAATGCCAATATCGATAAGAATGTGCAAAGAATGTCGATCTCATTTATTACACACGTGTGTGAGTATATTATATATGTTTCAAATAATAAAAATGTGATCGTAATTGACGTCATTTCTTTGCACACCTTTGTACAGCCGTAGGTAGCTTTGAGGTAATTTAATATGAAAAGTTATAATCTACCGGTAAGCATATTGTCATTGAGTAATTTCACATCGAATTAACAATGTGCTGGATGATGCAGTCAGTTAATTATAAATAATTATTAATTTTATGTTTTACGGAGATGCACCATCACAAAACCAACTTATATGACTCGATGAATATTTTGTTTACGTAAAATATATTAGAAAAATAAATTAACCTCAAACGAGCACACAGCTCTACCAGATCTAACTGCATCAATAGAAAAAAACTAATCATTAAACTGGAAATGCGTGGTTAAATACTATCGTCACCAAGATGTCTATCTTGTTGTCGATGTTTTATTATTTCTTGTCTATCAATTGAAGCAATACAGTTCTGTTGAGAAAAGACACTCTGAACGACAATTGCAAAATAAAAATGAACTTCTCGAGAGTAATAAACTAAGTTCTTGTATTGTCGGCACCTTTTTCCATATGACTGAATTACATCCAGCCAATTGCTCAAATGCATCATAATGCTTGGCTTAAATAAGCTAAATAAAAAATGTAAAAAAATGCTCATCAACAGACACAATAAAATGTTACTGTACAAAGCATTATCCTAATTTAATTCGATAAATTACTAGAGCGACTGATTTTGTTAGTCAACATGATGTGAAATGAACATAGAACTTGCAAATCGGAATATATCATTTGATGGATGCAGGCGACCCTTACGTTTTCTAGAAAATGAATGAATACCTTTAATATTACAACAATTTTTATGCATCAATTGTCTTTATATAGTTGTCTCTCAGAAATTGAATAATAAAATAAAATGTTAGAGAACGAGTATCTTGTGTTGAAGATTGGCACCGAGAATAAAATTCTTTAAAAATCTGAAAATTTATAGAGCTTTTAAGAAATCGAATTCTGAATAATGCTGCAGATGCATCTACATCCAGAAGCACACTTGCTTCTAAGTCTCTCATAGATCATCCACGGCTTATTGACAAAATAAAGTTTTAGAGCGTAACGACTGAAGTTAACAAAGTTAAACTTGCATTGAAAGATCTGAAGTGCCAGATGAATCAACTTTTCAGATTGACTGGGTTTGCAGGACTTGCAATGAAAATTTTATTTTTAAATTTAATACTTCATGCAGCGTCAATACCTTCACTGTGAGTGTGGTGAGATACATATTCTCGCCAGGTCACAGGTGTTTAACGTAAAAATTTGGCTTAGACTTAAAATATTGGGCTTTATGATGGAATTTATGATGAAAAATGAGACGCACAACTGATAGCTCTTTCTAAATGCAGTATAGACAGTTGCATACACAAATTCATCGTAGGTTGGGTTACATCAAATAAGTCATTCAGTGTGTACACCGTTGCAGGCACCAAACCAACCGCAACTATAGTTATACCCACATTATGACACTTGAGTGAACTGTAGAACGTTACCAATGCGATATACTCGGTAGAAAAGTTCTATGTGAAATTTTGTCTTACTCAGGAATTGATACCATAACATTTTGGTGGAAGACCACTACGTAACCACTGAGCCATCCTGTCCTTAGTTACGTATTTATAATTCTCCAAAAGTACTAATAAGTACCATTTTCTCATCCGTAAGTGCAGAACTAATTGAATCATTTTTGGCATCTTTACCAGTTGAGTTAACCAAACCATTAAGAGTTTGGGCGATTTGATTACCACAAAGAAAACAAATTAGAATCACCAACTGCGGGACCTAAATACTCGAGACAATATTTATAAGACGCAATCGTACCATTTCTTTCATCATTAATTTCGCTATAACATACAGTTCGTGTGGCTGTCTCCTAACAGAATTAAAAGTATTTCTACCACCATCAGCAAATAACCTGAACAATTAAATGGAATTTGGAGAATGACGATTAAAATTTCAATGTGAGGTGGAGGTACTACTATTCCGAGGACGCGTATGACTAACATATTAAATGGATAATAAATTGACGATTTCATAAAGGATTTGTGTCGATTATGGTATTTGTGTAAGAAAAAACATAATTTTCATAACTCATTTAACAACGGCTTCGCACGCAATAGAAACCCGCCAATCTCTGCTCTTATAGCCAAATTTTGAAACCCTTTATAAAAACAAGTTTTTGTTTCCTTTTACGCACACTCACTTCTGTAATGCTTCCCTTCCTCGTGATGTTGCTGTTTTTTTGTATTGATTACAGTATATGTATGCTGTGAACCCTAAATAATTTCAAGAAAGGCTCATAAAATATATGTGTAAGGTATGCAAGGTATATATAGTGTTCGAGAAAGAAATGCCATTGTCTTTCATTTGCAATCCATTCATACAAAACGTACGAACGTATAATATACCTGCAGGGTATGATGAAGTAGAAGTAAGATATTACATCAGATATTCAAATTCGTTCAACGTAAGAGACATCCATTTAGTTTTGAGGTTTTTACATGAATTGCAGACGTTCTAACCAAGAACATACATTCGTCGAACGAGTTTTTCCTTTCTCGTTAGCGAAACGTCTCAAAGTAAGTTTCTTTTCCCACGTTGCTGATATGAATGTTATACGAATAGAAATGTTGATGGTTTGAACGCGGCCCCGACAAGCGGGTATTTTCGCTCAGTACGTTTATTTTCGGTTTGCATGCATCTGAATTTTTTTTTTTCGATAATGTTTGTGACTTGTGTGTGAGAGTGTTATAATTTTTCGGTTTCATTGAGTTAGTCAGTCGCTCGTGTACGGTCATGGTGTACAGTTGATAAAGTCAGTTTATAAATGTGATTTCGTTTCGCAATTTTACTTTTATTTTGTGGTTCGTGGAGATGATTTGATAGGAAGTTTAATTAAATAAATATGTTGTAACAGTCGAGCATATATTCTCTGAAGAAGGTAGTTTAGGTGTGCACTGTTAACTGGACTCTCAATCAGCAAAAAGTACGCTTAACACACAGGTTGTACATTTGAGTGAATTTTGATTAAATTGAATTTTTACTGTAAATGCATTCAACATCAAATTTCATTATTTTATTTGTTCCCGACACATACACACACTGCAGACGACTGCAGATAAACTCTGACTGATATCGATTTTTAGTTAACTGACGTTTGCAAAATGCAGACATAATATGACATTGTTACATTTGTATGCCAACACGTGGTTTTGATCGAGTGCAATGCTTCACAGAGTGAATTTTTTTTAGATTTTTTTTTCTCTACGATTAACCTCTATCGAGTCTATGCATAGCATATATGTACACTATAACCGTTCGTAATATAAAAAATATGAATGAAGTGTTATTAGTATTTTGTACGCCGTGGCAATTTCAAACAATTTTCGTTTCGACGTGACATATCAAAACCTGCCATTATATACATGAATATCTTTATAGAACATTAGAGTACAATTTATAGTACCATATGTAGAATGTTATGACGAATTTCCTTAAGTTCATAAGTTTAATATTTTAGTGAAACACGCAGTCAATCGTACGTGTGTTTTGATTTTAATATTATATTTGGATGGTTTTGCTATTTTCGGCGTGCGAATAGGGGATGCTATGAGCAATTAAATGGTGGAAAATAATTAGCGAGTCAGCGATAACAATTAATTGTTGCCAATTCGATAAAAATTAATTGATTTTCGTTTGCATACACGACGACGAACCCAATTCATATTCGTACAAATTTTGATCCAAAACCATTCGACCGATTCACCTACTCTCGACATTACCCTTATCCAGATGTTCATACCATCTTAGCAACCTATTTTGCATATAAATATATTAAAAGCAACTTGTGCCATCAACACCATATGTATCTTGAATTCAAAAAAAAAATGTTTTCAACAAAATTGTGTAAACACTACACAACCGCGGTGCCTTTGACACAGGTAACAAGTGTAGTAAAATGTCCTTAATGACACCAAAATGTCTGACCGAAAATGCATCGGAAAAAAGGAAGGTAAGACGACACAGTCTGGTTGTTTTGTGTGCAATGAAAGCTTCGCGTGTCATTTTAACCTGTCAAAATGCTTTGCGCAGTACGCATTCCTGACTATATTTTTCGGCTTTACTAACACACTTCCCACACCCCATTTCGGGATTATGCGACATTTTGAACATTTACATGAAGGATTTTTAGAATGAACCGCAAAATGTTATATTTGGACGGCTCGTCACTGTAGAAAACTATATTTTGCAATATTAATGATCTGCGAAAGTACGTTGCAACATTTTAATTGCGATTGTAGAAATCGAGACCATGAAATCATGTACGTTCAGTGTACTGTACGTGTACATACATTCATTTGCACACACAATCTGCATTTTAGTTGTAAGATCAATAAATTGCTAGTCGTCACGAAAATAATTGTCTCAAAAATTCGAATAAGAAATTTATTGCTCTGCTTGCTGAAAACTAGTTCAACTTAATCTTGTGAAGTGCAGCATTATAAAACGGAACGTTTTCTTGCGAAAGAAACATTTTCTTGCCATTCAGAAATCATAAAAAAGTTGATATTTCACTACTTTGCGACTGATTTCACTCTCTACCGCCTCTACCGGCTTGAAACCTATATGTATCAAACGAATTGAAAATTCTGCTCTTAAGGTGTTCGTACATCCGTAACACTGCTCTTAATCAAGCTAAAAATATCAGAGAATTTATTGTCTGTCATAATTTCTTGTGTCATCGTTTGCATAGATAGGAAAGCGATAAAAAAATGGTTTTTAGTTCAGATATTTGGAGTACCAATAAACCTATCGTCGAGTGCTTCTGTGGGGTGGATTTTTTTTATTAATAAGATCCGTCTTAGGTGACGATGGTTTGGACACATTTTGGAAGGGAATTAGTTAGTTGCACTGAGTAGCAAGACATTACACTTGAAAAATATATTGGCTCTTGGGATCGTTCCAGCTTATTTGAATTACCAAATAGGTCAACATGCATCAATATTATCGGGTGGTGTTTTCTTCCTTTTTTACATTTAAAGTCGTAACATCTTGACGCATACATTGCTCGCTTGGGCATAGCAGTTAAATTAGCTCAAGAAGAGGTGTTTGTTCTTAATTACAAAACAATGCATCTTATCAACGAGTTACATCACAGCCACTCCAACTATGTATCGCTTTCTATTATCAGTAAAATTCCGCATTGTTTTAGAACGAAGAGAGTTCAGAGTACGATAAGATCATTATTGCATTGGAGGAAAGAAAGTTTTTGGATTGCATTCTGATTCTGAGTTTGTAATGGAGTAAATCCGAAACACGTGACCAAACACATAACAAATTGCAAAGGAAATCAGTTATGGGGTCAGAACCTCAATTCTCAAGAGTTCGTAACTTGACAGTTCTTATGGGATTTTATTCACGCAACTGTCAAGCTAATATCTCAGCTAATCTAATTCGTTTCCGCAGTTTTATTCTTCTGCGTGTTTGTTTATTCCTCCGATCAGATTAACAGATCTTTTCTGCTGCAAAAACTCACTGCCCCTGTTCTACATAAATTGTTTACACATAGTGGAATTATTGTAAATATTATGAGTGTTTATTAAAAGAACATCGACCTTTCGTCAGACAGACCGCCGTGTGTTAGCCTGCATACTATTTATCTTAGTACTTTCGCAAATATGGTACAACAGTTTACCAATTTGATGGACAAAGAGATTTATTCATTTATGACATTTTTATAGCTTCCATTCAATTAATTTGATAGGCCAAGACAACATTATGATATATCTGGTGACATAACCGGAGGATCTACGAACTCTATAAAATGCGATTTCTTTCGGTTCATTGGCTTTTATAATACAGAAAACATTTTGTCATTCAATAAATTCATTAGGAGAGTGATCTTTTGTCTTTCAAATCACTTTGAATTTGGATAAACATTTCAGAATATATTCCACACATTCTATTCACCAATACATTACCGTTTGAGATCAGTTTGTTAGCACCTGGTGTGCGTGCGAGATGATGATTATTTTTTTTCTTCTTCACAAATATAAATTCACTTTCACGTTTATATACAATGTTGGCCTGAGAGTATATTTAATATATTCAAACGTGTAATTTATGCCCACAAATGCGCGTAAAATTTTTGATTAAATTCGCACAGCATTACCATGGAGATAAATCTTCAAAAAAAAAAGTGTTCTGCAGGCGCAAAATGACTTAAAAAAAAAATAAAGAATCGAATCGACAGAGAGAAAAAGAAATTAACTTCTTCCCCACGGGTCTCGATTAACACAATGTGCAAGAAATTATATGCCACAGCAAGAATCGATTCTTGTAAGTCGAAGAAATATCAAATGGAAAAACACGAATTATACAATACGCGCTGTTCGTTATATTGACACCCCAGGCCATCAATAACAAAATTTTATATCCATTGTGTTGCCTTATCGAATAATTGTAGTACGAAAAAATTGTCATTTGTCGTAAATGCAAGTATCGATAGCACGTTATCTGTTCCATTTGTATAATTATTTCATCAATTTATTGTAAATCATCAGAAACACTTTGTTGGAGATTATGACAAACATTCAGTTACGCACAGTTTTTTTTGTAACACATTTTATAGACTAGAGGTGTAGTGTTTGCGCGAAATAATAACAAACAATTTAAAATTAGCTTGGTCAGTGAATTGTTGTGTATTACTATTTAAAGCAGTTAAGCGATTAATTTGATTAACAATGTTGCGATATCAAAACAAAAATGATATTCGAAAATTATGAGATGTTTCGCTCTCCGTATGATAAAACTTTCGGTAGACGAGCAGGTTGTATACTGAAAATGTTTAATCGAAATCGTTTTGCTGTTCCATCATATTGAAAAGAAATGATCAGTTCAGACTGATGTTAATAACATTTCGCATTGTTTTTTGATTGGTCAGATAATTATCACATCCTTTCATCCGGTTTTTCGCTTCTGTCTATCATCGTCTATAAATATCAATATTTTGTGATTTACTATCAGTTGCTATACACTCAAACAATTTGTAAATTACTACGATTACAGCTCAATCAATCAAAACTACAGATAGTTATTTCTGCTACTGAGTGATAAATGCTTTTTTGGACACTATGAGCGAGGGATTCTTTTGAATTTCGACTAACCGAAATCGGCGCTTTTTTTCCGGGCCTTGGTGCCTAGGCCCCAAAACCAGCCTCAGGCGGAGTGGAACACACAGTTTTTATCTGTTACGAAGTCTCGTGCCAAACTACTAAATATGTAGCTGTAAAGCTGAGGTCCTCCACATTCATAATAAACAATAACTTTTTCAAATAATTGCAATAGTGAGGTCACAGCCCTCGTCAAAGTTCACCGAGGTTTCATCGATCAAATTTTTTGTACTTGATCTCAGCTTTCCAACGAATCCATACGCGCCCGTGTCCTTGTCACCTTACGGAAATGAAATCCGGACCACCAGCCAAGTATGGAAGATCAAAAATATCTGAGATTGGTTTTGGGGCCTAGCCACCAAGTCATGTATAACAAAAAGTCCCGAAAAAAAGCACCGATTTCGGTCAGTCGAAATTCAAAAGAATCCCTCTATATAAGTAAGGTCACAGACAGAGAGTGACAACGCACGTATCATCACTGCCATGTCACCGAGCTGAAAAAAAAAGTTTTTCTCCATAAAAGCGGAGGAAAGTTTAACGTTTCGTCACTGAGAGTTGACAACTAGTGATTTATGGCACCAAATTATAAATTATTCTTTAGGCACTAGATGCATAAGTTGTCACTCGAAGTCGCAGGCCGAGTGTTGCAATACACATCGTGTGACATAAATAACTATTTCCCACAAATGACAACAAAAGTTTTACATTTCGTCCCTGAATTGACAAAAAAACGTCATATTTGATTCAGAAATTGTTTAGTTTGTGTTTTGAATCAATATTTTTATGTCATTAATCCGTTTTATTTCTCTATAATGTTAACTGAGTTCAATCAAATTATATGAGAAGCATAAACTTCAGTTTTGCTGTTAAATCAATTATATTAAATAGATGAACATACTAGCAGATTTGTACGATTGACTTAATTGGTTACCATTCCACCATTTCAATAAAGACCAGCAGCATCGGAACGAATTATGAATTTCTCTGCGACGGTTTTATTTTGACTAAATTTAGATTTTGAAAAATTTCAACCGAGTTAATCATTATATATCCATGTAACCGGCATCGGATCTATCAAAGGCGTATAGTAAATATACATAATGATTGAATTTAGACGAAAAGATTACCCGTATGATTGGGACTCGTCTGTATATGGAATATAAATTGTGTTTATCGTTAGCAGAAAAAAAAACAAACAAACAAAGTGTGGCGACAGTTAAAACTTAGTTGTTTGTTTAAAACTCATTTACTACTTGTGATGGGAAATCCTTTTCCGAAATGTGTAATTTGCAAAAGTTGTATCAATTCGAAGATAATTTCAACCAAACTGGTGCGAAGACAAATTTATTGAACTTTCAGAGTCTAGGTTCATCGTAGGTTCTTCTAGAAGATCTTCTTCTTAATCGGCCCGTTGATATCCACTGCTGGATGTAGGCCTCCCCTTTTGCCTTCCATTCTGAACGATCCATTGCCATTTGCTGCCCGTTTGTTGGCTTGATCGAGTTCGTCCATCTTTCTGGTGGTCTGTCCATTGGTCGTGTCGTTGGTGGGCCAACGTTCGTCCGTCATTCTCGCAATGTGTCCTGCCCAATTCCATTTCAGGGATGCTATCCTTTCCATCACGTCTACGACTTTCGTTTGTTGCTCTTTGTGCTACTCTGAGCTTATTCTCGGATTCTTTCGTTAGTGTTAACGTTTCCGCTCCATATGTCAACACCGGTAGGGCACACGAATCAAACATTTTCCTTTTCAGACTGTTGTTCATTTTACTTTTAAAAACCATCTTAAGTTTCCGAACGCTGCCCATCCAAAACCAATCCTTCTTTTGACCTCTGCTGTCTAGACCTAGTTTTAACTTGTGGCCAAGATACACATAGTTGTCGACTCTTTCGATGACGGTTGATGAGAAACCGCCATCCTAGGTTGAAAGTGATGAATCGTGAATCATTTCTTGAAGGTCTGCATTTTCAAACGCATGTTCGAGATGCCTGACTGCTATTAACAATTTTCAATTGGCGGAAATGGATTGGTTCTACCGAGGGGTTACTCACTCTTTTTGATTAATCTGATTTACCATGATTTAGCAGTGATTGATTAACTATTCATTAACCAGATCAAACATAATAACTACAAGTCGTGATAAATCAATGAAAAATTGTCATTAATTTTTGGTAAATCAAAGTGAGCAACCCCTCGGGCTCTACATCTTTTTATGCTGTATATTTCAGCCCGTTGACTTTCTACATCGGTAGTCAAAGGGCGGAAGACTAAAACGATGCAGCCCGAAAAGCTGTAGATCAAAACCGGACGGGTTGAAAATTATTTATAGCGAAAGCAGACGGAGTACTTAAAGTCCCAATTTTTTTCAAAATATCGGTTAGCACATGCTGTAAAGACATTGATATAAAAAAATGTGCACAAAAATGCTTAGAGTGCATTGAGTGCATTCGAAATTCTTTTTCATATTGACGGAATTTCAACGTATTATTACTTGAATTTCGCTGAATCAGCTGAACGTATAGAGTAGCAGTAGTAGCTCTTCTTACTATATAAGCGAACAATGATGCGAATAAGTATTTGAACGCCAAGTATTTTGTGCTGATTTGTTGTTGTTTCGTTGTTTAATATTTTCATTTTCTATAAAATAAACATTTTTCCCATCGCATTGTTTTGAATTTTAATATTAATCTGTAAGCACTGAGCCATATTGTATGTTCGTGCGTGCTCTGACCAGACATTGATCTTATTTTTTTTAAAGCTGCCAAAAATTTCCGAATCATCTGACAAATTCTCTTTCGTCTCAGGTCAGTTTAAATTCATGATAAGGCACCAAAACACAGCTAATAAAACATTATTTTTCCAAATGTTCATTATAAAGCATACAAAAGCGCCTTGTTAAACGAAATTATGTACAGAAAAGGTTATCAATTTGACTAATTCACAAATTGATAACTATAAGCTTGAGTAGATACTTTGTTGGGATGTCGTATTTTTAGTTCTATTCATGTTGACCCGCTTTCAATGGCGGACAAAAAATATATCTTTACTCGGACGTATAATATGTCTCTTAGTTAAATCATCCAAATGCGTTGTAACACCCACCAACACACTCTAGGAAATTGTGTTGATAAAACTCACAGGGAACGATTGGGTATGCATTTGTTTGCAGACAATTTGCGTATTTTTTTCGGTGCGAATCAGGGGCTCGTCTCGTTATCTGTAACCTTTAACGGATGGGTATATCATCCAGTAATCGAGACAGGAAAGTAACAAAAATGAGCGATGACCTTTGGTCTTATGTATGCTCGAAGGAACAAAAGAAAAGTCCAGAGAGGGCTCGTATTACAGCAGGGACGATTTCGTACCTATCTCTCAATCAAAATTTTTTTATCAAAAGACGTCGTCTGTGGAAGATTCAAAAATCTGAATTGAAGTAAATCAAATCTCTTCTTGCACTGTCCATTAAATAGCTCGCTTCCTTCGACTAAGATACTAATTCTCTTCTATCATTTTGTTACAGAAATGGCGCGTGTTACGGCTGGTGATAATTTGATGCCGAAAAATGTTTTCGAAGAGAAGGGCGAATCATCTAAAGATGACTCTTCCAGCGGCGAAGTGAAATTGAAAAAAGAACTGGGATTGCTTGATGGCGTGGCGATTATTGTTGGTGTTATCATTGGTGCGGGAATTTTTGTGTCGCCAAAAGGTGTAATCAATTATTCCGGTTCAATCGGTCAAGCGCTGATCGTTTGGGTTTGCTCGGGAATATTGAGTATGGTTGGCGCTTTATGCTATGCTGAATTAGGTGAGTAAAAAGTAATAAGAAAGATGCCATTAGACGCGATTCCATATCAACTCTAGTCAAGATGTCGTTCCCCAAACGATTTTTTTTTTCAATTTTTTTCTCTTCTGCATAGGAACGATGATACCAAAGTCCGGTGGGGATTACGCGTATATAGGTGTGGCGTTCGGTCCATTGCCTGCATTTTTATACTTATGGGTAGCGTTACTAATTCTGGTACCAACTGGGAATGCAATTACTGCTTTAACATTTGCTCAATATTTACTTCAACCTTTCTGGCCAACCTGCGATGCACCAATTGAAGCTGTACGCTTGTTAGCAGCTGTAATTACGTGTAAGTGAAACTAGACTCAGGTCGTGATCGAGATGAATTTTATGTATTGATGGACAATTGATTTGCAGGCCTTCTGACCGTTATCAACTGTTACAATGTAAAATGGGTGACCCGTGTGACTGACATATTTACAGGTTGGTACGATACAGTAAATGAATCGGTGCCTTGAAACAACCCAAATTAAATCGAAATTCGTCTTTCAGGAACAAAAATCTTAGCATTATTGGTAATTGTCGCAGCTGGTGTGTGGTGGTTGTGTAGTGGAAATACACAGAATTTCGAAGATCCCTTTATGGGTTCCAAAACAACGCCTGGATACATAGCATTGGCCTTTTACAGTGGCTTATTTTCGTATTCCGGTTGGAATTATTTGAATTTCGTAACTGAAGAGCTCAAAGATCCGTACAAGTGAGTATAGTCGGTAGCTTTGATCTGTAGAACCTATCGTTCAATTCATTTTATTTATATTACAGAAATCTTCCAAGAGCTATCTGCATTAGCATGCCCTTAGTAACTATCATTTATGTGATCACAAATGTTGCGTACTTTGCAGTACTCAGTACGGATTCCATTTTATCTTCAGATGCTGTGGCTGTAAGTAGAACTCTCTTTGTTATTACTAAGCTTTCGTTGAATGGAATAGCCGAAGTGGCGCGTTTTATGTTCAAGCACCGTAATGTTATGATAGACGGCTGATCGTTTAACAATTTCCAATTTTCTCAGGTCACGTTCGCAAACAAAATGCTGGGCTGGTTCGCCTGGATTATGCCTCTATTCGTGGCATGCTCAACATTCGGATCGCTGAACGGCGCTATATTCGCTTCATCTCGTCTATTTTTCGTCGGTGCCCGAAATGGTCATTTGCCGGCAGCTATATCACTGATCAACATAAATTGCCTAACGCCGATTCCATCGCTAATATTCATGTGCATTCTAACGATAATACTGTTGTTCATCCGAGACGTTTATGTGCTAATTAACTATGTAAGCTTTGTCGAGGCTCTGTTCACATTGATATCAGTGTCCGGTCTGTTATGGCTGCGGAAAAAGCAACCGGATACGACTCGGCCGATTAAAGTGAATTTGCTCATTCCATGCATTTATTTACTGACGTGCGGCTTTCTTGTGATATCGTCGATTTATAAGTCGGCCCTTGAAGTTGGTATCGGCACAGCCATTATCTTATCGGGAATTCCAGTTTATTATGCCACCATTCATCGACCGATTGATTTTCTGACGAACATGTCACAGAGTATAAATACATTTTGTGCGAAATTCTTTGTATGTGTTCCAAATCAAGAGAAATTTGATTGATATTTACTTAGTGTTCCAACGTAATATATACAATAAAAAAAAGAAAAGAAAAACGTAAAAAAAACCAAACGTAAGACGATAAGTTTCCAATTATTAAATTTTTTTTTTAAATGAAATTATTGTGTCAATTCTATTGGCTCTGAGAGCTGCGTATGAATTTGAAAATTTTGTATTGCAATTTTTATATTTAATATGCAATTTAGTGCGTAAGAATGATGTAAATATAAGCAAACTGCGTCAATTTCAGATTTTACAATAAATAATTTAAAAAAATTAAATCCAAAATTTGAATGACAATTATTCACACTATAGGGCAGTCGACTATTTTTGGAACGAAACTCTTGAAAATTCCATAAAATTCATTGAAAATAGCTCTTGAAAATATTTTAGGAATTTTTAAGAATTTAATTCCAAAAATATGCCTTGAACTAGACACTACTTAAGTTTTAGAAGTGGGTTAATGACCACCTTGCATACTTCCTTGTCAGACTGCCTTGCTCTGCAGGAGATAGGAAACAAACAGGTGCTCAAATATTTGTTTTCCTAACTAGTGTTGAAAAACGTTGTTCCTAACCTTAATTCGCTTACAGAACTCGCCTCCGGCTCGTGCTAGAAACCTCTCATTTGCTAAAAAAAAGCCTCGTGAGGAAAATAACTATTCTTTTCCTTTTACCCGCTAGGGTGAGCGTACCAATCCTCGGGCAAGAATGGTCGTCGGCCACCTATTGTTCTCTCATTCATACGGGCTATGGACATACATTGGATAGGTATTGTCCAGGAGATACAAGGCAAGCACAAATATCTTAACCAGCGTTACAATAGTACCACTCTTTTAGTTCCACTTTTTTCCGTAAAAGGGAAAAAGTGAAACTATTGTAACGCTGCATATATGCGTCGTGAAGATAGTTCCACTTTTTCCTTTTACGAAAAAAGTGGAACTAAAAGAGTGGTACTATTGTAACGCTGGTAATATCTTACATGTCCTGTACCGCTGTGCGAAAATATCAAAAATAATGTTTCTGTCAAAGGCCAGGCGAATGACTATGGATGCCCTGGTAGAGGCTTAGCCTAGCTTTACAATTATACCCCAATTGCCACAGAAGTGACAGGTTCATGATACTTTGTTGGGTATAGTGTTCTTTCACTCGAAAGCAAAGTATTAATTTTAGAAAAGTACACGCATTTTGCTGTTTTTGATGTCTGTATCCACTGATCTAACCATAAGCATTTGCCAGGTGCGAGATATCACCTTTTGAAGTTCAAAATTTGCGCCTCTTGACTGAAACATTATTTTTGTCATAGGCAAAACAAAAACGATCTTAATTATTTTAGGTCAATCAGTTTTTAACAGCTTCCGTTTTCTTATCAATATCCATCCAAAAATGAATTTTTCGGCTTTTCCACTTACCTCTCATATATTTCGAAATTTGCTTGAAATTGGGTCCAACCACATAACTCACATCACAAGTCATACATTTTGGTCCGGAGGCAGAGTATTTGGCATCGTTTGAAAGCTTAGGGTCCCTGCTAAGCGTTTAAAGTAATCTGGTGCTGTTTGAGGCGTTTATGGAATTTGTTGGGTCTGTCAAAGTTCGCCGAAGGAGGAAAGTTTGCATATTTTAGCAGATTTCGGGAACTCAATCTTTTTTTAAAAATCGAAAAACTGATTTTATTTTGTTTTTAGATCATGTCTAGCTTTCCCAGTTCTAGTCTTGTTAAATTTACGGAAAAAAAATCGAAAAAAATTCGCTATACAAAAGGGTCCAAATTTTCGATGAGAACTGAAACTAGTTGACCTGTGGAACTTCCAAAAACTTTTTCATCGTTGTAAATTTGGAAACTGAACGTGCATCGATAATAGCGAAAAAAAAACTTTTTACAACCAATTTTAAAAATTACTTACAGCCAAGGACAGTCAAAAAAGTGTATTTTTATGATTTTTTATCGATTTCAGCTGTTTTAACAATACAAATTACAATGGCAAAACAGCTGAAATCGATGAAACACGTATAGAATAAAAATGCACTTTTTTGACTGTCCCAGGCTGTAACTTTTACTTCAGTTTTAAAATATCATTTTTAAGAAAATTTGGAAAAGCTGTGGGAAAAACGGAAAATTCTTGAAATTTTTCTGCTCTAAAAAAACTTTGAACCTTCAGCTTTCGTTTGAGCCCTATATCACCTGTGTAGCTTCGATTGCCGCTACACAGAAATTCATCAAAGTTACCTCTGCATCGAAAACTTCAACCGGATGTAGATGGCGCTAGAGGTCACTTTTTGAAAGTCTCCTAATCGCTTTGGAATCCCCAAATGCATATTTATCAATGGTAAAAAATTCATGCTTTTATCCCAAAATGCACCAAAAAATGTATTTTGTTCAACTAGTGAGCCCTACTATAACATACAGAAACTAACTCTCACATGTAATGCTACTATATTTTGTACAAGAGACAAGAGACTGTTATTATGATAGAAGCAAACATAATTTGGACCGGTTTTTTTTAAGTTGCCTTGGGGGATATGTAAAAATTATGAAAGACAAGACAAGTTATAACCTTCGCTCTGATCATAAACAGTCTATTTCGTTGCATTACATAATTCTTTTGTAAACCAACTTCCCTGCTATGACATGTCATGGACATTTACAAGAGTAAATGTATTTCACCAGAAAATAGAAGGCAAAGGATGAAGTACTGGAAAATTGTGGCGTAAGTTTCCTTTATTTTTAGTAAACACCAAATCCTGTGCTTGAAAGTACTTGGCAGTCTAAGTTACAGAGTGAGTCCGGGTGGAACTTGATGAAAATGTGTGAAAAAAGAACAAAGTTCATGTAGCTGTGAAATAAGTCATCAACATCATATTACCACAAATCTATTGAGTTTTCGAAAAAAATTTTGATTATTCAAAAATTTCAACAATTCGATGCACAAATTTATCCTTGACTTTCAAGACTAATGCACAATGCGTATGCATCTTTTCTAATTGCGCGAAAACATTTAGCCAAAGTATATGTTTATATACTTTGCATTTAGCCGCCCACGTCACAAAACAGAGAAAAAGGACAAATGAACAATAGACGAGACTTTTGTTCGTAATTCGTAGCTTTTTCATTATACTTTTTTAACACAGAGGTAGACACATTTGCATGCATCAATACCCTCTCTAGTGAGAGACATTGCATGCAATTAAATTGAATTTTATAAATAAATCACTGGCAAACAGTAGACTCAATTTGCAAAAATTATTGAGATGGTGTTAATCAGAGATTCAATGCCAAAAAAACATCTGGCATCGGAGAGACATTAAATAATAGTTTATCTCCTGCAAGCTGATATTTCATACATTACGCGTTTCTGCATATAAACACAAACGCATACATAACCACAGCCTATACGATTGGATAATTCACACATAACCCACCTAGGGTAAATTTACTTTCCATCTACATATTTGAAAAAAAAAAAAAAATCGCCGAACGGCGGAAGCGAACACGGGACCAGCAGCATATCGACCAAACATGCTGACCACTACACCAACAAATCACATAACGAGGTGCAATTGGTGTCGGTAGTGGTTCGTTAGTCACTTCTACATCGATCAAATAATCAGAGTAGTCGGAATGATGTGATTTGAACGAAATGTTGAGGTGGATAGTATATGTGTGTGAGTAAGTAAATAAAGGATTCTCTGTATGATGTTTTTTTTTTGTTGTGAATGCGTTTTAAAACAACATGCTTAATTAATTAATTTTAAATTCAAATTTTTGTGGTTATTTCGCTAATGTATGAAATATCAGCTTGCAGGAGATAAAACATTGTTCTACCTTGATGTATATTTCTCGAATCACTTCTTATGTACAATTGTATATACACTCGCTGGCGCTCGTTATATACAATTGTACATACGAAGTTATTGTCGAAATATACACCAAGGTAGAAAATGTACTATTTTCGTTGAGCTTTTAACTATTTCATAACAAGAATTTTCTTCGTTTTTCTCATCTTTTGAACTTCTTTTTGTTTACCAATAAGAGTTTTCATTTTGTTTAATTGCTAGTATAGAGTGAAGTGCTTTTCCAAAAAACAATGTCACTGCGAATACGGGTAGGCTTGTATAGATTCTGTTAATGTGAAAGGAAATTATTCTGAAAATATTCTTTGAAGGTTGTACGCACATTTCAACAAGGATTCAAGCCCTATCGTCATTATGTGCTTCGTCAAATCGTTGTCCATAAACATACATCCGCTGCTACCGATGAATTCAAAGAGAATAAGCATCTATCCAGTGAAACCAGCGTTGACGATTCGTCGAAACTCGGCCAACGCAAGAGCCAAACGGCCATAGACATCGAGATTATAAAATTGGAATCGAAATTACTGAAAGAAATGTTATCAACCAAAGACGCGCTAATTCATAGCAAAGATGCTCTCATTGATAGTAAGAACGCACTCATTCAGAGTAAGGACGTCAATCTGGAAAAAGAAATGGTCATACGTGGCTATCTAGAGTCAGAATTGCTAGCAGTCAAACATAAACTCCATTGTCGTGGAGTTATTGAACGATTTGAGACGTTGAGGACGTCGCCATATGTCGGTCAGCCGAAAATGACGAGATCAGCTACATGGCAGAAAATTCTTAGCACCGACCTTGAACTACAGAGATGTCTAAGTGAATTGAAAGGATTTCCTTCGTCAGTATCGCCTTCATCAACACCTATAGTTTTAGCGAAACTAGTTACGGAATTTTACCGAAGATTATCCAATGACATTCACAGAGACCCGTCGGGGCAGACAATGTGTGTGATAAACAAAAGTTTTTGTTCGGACTGGGAGATGGGGTTTATGGTAAAGATATGTTCATCCATCCCAGTGCGACATAAAGTAGAAAATGCTGATCAGTGAGCGATATATATATAACGAAATGAAGTAAAAGATTTGGTATCAAACACTCGAAAAAAAATGTGTTTTCACTATGCTGCCAACTGCTGGTGATGAATTTTCTCTATTCAAAAGTGCTTTAACGGTTTTCGGTTATTCGGATATTATTACTACCAGTGACCCATATGGTAACAAAATTTATTTCTAAATCGAATTGAAAATTAGAACAAAAAAACGTTGTAACGCCCTTTCCGGATTTCAAATTCTCCAGGCAGAAAAACGTTTGGTCATGCTCTTAAGCTTTAATCGTTCACAGCTAAAGCCGAGCTTCTGGCACTTGCCACATAGTTCCGATTGATGTGGTTTAGTGATTTCTGAATTTGATTTTTCCAACGATCTCTGTAAATATTTTGAACAGTAAAAGGTTGTCCAGAAATTATCTAACCGACTTGGACTATTGAAAGATGAAAAGCCTTACCATTTTGATTGCGAAAGTATTAACGTTACATCGCTTGCACTTTTGTGGAACTTTGGTCTTTTTGTCATTTTCGAACCAACAATATGCTGACATCCAATGCTTCTGACATTTTTTGCAGTGGAATTCCCCGAAAAATGGTCCGATTCCCTTCAAGTGCATCTCCTAGTCACAGAAGAAAAATTAAATTTCCGACCACTATCAACGTCGGAAACTATGATCGCTGGCTACTTACATCTTCCGTCTTACACATTTTCTTAGCATTTTTCAATGGCCTCTACAAGATTAAAAATTTCGCTCAGATTGCGGTAAATTAATCGCATTTTTTTACCTGATTCGTTGCCATGACCTCCGTATTGCATATTCTGCATTTTTGTGAGGCATTTTCGAATGACTTGGACGAATTCCATGTGCTTTTACATTTCGAGCATTTGTACTCGCCGAAAGAAGGAATCTCTTTTGTGGGCTGCATTATGTTCAAAAAAGTGCGAATTAGCCTCAAAATATTTGTAAAATATTATTACAGAGTCAACTTGTTTCTCAATTAAAATAGTACATTTTCTACCTTGGTGTATATTTCGACAATAACTTCGTATGTACAATTGTATATAACGAGCGCCAGCGAGTGTATATACAATTGTACATAAGAAGTGATTCGAGAAATATACATCAAGGTAGAACAATGTTTTATCTCCTGCAAGCTGATATTTCATACATTAGCGAAATAACCACAAAAATTTGAATTTAAAATTAATTAATTAAGCATGTTGTTTTAAAACGCATTCACAACAAAAAAAAAACATCATACAGAGAATCCTTTATTTACTTACTCACACACATATACTATCCACCTCAACATTTCGTTCAAATCACATCATTCCGACTACTCTGATTATTTGATCGATGTAGAAGTGACTAACGAACCACTACCGACACCAATTGCACCTCGTTATGTGATTTGTTGGTGTAGTGGTCAGCATGTTTGGTCGATATGCTGCTGGTCCCGTGTTCGCTTCCGCCGTTCGGCGATTTTTTTTTTTTTTTCAAATATGTAGATGGAAAGTAAATTTACCCTAGGTGGGTTATGTGTGAATTATCCAATCGTATAGGCTGTGGTTATGTATGCGTTTGTGTTTATATGCAGAAACGCGTAATGTATGAAATATCAGCTTGCAGGAGATAAACTAATTTATCTACCTAGGTGAAATAATAGCAGTTAAAAAGTGCTATTATTTCGCCGTCGGTAGATAAAATAGCGTATTCACCTCTGTCCAAATGTTTATTTAGACACTTGGAGTTATAACATTCGCCTTCGGCTCATGAAATAACTCCCCAAGTGTCTAAATAAACATGTGGACAGAGGTGAATAATCTACTATTACCATTTTGTCATCGATATTTCCTCTTTTATTAATAAAATGTTCGGTCCCAGGCAAACCAGTCCAAATCTGAGTTGATCTTACACAGGCTGCTGTTGTAAACGAAATGATCGAGAAGGTTGATGAAAAGAAAGGCATGCTTTAAGTGCTAACCCAACCTTGAGTTGTACTGTTGTGGGTGAAAAAACAGGGTAATCTGCGGTCATATAGATAGGCGCTCACCTATGCTGCCGTCAATGTGCAAAATCAACTTGAATGGTCCCAGTGCCGTGCGTGCGTTGACCATCCTCTCATTCAAATATCCAGTCGTTGCTATCTATCGGTTTGCGAAATTTATGACAGTGCAGCACAGTGACAATAGTAATTATTGGAAACGGTAGGTTGTCTTTCTGTCTGTGCGCTGTTGCTATTATGAGCCACTACCGTAGTAACCATTACAGCTACTATTTTTGAGAATTACGAAATCCTGAGAGTTACCACTGCCAGATATTTATGTGTGCTCGACGAATTGTTTCACGGTGTGGGTGAATGGAGTTTAATTGAACGTGTGGTCGCAAATTTGATATTTTTCGATAATCTTAGTCTGTTCGTGACCCTGACCACGTAGGACCTAGGTTCCCTAGAGTGCTCTGTCGGTGCGACAGAATTGATTAGGGTTGCAATCGATAGGGTATGGAATTCTAATAGTCATAGTTAGAGATGTTGAAGCCCGTCCGGCCCGAAGCCCGGCCCGAAATTCACTTTTAAAGCCCGATCCAAACTGGCCCTACCAATTTGTGGTCCAACCCGATCCGAGCCCAGCCGTCCGAAAAAGCCCGATAATTTTCAATTGTTTGAAAAAGTCCTTGAAAAAGTAGACGTATATCAAATATACCATCGTCGCACTTTCAAGTAGCATTAGACGTTAGTCGGATATGATTTGATTACATTCTACAAGTTCAAATGAGTTCAACTGACTGGTATGTTCAACTGAATGTTAACGAAATGTACGAAAAATTTCAAAGAAGTTGCAAATTAGCGAAAAGAAAAATTCTGCGGGTACGTTGCATTTTTCTTTTCACAAATTTACAATATTCGCAATATGGTACAGAAAAAATAATACAAATTATGATAAATATCATATCAAACTGTACTAGTTATTCTAATAAGAACAAGAGGGAGTATTGTCAGTATTGTGTTATATGTCTGTTCCAAGGCCACATGAAGTGGCAGATTTCATCCGCAGGACATAACAACCTAAACAATTTTTTTTATGCCACCGAAGCGGCTTTAATTTGCAAAATTTGTTAAATCCGTCACAATTTTCGACAAAAAAATTGAGGTTGGATGAAATCGTCGTCGTTTTTGTTGTCAATTTCGATGATGGTGTATGCATATGATAGTTATTTCCAAAATTTAGATTTAGATTATTTTTACATTTAAAATTTTTCTGGATCTAATTAGAAAAGTCCGCACGAACAGAATATTTCCATTTTCAAAGCCCGTCCGGCCCGAGCCCGGTCGGGCCGGATAAAAAGTCGGATATCCCGACATTTTCGGGCGGCCCGCTCATCTCTAGTCATAGCACAAAAAATTGCTCCCGTGGGTGCGAGATAGGATGGTGGCGACTCATTAAAATTCAAAAGTGACGATCTTTGAAAAGTTCTACAGGCGTGGACACTTGAGACACAGAGGTGGTAATTAGTTGTACAAATAGAGGGACATTAGCTCTACCAATATCCAAAAACTTACTTTTTCAAATTTTCTGCATAGCAACTTTCCAGTGGTCCAAAGTTTTTCTCTGTTATTTGACCATAGTTGTGAAACTCAACGACACCTAAGTTACTTTCATAATAATGTTACGCAACCAAACTGATTAATTTTGTTTTGCTGGTAGTCTCAGCTTTCGAACATATATATATATCGATAACAGTGCCGTTCTGTTGAATGCCTAAGTGAGGTAAGTCCATCTACGACGAAATGTTAGAAATGACTTCAGAATCCCGGATCCAGGAATAAAACGAAGATGAAATAGGGCATTCGACATTTTTAACGTTCGCCGTAGCAACGGATCATATGAGTAAGGCTTGATTTCCACTCGCCAAAAAAGTACTCCGTGTGAAACACAAAATCGAATCTTCCCTTTTTTTGTTTTGTTCACTCTGACACGGAGTACTTTTTATTGAGTGGAAACCATTCTTAAGTGCTAAGGTATATAGTGTGCTTGTGACATGTAATTTGAAATGAAAAATTGATGCACAGGTGGGACACGAACCCACAATCTTTACCTTGTTGGGGTGATACTCTCACCGCTTTAAGAAGTTGAACCATCGAGACTCACATATTCACTTTTCGAAAGTTAAATTGGCAAATTGAACTTATAACGCTGAAATTCTTTCCAATCTTTCGATACGACAAATCAACTTACGAGCCACCTGTAATAAAGGTCACCCGTCACTTCCCAAGGAGTTTGATATAAAATTGAAAGAAACAGCTCATATTCGTCGAAAGCAATTTATTCGATCAGTCAAAGTTCTTTGAAGCAAATAATTTACGGTACTCCGACGCTTCCGCACACATTTCTTCGTTACTTCGACGCGTGGATGGATCCTGGTTATGTGCATCGTGCTGAGCCAATTTCACATAAATTTCGTCATTAAACTTAAAATCACCCTTACGTCTGGGCATTATATGGCAATGAAGGTGTTTCACAGTTTGTCCAGCAAACTCTCCATCCTGTACAGTAACAGTAGCCGAGCATGTTTGATGATAACTCTCCGACATTTTTTGAACCAGACAAACTGTACGAAAAAAGTCAGTCACTTCTTCCGGTGTAAGGTCTTTAAGACGGTTGGCCGGTCGTCGGGAGGCGACTAGGACATCTGTTTTACAGTTAGTTTTTGGTTAAGTAAATTTCTTATTATTGTAGAAGAAACGAAAGCGATTAAATAGGTAAAGTAAAAGGATACGTCCGGGTACAACGCAGCGAATGTTTGTGAAAGCCAAACTGTGGTTCGACTGATAGAAAATGGTTCCAACGGGAATGGGATACTTTTCGAATACAAAATCCGTTGTCGATGGTTGGAATTTCTCCGGCATCACAGACAACGAATATATGTCATTGCGACGATGCTCCAAGCAAGGCATATTTTGACGAACTTTAACCGCAACTTGCAGATCAATGTCAGCGACAGCGACGTCTACGTCTTTGTCATTATCGCATTTGGCTATGATTTTACCCCAAGGGTTGACGACCTGTTGAAGCGAATAAATCAGATTTTATGGAGTGTTGAGCTGAGTGAATGCATTTCATGGGTCAACGAACCATTGCATTTCCATAACTTCGTCTCTTCTCGTTGTGGTATCCAATTTGTGCGGATGCTACGACAAAGCATTGATTTTCGATGGCACGTGCCCTGAGTAAAGTTTCCCAATGCGCTTCACCGGTTGTGTATGCAAATGCGGAAGGATATGTTAAGATCTCAGCACCTTGTTTACGCAGTAGTGTGCTCAATTCGGGGAATCGAAGGTCGTAACACTGTAACATATTCAGATTTACGATTTTCATCTAAACGTAAATTCAGTTCAGGGCTTACTATCATGACACCGACATTACCAATGGGCGATGGAATTGGTGCTAAAATGGAGCGCCCTCCTTCAACAATCTTCGATTCACGAAATTTAAATTCCGGAGTGTCGACATCAAATAAATGGAGTTTTCTGTAGTTACCAACGATTCCGCCCTCATCGTTTACAATCACGTGTGAATTGAAGATTTTGTCACTTTCGGAGTCATTCTAAAGAACAACGGTTTGCGTTAAGCGGAAGTTAGTTCAATCGGCGAATTGCTAATATAAACTCACCGTTTTCGGGACCTTCTCATGGAATCCACCAATGGACAGCCAGACTTTATTCGATTTCGATAAATTCTTGTAGTATGACATCGTGTCGCCATCGATTGTCTGAGATAATTTTAGCGTTTCAGGTACATTTCCACCCACATAGTCACAGCATTCTGGTAAAAATATAAACTGAAAAATGTTTTCTTTGATTGCAAAGCTACACTGTGTGAATGTGGTGTGGCAAAGTGTACTTACATTAGCATTCAGCTCCTTTGCCTTCTGCACAATATCGGTTACTTGTGACCGATTCTTTTCAGGGTCATTGGTTGATCGCATGTGGCATATCGCAATGCGGTTTGATTTACTATTCGCTTCCGTTGACATTCTTCTGATTATTGTCAATCTTTTGCACGCACTTTGTCCAATGTATTTGCGGCAAATAAACATTTCTTCACTTCAATGTACGGGACTACCACCGATAGTACTACTCTGTTAAAATAGGAAAGAAAATTGATCTATTGAGAGTCTCAATTTCAAACTGTCATTGAAACTCGATTGATTTTTTGTATTTTGATAAAGTGTCGGAAACTGCATGGTTCTCAGAACTTCCAACTTCGAAACGGAAGGTATACAAGACGGTTACTTTGTAAAGAGTCAGTCAAAATGCCTTCTGATGGAACCGTGGGAAGTCTACCAAAAGTCTTATCTTGAAACTTAAAAGAATCTCTTGGAGGAGCTCTTTTTCCGGAATGGAAGCAGAGACCTAAAACTTACATCGAGGGTTTCGACAAGGTGGGGTTGAACAAAACTGAAATAGTGTCGCGACACCACCTCTGATTTTTCTTCATGTTCTTATTGAGGGACTCGAGTACTATAAGGAACCACATTCAGTTAGCGGATCCATCCTGCCGTTTCGGAGAACCAGCACTCATGGCCGTGCGGGACCGACGAGTCAATTTGAATACAGATTGTTATCGCAACGGATAGAGGGACTAATTCTAAGCTAATTCGTCTTAAAATGGCTTCCCTTGACAACTTCACCACGTAACCACAGCCACGTAGCTGATTTCCACATATTCCCACATATTATAACCGACTCCAGCTGCACGTTATTATTGTGAGAAAGGAACGGGCACTTGAAGATGGATGATAAATTGAAAATTTCGTTGTAGAGTGAGCAGCAAACAAAATGTTGTAAAAGATACTTGTTGTGAGGCTGGTGCTGGTATCGTTGTAAAGCTTAGACTGCAGGCTGAACAGGTTATTGTTTTGTTACAAGAAAAGTCTACCTGTGTATTACAGAGGAGTTCAAGTTTCGCCGAGGATGATGAAAATAAACTTTTTCAAATATTGTACAATACAGAAAATTTTGGCAAAATCCATTCTCGGCATTTAGAAGAGCATATAGTCCTCTACCAATATCGCCATTCAAAGAGTTTCAAACTCTCTTCATCTTGGACATATCACGATTTAAAAATGTCGAAATTTCGACTTTAGCTGGCAGTGGTTACGTGGTGAAGTTGTCGAGGGAAGCCATTTTACCACAAATCAGCTTAGTATTAGTCACTCTATCCGTTGCGATAACAATCTGTATTCAAATTGACTCGTCGGTCCCGCACGGCCATGAGTGCCGGTTCTCCCCACCGTGTCGCAGTATTCATAAAAAATCTTCCTGAATCCTAACGTCTACAGTGATGCATGACACAAAGTGACGAACAGACACTTTTGGTTTTTGAAAGGAGAATTCTTCGATCAATTTTTGGAGGTGTCAATGTGAACGGCAATTGGAGAAGAAGATACAACCATGAGCTGTATCAGCTTTACAAGGAGCCCGATATAGTCAAATTCATCAAAATCAATCGATTAAAATGGCTCTGTCATGTACAAAGAATGAACGATGAACATGTACCACTGAAACTGCTAAATACAAATCCCGATGGAAGCCGCAGACCAGGAAGACCGAGAGCGAGATGGAAAGATGTAATTGAGTCTGATCTGAAAGTACTAAGAGTAAGCGACTGGAGAACGTTGGCGCCGAATAGGTCCGATTGGAGAAGATTGCTGGAAGAGGCCAAAACCAATAGTAGGTTGTAGTGCCCGCCTAAGTAAGTAAGTAAGAGCCTACAGTGATCATCGGATTTTTCGTCTGAATTTCAGTCGAAGAATTACTTGCACCCTTGCACCTTTTACACTTTTGAGAACCAGTCAAAGTTACATTTTTTTTTGTTATTCACGTCAATCACTGATTAGATAATGAGGAAATTCTTCATAATGAACACACCACACAGGAAGTGTCACACTTACATTTCTGTGCAAATATTTTATGTTAATCAACTTACGCCGATCGACACTTGTGATGAGAAAATCTTTCGCTTTATTTACTTATTTCACTTTTGTAAATAAGAGTCAGCTTAATCACGTCGGTGTTTTCCTTCAACAACTTGTCAAAATCCAAGAATGAGTGCGTTTGAATCATCTGTTTGCCTGCTTTTGACGCTTTTGACACATTTTGTGACAGCTAAATATTTTTGTTTATAATCTCGCTCGAATCGTTCCTTGGACCAAACTTTTTGAGCTTCTTACGCGTAAGTGAGCTCTTACATTGTCCAGCCGGTAGACAATGGGTGAAATGAACCCGAAATTCGATACAACGTCGTCAGTTCAACCGCCCCCACGAAGTGATTCCTTTTCTATGTCGGATTATTATTCGGACAATGACAATGGCAATGGCATCGACTACAAGGAGGAGGCAAAAATATCTCAATATCGCAGAGCAATACAGTTAATTGATCGGAAATGTGAACTTTTATCCAGAAACAATGAAAAGCTGATTCGAAGGTAAACGGTTTGGGAACAATCAATCCGTACTACCAAGGCCAAATTGACAGTCTCTTTATCTCTGCAGGATCCACTTTGTGAAGAGCATCAGCAAACGAAAGGAAAAGGATATTCTTCTGCTGAAAGCTCGACTGGACGAATACAATGATGAATGGCGCACAGCAGATACAACCGATACGGCGAGCAATAATTTCCCCTCATTGATTCGTGCATCCGGCCAAAACAAGTCGAAAAAGTACACTCCCCGCAAGTACAAGAAAAACACTGACAATGCAAACAGCTCGAAAAATGATGGAGTCACAACGAATGGTTCGGCAAAGGATAAAGAGTCGAAGCCTCGTAAGCGCCAGAAATCGGTAATGCATTTGAAACGGTTGCATTGCAATAGATCTGACCGAGCTGTCTTTTTTGTTTCAGTCGAAAGAGCCAAACGCAAAACGAGCATCGAATCAACAATTTATTCCATTGAGCGTGAATCAACAGCAACAATGATCTGGAGCTGATACATCTACTCGAAATGAATGAAATAAAGTGACGTGAAGGGGGAATCAGAAGATTTTTTTTTATTTGATCGACGAACCGAAGTGAGATTAGGGTCGCTATGAAGGATTGGCTAGAGTGAAAGTAGCACCGACAGGTTTTCAATTCAACATTTTATTTTGATTCAAATATAAAATTCTTAAAAATTTTCGATGTGCCGTCCTCCGATGTGGTAAGTAGAATCGATTTGTTTCGACTGTAGCTTTAATCGTACACCTCAGCCTGATGTCCAAGTAGTGAAAACTGGTATGAACAAAAAAATAATAATTTGCGATAGAGACAAAAATGAGCGATGATTATGTGGCGATAGCGATATGCTTGCAGTTTCAAACAGGAAAATTGGATATTTCTGGACTCACATCTTGTAATCTAAAAAAAATCCTAAATTTACTGAAACAATCATATCTCGCTTAGCCGTTCTTCGGAATTTCTAATATTGATCAACTGCGTTTCACTTTTCGACTTATTCCCCGACCAGCACACAATTCCTAATTGGTCTCCCGATTCGGAACAATCTACTGATTTCATTTGTGTCCCAACTCCATTAATAATAGAGAAATGAAAACACAACGAAAACCAATTTATAAATGTCGTAAATGTCGTGAGGCTCCCCGTCCAGGTCCGAACTGGCCATACTGGGCGTTCGGGCGATTCCCGAAGGGCCTTTTGCCTCAGTCGGGCGAGGTCCCGGCAGGGCTTTTTTAAATTTCAACCATTTAGTGTTCAAACAAATGCAGCCCATTTTAGCGAACATATTGGAAATCCTACTGATTGGAAATCGAAAAAAAAATAACAGAAAGGCCTCAGTAGGAAATTTTTTGATTGGAAATCGAAAAAAAAAATTAACAGAAAGGCCTTCAGTAGAAAAATTTCCATTGGAAATCGAAAAAATTAGCAGAAAGGCCATAGTGAAAAAATTTCCATTCGATATCGAAAAAAATTAACAGAAAGCCCTCAGGAGGAAAAATTTTGATTGGAAATTGAAAAAAGTTAATAGAAAGGCCTCAGTGGAAAAATTACGATTGGAATTCGAAAACATTTTCATTGGAAATCGAAAAAATTAAGAGAAAGGCCTCAATTGGAAAATTCTGATTTGAAATCGGGAAAAAATTAACAGAAAGGCCCTGAGTGGAAACATTTCGATTAGAAAACGAAAAAATTAAAAGAAAGGCCTCAGTAGAAGAAATTCGATTCTAAATCGAAGAAAAATTAACAGAAAGGCCTCAGTTGGAAAATTCTGATTTGAAATCGAAAAAAATTAACAGAAAGGCCCTCAGTAGAAAAATTTCCATTTGAAATCGAAGAAATATCAACAGAAAGGCCCCAGTGATGAACTACCGATAGAAAACAATGAACTACCGATAGAAAATAATGAACTACCGATAGAAATTAATAAACTACCGATAGAAAGCAATAAGCTACTGATAGAAAATGGAATTTGACCGATGAATAGTTGTAAAATTATTAATTTATCGGTATTTTATCACTTTTTATCGGTAAAAAGTTATCGGTAGTTTAGAATATTTTTATCGGTACTTGTGAATGTGTCTATCGATAATTTATTATTTTCTATCGGTACCGTATTTATCGGTCATTTATTATTTTTTATCGGTAGTTTCGAATAATTTTATCGGTCGTTTATTAGTATCCAAATATTAGTCTGCTCAGCTGCCTGACTAACTTGTTATAGAACGAGTCATATACGCTAGGTTAAACGAGTTTGTTCACAGCAACAATATCACAACAGCAAATGTGTTCTAGAGTTGTAAATTTCGTTAGGACCATCAAAAAAATTTAACAATATAGTGTGCTTTCTATCTGAAGTAGGTCCCAGCTGATGGGTGGGTCAGGTTCTTTGACTGACTGATTTTCTCAATCAATTTTTGCGATTGTTATAAAAGTGTCATAGAACTGTACATCGTTTCTCATGCGATCGTAACTACAAATATTCGTAACAATTG
Source organism: Bradysia coprophila (assembly GCF_014529535.1). Lineage (NCBI taxonomy): Eukaryota > Metazoa > Arthropoda > Insecta > Diptera > Sciaridae > Bradysia > Bradysia coprophila. The sequence continues at coordinate 4,887,919 of NW_023503374.1, forward strand.
TGTCTATTAAATCTTATAAGAACTTTACGGCCTTATGTTGTCCAAAAAAATTGGAAAAACGTCTTTGGTCACCGCACTGTGCGTTGCTTTGGTGTAGGAAATTTAATTCTCTATCGATATCATCCATAAAAATGCGAAATATTTTGTTCAGAGTGTTCGAAAATGGTCGAAAACTGAAATATTGCACTCTTGCACGGCAGACCCGCGGAATTGTGTGGACTACAGGAACATGCACTGAGATCACTTCGACATATGCAGGACCGTGCTGCTGGTGGAAGGGCCGCTACCTTCGGACTTACGCAGGCTGAAAATTGTTCCGCGCTAATTGGGCAACAGCATCTGCTACCCGAGTTTCTGTGGTGCCAGGTACATGGTCTCCTGCGTTTTCTGCAGGTTCAGTGTCAGGTACACACTCGAGAGTGCTATTTTTTGTATCTTCAGGAGAAGTGTGGTCTCGTACCCAAGCTGTGCGTATGAGGAGAAGGTCTCAATAAAGCATAAAGCCTCTTCGTTACTTTTCTAAAATTGATTCGATGGATTTTCTCCATTCGATAGAAATAATTTTCATTTTATGTAATTTTTTAGAAAGTAAAATTATTACATCAAGTAAGTGTAGAAAGAAAATCGGTCAAAAACACTCAAAAGAGTAAAAGTGACGCAAGTCGCTGTGCATACTTCCAAAACAACTGATATCGCTGGATGTGACGCATTCTGCGCTTGTACGCAAAAACTGTAACAGGAAAAATTTGACCAAAGAAATTCTAGAAACAAAATTTTACCAAAAAAATTTTGCGTCACAAAGTGGCAGATGATTCGGACGTATTCTTGCCTATTTTAAAAAATTTCTTAAAAGTACTTTCCTCAACATCTTCTGACGCAAAATTTTTTTGGTAAAATTTTGTTTCTAGAATTTCTTTGGTCAAATTTTACCTGTTACAGTTTTTGCGTACAAGCGCAGAATGCGTCACATCCAGCGATATCAGTTGTTTTGGAAGTATGCACAGGGACTTGCGTCACTTTAACTCTTTTGAGTGTTTTTGACTGATATCAGTTCTTTTGGAAGAATTAGTAGATTGAAAAATTTAAAAATTTGAAAAATTTGAAAAATTTTGAAAAATTTGAAAAACTTTGAAAAATTTAAAAAAAATTTAAAAATTTAAAAAAATTTGAAAAATTTAAAAAAATTCTAAATTTAGGAAAAAAAATTGAGGCGAGCAGAGCTTACCAAAAGCGAACAAATTTGTTCTACCATACCCATCCACACACACACATTTAAAGGTGTTCTTATATGGGGCTTTTATGGGAACTTCGAGGAGCCCTAGCTCCGAAACGAGGCCGGTTCCCCCCAAATTTTTTTTTCTGGAATGTCTTAGAATGACGACTAGAATCTACTCCCAAAATTTCAACAAAATCTAAAGAAGACTTTAGAAGATAGGAAACACGGACGGACGGACGGACGGACTAACAAAGTAACGTAGGATTTTTTCATTTCGTTTAAAGTACTGAAATTGACCAAAATGTATGGAAATGGGGCTTCTTGGAAGATTTTTTGCGTGGCCAAATTTTAAGCTGCAAGAACGTGTGATAGCTCGTTGAACTCGTACGGACGCCTAGTTTTTTTTAATGGTAATTTGGAGTCATTTGTATTTGAATTGTGGAACTTCAATATTTGCTGTATATATGGTTCTGCAGTCTACGACAAAAAATTTTTTTTTAAATTTTTTCTAGTAATAGGACTTGCGTCACGGGCGCTATGCTAACGCGCGCCCATGATTGGCATTGAATTTCTATTTTTCATAATTTCATCAAAACAACTTCTAGCAAACGAATGAGTCTCTCTCCCACTCTGTTTTTCAGCTGGACCACTCACGCAAACGAAACTGCTTAGTAGTCATCGGGAAACCGTTTCGAATAAGGCCCATTGTTTGATGCGTTTGCGTCTGGTGATAATTTAATGGCCACACGAAAATGAAAATGCAATTTACAGTAAGATACTATCGTAGCAAACGCAGTTTGTGTATCGCGTGCGGATAACACTTGAGTGAATGCGGGTCGACCTTTCATTGGGCTTTTAAACGTCGACCTGAGCGTCAACGATTTTTCCAGCAGTTTTCTTAATGTTCACGTTCAAATGGATGATTTTTAATTCGGGAAATGATTCAACGATATACTCAACGGTTATACTGAAAATTCATATCGAAATGCGAATAATTCTTCGAGATTTCATCAAACGAGACTGTTGCTCTTCCTCACCTGTAGTCCAGATGGCATAGAGGTTTTTTTTTCTCAAAAGACGCATTTTCCATTGGACTTTTTTTTATGAGCGCGCGCCATGCCGAACGACTATGACCAGCTGAAAGTGAAAGGTGGTAGTACTCCGACAGGTTTCAGTTCAACATTTTATTTTGATTCAAATAAGGCTTAAAATACAAAATTCTTAAAAATTTTCGATGTGCCGTCCTCCGATGTGGTAAGTAGAATCGATTTGTTTCGGCTATAGCTTAAATCGTACACCTCAGCCTGATGTCCGAGTAGTGAAAACTGGAATGAAAATCATTTTTTATCGATAGCAATGACAAAAATGTGCGATGATATTATGTGGCGATATGCTTGCCGCTTCTAACAGGTTATGGAAAATTATATATTTCTGGACTCACCAGCACACTCTTCCTAATTGGTCTCCCGATTCGGAACAATCTACTAATTTGTCCCGAACTCCGATTTTTGAAATTTTACTCGCGTCACAATTTAAAAGTCTCACGCAACATCTACCTGAGGACCGGTTTTTGTTTAGCTAGATGACTCCCGAATCTTGTTTTATTGGAAGGAACTTTTCTCCAAAATTAGGACGACTATGGTATGTCCTCGACGGACAAAAAGGATTCAATGGCCTCAGCCAAAACACTTCTTTTGTCAAATCTGATCACACTTGAGCGTTCCTTTATCAAGGACCAATCATGATCTACTTATATCGTTCCGCCACTATTCAATGAATTGAAAGACTACTTCAGCACACAACAATCTTCACATAAAAAAATCGAGCCTCAACGTCCGTTTTCAGTGGATTCAATTTTCGAGAGCAATCTATCCTGACCAGAACTTCTATCTGCGCTGTGAAAGGACCTACTATCAATTTTATCATTTTAGAACGGTATGGAATTCTGTTGCATTTCCCTTAAAACCAAAGCTAGTGGAATCTCTAAATTTGAAAGATTTATTGCCTGACGAATTTTACAGATAAAGTCCTCGAACTTCGGACCAATTTTTATGGAGACAGTAAAATAAGAAAAAATTACCTTCAGTTGACCACTGCGACCATCGAAAGCTCTTATAGCACCATCCAATGTTCCACAAAAAAGAGTATGATTCGGTGCCCAAAACAGTTTCGTTACACCGGAGCCGCCCTTCTCACATTCAACGCGAACCGCCTGCTTAGCAATGTCCCACAATGAAATCTTTCCTTGCAATGTTCCTAACAAACAAAACCAATATTTTAACTTTCGTTCAGTACTTTCACAATCAGATACTGTGACATACCACATGCGGCCAATTTTAAATCCGAATCCGGACAAAATGCTAATGATTCCACCGATCCGGAATCTGGCAGAAGATTTCCCAAAGCTCCGCTAGCACCAGCTATCAGAATTTTGCCATCTTCACTGCCACTTAAAAATATTCCATTGTCTGGATCGGCTGCAATGCAAGTAATTGTACTGGAATGGCCCAACGGAGAGTCGGCTAGTATTTCTTGTACAACCGAACTGGATTTAATGTCCCACAGTTTAATGGTGCCGTCTCCATAGCCAACAATCAGTTTTTTGCCATCGTTCGTCAACTCGCCAACTTCTGACTTATGACCATTTCCTTGAAGAACTTTACATTCACCGGATGGTATACGCCAAACGTACACTTCACCCGATTCACCTCCAGCTAGCAACACATTGGCCGATGTGTGCCATTGCATCCACGCCATATCACCCATGGAGAATTCCCATACTTTGGAGTAATTGTTGTTCACCTTGAAAACCTGAATATCTCCGGCAAGGTCACCAGTCGCTAAGAAGTTTCCATCACTGCTGAACTGAGCGCAAACAATCGAATCCTTGTGACCATCTACTTCGTAGACAACTTCGCCAGTTTCCGTTGACCAAACATAGGCTTTGTCATCCTCGCCTCCCGTCACGGCTAAGTCCAGACTTGGATGCAGAGAACCACAAAACACGGGTTTGTTATGCTTGGTAAATGTTAGAACAGCATCGTCCCGCTCAACGGTCATTTCGTTGTCAACAATTGCAGCATCATCACCATTCTCATCATCAGATTCGATTTGTTGTTCCCATTCATTCAAAACTTCGTCAGCATCGCCCACATAAATCAATTCATCACCATCGTCCTCTTCGTCTCCTCCTACTGAATTGTACGGTGACGTCGGCGGTGTATTATTTCTCATTTTTTTGCAATTTAAATGTTTCGTAAAATCATAACACCAAATGTTATCACAAATTCAAAACACGTTGTGGATGGAACGGATGGAACTGGAAGAAATGTCAAGTTGACAGAATGAAAAAAAAAAAAAATGAAAAAAGGCTAGAACTGAAATCGAAGGACGGTGTACTAACGATAAGGGGATTTCCGATTTTATTAGAGTAGCACTAGAGACACAATAAATTTAAATTTTAACCTCGTAATGACTGCTAGAAGCATTATCGAGTCTCTTCTTTTGGTGAGCCTTTTCTTATCATACAGTAGAGCTATTCGCGCCGTAAGTGCGGTCGAAATTCAAAATGGAAAGTGCGGAGGTCTTTCTAACGTAGCGTCATTTTCATATAAGGAAGCGTTGAAATGTATTTTTCGGTTCACTTTTTCATCGAATCGTTCACTCAAAATTCAAATTTTAGGCACATTTGCCAATGAAAGTAGATAAGTAGGTATGGCCAGTCCATACAAGTCGGAGCACATACGGATTCTTTTTCTGTAGTTTGTTATTCTTACTTTGTTACTTCTTTTTGCAATGCCAAATGTATGGTATGGAGTCTCAGGACTCTATTTAGAGTTACCACTGTTTCTACTGCTTCAAGTGCGTTGGTTTGGTGTGAAATCACACTTTGCTCAAATAATTTTTTCATAACATGATTCAGACATTGGTTATTCAAGCTAGTTAATTCAAGACTGTATATCGGAAGGTGGTTACCAATCGCGTCCAACACTATATCATACAACCTTGAGATTCTCTTCTTATTTTCAAGAGAAATTCCAATTTTAACAGTGATAAGAACACCGTTTCCCAACAAATTTTCAATAAAAAATGTTCAATGAATTTTGGATCCTCATAACGGCATTTTCAGACCATACCAGGAAGACACAAAAATCAAGGTCTTTTAAGAACCTTGACAAAAATACGCTTAAATCACTCGCGCTTTCTAGAGCTTCGAGATGTACGTGGGAGCTGGATTCTGCTCTCATTTGACATTTCTGTCTGGGGAGGCGGATTCAACATTAGATGTCATTCAAGAATTTTTTATATATAGCGAAAAGTACGGTGCTGGTGGTCGTGTGTGTTGTGTTCAAATTTAGAGCTAAATATTTTTAAAGGAGCAAATAAATAACGATATAAATTCTGAAAATGGATGTTGGCGGTGCATTCGGTGGTGGTAAAGCAGGAGCTCCATTCAATCCAATCTTATTCGTTCAAAGACCTCAAGTTTTCCTAAGGGCATTATGCTGGGTAAGACCAATATGAGAAGAAAAATTTTTGGTGTTTCATATGTACTCGTTTTGTTCGACAAGAAAAATCGATAGCAATGAATTTGCTCATGCCCACAATTTTTGTTCACCAAATCGTATACTACCTACATATAGAGAGAGATGTTTTTTTGTCACTGTTATCCATTCAGAGTTTTGTAATATACAATTTTGAATTCCATTGGAAATCAATTTATTTGGACTACATTTCGGATATCATGTGGAATATTTTATGATTAATTATGTCACCAGTTTCCAGTCGTTTAGGAACAATTAGAGCTTTTTTAAGTATTTAAAAAAAAACTTTTTTTTTCTTCTTGTCTTGTCTTGTTGTGTATACATATCACACACTCAACACTTGTGTGAAAAACAGCTACACCCCATCATGAAAGTCGTAGATTGTTTACCATTGAGGTGACAAGAAATTTCAATTTAGTAACACTTAACTGCGGATAAGACTATTTGCATTTGGGCTTTAAGTGACTGTACTGTTATTGAATGACCTAGACTCGTACTTGGATTCAGTTAGTTCACTGAGAAATCATTTAAATATCTCCAAATTTGAAGCGATCAATGCGAAATAATTTCAAGGTCCACATAATAGTCCAAGTGGAACGCAAATGGAAAACTTAGACTCAAAATTCAATATTGATCAATGTGAACTCCTATAACAAAATAAGTCGATGAAAGTCAGATTAGGAAACTCAAAAAATTAGAAGGGAAGATTCGTAGAAGATTGACGTCTCTCTTTAAGTTTTCCTTATTTTTACCTCGTTTTAAGTGTTGCGACGATGCGACTCTCTTATGTTCGTAGACATGAACAGATTTGGTGAACAATAAGCAAAATTCACGAAAAATTCTCTCCACTTGATCTCAATCTCTTCATCGAATTCAACAGTTTTGTTCGTAAACCTGAATTCGGTCAATTAAATTGTATGTTCTGGAATTACTGAAAGTTTCTATTTCGTTTTGTGTCTACGAAATTTTCCTTTTTTTCCTTTTTTACAAACGTATAGTACGAGGAAGAAAACTTTTGTACAAACAATGGTTGAGTGTTCATAAAAAGAACTCAAGACCAATGAACTTCCACGCAAATATTGACTGAAAAGCATAGGGCAACGGCACTAGTTACAACCCTCCTTTATTTTAGTTCCGAGTAAGTGTTTCATCTCATTCACGCATACAGTGTTGTCACTCGGATCTTTCTTTCACTGCTCGTAACAGGTGCCGATACCCTATGCTGTCAAACCTTTATAAGTTGAACGTAATGTTGAAATTCGGATATCAAGTTCTTTGTGTGAAATTTGCACGATTTGAAGTTAGTATGATGATTTCTACAGTGTGGAGTTCACAGTCTATCTCCTTACCTGTTGACTTCAAAATAAATGGTGTCAGTTGCTTTTCATGTTTGACCTTGAACTAGATGTTGGTCAAGAACCCTGATTCGGAGTTTTTAAATTAAATAGTTCAGTCGAATCGTTGCTTTGCATTTATTATTTACTCAAAACGTTAGCATTGGTATTGTCATTAATTTCGAGTATCTCTCACACATTTTTCCAATCGACGAACTAATCTCCACACGTAACTGATTCATCAGCAAACCATTTTTTTGTTGTTGTAAACAATTTCAGTTTTTTAGTGCTTCGACAATTGAAATATTTCTGTTTCGTTTTCAGTTATTTGCAATTGTTGTGTTCGGATGCATATCGTCGGAAGGCTGGACTGTTATCGACGGCAAAGATTCTTGTCTGTACAATGATAATTCGAATGCATGTAACTACGGTGTCGGAATTGGTGTGATTGCATTCCTAGCCTCAATGGGATTTATTGTCGGTGAATATCTGTTCGAACAAATGTCATCGGTTAAGACGAGAAAGCACTTCGTTCTCGGAGATTTGGGATTTTCAAGTAAGGACTCCCACTGCCATATGTGCCATTGACGGAATTTAATGTGCGTTGCATTTACAGGCTTGTGGGCATTTTTATATTTTGTTGGATTTTGCTATCTCACCAATCAGTGGGGAAAGGCGAAGGAACCACCAAACGGATATGGAGTTAATAATGTACAAGCTGCCATTGTATTCTCTCTGTTTTCAATTGTGACCTGGGTAATTATCACGGAGAACAAAACGACAATGACCGTCAGCTCATTTGATTTTATTTGTTTCATATAGGCTGGTTGCGCTTGGTTTGCATATCAACGTTACAAGCAAGGAGTCGATGCTGCCTTCGCTCCTACATATGAATCAGATCCCACAGCCAATGCATACTCAAGTTATCCGGTCGGTAATGTTGAATCTGAACAATACAATGAACCGCCGTTTGGCCAGCAACAACAACAGCAACGAGGTAAATCTAAATAATTTTCTGTGTACCACAAGACTTCTATTTTATCTCCCGATGGGCTCTTAAGAGATATTGTGTAGAGATTTTGGAGTTTTTCATGAAGTGGAATATAATGACTCTGACTGTGAGATAGAGGTGGGCGGGCTACCCGAAGTTGGTCAAAAACCCGGCCCGAACCGAACCCGATTCATTTTTAACGGGCTTCGGGTTATAGGGTTTCGAAAATTTGATTCGGGTTGGGTTCGGGCGGTTTCGGTCTTTAAATTAAAAAAAGTCGAACCCGACCCTAATTAATTTTTGTTAAATTCGTACAGTCATAAGTGGTGCAAACTGCAAACTTATCCAATTTCTCTCGGAAACAATGCGGATTTATGTATGGATACAAAATAAAAATCTATTTTTACGTTTCTTAAATATTTTGGATTTTATCGGATTTCAGCATATGTCGGGTTTCGGGTTCTCGGGTTTTTAAAATCGATTCGGGTCGGGTACGGGTCGGGTTGGGTTTCGAAAAAACCTCGGCCCGCTTACCTCTACTGTGAGACACTTCGTTTTTTCAAGCAAGACAACTAATTTGAAGCCTCCTAAATCTTGAACATTCAACATTCCTTGATGGATTTATACCAAGTTTAAAACAAAAATAATTCCAGCTAATCCTACAAGCGTACCAAGTGCATATAGCCCAGATTAAAGCATTGTAAAGAGTATTGGGCTGAGGTGAATGAAGCACTCGTTCGATAAAAATATATCTCGTTCTACAAACATTGATTCAACATTCAACTGTAACATCAATGCTTGATCTGTAATTTTGTGGAAAGAATTCGCTAACTGAAGACCTGTGCAAGAGCTGGCAAGAGCTTTATGTCTTCAGTCTTTGACCAACTTTCACTTATTGTACCTACTGCCAAATGTCACTGCAAAAAAGGAGCAACGAAGGAGCAGGGCCTATTACAGAATTTTTCTGAATTTCCAGAATTGAAATTCTCTAAAATAAGCGACTGACGGATCGACTGCGAAAAGATCATATTCAATTTTATGTAAACTGAAGCTCGGAACAGGTCAAGTTGGAAGTGACCTGAACCTGATACGGTATATTGGACCAACCAAGGCCTAATATTTGAGTAATAATTCTCTAAAGATTTCCTAAAATGACCGAAAATTTATTTGGAATCTTTATGAATCCGTTCTCAAATAATCGACCTTGGGACCAACTCTGACGTGAAATTCTAATTCGGGAATTTATATTCAGATAACCTGATAAGGTTTTTGAGAAATCTGATAGTGTATCATGTCAGGCTCAGATTGGTTGAACGTGACCTGTAGATTTTCAAGTTTTCGATTTTAAGTCGAAGGTCAAACCTGATGAGCCTTTGTTATAATCTAGTCAAGCCGCAAACGTTTTGGCCATAAAATAATTTTGTTTCCATTTTTTACCATTTCAGGTGAATATCCAGCACCGAATTACTAAAAAGATTTTACGTTAAATTGACTGTGTCATAAAGAATAATTTTGATTCAAAATCATTTTGAAATGAAAAGTTAAAAAAATAATTTCGGAGGGGCACAATTAAGATAATAAAACAATTGTGTTACACCGCCATATAATAATAATAATAATGCCGTGAGTTTAAAGATAAGGAACATGATATGGTAAGACCATTTTTTTTTGTTTTTGTTTTTGATTTTAAGACAAAAGACGAAGAAAATTTTTTTCACATCTTAAAGAACTTAAACTTAAATTTATTCCAAACTAGTCAAAACAAGGTGTAATGAATGGTTTAGCGTTGTTTAAACCACTGATAATAAAGAGCGTTTCGAATAAATATATATTTATTAGTCTAAATATATCTAGACATCAGAGTTAGCAAATAGAGAAATATAAGAAGAAGAGAATAATGAAATTGCGGTTCGTTCGCTTGTTTTTTTAATTTATTGAAAGTAAATAAATTTCTCATTATAATAAGTATAAATGACGCTCTCAAATCATGTGTTCAAATAGATCTGCATCGTAGATATTCTCAGCTCTTTTAATGTTATCTGTATCGTTCAACGTTTCAACATTATACCGTAAAAAATCCCCACAAAATGCCGTTCCATCCTTTCGTTTGTACTTAATGAATTCGTACTATTTTGGGATCGCGATAACAAGACTATCTCTTTCCCACAGTTGAACACTCTTACTACTTGTTAAGTAGTACTTGACCGTATTAGGTATGACGATACATCCAAAGTAGATTCCTTTGTACATATCATTTAAACGTGACGTTTATTGACGAATGAAAAACTGAATGAAACATTCCCCCGTCTATCATATCGACATATTCCAAGTTCAACCCGTTCCGAGCATTTTTTCCTATTTTACAACACAATTTACTACTGGAACTGCATTTATTCAGCGTTTTAACGCGTTCCAATAAAATGTTTGTTTTTTCTAAGTTTATCGACTTTGTTCCAACCAAAATTTCGATTCCCTTTTACATTTAAAACACAATTTCCAAAAAAAAAAAAAACAGGAAATTGTTCAGTCGACGAAAAGCATCTCTCATCTTGTTCCAAAGTTAGTTCACTTTGTTCGTCATCAAAGTTTCTAATAATCAGGAAAATTCCAGGAATCTGTTTGAATTACGATCTTCCAATAGTTATACTGTCACTATTACTGTCATTAATGATTACGTTTCTATCATTTTTCTGTCACTTTTCCAATTTTCTACATTCGAAAAAGGCCAATTTTTACCCATCGTCACATTGGTCGAGTCAAAGTTGAGATCAGTGACCAGCCGAAAACGTACTTTTCTACCGACTATAATAGAGGATTGAAAGAAATAATTGATTAAAGAAACGCAGAAACGTAAAATTTTCAAAGAAATAGTTAGTTGTTAATCTCGGGAAAAAAGTTGGAAATTTCATTTCGAGGGTGTCGTTGTAGTCAGAGCATATCGAGAACCACGAGTCACCCGAGCCAATGAAATTTAATTCTTTTCTCCCGATGTTAATACATAATTTTTACGCTACAAGGGCATGAAAGCTCGGTGAGAAAATGATCATTTTAATTTGGGGCAACAAAGGCGAGTTTTTAGAGCTTTTTAGAGTTTATAGCTATTTTCGTTGGAACGAGCCGAAAATACTTCGGAAGAAATAAAATGCATTTATTGGAACCAGTTTTATGTAACCCTTGATTCGATTCACTTGGTCACTTCCCCATTTTTTTTGTTCTGTTGCGTCAAAGTGTAATCGCTTTTCATATTTAAAAGGAATGAAGAAATTTAAATAATAATAGAAATTACTCAGTCATATTTTGAGCGACATTGTGTACATAAATGTGTTCCAAAATTAATAAACAAAAAAAGAAAGAAAAATAATAAATAAACCAAACTAATAAAAGTATTACCTTTGAATAATAACTACTACTTTATGGACAAGCAGCAAACCGTTGTCCACTAAACAAACAAACAAATCATCGTTGTAGTACAGACAGGAGTTATCAATAATATATTCTCATAAAAACCGCATAAAAAGTATAAAAATAAAAGTAAAAAAAAATTGTAATAAAACACTCAACGACCCAACACACAAAACAACAAAAAATAATTGAAACAAATTGAAATGAAAAATGTCTATAAAAAAATGGAGCATTCGTATATTTACATGTTATATTTACTGTAAAATTTATCAAAACATAAGGTGAAAATATATGCAATGACGGTGTCAAAATAAAATTATAAATTGAAAATCATTCAATAAAAAATAAAAAATAAAATTTAAAAAAATGAACTAGGAATAGTAGAGTTATTTACTGTTGATTAGTGTAGTAGGTAATAGCGTAGCAATATAATCTCAGTTTGATTGTTTGGTTTTAGATTTTTTTTCCTTTTCGTTTGTTTTGTTTTTGTGATTTTTAAATTCAAGATGATAAGTTTAAAAAAGACAGACAAATTATTACATTAAAAATATATACAAAGAGAGGATATTGAAGAACAAAATGGAATAATAATAAATAAATAAAAATAAAACAAAAAAATGTAAAAGCTTCTACCAAAATGATGTATGTACAATGTAAATGTGTTACAAAGAGTTTATTTTCAATTTGTGATTTTTTGGAAAAAGAAATATAGTTTCCATGTCGTCATCGTTGATTCAGTTTTCATTTATTTCAGCAAAGTGTCTATCAGTGGCTAATCCAGCAGCCATAGTACATCCCGTGTCCATGAAAGGTGGAAGGGGGAAGTTTGGAGTGCCGTGCTTCATTTTTTGACCTTTTCGGTCCACTTCAAACCAAATTAGAGCAACTATTAATAATGGAATCGACAGAGAATTGAATTTGCTACATCTAGGATTTTTTTTTTCAGATTTTTAGATTTCACAGGGTAGGCAAAAAATGCGGTCAAAGTCAGAAAATATTTTTAAACACCAATATTTTCACTGTTTTTTACACTTTTCAGGTAGAAATAATACTTTTTGATCATTATAATGTTCTAAATTCAAAATCCGGGCACTCCATCCATTTTTGTCGCCACCGCTCCTCGATGGAATAGAGTTCGTCAGTGATAATATGATCCTTCCAAACTGGGCGTCTAGATCTGAGTCGATGCGGTGGATTCCAGCCAGCCACTTGCCTCAGTAGATTATTGCGCGACTTTAGTTTTTGATTCAGCTTTTCAGAATGAAGCAGATAGGACAATGATCGTTTTGATTACTAAAAATTTTTTATGGGAAAAATCCACTCAAACGTTCAAATTTTGCTGCCAGTCGGATTCGTGAGTGTCTTAATTTGTCCTATTAGAACCTAGGGCACACATACATTTCAAATTCCAACTTTTGTGTCCAAAAACTCCGCAGATTTCTGAGGGACAAAATCAAGAAAGAAAAGAAAAGAAATTGGTTTTTTTAGTCTACTGATATCTGCCTTGCACAAATTACTTTCTCTGTGTAGAGAAACTGAGTTTCAATCCCCCAAAATGTTAATTATGCTGCCTTTGAGGAATGCTATACATACCGAACGAGCTAATCTTAATCTACTGACACGAGACAGATCCTTACAGGAATCACTAATAATGGATTTATGAACAGTAGGTACTGGGGGATTTGCAGAATATTTCTCTCTCAAAATGGTTAAATCAAATGTGTTGTAAAATGCGACCAGCGAGGTACTAAATAGGATATGTTTTGCTGTTGAGGAGAATTTTCTGTGCTTATTCGAAGCAGTTAAAATGCCATAGCTTGTTCGATACAATTTTTGGCCTTGCATCTAATATGCAATGCCTCTAAGTTGATCACGATCACGAAGACAGATGCACCCAAACTTTTTACATGAAAAATAATTTCCTTTAAGCCGTAGATCGAATTTTGTTTTACGTCGGCTGAAAATAATTTGCAATCCCCCTTTGTGGTATGGAAATTTGCCATCGTTGGTCACTGGACCAGAACGCATTATGTTGAAAAAACATTGATTTTCATTGAACCGCGAAATGTCATTAACTTCTGCTTCTACCGCAGCGTGGTGTTTTCGAGTTCGACTTCGACAGATGGAAAATTTCACGTGTTTATTGTACCGGCGTCGGCTAATGTTAAAGTATGCTGAATTTCATGACATGATGCATGTTTTACCAAGCAGACCGCGTTGTCTGCTTAGTAGTTTATTTGTACATAACGTCATGAAATCCAGTATAGTTTGACATGAGCCGACGTCGTGCGCTTGCACATTATCGTATGTTCGATTTAACGTCAGTAGTGCCAATTCTTTTGTTGAACACTGAGCTGAGTTATTGAAACGTGTAACATCTTTTACCATTTATTCAAAAACGTAGTGAGAAAATATGAAGATCGACGAACTACCAATCGATATACTGATGAAAATCATCCGCTATATACCAACGTTCAGTTGCAATGGAATTTTACTGGTAAACAAACACCTAAATAATATCGTGTGCAAGGTGTATTATTCCAGCGTCTCTTTACGGATCGACGAAAAGTTTTGTAAGAGTTTCGTTGACGGTGGTGTGATGGATGACCCCACCAATCGTTTACGAATCCACCGGCGATTTTTTCAACATTTCCTTTGTAATAATGATGTTTATGTGATGGATTCCGAATGGTTGCGAAGTATGACAATGTCGAATCGTAAAATAGCTTCATTGTCACTCCAGGGCTCTTCTGTTAATCATTTTTTGAATGGATATCATCGACCGATCATATGCCTTGTGAAAAGGTTTTCAGCTACTATCAACTCTGTGGTGTATTCAGATGCATTCGCGGACGTATTGAATCCAGCTTTTCTGAAAATTTTATCGCTTGCGCCAAATATTGCACGTTTGGAGTTACATGGACGTCATGCCAATACTGAAAACCAGTCATCGAGAAGACGACGCTTTTACGACATATTTAACTGGAAGATGCTGAGGTCGTTGTCAATTTTCAATCAGTCACTGAATAGCGAAGTAAGACGCGTCTCGGATATCTTCGGTAAATTCAAATTAGAGTTTCTCTGCTTGAATTCTGACCGAATAGACAGCCATACAGTCGCAGCGATGTTTACGAAACAAACTAAATTGAAACATCTGATTCTGTCTTGTTGTATGGTTGATGATCGAGTTATGAGTGCTATAGCGGATTGCTCGGATTTGGAAAAACTCACAACATGGGTTCAACTTCCAGATACGTCTTTTGCACTGATTCGGAAATTGAAAAAGTTAAATGATTTGAACCTAAACTGTAAAAAAGAAAGCACAGCAAAATTGGAAATACTTGCTGAAACGGACAATACATCACTTATAAATCTGAGCGTGCGCGGACTCGATACAGTGCCAGTTCACCTTATCTCAACATTGGCAAAATCTGCACCGCATCTCAAGTCCTTAAATTTGGTCCACTCAAACGCTTTTGGGATGGAGGCGCATGCAATTATGAAATATTTCAATTTTGTCGAGACTTTAGAATTACAAATTTGGGACGAGCCTTTAGTTCACCAAAGCGACTTCTCCAATCCAAAGCTAAGAGACTTAAAAGTTGTCCTCGGAGGTGCACTTCCTGAAATGTGGCTGGCTGAACTCATGCAATCATATCCAAATCTTATTACACTGGAATTGATCATAAACTACAGGAACCGGGCACGAGAAACTCCTTTGGACATCCGGTATATTCTAGATGGATTTACGAAACTACAATCGTTGACCGTAGAAGCGGATCTGCTGATAGTTGGAGAATTGTTTTTTTTGCCCGATCACAAGAACAACTTAAAATATGTATCGTTGGTAGGGCTGGAAGAATATGCGTTAAACCATGTCGTCCTAAGTAAATTTCGCAGCAGATATAATGTGGTAGCGCTGGACTCTTGTATGGCTTGGAGCAAAGACCGATGGATCATAACGTTAATGGTATAGGAATAGCTAATACCTATACAGACATTGTGAAAAATACTTGCAAAATCATTGATTGTGTAGTGGTCTTCAACCACTTTCTGACTTCTAATTTTTGATTAAATAAAAAAATTCTTACAAAACCAAAGATCAAAAATATTTGACCGCAAAAAATTGATGGAAATGAAGACGGTGTGGTACCCTATTTAGAGTACCACTCATGCTTGTAGTGCATTGTGGCGAAACATCCTGGATGATGGATCTGCTGAAGTTGAGACAGTCGAAATACGAAAAAAGGTAAGCTTATGCACTAATGGTTTTGTAAATCAATGCTTCTACTATAATATCCAGTGCTGAACGGAATCCTTGACTTCCTGTTACTAAGCTTCGATGTGTAAGATGCAAGGTTAATCGATTTTTTACCGAACTGTTGAAGGTAAGATATTTGATGTTCTGTGACACAAGTTTTCTTATTACCGTAAGAGGGATTCTTTTGAACAACAGCCTACCGTAGTTAGTTTCTCTACAGTGGAACGGGGCAGAATTGTTTCTACTCACACGGGCGAGGTATCCGTATCGTAAGAAAGCTGAGATAGAGTTCTGAATGAGCAGACGTTTCTTTAATATCGAAAATTATTTTAGCAAAGCTACAGCACCCTCCAAAGTTCACCAATTTCAGTATGAAATCCTTTAAATTTTTTTGAAGTGATATTGGTCACTGTAGATGGCATCGACAACCCACATAATCCATGTTGGTCCGTAACTACATGACCTCAGCTATCCAATGATCGGTTATTTGCATCGTGACCTGTGGGAGAAAAACAGTCTTCAGATTTCGGTCACCTCCCACTGACGACACAGTGACCTGAACAAAAACGAGCTATCAGAACAGTCGGAGCGTTTGCTGCGACTGAGCCCCGTACAAACCCGTATATCTATTGCGTACGTGACCCTAGTGCGTCTGTCACCCTACTTTGACCGTAAGCTTATTGCGCCGGTTAATGTAGTTAAACTATTTCACTATTTTGACTATCTTTCAGGGAAAAAAGAAATTTTTGAAATGGGATTTGATGTACTCAAGATATCGACGTGACGGACAGACGGACAGACAAAATTTTTATTGCAGATTCGTCATCTATGAACTGAACATAGGCAAACACTTTACCCTTACCGTCTGCTTCGAATTCCATCAATTACACACGGTTTCGTAATCCTATAAGCCCCTTTGTACTTCGTACGGGGCTAAAAATGAAAGTGGTTTTGGATTCTGGGGTTCAATTCCTGTCTAGGCACATAAAAATGTTTTCTCTAAAAAATCATTCCCATTTCGGTAGGCTGTTTTTCAGAAGAATCCTTTTCAGCAATTTGTCACTATTTCGTCACTATCCATAAATTACTCAAGTGAGATTTCAGAATAATGATGAAGCGTCGATCCGAACCATCAGCGAGGATTTTAATTTTTTTTTTTTTGGAAAACAAAAATAATTTAATTGGCAGTTTACTAATTCGTTTCAACATACGAAGTCCTTAAATTACATCAGCGCAGCGGTAAGTTCTTGCAGTGTTTTCTAGATCACAATGTCGAAAATCAGCAAAAAAAATCCCGTTCAAAGCCGCCTTTCATGCTGTGCACCGGATTCCCTCCAATTCCTTTTTATCATTTCAACAATTTGAATGTAGAATCGCGACTTTGTAAAGTAGTAGCAGGCGCACACAACGATAAATGTCCACGCCAAATACAGACAGTAATCGGTTTCGATTTCCACTTTATTCGGAAGTGGACCGTGAAAATCGTCGGATGTAACATACACATTTGATAGAGGCGACAGTCCGGTATGCTTTGTAACGAAATTCGCAAACTGTATGGCTGTGTAGGTGGTCATGTTGAATTTAATGACCGGACGACCTAGAGACATGATTTTAGTAGCAGATTCTCGTTGCACCAATTCAATCGAACATCTTACCTTGATGAAATAGCATTACTGTCGGTAAGCCCACGATGCCAAAATCAGTATTCAGACTGTGGAAACGCAGTGCATCAATAGCTCCAATTTTGATATCAGGAAATTGCCTGGACACTGCATTGAAATGAGGTGCGACAAGTGCTGACCCCTGACACGTTCTGGTGTAAAATAGGACTAGCGCACAATTCCCTTCGTCCATTCGTTTTGTCTTGTTACCATGCGGTGCCAGCATGGTCACAACTTCTTTCAACGAATTGATTATTTGCAGCGTCCCGTTGCCTTGCCCGGGTATACACTTGACTTTGATCGGTGTTTTTTTCCCGTCGTTGCCCTGGTCCGATGCAGCTGCGTTTTCGTACAGCAAACATTTTTTGGTGTCTTCGTACGTGATGAAACTGAGAAAATTGTATTCGGTGTGACCTTTCGACACCATATAGCTTGAAGACTGTGGATCTAATTCGTTTTGTGATTTTGTTTCCATGAAATCGCCACTTATCAAATTAATTAAAAATCGTAATCCCTTCAGCTCAATGGCCATTGAATGATTAAACGAACAGACACCTAGAACTAATGAGATTTCATTAAAATACATCTGTCCCGTTCCATCACTCATCATTCAGTAAGTACACAATATCCACATTACTCTGCCAATAAATTGCATTTTGTTTAAATTAAAATGAACAATATGAGCGAAACCAAAAATTTGTTTTTGTTTTGAAATTTTCACTCGTTTGACAGGTTGTAATGTTGAATGACAGAATTGACAGCTATGTTGTGATGTTGGCTTAATTTTCGATTCCTTGTGGCCTTAATGTAGTAACATTAGCTGATGCCGTCCGTTATAGGCAATGAAAGTATAAACCAAGTTGTGAAACAACTAAATCAATTTGTCAAAATTTGTGTTTCACCCGCCTTCGCAAGTGTCTTAACCTGTTCTTTCAGAACCTTGGTATAAACCAGGTATGGTCTGTTCATACAAACCGAAGGACATACAAAGTTTTACATTCGATCATACCTTGTGTTGACGTTCATTTGTAAAAAACAAAAATCAAAACCCACTCAAAACCGGTGAAGATCCACTTGTCAACGGAGAATACAAGTACAAATTCCATACTTTATAGATTGTGGAAATTGTATCGTCACAACCGTAAAAATCAGGAAGGTGCGGGAAATTATTAAAAAAGCTAACCTTTCCAACGAACCATCTTTTGTTAAAGTCGGACAACATTCAGATGAAGTTTGAGGAGATTTTCGATCAATTTTAGCGCAACAAAACTGGTCAAATTTTATCCTATTTCCTAAAACTCGTCAAGACCTTTCTAACGAGCTATCGCACTTCAAAATCAATTAAAATTTCAATATGTTGCAGAAAATTTCTATTGCTATACAAAGAGGCAATGCGGCATGTATTCTTGGAACTTTAGGAAGTAATAGAGCGGATGATTTTTATTTATTGTAATATTTGTTGATTGAAAAGATCGTTTTTTTATTGACTGCGCCGTATGTGAGCAGTCTTTTTTTTCGCTTTGAATAAATAAATTATAGTATCAAACAAATTTTGGCAGTGATAACGTTGATTTTTGGAAATATCGTAGGGAATTTCCTATGAAATTTTCCTTCCCAACTTCCTACACCTAACCTGGAAAGGTCTTGACGAGATCTAGGAAATAGGATGAAATTTAAGGAAATTATAAATCAAGTAGAAGGAAATATCTGTCAAAAAGCGCTAGAAACGCTAAAATTGTTAAAAATTTCCTCACTTTTCATCTAAAAGTGGTCCAATTTCATTAAATAGGGACTTGAAACATCTCGACGAGATGTAGGACATAGAATGAAGTTTAAAGAAGTTGTATATAATTTTTTAAAAAATCTAAAAAGCGATAAAACCACTAAATTTGACCCAATTTTCCTCAAATTTCATCGAAAAGTAGTCGAATATCTACATATAGGGGGTCCCTGGAAAGGCCGGGTCCCAGTCCAATCAAACCGTATATTTTAATGAAGGCCTTTATTCATCATCTAATTATCAACGTCGCGCGAAATACAGTATTAAAACTTAAGGAGATCGGAA
The DNA here is from genome assembly GCF_014529535.1 of Bradysia coprophila. Lineage (NCBI taxonomy): Eukaryota > Metazoa > Arthropoda > Insecta > Diptera > Sciaridae > Bradysia > Bradysia coprophila. The sequence goes on from NW_023503374.1 coordinate 4,907,393, forward strand.
AACAACACAAGTAAAAAATCTGGAAAATCATTAAAGTTGGTAGAAAATACACAAAAATAAGCAGCATTTAATCTAGGATTTCAATTTCATGAAAACCATGGAAAGGTAACGTTAAAATCCGTCAAACTGAAAACAAACGTGGAAAAAAATCTAACAGTTTTATTTGATATAGCTCACATCATGAGTGCTCACTAGAAATATCTTGTCAAGAACCAACAAACTGAAGAACTGATAAAATTACAAATTCTACGGGAATTAATCAATAATTATGGTTGATAGGACGGAAAAATCTTAAAGTCCATAGCAGTATGGTGACATGCTCTTCGTAGCGTTTGTTTAAACAATTTCAGCCTAACTCTAGAAAATTTAATGAAATAGAAAGCTAAAAAATTCATTTCACTCTGCATTACAGTTAATCGTGTCAATGCAAAGCACTGACAGTGCGTTGGTAAATGACATAAATTACAATAATTTTACGAAAATAGTAGTAATAGTTTTTTGTGTATCTGTTTTGGACGATTGTTTTTAGGCAATTTCGCGAGTTGTAGCCCGAACGAAGTGAGTTTCATGTAAGGGGTCGAAAACCAGAGAAAAATCTCAAAACTCCCTCATTTTCGGCCCCGACACATGAAAAATACAATGAAAGTGTAAAACAGGTATGGTCTATTGTCCGCCCGGAGGACATAAAAATTTGATTTTCGCACTTAAAAGCCCTCATTTTCATATTATTTTGACATAAAATGTGAGTGCGTTTAAGACGAATTCGCCGATCGCCTATCTAGACTTTCATTGGAAAAATAAACGAAAGGCTAGCTTTTTTAATAATTTCCCGCACCTCCCAGCGATAGCACTGCCTTCGTGTCGGTCTTTTGAGATACGAAATTTAAAAATCAAAATAATTTGTTAGGAAATTAAATTTTCGATCACATTGTCCATGAAAATAATGTTCGGTGAAGTAACCGACTTGCCGACAGCGTCAGTCATTGAGAGTCCTGTGAAATAGTTCTCAAATCCACAATCTATTTAGCTTCCCTCCTCTACCGTGTGGGACATTGGGAACACTCTACCGTCACTTCGTGAGCTTCGTGATTAGGTGTCGCTGGTAAATTTGACACTGACTGATTTGTAGATCTTAACCTGTTCAATTTTGTGTTAAACCAATGCTCCTGGTTAAACATTTTCGTATACAGCGTCCATATGTACTGTTCATTAAATTCTTATATTTTTTGCGTCTCATCAATAATTGATTAGTAAGCTCTCAGGTAAGTTCAATAGTGTATTTAAGCACACCTTTTGAGGCGCAAAATTTGCACTGCAAATCGAGAAAATGTCAAATCATAGTTCGAAGAAAAAATGTTTTCCTGAAACGTAACTCTTCGTTTTCGTTCTGATTTCTTTCTATAGTTTCGGCGCAAGATGAATAAAACAACTTTAGTGAACAAATATCTGGATTGCGCAAAGCTACTGAACAGTGAACCCCTGCCGGATAACCTCTCAGAGATCTTGATCGACGTGATCGGCGATACAAAATTATTTGCTGATAAACTAATTTTGGTCCGTAGCGGAAACAATTGTGATTCGAATGCTGGCGTCCAAGAACGAAGATATAACACAAGAAGCAAATTAGGTCAAATGACGTCGCCTCCTACGTCGTCTGTCGTAAACACTTCGTCAAACATAACGGAACTCAAGCCGAGAGTAATCGTTAAGAGATTAGTGACGCTGAATGGAATCGGATCAATTCAGGATGGAATTCAGCATGAAACAGAGACGAGAACTACATCTGAATTACCAGATAAGGTGGAGACAGTCAAGCCACCGACTCCCGTAAGAAGACTAGTTCGCCGAATGCAGTCCTCTGCGATAAGCGAATCCGATTCAAGTGATTCCAGCGATGTGAACCACGAAACAGGCAAGCGACAAAAATCTGAAACACCAGAAACAGCGAACTTAAAGCCACCGGCGCCTGAAAGAAGAGTAGTTCGCCTATTGCAGTCTCCTCGAATAATCGAATCCGATTCAAGTGATTGTAACGAAGTGAACCTCGAAACACGGAAAAGACCAAGATCTGAAGTACCAGAAAAATTGAACTTAAAGCCACCGGTCCCTGTAAGAAGAATAGTTCGTCGAACACGGCCCAGTCTAAGACGTGAATTTGATTCAAGTGATTCCAGCGAAGTGAAGCTTGAAACATTGGAGAGAGCACCATCGAAAATACCACGGAAAGTGATTTTAAAACCACCAGCTGCAAGAAGAATAGTTGGGCGGAGAAATACCATTCATTCCCTCGTACCAAACGAATCAGATTGTAGTGATTTCTTTGAAGTGAACCTGTTCAATCGGGGTCTGCATGACGGCTGCGTAATTTGTTGAAGCATTGGAAATAGAAAATTCCTTCACTTTGACTTTGAAGATATTTGGCGGTCAACGTTCTAGAATGGAACGTTTTATTGTTGAACAATTAGTGTGGAATTCGTGAAATTTTGAATGGCATGAACTGTGCTTTTGCACAACTTGAAATTTTGTGATTTATAATTATCGTCCTTAATGTACGTCAATCTCTCTGATTTTTTTTTTTTTTGAAGATATTTGTGATTGAATCTGTTCAACGGGTCGTTAATAAATTATGTTTTTCAAGAAACATGTCTTTTTTCCAGCCACATCAACCTATTATTCTAACTCAGTCAGAGAACTAAGACAAAAGTTGTAATTATTGTCGTCCAAGTTGAAGGATAGAGGAACTATACGTGGGAATTGACTGAAAAGTTATCTCTCACACACATTCCACTGACAAAATATGTCACCTTTCCTCGTTGTCTAATAAGCCAACATTTCTAAGCGTATGGTCTCTTCTAAGAAACTGTTATCAAGTCTGAGCTCTCATTCTTTGACCTGACTGACCTGACCTGACCGGACATTTGGCAATATAAAAAGTCCCACATGACTTTAGAATCGCTTAAATATTACCTTTCTGGTCCTGTGTGAGTATAGTTGGATTCGAGCTTCGAGCACATTGGCTAGAAAAATCGATGCGGAGACGGTATTTTTTTTTTGGCATATCTTTTAAAAAAAAAAAATTGTTTCCAAAAAATATTTTTGTTTCCAAAAAAAAGTTTTGTAAGTATATAAAGAATTTTGGTTTTCAAAAAAAAGTTTTGATTAAGTTTGGTTGAAGAAAAAGTAACTAAAAAATACTTGTTTTTTCTACATATGAGAAAATATGGTAATAATTGATTGCAAAGAGAAATTTAGAAATGAAAACTAAAAGAAAATTGAGAAAATAGATAAAAGTGAATAAATGAAAGGGAATATTTTTAAGGGAAAGGATTGGTCTGAGCAATGGATCGGTGGTTGGATGTAATATTTTTTGTTTTTTTTTTGTTTTTTGTGTAAAATTGATTTCTAAAATTGAAAAGGAAATAATTTCCGTATAACAAGTAAAAGAAAATTGAGAATGCAGATAATAGCTATTTTGCTAACATGTGCCTAAATGGAAATTTTGCGCAATAGATGTGACGATTGTCAATCCGAGGCGAAGCCGAGGTTGACAACACATCGTATGCGCAAAATTCCAGTTTAGGCACAAGTTAGCAACAAGATTTTATGTACTGTAGCAATTTTACACTTCATCGAATGCATATTTACGCACGCAAAATGAACATATGCGCACTACAGTGCATAAAAGTGATTAGATGCAAGGAAAAAATCATTTTCATAAATAACCTCCATACAAACTGCACAAACACTCTACGGGGAATAATGATCGAGATGTCCGTCAGCGTTTTTTGTATTTCATGCGTCAGGGACCACTGTCGTTTTTTAACGCGCGTAAAATTTGAATGAGTTGAGTTACATTTAATTTGCATTTCATTAAATCTGCGTTTCACTTTCACAATCAGTTCTGAAAATGAGTTTTCATAGTTCAAACGCTGTAACATGAACTTTTTCAACAAAGGCAACACATCAGTGAAAAAGTTCGGGTTATTGAAAACGGGACACGGACAAATATTGCGAAAAATATGTTGGTGATGTTATTAATTGACATTCTTAGTCCTGTAAACTGAACGATTCATAAAAAAAAACTTCATTCAGTGTACTGGGATGAGATTTGCAGTGGATGTCGGTCATGTACAAAATAATTTACCCTTCTTTCCTACGCGCGATCTTTGTAAAAGCCTTTTTAAAATTGTTACATCTTACTATTTCGCTGGTCGCTGGAAATTTTCTTACATACATATATGTTTGATGATCGTAGACCGGATTCGTCAGAGCTAAAGTTTATTGTCAAATCCTCATTCCTCAGTGAAGCTACAACAGCCAAGAGGTTTCATTCCAATTTTTATAAACTGAAAATTTTCGATTACATCACAGAACAAAAGAAGTAAATGCAAACACATATTTACTCGCCGACCCAACATTGTCCAAGAATAACGTTACAAATTTTATCAAAACAACAATTTCATGTTACAAACGAAAATAAATTTTGTCAGTTCAAATTTTACGCAAGTATTGGTTCTTTTAAGATAGCATAACGCAATGCAACGGACATCTCGATCATTATTCCCCGTAGAGTGTGTGTGTGCAGTTTGTATGGAGGTTATTTACATTTTCAGTTGAACCATCGAACTTTTATTGTCCAATTTGTTTTTATGTATATTTGCCGTCTATAATTTGGTTTTGTAAATTTAATTTTTATGAAAAACAAATGACACAGACTAATGCTTAGACGATGCGAGAGAGAAAAAAATTAACTCCTAAGTTACCGACACCGTTCCGGCGCCCGGCTCGCATTGCGGCCCTCCGCTTCGCTCCGGGGCAATGGGCCGGATCGCTCGGCGTGTTAAAACACTTTTTATGTGCAATAAAAATTGGTATTCATTTCGTAAAAAGACTTTCACTTTCACTTTACTCTCTCAATCTGTTGTTTTCTGATTTTGATTTGAAGTTGTAGTTGTACCTTCGAACTTTTATTGGAAAAAATCGCCAGTGGAGCACAGTGAAATATAACCACGAACACTTTTTGGGAAAAGTTGCTTTTTGGAGAGTGCAAATATATTCTCTTCACTGGCGATTTTTTCCAATAAAAGTTCGAAGGTACAACTACAACTTCAAATCAAAATCAGAAAACAACAGATTGAGAGAGTAAAGTGAAATCATGGAATTTTTTTTTTATAAATTTGCAATTTGAAGATTATCTATCTAGAAGTTCGAAAGTTCAACTCAAGCCGTTTTGTTGGTTCCTATGGAATTCATCCTTTTACGAAAACGTAAAGGAGTTTAGTTCTTCTTTTTACGAAATGAATACCAATTTTTATTGCACATAAAAAGTGTTTTAACACGCCGAGCGATCCGGCCCATTGCCCCGGAGCGAAGCGGAGGGCCGCAATGCGAGCCGGGCGCCGGAACGGTGTCGGTAACTTAGGAGTTAATTTTTTTTTCTCTCGCCTCGTCCAATAATTAGCCTGTGTAATTTGTTTTTCATAAAAATTAAATTTACAAAACCAAATTATAGACGGCAAATATACATAAAACAAATTGGACAATAAAAGTTCGATGGTTCAACTGAAAATGATTTTTTCCTTGCATCTAATCACTTTTATGTGCATTCTCAATTTTCTTTTACTTGCTATACGGAAATTATTTCCTTTTCAATTTTAGAAATCAATTTTACACAAAAAAACAAAAAAAAATATTACATCCAACCACCGATCCATTGATTAGTTTCAATAACATTATCATCCACAAACTTATAGTTTTTGCGCAGTCATAGGTAATAATGTAGAAAACAACAAATCAAGAGAGCAATATTTAAAAAGAAACTCAGCCCAATCCTTTCCCTTAAAAATATTCCCTTTCATTTATTCACTTTTATCTTTTCTCAATTTTCTTTTACGTTTTCATTTCTAAATTAATTTCTCTTTGCAATCAATTATTACCATATTTTCTCATATGTAGAAAAAACAAGTATTTTTTAGTTACTTTTTCTTCAACCAAACTCCTTATATACTTAATCAAAACTTTTTTTTGAAAACCAAAATTCTTTATATACTTACAAAACTTTTTTTTGGAAAGATATGCTAAAAGATATGCCAAAAAAAAATAATGTGATGCGAAGTATGATTTGATTGACGATGGATTTTGACCAACATAAAACGAATGAAGCGGTGCTGTTAAATGAATTCAAGACGAATATGTGTCGATTAATATGGAGTTCCATCAGCACTATTTTATGAAGTGATTGCGAAGATTTAGCCTCTGAAACTCAAGCCTACACCGATTTCTGTAAAGAGCCGGCGAAAGCGCTCGAAAAATCAAAAAGGCAGCTTTACAACCAATCATTTTGAAACAGAGTCCAGTCTCCAAACAAAATTAGTGGAAACAAAAATAAGTTGGACACTCCAAGGTGGGGGAATGGCCGAAAAAAAAAACGATACGAAATGATGTCGGTTGAGGAAATCTTTTATGGTTGGTATTAATTAATTATTAATTAATAATTATGGTTACGAATTAATTTGTAACAAGGGAGGGACTGAGGTTATTATCATCGAACTATATTATGAACAAATTAAATTCTTAACAGCTGAAACTGTCGGAATAGCAACAACAATCTAAACATAAATGTTGTAGTTAGTCGGACTGTACACCAGGTAAGGGTCAGTTCTTTGTGTGTTTGCCCATTTTTTACACATATCTTCTTCGCCTACCGTAATCTAGGAGGCATAGCGAATGGAATACATCGCTCGCTGGGTATAGTGAAGTCAGAGTCGGAGTGTACACCAAGATGTCCTGCCCTATTTTCTCGAAAGAAACTAAAACAATCAAGGGCAATTTGTGGAGCTTTTATATTCGAATACAATCAAACGTGTCTAGCACTTAAATTCCATTCAACATTCCGGTTATAAAGAAGATGAAATAGACGAAGAACGCAATTCTATTAATAAATAGATTTACTGATTCCCATGAAACATCTTCCTTCTCGAGATGGTTGTAATTCTGAAAGAAAATAGAGAAAAATGGAGTAGAGTAATAGCTGTTTTACAAGTGCATTCTGTGGCTTCGACTATAAATCTGTTTTATAACTAAAGCACTCTCTGAATATTACTAATCGTTCTACGGATTACGAAGATAGTGACCACGTTAGTTTCTGTAGGTACTATATTTAGTACACTTGGAGAATCCGACCAGTATAGAAATTTACCGGTAAACGTTACAATTACCGCTCAATTGTTTACCGGTTGGATTCACTAAGTACATTAGAATAGTCTTAGAAACTAACAAGATCTTATCTCGGATTAGTTTCCGAGAAGTAATTATTCAATTCCCCATTCCTCCTGCTTCAGAATGTATGCAGAAAATGTTGTAAGCACATGCTCCTTGAAATGATGTATGTTATTTAACTCACAGTAAGGCGCAAACTGAACATTGAATAAAAAACCACATCTTACATTGGGTATGTCCAGTCCAATGAGCATACGTAGCCATGTAAACTGCATGCATCTGGCCAGCCAATCGAAAGGTCGAATCTTTGATGTGGATCTTTCCACCCAGCAAGTTACAATGAACAACAGAAATGCTATCCAAGATAGGTACAGCGATATTTCGTAGTATTTTACTGGAAAAATTGGAAGCAGTTACGTTACTATGTTCTAAATATTTTTTCACAAGCAGATGAGTGACGGAACCATTCACAAAGGTACGACACAATAGCAATAGGCACATCAAAACTACTGATAATTCTTAGGTCGTATCGATTGAAGTAACAGATTAGATCATTACACTTTTGTGATATTGCTTGTACTGTCTGTGAAAGGTGGTCGATCATCCAACTATAGAGATTTCCCGCAACTCCCACTGAACAGTGTGAAGGTAATAATTATTCATAACATCGCGTGCAAATTGCTTTATTAGATGGCCACAGGCACAGCAGAGTAAAGTTAACCAGGCAGGAGTGGACGTTTGACAAGAGACCTGAACAATCTAGTAGCCCTATATTTTTTGCGAATAAAATTTTTCAATTTATGTCAGTGTTCATTTGAGTTCATTTTCATCCAGTGTATTAGGTCCCTTATTTGACGTTTCGAAAATGAACCGCTCCTGCCTGGTTTATTTTACTCTGCCGTGCCACAGGCCAATTTAAACTTCGTGTGCCTAATAAAGCACCTTGTACCGAGTTTCGTTCAGCGTTTTATCCAACAGATGCATTTAAAGCAGGGACTATTTTGAGAAATCGAGTTTCTCAAAATTTCTCAAATATTTCTCAAAAAATTTCTCACAAATTTCTCAAATTTCTCTAAATTCTCAAATTTCTCAAAAATATAAAAAATTTCTCAAAGATTTCTCAAGAATTTCTCAAATTTCTCAAAATTTCTCAAAAATAGTCCCTGATTTAAAGTGTGATGATTTTACACATACATATACGTGGAACATAAGACTTTGGTGCATAATCCATACTGACTGCGCACATAACAGCCAAAATGAACATTCCGGTAAGGTTTAAGCTTGCTCTCACGAAACGTTTCGTCCAAAATGACAACAGTATGAATGTGAAGGAAGCTGTGGTTGAAAAAAAAATGTTTAAAAATTCTCGTTCGAGGGAACAATATTTTCTTTTGAATAAAAACCTAGCAAAGGACCGCAAAAAACTTTGCTGTAAAATAATGTGCTTCGCTTCAAACGTAAACGGTACACAATCTCGATCGGATATTGGCCTTGTTCCGAGTGTACATTCTTTAAGTGCCATTCGCTCTGATCGTAGTTGTCGCTTCGAATCTGAAGCAATATTTTTTTCCAACATTACTTAATCCCATACAACTCCCGGCAAGTTGGATACCTTGAAAAAACTGTCCTCAGCTGGAAAAAGGGTAATATTTTCGTCAGTCACCCCCAACTGTATATCACACGTAACTTCGTCCCTGGGCCAATTGTGTTCATTCGAAATGTCCGAACACATTGTATTCATCGACACGTACGTCGATTCAGCATAGATATCACCTTCGTAGTGGACTCTAATTTTAAAGTCTGTGTGCAAACCTTGGCTGAAGGAAGAATCCCTTGCACTAGGAATCGAGTAATATGCTTAACAGTGAATTGATTATAGTCGCACACAACTACTTACTTATATAACAGTATGGGAGGGACACGTAGTCCGTGCCTGTAAAATTTGAGTCTGAGTTAAGTCCTTACCATTGGACGAATTTTTGCTAATTTACCAACTTCCCAAGCTTCTGATAACTAAATATTCCAAATTGTCATAGTCTTTGGGATCCCATAGTTTTTCATTGTAACTCCACTCCTAGAAACATGAGTGGAAATCGAACAACAACACAAAAATGAAACACTTATCCCAACCAACCAAATCAAATTTTCCTTTCGTCGATAGGGCACCATCCTTTGCATGGAATGCTATTTGACGCAACTGAAACTGTACGGATATGTTCTTCGCATTTCCGTCGTTGAAAACATCATTCGAGAACAGATTCATCGCCAGTTTGGTATGAGGGGAAAAATCACGTCCTTTTGTTTCATCTAATTCATCGGTGTTGGCGACTAGTAGGAATGAAATTTTACAGGTCAGTGTGGGCTGCAGATGTTATTGAACGATTATACTATCCACACATACAGTCAGGTGTTTGACAGTCGTAAAAAAATTTAGTTTCAGCAGTCCCCCAAGAGCAGAACGCAATATACTTGATGGGCAATGGATTTTTGTCGGTCAGATTTAGCAGCGGCAACGACTCTCCAACCACTCCAATCTCAATCGATCCATCTGAATTTATAAACGAATCTAAATCGATTGCACTCTTAAAATACCAAAAGGCACTCACTCATTGCAATCTTAATGGAAATCGGAATCGGATTCAGCGACGACAATAGGTTCTTCCGGCGAATCGATTGTAAGGCTTGGGTTTTCCGTTTTCGTCGTATTTCCGAAAATGTATTTGCACCTCCGCCCAATACGATTTCATAAACTGGATCCATGGTGGATGGAGCCTCTTCAGTTGATAAAAGGATGTGAGCATCTTTGGGTCCCATTACGTATAGTTTCAAGTTAACGATATTGCCATCGGCACCATGGTTGTTCACATCGTCAATTTTGAAGTATTTCTGATAGCCATAGCCCGACGTAGCATCATATTCTTGGCACCTATCCAAGTCTTTGACGGTGAGAATTAAATGAGGAAATTATTACTGTGCATTGAAAATCTAATTACCATAGAACTCGGGGTCGGACTAGATATCAAAGGCGTATATGGCATCAATATAATGGAATTTTAAATTAAAAACTGGAAGGCGCAATCGGGCTGGCCCGATTTCACCATATAACCAATCTATTAGTAATCTATAGATAAGATTAGATATGGAGAGTGTTTCGTGGTATCGAGAGTGTACGTGAAGCTGAATCAACAATTTAGAAATGAATAGAAAAAAACCACCGGAAATGTAATGTAATGCCTGCTAGTTCTCTTCGGAAATTCCAATGACTATCAAGATGACTATTTTACGTCTAGATACCTATTGAAGAAGTTGGGTTTTCTTTTTCGCTAAGAATTTATTTAACTTTTTAAGAAACATCAGCACATCGCCACAAAATCTGTTTGATACAACGTCTATTACTTCAATATATTTATTATAAATTCTTGCAGAATAATAGAATTTGAGCCAAAGCTGATTTTTGTTATCGCTATGGATAACAGATAAGTAATCATTTTTATAAGGTTAAATAGTTCGAGTTATTGTCTCTTCTAAGATGATTGAAAGAAGCATAGCACTCATTGTTCCTTTCCAGACTGGAGAACCGCCAAATTTCAGCCGCCGAAAAACGACCCGCCGCCGCCGCGGGAGATTTTGGTCGGCTAATTGCAGCTAGCCGACGTAAGCCGCCGTAAGCCGCCGCCAGAGGCTAGGTCGGCTAACTCGGCGGCTCGTGCATATTTTATCCATAAAAGACAAAAAGATGACACAAACCAACAAAATTAAATTAATTTTTTGGGACAATACCGTTACTTGAGAATACACCCGTACTTTTAATGTACCTTGCGATGCCTATCTTTAAGATATTTTCTACTTTGATTTTCGTATTTTTTTTATTTTTTCTTCAAAACGACATTCCAAGCAAATTGAGAAATTTAAGAAAATTTTCAAGAATTTGTAGAAAATCTTGTCTATGGACATGGTCATTTGTTTGTGAAAATCCCAAATTTTATGAAAATCGTAACAGATGTGAAATTTCATGAAAAGCGCAAAAATTCGTTAAAACCGCGAAAACTTGTGAACAGAGCGAAAATTCGTAAAAAGCTAGAAAATTCGTAAAAAATCGCAAAAATTCGTGAAAATTACAAAAATTTGACATCCAGCCGCCGCCAGCCGACCTTTTTGGTCGGCGGCTAGGCCCAGTCGCCGCCTGAACTTTTTTAACAGCTAAGCCGTACTTAGCCGCCGCCGCCTGCGTTTTTTTTGGATGGCTAGATGCCGCCGGCGTTTATTTTTCGGCTCTCCACTCTGGTTCACGCTAGGAGCAGAGCAGACTTGTAAAAGTCAAATTAATGGAACGTTACATCCACATCCACTGCTAACGAAGCGCTACAAAAAATCACTTTTGAAGGGGAAGCAAACGCTATAACATAGTCTCCGTCACAGTTGATTAATGTAAGTATGAGAATAATTGTAGCACCTTTGCTACCGACGCGACACTCTTATAACGGTCTAAACTGCCGGATGGATGTACATGAACAATATAAATACCTTTCAATGACACATTATAATAAACGCAATTTACCGCACCAACTAAGACACAATTAATTAAAATAAATGTTTGAAACATCACTTCAGTCACTTGATAACGTTTTCGTGGATGCTGTATTACTGCAGTAAAGTGTAAATTCTACAAGAGTTTCAACGTATATCTTTGCGACTTCCGGTTTAGAGCGATAAGTGTTTGTATAAAGGAACATTCTGAAGGTTTAAAGACTTTCGAATGTAATTTGTTTTACCGGAATAGTTTTATACGAACAAAGAAAAAAAAAATTGAGTGCGAAAGTCATTCCGTCCCGTTCTGGATAGAATTTACACCATTCCTCGCCGTTGACGAAAAAAAAACTCCAGACACCACTTAACTTAACGCTGTTTCATATAGCGAGCTAGACAATTAGACATACAAGTGAAAACAAATGAAGTAATAGTATATCAGTCAAAAAAAAACCTTAAATGGTAAATGTGACGCAGGTCCTTTATCTTACTTACAAAATAGCTGATATCGCTGAGGGTGACGCATTGTGCGCCGTACTCAAAAGTTTTATCAACAAAAAATTAACTTACAAAATTTGAGAAAGAAAATTTTACAAAAAATAAATTTGCGTCACAGGTTTTTCAGTTTCCTTCAGGAATGTAAGGATCGACTGAAAACAGTTGGTTCAACGGATCCTGTTCGTGCCTATCGTTTGTGAAGAAATATATTTATAATCACTAGGGTCGGTCGATTTTCGAATATTTTCCATCCGAGCTTCTGGACCTAGCTGATCCGACTCAGCGAAGTCTAAAGAAAATTTTAAGATCAAAAAAATTATTTTCAAAAATGTTTATGCTTTGCCCAAGACGATTTTTTGAAAATCTTCTAGTTTTTCGAGGTATCGACACTCCAAAGGCTTTCTTGTCTATGCCAAAAAGTTAATTGTTGGTAAAACGGTCTTAGTTTTAAGTACAGGGTCTACTCTAATAAACAAACCCAAAAGACACATTATTTTTTGTGAGGAAAATACTTTTTCCGGGTAAAAAGTTTCGCAGGTTTCCGATATTTTTATTTGAGAGAAGTTTCTTTTGCAGATTTTTCCACAAAATGAGTTTAAATTTTGTCGCACAATAGCTTATTTTAAAGCTACGTTGAAAAGGAACCAAGACGTAAAACAATTTTGAGAAAAGTTTTAAATGCGGTCGAGTGATCGCCATGAGAGTGACTAAAAATTAGCCATTTTCGGCCTATTAGGAAGAATTATATTCGTGAAAAAGCTCAGTTCTCAACTGTTTTTGGTTGGAAATGTGTCATTAACGGCCAAAAACAATATTCATAATGAAAAACATGATTTATTATTTGTTTAGGGAAGATCACTTTTCCATGTATGGCTTTGCCTTTAAACGAAAACGTGGCAGGTCATCGAAAGCAAGAAAAACCCTTGTGGTTCAATGATTTGTCTTTTGTTTGTTTGGAATAAAAAAAAAAAATTGTTTTCATTGGTGAGTCAATGAGGTACAGGAGAAACGCATCTAAAACGTTTATGAAAGGTGAGAATGAAATAATGCAGACAGTCTTTGAAACTTAGTAACAATATTCATAGGTCGAATAAGTGCTACAAAATATTATTGACCGATAGAAGAAAGTCTATTGAGCGATAGATAAAACGGATTGAAGATAGAAAATAATAATTTACCGATAGAAGAATGTCAATGATCGATAAAAGATAACAAACAAACGAATTTATCGGTACTTTTGAATATTTTTATCGGTAGTCAGGAACTCGCTAACGGTAGTTTATAATTTTTTCATGTGTCGGGGCCGAAAATGAGGGAGTTTCGATATTTTTCTCAGGTTTTCGACCCCTTACATGAAAATTTTTTTGAGTATCTATTTTGGACGATTGATTTTAGGCACTTTCGCATGTACAACAAGCGAAATTGCCTAAAAACAATCGTCCAAAACAGATACACAAATAACTATTCTATCGGTACCTTTTTTATCGGTAATTTATTGTTCTTTATCGGTAAAGTTGAATTTTTTCATCGGTCGAATATGATATCCCGCTGTTTTTCAGCAGTGGTACCACTCGTGCATACAAAACTGCAACGTCTTTATGCGGTTCGACCGGTTCAAACTACACCGCGCGCACGTCGAATGTGACGGATAATTTATTATCATAATTGACGCTATTAAGCCGCACGATTGGACAAATTAAATCAATTCTCTGAGTAAATATTTGAATATGGACACTGTACTGCAACAGTTGTGGGTGAAGGAACCGGTACCAGATCCGTTATATGTCGATCTCTTCGATAATTTGAGGGATACGTCAATTTTTCGTGACAGTGTTTTGGAGACTGTCATAAGTGACGATCAGAAGGACGATACCTTAGCAGCGGAATATCTTAGATGTGGACACGGATTTATCCAGCAAAATGACTACAAAGCCGCAGTGGAACTGTACAACAAAAGCTTATGTTTTGCTGAAAACGGAACGGATGCTGTAAGCCTAGCATATGCGAGTCGATCATTTTGCTTTTTTGAATTTGAAATGTACGATGAATGTATTTCCGACATAGAACTTGCCATCCAGGCAAACTGTCCGGAAAAATCGATGAAGACGTTAGAGATACGGAAACTGATTTGCTTGAAAGCAATGAAGACGTCAGCCAAACGAACACCAGCAAAACCGCAACTGAGTTTTGCATCCAGCGATACGATACAATCCATGGCCAATGTGCTGACAATCGAAAGAAATGATAAGTTCGGCAGACATTTCAAGGCCAAATGTAATATTCCAGAAGATCGAGTCATTTTGATCGAAGAGCCGTTGATGAGATTAATCGACAGTAATAGCAAGTACAAAAGATGCAACAGTTGCCTGAAGCAATATACGAATTTGATCCCATGTGCCATATGTACGAAAGTTTTGTTTTGCAGAGGAGAATGTGCTGATAGCGCTAGTCTACATAAATATGAATGCAACATGAAACACTGGAAATTGTTTGATGGAAGTGCAGGGAGTCATGTCCAAAGCTGTGTAAAATTTTCACTTCGAGCGGTTGTGCGTGGATTGGAAACATTTTCATCGTCTGGCGAGTTAATGGAATATGTCGAATTCACACGAGCGGACAATGACATCAATCAAGTAATTATAGGTGACGGATCGTTCGAATCGATGCTCGGAATATTTCTCAGTCATCATGACAATGTGTCCTATATGGAGGGACGGATTAAAATTTTGATCATTGCGTGTGTTGTATACGATTACATAATGGGTCATCTAGAGCTGAAAGACAATTTTTTGACTGAGAAAGTCCGACGCTTTCTGATGCATTTGGTGACGCAATTCGTGTCGATATACTCGTTGAATAACATTCTGTTGCAAGATTGGAGCGAAAAGTGGTCCGACATACTCGACAAAAATTCGACGGAAACGTTCGGCGCGGCTATGTTCAACATTTCATCTTATTTCAACCATGCATGTATGCCGAATGCAATTCGAATGACGACCGTCGATCACTCGATACTTACGACTATTCGTCCGATAAATAAAGGCGAACAGATTTTCGTGCGTTACGCCATCGATGCAAATTGGCCAACGGCCAAACGACAGAAGCAATTGTTTCGACTGTGTGAATTCAAATGTGAATGCATGCTATGCCTGTGCAATGGTCCCCTGAAAGAGATTTCGATCGTGTCTTCGGAATTCGAAAATTTGTCCGCAGAATTGGCCTCGTTAATATTTCTTAAAGTTAAAGAAACAGACAAATGGGCAACTGCAAAAGACAAATTGTTTAAGTTTGTGAAGAAATATGAAGCATTGCCAACGAAGAGCATCATATTGGCTTATGAGTATATAAGGATGATCTTAGTCCGAGATTTGTCTCTTACTACAAATGTGTAAGGACAAATGTGTTCTTTTGTTATTTAACTTTCATTGTATGATGGTTTCTAAATATACATTTTGTTGTTGGTAAACACAGTCTTTCTTTGTTGGTAAAGTTGTTGCAAATGCGGACTGATTTAAGTGAAGAAACATTGTAAAACCCAACTTAGAAAGACTTCGAAATCGACTCGTTAAACATTAGAACCTCCTGAAGAGGCCCTAGGAAGCGAAAAATCCCTAAATCAGATTAGCCGGACTTCCGTTTACTCACAGTTTACGCCACAACAATGGAAATAGAGAGAGAAAGCATTTTTCATTGTTGTAGCGTAAACGGTGAGTAGTCGGAGTGAAGCGCGGATTAAGTTTAAATAGAACCGATTGTTGGAAAATCTAGCAACGCAACATTGCACCAACCACCAGTCCGTTTAGCTCGTAAAAGATTTTACGTGTTACGGCATGTTTCATTTTCATTTGCATTGCCTAATCACGTAAAGCATTGTACTTACGAGGTTACAAGTTGTTATCTGACAAGTGGGGAATACAGTCCTCCCCTTCGGGTCGGGCTGTAACACCCCACTTATCAAATACACAACTTGGAACAGAAAAAATCTTTTACTAAAATCTATGGAGAACAAAAAAACTTAAATCAAAGCGATATGCTCGCCGTCTATGAAAGGTTACCTCGCCTTATGTTAAATCATGTAGGTATTTCAAATCATGTACTTTTCAACGCAAATGAAACTTAAAATCAAACTGTTTATGTATCTAGAGTCACACTTTACGTACCTGAATGAACTACGTACTTCAACGTTTACGAAATACGTTTCTAGTTTCAACATAAAGTCATCGCATCGTAGTCTACCTCTATGATCGCACCTATAACTGTATATCGACCAATATCAGTCAGTAATAGATTCTATGTATGTATTATACAGAATCTTACTAGCCCCCACCTTTTGGGCGGGTCAGGTCCCTTGACTGGCAATTTTATTAATATATTTTTAATCAATTTCATTTTATTTTCCGTTGTTAAACTTCCAAAACATCACAAATAACTGATATGAAAACCTTCGCTTGAGACCAAATTGTTTGGAAAAATACTTTTTGTGTTCTCAATTTTCCACTCGTATGAGTATATTATTCTGTTTCATAGTCTTATTGACGTTAACGTTAATCAGAAGTAAGTGATGCGAGAATGTAAAACGATTAGAGGACTCTTTCAATTTGATACAAAAAAAAAAACGATAGATGTTCTTGGTTCTTCTCTTGCTTTTATGTAATTTTAAAAAGGAAGTCCCCCAAAACTAACTGCATTCACAATTTGAATAAAATATAACGATTCGTGCGAATTACGGCCCTCGCTTCGCTCTGGCCACACACTCGTGTCAGTTTTAAAGTTTTATGTTTGATTGTTTTTTTAACGTCATTCCATACCATAGAGTATAACTCTATGTTCCATACAAGGTCCATATGGGCCCATTTATTTACCTTGGTTCCATACATAAAATTTTCTACATTTTTTATGCCATGGCGTGAAATCTGCTACTTTTATCGATAATATCAATCGAAAGAAATTATCGATAATCGATTAATCATATCGTTATCGATAATTTAATAATTATCGATAATTATCAAAATATCGGAATATATCGAAAAATATCGGATTTTCGGACCGAAATATCGATATATCGAATTATCGATATCTTGATAATTATCAAAATATCAATAATCGATATTTTTTTTGATAATTTTCGATAAAAAAAAGTCGATAATTATCGATAATCATTATCATTATCGCCCATGCCTAAACAATTCCATTTTTCTTAACATTTAATACAAATTTTGGGACAAACATTTTAGGGTATTTTAGGGAATTAACACATTAAGACTTTCATCTGTTACCAACAACGCCATGAACAAACGACAAAATCTGACCAATGCGGTATTACATATGTAGAAGAGCATGTTTAAACAAATGAAGTAAAAGATTTGAAATGTAATAGATCCAATAGTAAAATTGCTGATATTCTTGCCGAATGTGCCTGTTAAATATCCAAAGTGTGCTCAATATATGGAATTTCCTTCTAAATCTAATCATCTGCAGCACTTTAATTGTTTGTTTGAGGCTGTCGCGATAATTCAGCGTTTCTTCTTTTTCTCACTTTCACAAAAAAAACTTCCGTGTTCTCTTCTAGAAATATGAAACTTTTTATTTCTGCATTCGTTACATACACATTGTAGGATACGACATTCAAACTTATGTATTATTGTAGTCGATAACGCAATTTTCAGTACACACGTACGTTTACAAGAGTTTTCTGCTTGAATTTCACCCAAAAATACTTCTAAGAGTATTCTAATAAGAAGAGACTGGAAGCTTTAGGACACATTTGGGAGTTTTCTGGATGAGATTACTATATAACTATATAACAGATAAAACACCTCAAATTTTTTCATAGTACTTGAGTAAACATAATAGAATAGTGCGAAGCGAACTATACAGAATTTTATCGATATGAGTAATAACAACGACAACACTCAATTAAAATATTATTTCGCAATTTCGTGTAAACCATTTAACTAGTATTGTTTATATTGGTGAATCACATAATCTTTGACACCTTTTTGGAAATAAAAGTGACCATTTGTTGTAAGTCCAGAATTCTTCAATTGAAAATCGTCGTAACTTCATCAGCGTAACGATCGATCACAGAGCAACACACATTTGTTAAAAGTGAAAAACGATTTCTGTTCCGGTCTAAATAGATTTATTATGGTCAAACACTTCACAAAAACATTTTTCATTTAAATTTCTCCATTGTTCTCACACAAATTCTTTCAAATCGTATGTGGGTGTGCAACAAGTCCCAACAATCTACCGCGGATGTGGATAGCCACCACTTTGATGAGGCAATATTGATGCCTGAGTATGAGTAATCACTATCGATCCTTGTTGCGGCATTACTGGTCCATGATGCGGTGATCCATGGTGATGGGGACCATGATGATGTGGACCATGATGATGTGGACCATGATTAGGAGGACCATGATGAGGAGGGCCATGATGATGTGGACCATGATGTTGTGGACTATGACGATGTGGAACATGATGATGTGGGCCATGATGAGAACCATGGTGATGTGGACCGTGATGTCCATGCTGCCCATGGTGATGAGGGCCATGATGAGGATGATGACCGTGATGTCTGTGTTGTGATTGCTAAAAATTTTAGATATTTAATTAGAAGGCTGTAATCTATTTTCTAACAAATTTTCTTACTCCGTCGCCCATTTTATTTGCTTTCTGTATAGTGAATATATCGTCAACCACACTGTTTCTACAATCGACTGGCTCGGTTGAAATTTATTTCCACAATAAGTTAATGCAACAGTGAGTTTGTATATTTATAATAATTCCATTCGAATTGCAATTAATTTTTTTTGTTGCGATAAGATAAACTGCGACGAATTCATTTACTCGTAAAGCGATAAAATTGGTGAATCACATTGTTGTCATATCAATTATGTGTAATTAGGTAAATGGTCTCTTCACATGAACTCAGGAAGAGAATAGAGTGTTTTTTTGTGCTCGTTCAATTTTACACTTGGACGGTTTTAAAATTGTGCAAGTTACGTATCAACTAGCAGAATTCAAACATCGCATTTGTTCTCTATTAATATTTAGATATTAACGTTTCACATATGGAAAGCATGTCGCTAAGACCTCCTAATTTTACAGGTCTATCAAGTCTTTGTATTTTCTTGGTATAAAGAAGAAATATAAGATATGTCGGGGTAGAGGCAGAGGTACATAGGCTAAAAATAGTTCAGTTCATAGTAGAATTGTGAAATTTGGACCATCCTGTCACTCTGATTCGAAAACGATTGGCATACCTTGGAAAAATCCCACTCAGCGCCCACCACCCACTTTTTGGGTGGAATTAGTTTTATAGGGTTAGATAGATTTTTAATCTTAATTCCCTTGACTGAAAGTCAATACCGAAAATACCGAAAAATGTGGGTAACAAAAAGGTTCACTGTGATTGAAAATGTATGAAATGCTATGAAAAACGTTAAATGTGGGTAACAAAAAATCGTTGAGGGCACGATAACTTGAGTAATTCTCAACCAATTTTGATGATTCTTTTTTTTAAATACGTGGAATTAAAATCCCGAGGCTAAGTTCGAAGATGGGCTATGTAGGACTAAGGATCTGGAAGCTATCCGAGAAAAACGGGATTTTATACTGTTGATTGATCATAGCCTCAATTAAAAAAGATTACTTTGATGAAATTTGATTTTGTTTGGTAGTGTGGGTAAATCATATAAGTTTGTTTTCGACGTGCATGGAACTAGTAGGAAGAATAATTTCATCATTCGATGCCCATCTTCTAACGTGTAAACATCTATTGCTAACAACTTGATACTTGACTATCAAATTTGATAGTTGACTATCAAATCTGATAGTTGACTATCAAATCTGATAGTTGACTAACAACTTGATAGTTGACTAATCAAATTTGATATTTGACTATCAAATTTGATATTTGACTAAAAACTTGATAGTTGACTATCAAATTTGATAGTTGACTATCAAATTTGATAGTTGACTAACAACTTGATAGTTGACTATCAAATTTGATAGTTGACTAACAACTTGATAGTTGACTATCAAATTTGATAGTTGACTAACAACTTGACAGTTGACTATCAAATTTGATAGTTGACTATCAAGTTGTTTCAACTTGTTAGTCATTTATCAAGTAGGTAGTTTTTTACTCCCTTTACAAGCACATCTTACGCCAGCAAAATGCCTGTTATCAAATTAGCACACTTTGATTAAAAAGTGCAAGAAATTTTAATAAAAAAGTTAAATTTTTGCAGGGAGATGCGGGAAATCAGAAACAAAACTACATTTTATATTTACATCTTTAAAAAAAAATTTCTATTTAAAATCGCTTGATAAGATTTTAGTGTAGACAATTGAGTCGTACAACTTTACTATTGCATAGAAAAATAGGTCAGCATCCTCTTAAATTTTTTGTGTAACAGTAACTTATTAACCGTACGAAGAAACACCTTTGGATTTTTGGCTAAAACATGAAGAATCGAATTTTTTAACTGTGAAAATTCTATGTCTCCAGTTTCGTGGCTGATCACAATGTGAATGTGAGATACTCTCAGAGTTCTACAACAACCAAATACAAAGTATACAGTAGAAGGTTCCAAAAATAACCAAATAAAATTGTACCATGTCATACAAATCGAAACACTCCGATCCGAAACATGTTTCGAAGACTCTGCAGAATTCTGCGAATCTTGAAGACAGTGATACCGTACATCAAATGCAATGGAAGCGAAGGGAAAATGAATTTTGCCTGGTTTATGGTCCTCATAGACAGAGGACCTCGGCATTGCACGATATTTGTTTCTAAATTTGGTCACCCATGTCAAAAATGGTCTAAAATATCAGTCGATACTGTCCAGAATCTGGAAATAATCTGCAATTCTGGAAAAATTGGTCACTTACATCAAACGCAATGGAGGCGAAATGAAATTTAATTTTGTCTGGTTTATGGCATACATGGACAGAGGACCTGGGCATTGCACGATATTTATTCCAAAACAGGGTCACCCATATCAAAAATAGCGTGAAAAATGGGTAAATAAACCGTCGTTACCGTGCAATATTGCACGGTATCGACTGATTTCAAACTAATATTTCGACTTATTTTTGATATGGGTGACCCTGTTTTGGAATAAATATCGTGCAATGCCCAGGTCCTCTGTCCATGTATGCCATAAACCAGACAAAATTAAATTTCATTTCGCCTCCATTGCGTTTGATGTAAGTGACCAATTTTTCCAGAATTGCAGATTATTTCCAGATTCTGGACAGTATCGACTGATATTTTAGACCATTTTTGACATGGGTGACCAAATTTAGAAACAAATATCGTGCAATGCCGAGGTCCTCTGTCTATGAGGACCATAAACCAGGCAAAATTCATTTTCCCTTCGCTTCCATTGCATTTGATGTACGGTATCACTGTCTTCAAGATTCGCAGAATTCTGCAGAGTCTTCGAAACATGTTTCGGATCGGAGTGTTTCGATTTGTATGACTTGGTACAATTTTATTTGGTTATTTTTGGAACCTTCTACTGTATACTTTGTATTTGGTTGTTGTAGAACTCTGAGAGTATCTCACATTCACATTGTGATCAGCCACGAAACTGGAGACATAGAATTTTCACAGTTTAAAAAATCGATTCTTCATGTTTTAGCCAAAAATCCAAAGGTGTTTCTTCGTACGGTTAATAAGTTACTGTTACACAAAAAATTTAAGAGGATGCTGACCTATTTTTCTATGCAATAGTAAAGTTGTACGACTCAATTGTCTACACTAAAATCTTATCAAGCGATTTTAAATAGAATTTTTTTTTTAAAGATGTAAATAAAAAATGTAGTTTTGTTTCTGATTTCCCGCATCTCCCAGGCAATATAAGATGAATTATCTCAACTAATTTTTGAAGTTTTTTTTTAAATACATGGAATTAAATGAATCAAAGAGAATATTGTAAAAATTTTACGAGGGTGAAGTAATTCACACGAGTCGTGACATTTTATTCACGATTGAAGGTTTTGTGAATGGGAAATCGAGGGATTATTTTTTCTCGGTCTACAAATAAATTTCTCCTTTTACAAATATTTTTAATACCTTTACCATTATAGAGTGGTACCAATTTACCGAAAATATTGGTAAACTGAGTTATTTTAATGATGAAACAAAAACTAATTAAGTACATTTTTTACCATGTCACGTCACCATGTGAAGGTATATTAAGTACCGGGGAACTTCCTTTTTTACGCAAAAGTGTAAGACGAATATCTATCGCACTTTTTTATTTTGTGAATTTTGTGCATCTACTCTGATGTACCAAAAATGCAATCAAACAGAATAATAGACAGCTCATACGAGTGGGAAGTTTACGGCCAGAGCGAAGCGAGGGTCGTAATCTACACGAGTCATATTTTATTTATGATTTGAGGTTGATTGAAAATCTTGAAAATTGAAAATTTTTAAGAAAATTGTGAGCTCAAAAAGTAGTCAAAAATAATTCCACCTTACCCTCGATGAGAGAAAACCAAGAAAAACAAAATTGTCAAATTTTACTGTCATTTGCGTGGAGTCATTAATATAGTAAATATATTATGGGCAAAAATGCAGTATAGGTGAACAGGGTGGATCGGCGATTTTTTGATTGGGAATAGTAGAGAAATGTCACCTGACACCATTTCAGGCAAAATTGGGGCGCGGAAAGCAATTTTAATTTTGTCACTTTGTATAAGGAAAATTAATTTGAGTCAAAGAAAAATATTGTTTGTACAAGGAAAATGAAAAAATTAAAATTTCTTTCCGCGCCCTAATTTCGCCTGAAATGGTGTCAGGGGACATTTCTCTACCATTCACAGTCCAAAAATCGCCGATCCCCCCTGTTCACCTATACTGCATCTTAGCCATATTATGTAATAAATGTGACAAGTTTTCATGAATACGTCAAAGATACATTTAGAAAAGTGTCAGTCAATGGACCTGACCCGCCCAAAAGGTGGACCTAGTTTGTACAGTAATACAAATGAAATGAATAAAAATGAAAATGAAAATGGGCATGGTAGGACTGGATAAGACCATTATAACTTATTCATTGAAAATCACTTAATCGCTTCAGATTTATCACCGCACTATAAACAGGTGCTTTATAAACACACTAGTTTAGTACCCGGCTTTGCTCTGGATTATTTTCATGACAAAATATTTTCACGCGCGAAAAACAAAGTCACTCAGACATGAGTCGGTTATCCGAAAAACTGAAAATTTAGGTTCGGTCAAGACCGAACCGAATTTCTTGGTTCGGACTTGACCGAACCGAAAATTTACTCCAAATCGTCAAAATGAATTTATTTTTATATCAGAGAAACAACGTTGAGGGAAAAGAGCACCAGGCTTCAGGAAAAATTTCGAAAATTTTGCAAATAGTATATTGCTCTGATCTTGGCCTATGAAAATTGCAGCTCATACATACCTTAGGATTCTACCAACAAATGGCGACTCTTGTTGCTATTACATCTCGAAATTAGGTACCATGGCAACAGTTTTCCGACTCGCAATCTGCTTGGTCAAAAAGCTTATAATAGGCTCGGGTCTTTATTTTGCGAAATCAACAATAGTAACGATATTTACAAATTTATTTCTGACTTTTTTCTGAATCAAAAATACTCTTTAGGACAAGTATATTGTCGACGACGGTTGATCTCATTAAAACTCGCTTCTCGTTAATCAAGAAGCCAGCCAACGAAAATTTGCTTTCAGCAGTTGCACTCCAAGCTGGAACTCAGGTACGACAACGTAACTATTGAGGTTCTGCTGTACCTCATCGATTGGCGCGTCAACAAAATTTGAATTCGCAAATTCTTCGATGATGCGGTCTTCTCCTGTGACTCGTCTTCGTTTCGGTGGAGGTGGAAGCTCTTCGTCGTCTGTATCATCAGAAACAGCAAACGCTGCAGCTTCTCACCGAATTTGCTCAATCAATTCTTTTCCGTCTGTGAACATGTTCATGGACTTCAGCTTCGGATGGAAGAAAACTTATTTCTTGCGAATGTCATCCGCCACCCATTTCTCTTCCATAAATGCCAGTCCAAGTTCTTTCATTTCTGCTATAGGAAAGGAATCGTGACGAGAAGCAGCTAGATGTTCTTGAAGCTGTAACCGATGGAGGGCTACATAGTGGGATGTTTTGTTTTAGCTTCGAATTGCAAAGTTGCTTCCCAAAACGGTTCAAGAAATTCTATCAACTCGTCCAAAAGGTCGTTGTCAATATCGGTAAGTAGATCACTTTCGCCTCTCGCATCCAGGAAATCCATCAAATTGCTACTCTCTTGTGCTTTCTTGATCGAATTTAACATAAACAACGTGGTATTCCAGCGACTTTTTACTTCCGATCTGAGGCCATTGGGTAGATAATGTTGAATGTTCGAACGTTTAATGCGTGTTACATAAGCCCGACAGTTGTCCAATAGCGTAATAACAGGATTTTGGTCGCAGATCTTGTTCAACATTTCGTCAACAATATTTTTCAGCAGATGAGCTGCGCAATTCAACCTTTCCGCGTAGTCCTTCAATGCGGCTACAATTTCACCGCCCCGATCTGTTACAAATATAACATTGTCGATATCGATCTCGAAAGCCTCCAGAATGCTGATGATTTCAACGTGAACATTCTCGGCATTCGCTGATATTTCGTCCAATTCCCTCACACAAAGCGTTGCTTCATTTAACACACCTTCTGATATGAAATGTACGTTCATGCCAAGATAATGGCACTTTGTAATATCTTCGGTCCACAGGTCGAGTGTAATTGAGAGTCCTTGTGTTTGAAGTCCCACAAGTCGTGTTTTCAGCTGGAGTCTTTTGTTTTCAGCTTCTTCGCCAACCAAGTGTGGAATTGTTGTGCGATGCGGCAGAATGTCCTTGGCCTTTAGGGGGCCATAGTGGTGTCCAATCGTTATTAATTTATCTGCAAGAGCCTCAAATCTTGAGAGACGAATTGTACCACATTTTCATTCACTGATGTCTTAATAGTTTCGACCGCGTTCTTGGAGAGGCCTGCCAACGATTTCCGCATCACAGTGTTTAAACACTCGTCTTTGTGTCGCAATAGGTTCGTAGTTCCCACTGTGCTGTTGTAGTTTTGCACTGTGAAACATGTAACACACGCAATTTTTCCTTCAACACGTTGACCATTATCGTCGATAACCCAATGCTTGCCATTATTGATAGGCTGTGTGCAGTTGAAGATACCAGATCTTAAATTCTCAGAAACTTCGTTGCAATTCGTCCAAAGCAAAGTCACAATTTTTATCTCAAAATATAACTTGCATTTCGACCCCTGTTATACCTTTCATCCTGTGTATTTGTCAGTTGGAAATTTTTTTGCAGAGACTTTTATCGAAAATTGTAAAACAAATAGTACACTAGCAGGAGATTTTCAATTGATGACAGTTATAAAATGTATTAGGGTTGTATCGGGTTGTGCGAGCCATTACTTAAGTGCTCTAGATGGTAACCCTTAAAGTAAATATTGCATAGATCTTCGAGAGTCGGTCAAGTCCAAACCAAGAAATTCGGTTCGGTCTGGTCCGAACCAAAACCTTCGGTTAGGTTATAACCGAACCGAATTTCCCAGTTCGGACTTGACCGAACCGAAATTTTCGGTTTTTCGGATAACCGACTCATGTCTGGTTACATGCGTTAAAAACCGTAGTTTTCATGTTTCTGACACTAATTTCAACGCCCTCAGCATGCAAAATCCAATACATAAATCTGGATAAAAATGAATATTTTCACTCGTCACAAAAATGTTTCCAAGTTTAAGTAACGCATTCACGACGTAGACATATGAAAAAATTCGTGCGTCAAATAACGCAT
This sequence comes from Bradysia coprophila, assembly GCF_014529535.1. Lineage (NCBI taxonomy): Eukaryota > Metazoa > Arthropoda > Insecta > Diptera > Sciaridae > Bradysia > Bradysia coprophila. The sequence continues at coordinate 4,933,500 of NW_023503374.1, forward strand.
AAAAGTGAAAAATTTTCTCCTCATTAGTTGGTATGACAAGTTTCTCAAGTCTATAGGACCTTCTGTCTGGGTTCCTATTATAGAGAGACAAAAAAACAAACCAACAAGTATGCCTTATTTCAAATCTCTTCTGGCAACGCACTCCAACCGAACGTCATCCACAGAAGCAAACATAACAGCAACATATTTACTCGTTAAAGCTTCAAAGTGAGGCTGTATTGGCTTCTCTCTGGATGACGAATGACTATTGACATTTTGAACAGCCTTGGAAAAAAGTAGTATGAAATGTTCAGATAAATTCATTTTTTTATAGAAACTTTTTGACCGTTAAACGAGCCATCAGAACAGTCGGAGCGTTTGCTGCGACTGAGCCCCGTACAAACCCGTATATCTATTGCGTACGTGACCCTAGTGCGTCTGTCACCCTACTTTGACCGTAAGCCTATGCGCCGGTTAAAGTAGTTAAAGTAAAATTATTATGGAATGTGTACATCTTAGAAATTCCTTTCAAATAAAACAAAAATTTCAAATAGCCCTAAAATTTTAATTTATTTATACTCAATAAATACACATAGGGCCTAGTATCGAACTCAGTCGAGGATCCAATTTTTTTTTCAACTACATTCTATTCGGCCTTTGATTACCTTCCAAATGAAACAAAAAATACGGAAAACGGATGAAATTTGCTCGAGTTATATGTAAAATACACATAGGGCCCTAGTAGCGGCCTTAATCCGAGGACCCAAATTTAATTTTTTTTTTCAACAACATTCTATTCGGCCTTTGATTACCTTCCAAATGAAACAAAAATTACGAAAAACGGATGAAATTTGCTCGAGTTATATGTAAAATACACATAGGGCCCTAGTAGCGGCCTTAGTCCAAGGACCCAAACTTAATTTTTTTTTCAACAACATTCTATTCGGCCTTTGATTACCTTCCAAATGACACAAAAAATACGGAAAACGGATGAAATTTGCTCGAGTTATATGTAAAATACACATAGGGCCCTAGTAGCGGCCTTAATCCGAGGACCCAAATTTAATTTTTTTTTTCAACAACATTCTATTCGGCCTTTGATTACCTTCCAAATGACACAAAAATTACGAAAAACGAATGAAATTTACTTGAGTTCTATGTAAAATACACATAGGGCCCTAGTAGCTTTTCACTTCTAAGGCCCTAACTCACGGTCCACTCACCCGATTTAAAAAAACTTTTTTTTCCTGGATTGGTATTGACAATACCTATCATTTGCCGTGTCATTTCCATCGTTTATTTTGCCATAAATATCACCAAAAGACCTTAAATCACTTAGGTGGCCCTAACTCACGAAGGGCCGACCCGAATATGCCCATCTTCGAACTTAGCCTCACTATTTTGACTATCTTTCAGGGGAATTTTTTTTTTTAAATCGGATTTGATTTACTCAAGATATCGACGTGACAGACAGACGGACAGACGGACAGACGGCCCAAATTTTTATTGCGGATTCGTCATCTATGAACATAGGCAAACACTTTGCCCTTACCGTCTGCTTCGAATTCCATCAATTACACACGGCATCGTAATCCTATAAGCCCCTTCGTACTTCGTACGGGGCTAAAAATCTGTTCTTGTGACTGTTCTTCGAGTGCGTTGGTTCTAGTGGTTCTGGTTAAACAGCCTCGATGAAGCGGGTTAGACTTTCTTGTTTCAGGCCAGGTTTGACCTGTTGCGAGCATTAATTATGAAAATATTTATTATTTCTTGTGTTCAATCAATTCAAATCGAATTCTTGAAAATTAACATTCAAAAATGTTGCGCTAAAAAAATCCAAATTTTACGACAGATCCACTTTGTCGCATTTTCTCATGTCGCATATTTCTGTCTCTGCCACTGTTACCCGCTTCATCGAGGCTGTTTAGTTCTGGTGCATGTTGCTTATACAGTGCGTTAGATTTATACTCAAATTATCGTGTTCTCTCTGGGGACCGAATCGAACTGAGATGTAAGTCAAATAGAGTGTTAAAATCATATATAGAGAGCTGGCTATTCTTATTCGTTTTGGAAGTAAAAAGAGAAAATCCAACTTTGATTTTTAAAGATTGCAATTTTAGAAATAGCATGGAAATGGGTTCAAAAAATTTACCTTTTCACGATAACAAGCGTGTTAAGCATAAAACTTTAATTCTTTCGTTTCCGTATAACATGACACATTGACTGCGTCACTTTTTTTTGTCAATGGCTTTTACTGATGTGTCATTAAAGTAAATGTCATTGACTGACATAGCCACCTCGTTATTTTCCGTCTATTCTGCTTACGACGTCCATATTTAACAACGTGTGTGGTGTTTAATGTGTTTTCTGTTGTAAATTTAAACTGATCGTTGAAAATGAATGCAGAAAATCAACAGAGATTCGAATCAATGTTGAATGATTTGAATTCAACGCAAAAAGAGTCCGTATTATCCGACGATAATACTTTACAAATTTTAGCCGGTCCGGGTTCGGGAAAAACGAAAGGTAAATTTGCATAATTTTGAATCTACGAAATGACGCAGTAAATGCTAATATGGAACTCTGAATTAGTGTTGACATGCCGTGTGGCATATTTCGTGATCAAAAAGCAAATTCAACCGAGAAACATCGTGGTGGTAACGTTCACGAATAAAGCGGCTGCTGAGATGAAAAAACGTTTGGAAGGTCTGATTGGGGCGAAGCAGACAGAAGAACTCATGATCGGCACTTTTCACGCTATTTGTTGTCGCATATTGCGTCAGCATGCTAGCAGTGTTCAGCTGGATTCAAACTTTACTATGGCTGATAACGATATGAGGTAAGATGCCTCGATTTTTTTGAAGTTCATTTTTGGGGTTGTTTGTGGTGAGAAAATACGTCTTTTTTGTACCCCGCTTTTCCGGTTGAAGAGAAACCGGTTTTTGCATAATTTTCTTCCTTGCCTCTAGCAAAAAGGGTACTTATTAGTCCCTGACCTTTCCGAAGCATGAATTTCAAATTTTTATTTTTATTCCACGAAAAAGTCGAGTGAGTAGTGGTCCTCGCTGAGCTATGGATGTAAATTTTTGACTTCTTGGCCAATCTTTCACAGACGACATTCTTATCGTTAGAACAGTTGTCCAATATTGACTTGATCTAAGTAGGCTTGACAGACTGATCTACTTCACCATATTTGTGAGTGTCTGTTCACTTTGAATGAAATGCCGGTGGTTGATGGGACTCAGTAATTTCCTGGCCATTATGAAGAAGTTGAATTGTACCATGATGCAATAACGAACCTAATTTGCTACTGAAATCCGTTTCATTGCAGCAAGCAAATACTAGCACGACTCCGTAAAGATCGCACTGTCAACATCAATGAGTTCACGCGAAAGACTATGCAACTCGGTAATGTCTCAATCTGTGAATTTGTTGTTGTAACGGATGATTTAATGGAAATAATTGATTTAGGTGCAATTTGGGGCTTGATCAGCAAAGCCAAAAATAAGGGTGAAACGTGCGCCGTTTACGCGAAACTATACGGGAAGGACTTCAAAACGAAAGACATTGCCACGCTGTACGTAGCGTACGAAAGAGAGCTAAAGAAGCTCAATCTGGTGGTAACGTATTAGACACCTGTCTTGGCATCACAGAGGTACTCATGATTTTCGTTCTCATTTGAAGGATTTCGACAATCTCCTGATCAAAGCATGTGAACTTTTGCAACAGAAACGTTTCGTTTTGTCGCACATTAAAGCAATTCTGGTCGATGAGGTAAATGGAATCCGAAACGGGTACATCAATCCGAATGTTGTGAATAATTATTTGTTGTTGTTGTTTTCAGTATCAGGATACGAATATCGTGCAATACAATCTGATCAAATTGATGTTCAGCCAAGATAACCGAAAATGTCTTACGATTGTGGGCGGTGAGTATTTCTGTAAAAATTTGTATTTTGTACTCCTCCTTCACCTTTCTAACTGTTAAGGGGAAACGGCCAACACTGGTAGAAGTGAGACAACGATAAAATCAAGATGGCCTTACACATTCTTGTTATTGGCTGTGTACAATCGAAAAAGAGCTTGAATTTTAGATCTTCAATAGCGGAAGGGATCCCCCTTCGTGCTAACTTAGTCCAAGATTACATTCAGTGCGTTTAGTACGTTCCGATAATAAGAAAAGAACCACTGGTTCAGTTACAGTCGATCGACAAAGTGATCGGACTAGCTTCTGCTTTCATCAGTAAAATCTTATTTGAAGCAAATTACTTCCGAATTCCCTGTTCGAGTGCAGTCTTTGATTATCTAACATTGTCGTCCCTTAATACTTTCTGTGCGACCTGATGATGGTGCAATAGCCTTTACTGTTTCTTCTTAGTTTGTTACTTCATTAGTGTGAACTTGCATTTTGCGATTTAAGAGAACTTTGGCCTTTACGGCAAGCTTGTCGTAATAAATCTATATTTCAACCTTGGTACAACAGATCACAGATCTGACTCAAGTCATCTGTTATTGACGACAATGACAAAGAACTGAACGACGAGCTCTGGCTAGTGTTTGATTATATAGCAAAATGTGTGGGTAAACAAATGAAGTAAAAGATTTCTTATCAAATGCAAGGCAATACCTTTGACAAAAGATGTGATGTGCTTGCCGTTTCTAAACTGTCGATTCAATAACCATCTCCCACAAAAAACTAAATTTGAATTGTTCAACAGACCCCGATCAATCCATTTATGGATTTCGCAGTGCAGAGCCACAAAATTTCATCAAAATGCAGAAGGAATATTCCAACACCGGCGTCATTAATATGGAGCAAAATTACCGAAGCACAAGCACAATTTTGAATGCAGCTCTCCACGTCATATCCCATGGTAAGGACTGTACTGGTCGAGATGATATCGAGAAAATTTTCATGAAAACTTTTTCTTCCGATTGAAGACAAGAGTCGGATTGAAAAATCGCTGCATACGGATAACCCCATTGGTAAGCCGATTCTGAAAATCCAAACTTCCGACGAATCAGCTCAAGCTCAATTCGTTGCCATGGAGATTAAGAAAATAATTGACGGTTCCAAGGGAATGGTTGGCTACAAAGATTTCGCAGTGCTAATGCGAATGAACGCAACGTCACAACAATTTGAACAATGTTTCCGAGCGAACAAGATTCCATTTACGATCGTAAGTACTGCAAGTAAGTACAGCCGGCCAACAAAGAGTCATACGTTTTATACTACCAACAGGTTGGAGGTGACCGTTTCTTTAACCGCGTGGAAGTTAAGGACATACTTGCATACATACGGTTTGCCTATAATCCTAAGGATACTCAAAGTTTCACCCGAATAATCAACGTCCCCAAAAGAGGAGTGGGTGACGTAAATCTGCAAAAAATAATTGCCAAAAACGACACAGACGGAACCGATCTGCTGGATACGATTCTGGATATTGGGATGGGTAACGCGAGAACTTTCAATCGCTTCATCAAAGAGTCCATGCTCGAGCTGGGCAGCATAATACAGAGAACAAAGACAATGATCGACAATGATGTAAGTGGATGCTACCTATCGTTGTGTAACTCAACTGTTTCCATAATTTTCTAATCGGTTTTAAGGAGAGCATCCCCGACATTATAAAATACATCCTGGGAGCGACCAAATACTTCGCATACCTGCAACAGAACTACTTTGCCGATCATGAGGCTAGATGGGGAAATGTCGGCGAGTTAATATCCATTGCACAGCAGTCGCGGTTAAACGAAAGTGATGTAATCGACATTAGCTCGGACGATAGTGATGATGATGGCGCTTCAACGTCAACGATTAAACGTGAGGACGACACCACCGGAACCGAGTCGACTGCTCGAAGTGCGAAATTTGCGGATTTCATTGTGAAGTGAGTGATTTTTGGTTGAATTTTTAGGTTGACATTCTGTAACACGTTTCTGCGGGATAAATGGTCTGTCTTCGACGGGGAAAACCATTTCAGGGGACCATTTTTACAGTTATATTTGAAGATCGTAGTTGGACTGGATTCCCTGTGACAGACACTCAACTGTCTAACTATCAAGTAACTTTCATATCGTCTCTTAGAAGAAAGTTTGGTGGATTGTAGGATCCTGGGAAAATAACAACCAGATAACGCTATGCAACGGTTACACAGCTATCAGAATAAGAGACTTACATGCACGAACTTTCCTCTCCTACAAATTTTTTGTTAATTCCAGATCTGCCGATACAGGAACTGAATCTGTGCCAAAACTCACCGTGTCCGAGTTTCTCGAGTACTGCGATTTGTGCTCCGATCAAAAAGAATTGGAAGACGCTGAGGGTGGCGTAAGTAAACCGTTTGTAAATTGGTGAGATTTTCCATTTCCTTAATTGCCTCTTCTCTTCCCAGAAAGTCGTAATTGCAACATTGCATGCGTCGAAAGGTGAGAATTATTTGCGACGGGCACAGGATTTTGAATACAAAAAAATGTTTACATTTTTAGGCTTAGAATGGCCGTGCGTATTTATAGCTACCTGCAATGAAGACGTGATTCCACACAAAATGTCTGACTCCGTTGATGAAGAATGGTAAGAGTTTCGATGTCGAAAAAGTCCATTCTCCACCAATTCCACCAATTCATTCTCTTTTCTTCTTTCTCAGCCGTTTACTATATGTTGGCATGACCAGATCAAAGTGTAAGCACATCTAGTTGGCGATTCCATCATGCGATTACATTTTCCTTCTAATTATAATTAATCTTCCAGTTCTGCTATACTGTCTATCACCCAGAGAGCGCATCAGCTGGGGTGGAACAGTTCAAGAGCCGCCATCGCATTTTTTGAATAACATGGATAAGTCGCTGTTCAATCGGAAGCCGCACGAATGGGATAATAGTATGCGTCTCATGCTAGGCAAAACGATTGGAAGAGAAGTCGTTGACGAGACATTTTCTGAACTGCCGAAAAAGCGACCAAGTGACGGTGATATTGATCCAATCGACTCGAAGAAGCAACGATGCGAGTAATTTTTGCAAAGTCGTCACACCTGCACATTCATTTTACCAGTTTTATCTTTAAGAAAAGTTAATTGTCCACACCCTGTGTGAACAGAAATGTATTTTCAGTCGAACTGTGTTGCATGTATATTGATTGTTCATTGGAAATGAATTAAAGAATTTACCAAGCGCATAAATGCGCGACTTGAATGGTGAGTTTTTAGTTCTTAGAATTAACATTAGTGCAGCCCGAGCAGTGATAGCTTTACCTACAAATTATGTCAAGGTCAAGTCCATCTATCGAAATATCTTCAAAAAAGTCTTCTGCTTCTGCCACATAAAATGGAGAGCTAAATGGGACAAGATCTTGTGAATCACGTCTTGTTGTGGGTATTATAAAAAAATGAGGTAGTGGGAATGATCATCCTCTTTTCAGCTCGAATTTTACTATGTCAAACCACACTGACCAGAGCTAGTGGCTTATTTTTGACGTTCTGCCTACAACAGATGACATAGCTGAAGCAAAACGAAGTCTTGACTGGCAATATTGTAATTTTATTTCAAAATAATGGAGTCCCTTCATTGTCGTACAATTAGCATCGAACTGCCCACGCATAGTTACACAGCGATCGAAGTTCGTCATACACCAAACCGTATTTGCATTCGTAGCGAGTTTTCGAGTAGTTGCCGTTCCTGCGAAATTGATTGGTTTGAGTGTTAAAGGTTGATTGGGGAAAAAGTGGGAACTTAAAGGCTAACCAATTTGCACCGCAATAGTAGTAAACGCTACAATCTGTTGGGTCTCGGAATGTTCCAGATGCAGTACAGACGAATTCTCCCGGAGTAGGAACATTAGTGGTGGCTCTAGTAGTTGTTGTTGGAGCCTTAGTGGTAGTAGTAGTGGAAGCCTTAGTTGTTGTTGTAGGAGCCTTAGTGGTAGTAGTAGTAGTTACTGTAGTAGCCGGTGTTGTTGTACTTCCTGTTGACTAAATAGAAAAACATGATTTTGTGTAGTCTATTGTATGTTGGTTGGATTGTTCGAGGGTATAGGCTTCAAACGACGCTGTTACTCCATTCGCAAAAATCCACACCTACCCCAGACAAAACTTGATTTATTGTTTGCAGTAACGGAAACGCACCACCTCCACAAACATTTTTTGCGTCCTCGTAATCGATGGCCCACACCATAATTCCGCCTAAATTCCGTGCAATAGCGTACTCGGCCTTGATCTGAACCGATTGCGTGTTATCATAGCCAATCCATTGGTTGCCATTGTACGAGTACGGATTCTTTTGCTTATCATCAAACACGGTCGTCCAACCGGATGATTTCAATTTTTCGCATATCTACAAAGTCGCAGCAGTGTTTGATTGTTAGAATGAGTTGTTCCTCTCTCAGCCTTTCATTTTTCATACTTCAAGATGCGACAATGTTCCTGATTCCAATGTGTATGGACCTGCGGCTCCCGGTCCCGAAGTGGGAGATCCAACTTTATTGTTATTGACATTCGACAGTGTAAACGATCTGCCGTATAAAGCAACGCCCATTAACAGTTTTTGTGGACTGGCACCAGCGTTTATCCATGCTGTAATTGAAGCGTCTTGATTGAGTTGTGCATTCGTATCAACACTGCTAGCATACAGGGGAGACGTTTGGCCAGTGACGCCATCATATGCGCCGTGATAATCGTAGCTCATGATGTTAATCAGATCCAGGTATCTAAAGGCGAAACAGAACACATTGAATGGTGTCCCAACTTCGATTTCACTAAGTTAACTAACTGATTCATTTGTACAACATCGTAAGACGATTGGTGAAAACTTTGTGTAGCTCCGACAGCTGCAGTAAGCAGTTTTGCACCATTAAATTTCTCTTTCAATTCCTTCAACAGAGTTATGAAGTTGACCTAGTTTAATTGGAAAAGAAAATGAATTTTCCTACACGAAATTGCGTTATTAGGTCCTACTCTATCTGCATAGACACCACCTCTTAAACCTGGATACTCCCAATCGAAATCGAAACCGTCGAAGCCGTACTTGTTCAAGAAATTGTAGACACTCGTTACAAATGCAGCTCGTTTTGATGTTGAAGCAGCCACCTTCCATTTTAATTTCATTTTGATTTCAATCTCCATTTTCAACACAAAACGAAATTTAACTCACCGCAGAGTATGTTGTACTACCTTCGTTCCATCCTCCCATCGCTATTAACAGTTTAACATTCGGATTTGAATTTTTTAGATTTATGAATCGAGTGAAGAGCGCTAAAAATATTCAAAATGTAACCGTAGGCATCGACATTATAGGTTCCGGATTAATTACTGCCAGAGTCTAAAAGTTTAACACTTCCGTCGGTATTTAAGCCGATAAAGGAATATGCAATGTGAGTGCAAAGATTAGGATTGATATTTTCCACACTAAACGCCCCATTTCCACTGCGACCTCCTGCCCAGCTTCCGAAATAGCAAAAGACTTTATCTGGAATGAATAGTCGGCTGAATTGGTATTTGTAAAGAAAAAAAATTTAATTCAATTTTGACCAACTTGTAGCGGCGAAAGCTTCACTTGAAATTATTGCTACCGTGACGACACACCAAATTAACTTTGAGATCTTCATCTCTTTATGCTTTTCTGTTCACGAATTCTTAGATACAAATGTTCTGAAGATATAATCAGTTTTTGGTTGAAAATCTGCCTTTATATACCACGCTGATAAAGTTGTGATTTTGGGGTTTTTTTATGTCGCGCCAGATAATGAATTTTAATTACAGTACCAAATTGCAGCTAATAAAAATCAGTTTAAAGATATGAAAACTGATTGGAAAACATTTTTAGTCATCGTTCATTCATAAAAGTTTGTGTCTTTTGACAATTTTAAGAAATAGGCGCAGCATCGAGCAAGATTTGAACTTTGAATATTTCAAAGTGAGTCAAGCATATCACTAATCAGTATAGTAATTAATGAAGTCCGATGCAAAATCTATTACTGCATCAGTTTGAATGTTATTCATATACTTATCACAAGGCCCCATCAATTAAAGAGACAGCCCATCTTTATGTCGTTTCCCTCGGTAGCCAGAATCGTATAGTTTCTTCATTTCGGTTTCATCGCTTTTCTGATGGTAATGAGGCGAACCCATTCACTTTGTCCATTCAAAACAACATTACAGACGAAATTCTAGAACAATAACTACCCAGAATCTGTTAAAGAGGGAATTCTAGGGAATCGAACAAACAGGAGAAACAGCGACGACAAAATTAGGCGATGAAGTCTCATATTGGAGCATTAGCATTACAGATGCGTCGTGCCTTTGCACATTTGTATCTGTACTGTACGGTGTACATAGAATCTTCTAAGGTACCAACCGAAATGTTTTTCACTCTTCGTACCATGCCTTTATTTAGGTTGTAGTAATTCCATTGGTAAAGCCAAACGTATTTTGTTTAAAATTGCTTTTGATGCGCAGTGAATGGTGAACCGTGTTTCATCGTAACATAAAAATATTTGTCTATCATCATGCTTATCTTGACGATTTGATAATGGTAAAAAAATGTTTGTTTTTCATTTATGGCATTGTGTATACAGATGTGGGAACAATAGATGTACGAAAATTGGCGATTATTTTTCCAAAACAAAAACTCTTGACTCTTAACACGCGTTTTACTGTCCAAGTTGTTATCAACTTCCGTTTGTTTTTCGACGTAATCTCTGTAAAAACTGTCACGCAATAAAATAAGAATCTGGCTTCTCAATCAACTTTATGGAATTGATATTTTACATGACAGGGTTAACTGACTTCCACTATTGCTGGTTATAGCCTAGTCAAAACATCAGCAACTTTTTATCTGATCTATTACTTCATTCTAAGCACATTGAAGAGATTGATTTCAAATCTTCTACTTCATTTGTTTGTAATGGCTTTTAGCTATAAAAGCCGCATTAGTCATAGCTTGTGGTTTATATCTGAAGTCTTTGTCGATAACAGATGACAGCTGTTCGCGAGCATTTGTTGCGTGCTTCATATCAATCTGTCTCTTGCATGAATCATGCACTGGTTTTGCTATTTGGATTTCCTGTCTTTAAAAATTGGTAATAAATGCCAAAAACTGTTATCGATGATGATAGCCATAAATTCGAATATTTCTGACTTATTTTACAGCATTTGGATTTGGCAAAAATACCATGAATTGGTTTATTGATTGAAAGAAATTCATTTTATATTGAGGTTCCAAAAGTAGTTCCAAGAAAAACATTTTATCGAGGGAAAAATGACGTGAGCAAACACATTGCATGCAATTTCCTTCGGACATAAAGCGCAAAATTCTCTTGACTTTAACCAGTTTTATTTAAAAATTTGTAAAAGAAAATTTTACAAAAAGTTTGCGTCACAAGTGGTAGATGATTCGGTTTTCTTCGGTTTAAATTCTTTCAGTACATTTTAAAGCCATTTTCCTAACAATAGGTTTCTGAACATCTGCCACTTGTGACGCAAATTTGTTTTTGTAAAATTTACTTTCACTTTGGGTCAGTTTTTTTATTGAAAAACTTTTGCGTACGATTTTGCGCACAATGCGTCACCCTAAGCGATATCAGTTATTTTGTAAGTAAGAAAAAGGACTTGCGTCACATTTACCCTTTTAGGGTTTTTTTTTACTGATATCGCTACTTTTTTAAGTACGTCATTTCGACAACATCAAAAAACTTTATGGAAATTAAAAAATTCTGGAGAAATCCCAAAATCTAGAAACCAATCTAGAAACACTTATATCGAAAATAACCCGAATCCATTGAAAAATCCAATAGAAGTCAGTAAGTATCAGAGGAATCATCTGTCATCCCAAAATTTAGGAACCTACATTGGAACACCTCAATCATGTCGAAAATAACCCAAAGCCATCAAAAACTCCGATTCGGACATACATCGCTAAATTCTCTTGACTTGAATAGATTGAATCAAGTCAAAGTTCGAACAAAATAAAATAAATTTTTTTATTGTCAGAACTAGATCCTAGGACAGCCACAAGCGGTCCTGCCTATTCCAGATGAAATTCCGATCGCAAATCTTCCGTGATATCTCAAGCAAAAATGTCATAAATGTCGCCAAATCTTCAGGTGATTTTTTTTACTTGGGAAACAAGCGGTCTCCGATTTTAATGAGTGATAGCTCGTTGGATTCGTCTTTCAATTCTAGGAAACACGTGTCTTTCACTTTTTCTTAAAAAAAATTGTTTTCTTTGAAAAGCGCTCAAAAGTGAAGACATGTCAGATGGTACCGAAAACAGTTTTTCGGCAATAACTCAAGAAAAAATTATTTTAAATTGTTGTAATGTTGTACGATTGTCGGCCTTGAAAAGACCTACAGGTGGAGTATACGCACCGCTTGGTGCTAGTTGATCCACTAGAGTTATGACTAGAAATATAGTGAATGTTCGGAGAGTCCGCCTTTTCTGCAGCTTCGAAGGAAAAAATCTACATTTTGGCACCAACTTTTTTTTCAAGACTTCTGTAGGCTTGCAGCCCAAAAGTACTGGCTTCATTTATATGTGCAACGATAGTGGGTGAGGCCAGCTACAACACCCCATACTCAGTTCCGTGGTACATCCGTCGAAACGGCGTCCCAGCCGTCATATTAGCATCTCTCTGCATCAAAGGTACACTTTTCCACGACAGAGTAAAGTTAACCAGGCAGGAGCGCTTGTTTGACTAGGGACCTGAACAATCTAGTAGCCCTATATTTTTTGCCAACAAAATTTTTCGATTTATGTCAGTGTTCATTTGAGTTCATTTTCATCCAGTGTATTAGGTCCCTTATTTGACGTTTCGAAAATGAACCACTACTGTCTGGTTTATTTTACTCTGCCGTGACTTTTCTCAAAGCACATGGAACTTTCACAGATTATTTTATTTTTCATTCAAAGCTGACATATTTTTACTCGAAAATGTGGTCGTACATTTTTTAAAAAGGGCTCTTGTAAATAGATATCAACGATAAAAAATTTCGAAACGCGCAAATGTAGGCTACAATTTCAGCGTACGCTCGGAACCTCTTAATATGATACCTCGTCCTCGGCTTGAGTACCGTATTTCATGGGTCAGAAATCTTACAAGAGAGAAACAATTTTGAATATTAAATAATCAAGGCACCTAACAAAAGTGATCATATGTGACAGCTGTCAAGCAGAGTACTCTTTTGTATGAAATTGCTACAGTTGTGTGACACAGTGTCAAGTTTCAGTACCCTATTTAGAGTGACACTCATGCTTGAAGTGCGGTGCACCTAACAATTTAAAAATATTTCAATTTTCGCGCTTCAGTTGATATGTGAACAGGTCCATCACGTGTGACAAAATTGATGTACATTTTTGTCATTGTGACAGAAGTCCGCTGTCAATCCACATATAATTTCAAAACAACAACTTTGTCGGTGCATTGCTTTGGCTTAAAATCTTAAATTTTCCTCAACAAAGACACAATGATTTCCTTGGTCAGACACAATCTAGCAAAGGTGAGTAACGCAACGTTAAATGTAAATTATTACCCGAATTGGTGCATCGAGCCAAATGTGCAACATCAGGGAAAATGCATTTGTTGCATCAGTTATATAAGATGCAAATTCAAACAACGCAGTTCCCTAACACTAAGCACTGGTAGTTATTTCACTTCTTCCTTCCAGTTGCCAACACTCACAGCGTTGCGACCATCATCAATTGTTCGCCCATTTTCCTCATTCGATTGTGGACCTCCGGGCAAAAATCATGAAGATGACATCGTTCACTTCGAGAATCGGAAAGATATCGTCATACCCGAGTATCCACAACGTGAGAACGAGAAGTTAGAAGTTCGTAAGCAAAGGTAAAATTATAATGAATGACCACCAGCAAGTTTTTAATGTACGGAATGTCTGCCTACCACCAGGTTAATCTATCAGTCGCGTAAGCGGGGTATGCTGGAAAACGATCTCTTGCTCTCAACATTTGCGTCTAAATACCTGAAAACGATGTCAGCCGAACATGTGCAACAGTACGACACTTTGATCAATAAACCGTCGAACGACTGGGACATCTACTACTGGGCCACGAATAAGAAACCTACACCGCCCGAATACGAAACGGAAGTGATGTCACTGCTGCGGGATCATGTAAAAAATGCACAAAGGGAGAGTAGAAGGATGCCTGATCTGTAGTTTGTGAAATGAGTGTATTCAAAGCGTCGGATTGTGTGCGTTGTCAATAAATATTTATTACTCAGCATCAACATCGTTCGAAGACTTTGTACAAATTTGGCAAGCTAGCAATTTCCAGAAATGCTTTGTTGGTGGCGAACTGTTGCGGCGGCATAAAATGATTCTTCAATGCGGGATAAATCACATGCTCGACACACCATTTCCAGTCACTTTCCGATGTGGTCTTCGCTATTTCTGCGTAAAATTCGGCTGTTATTCTGCTGAATGTCTTGAAGAAATTCTCCTCTTTCTTTCGATCAACGTCCGTTGCCAAACTGAGAATGTAATTGGGCAGGAAGGACAACGACGGTTTATGTTTTTCTGGAAAAAAAATTTCGGTTCTTTGGAGTACACTTTCGGACTGGAGACGTCGACATTTTCCTTACCGATTAGTAGTGGCAGCGAATACAGTTTCCCATCTTCAATGACTAAGTTGTAGTAAGATTTGAGTGCGTCCGCCTTTGTTGTTATGGTTTGTAATAGAGCTTCAGCCATCTCTTCCATTGCATCATCGTTGGAATCTAATTCACGCTTTACTTGCTTCAATGCCAAAACTATAAGTTCTCGCACAGGTAATGGAGGATCGTACTCAATTTTGCCAAAATTACCAAAATCGAAGATCAGAATTTGGTAGAAGATCTCTTCGCTGAAAAAATCGATGAAATAGTAGGTGACATTTCAGCAGGAGCAGTGAGGGGTGGCGAATGTTGTTTCTAACTCCGTGCCTAAGTATCAGTCTAGTGTGCTTACTATTGCAATCATAACGCTTTCAGCTTTTATACGTGAGCTAAAGAGTAACAGAAGTCAGTTTCCCTTGTCAATGTTTCTCTCTCAAAGATTTCTCAACGGATCTTATGAGCAAAATCGACCAAAGGATTCCGAAAATGTTGGAGTTGCATTTTCAAAAGCTCAGCTCTCTGTAAGCCAAAAAGGGGCTTAGAGGAGACATGGAAAGTCGGCCAATACACCAACCGAGGACAGAGGTTTGTGAAAATCCGTTTTGTTGATAAGTCATGAGAAGCATGAGTGATGATACAGTTTGCATGTGAAAAAGCAAACGTTTCTGCCCAATCACCCACTATGGTCAGTCCGGTACTTGAATCATACAAAGGGTCACCAGCCGACATCATCAAATTACCTCAGTTTTTTGGTGTTGCACAGGTACATTTTGGTTTCGTGTTGAATGATAGCCCTTTCAGCGTCAATGCATCCAACATACGTCAAACTGTTCAGAAGAACTTTCAGCTGAAAATTGCAATCTCTTTCGATTTCGTTTTTTAACTTTGCAATGATCTTGAGCCGTATCGGTCTGAAACGAAGCAGTACATCAATTCCGCAGACTTTAAACAACTGCAGTGACCAAAAAACTTACTTGACCTGACCGTTTGGTTTACTTTTCGAACTATTTTGCGTCTGACTTTCACTCAGAAGCGATTTGTCCTTTGTCGTGTTTCCGAAAAACTTTTCCAATTTTTGCGACTTTGGATCGGTTCGGACCATGTGCTTAGCGTATTTTATGTCCTGGCTGGATTTCTCCTCCTCAACATTGTCAATCGGATTCGATGCACCCGGCAATAGGGTTTGAGTGTAGAAGCTACGCGATGCATTACTTCCGAGAAGTTTCTTTTCGATTTCTTGTGATATCTTTGACAGAATTTCCTCTTCGTGGAGGAAATGTACTTCGTGTTTCGTTGGATGTACGTTTACGTCGACGCTGCTGGTAGCAATTTCTAGGCTTACGTACAGAAATGGATGACTTCCTTTAGCTAAGTAGGTTGCGTATATTTGATCGATCGACTGCTTGAGAGCTGAGGAAAATTTTAGCGGAATTATTTTACCGAGTCACTCCTCTAAGCCTACCGAAATGCTTACCAACAGATTCAACCAGGCGATGGTTTATGAATAAGATGAAGGTCCCCTTTTTCGACGAGTAGTTGACGTTCGTTATCAAGCATTTCACTGAGATCTGCAACACACTGTCGTCAAATTCGATCTCTAGCAGCTCTTTAGCGATGTCGCTGCCATAGATAGCGGCGATATTTTTGCTGTGCGTTGAATTGCATTGCGTCCGAAGCGAGTCTTTCTCGCCCATCTTCTTCAGACCAAATCCCACATTTGCATTGTGCACGGAATACTTGCCGACGACGTCCAATATTTTCTGGAATTCTTCGTTCGGTTGCTTCAGTGCCTGTTTCCGTAACGGCACATTGTAAAACAGATCTTCGACAATTATTTGAGTTCCCTGATTGCCGGCACATGGTTTCGGTGTTCCGACTAGCTTTCCGTCCGAGTACGTTGCTCTATGAAAACGAATAAGTGAGGTAACTAGGTGGCACAGTTGCCTCGTTTAAGCCACTCACCGAAAGCCACATTTTTCTTGTGCGGTCTTGGTCTGAATAGTCAAACGAGCTACATGACTTATACTGGCTAACGCCTCTCCGCGAAAACCATAAGTTCGAATTGATGACAGATCCTCGAAGTGTTCCAGTTTCGATGTTGTAAAGCGCTCGCAAACTATCTCCAAATCAGCTTTCCGAATCCCCGTACCATTGTCGACAATCTGAAATCGATTCAAACAAATCGCGAGCTTTAGCTGAGGACAAATCAGTCTTCTTTGCCTTGACTTGCCTGTAGATATTTCAGTCCTCCTGTTTTCACGGTGACTTGAATGCTCGTTGATTTCGCATCTAAACTGAATCAACAAAAATTGTTTGTTCGTTTGATGTGTTGAACTATTCACAGACAAGTGTGTTGGTTACCTATTTTCAATTAATTCTTTCAGCGCATTGGCCGGTCGCTGTATAACTTCACCAGCCGCAATTCGATTTACCACACATTCATCGAGTCTTTTAATTACTCCTGGATCCATGTCGTTCGTCAGAACGGAGTATTATTTCGATTTTCGATGGAAACGAACTTCATTCGATAACATTGTTGTTTACAAAACATTTTATTGCGCCAAGAAAACAAAATCGACATATCGTTGTCATCGACTCTGTTCACATTTCTATGTTTTCTTAAGTGGAGGGCTATTTGAAAATCACTCACTTCATCAATCATGAGGCGAGATGGTATAATTTTTGATTGTTCTAATATGTTCAACATAACTCCCTGTTACGTTCTAGCATCGCTAGACTGTCGTTAAAGAGCTATAAATTAATCCAAATATCACTTTGAGTTTTATAAACCTTTCACAGATTGAAAGCATGATATCCTCGGTATAATTTTCGAGTGCTGCCATGACACTGCCACGCAGTGGTATTATCTTCATATCTTTCTGTTACTCTCGTTTTTATTGTAGCTGTCGATCAAGCCCCCACTTTAGTAAGCAGGTGTGACGCAAGTCAAACCCGTTAAATAGCGAAATGTCACTCAAGTCCTGTGCATTCTTTCAAAAGTACTGATATTATTTTGGGTGACGCATTCTGCGCCTGAACGCAAACATTTTATCAAGAGAATATTTTGTATAGAAAATTTTTACCAAATAAAATTGCGTTACATTGTGTCAGTTGATTCAGCTGTCTTGTGTTTCTTATCTTGTCAATTTTTAGCCCCGTACGAAGTACGAAGGGGCTTATAGGATTACGATGCCGTGTGTAATTGATGGAATTCGAAGCAGACGGTAAGGGCAAAGTGTTTGCCTATGTTCATAGATGACGCAATAGATCCGCAATAAAAATTTGGGCCGTCTGTCCGTCTGTCCGTCCGTCTGTCACGTCGATATCGTGAGTAAATCAAATCCGATTTAAAAAAAAAAATTCCCTGAAAGATAGTCAAAATAGTGAGGCTAAGTTCGAAGATGGGCGATTTTGGGTCGACCCCTCCCGAGCTGGGGCCCCATAAGTGATTTAACGTTTTCCGAAGATATCTCTGGCCATTTAAAGGCTACACTTGTAAGTGATACGTCAAATGAAAGGTATTTACAATACCGATCGACGAAAAAAAAGTTTATGGAAATTGGATGACCGACTCGTGAGTTAGACCCCTTGGTGTGAACTAGGTACAGGGCGGCAACCCGTTTTTGCTTGAACGTTGGCCAAATTTGAACGGATTTAGATGGATTTTGATTTATTAGATAGGTATTGACCGTACCAATCAGGGAAAAAAAGTTTATGAAATTCGGTTTACCGGAGCGTGAGCTAGGTCTCTTGGAGTGAGCTTATATGTGGCTACTCGGCCGTACAGTGAAGGTGGTGTTTTTTGTTAATATCTCGAGTAAAATTTAACCGAATTTCATGAATTTTTTTTTGTTTGAAAGGTACTAACGAATGTAAAGCAGCCGTTGTACTTTCCACCTCCTAACAAAATGGCCGTCTGCCGCCATTTTGGATTTTTGTAAAATCAATATAAATAGGTGAAAATGATAATTCCAAAATCACTGATCAGTGGGAAGTGTAGTTTGTGTTACGTTTGAAAGGAACGTCGTACGGGGCTTCGTAATTGCGCTATGCGCAATTTTTAAGACGTACACATTGCATAAGAATTTTACGACGTTTACGGGCGCAATAGGCTTACGGTAAGAGTAGGGCGACGGACGAAGTAGGGTCACGTGCGCAATAGATGTACGGGTTTGTACGGGGCTCAGTCGCAGCAAACGCTCCGACTGTTCTGACGGCTCGTTGAATTTCACTAACATTTAAATTTCGGTAACATTAGCCACTTGTTACGCAGACACGAGTCAGCTCTAGCAATTTACGACAGTCACCTTTCCTGAATTTCTTTCAATATGGGGTTTCCATGGGTTTCTTGTTGTCATTTAATGGTACCAGTAGCTGTTAAAGTATGCACCCAAACAAAAATTATCTACTACTCACCTCGAAATAGTCGCTAAATTCATATCTTTGGTTGTTTTTCTTAAATTCCAACAATTCCACTTCCCACAACATGTTACACAAAAACACCACGTTGCTGAATTAAATTAAACGTGTGGGACTAAGAAAAACAGAGAAAATCATTAATAGCTCGGTCTTTGAGGTGACTGTAATTTTCTATTCAATTGAGGTATAGGTCTATTCCAAGACCATACGAATTGTCAAATAAAATATTGAATTTAATGTCAAATTACTGTACAATTTAATCCTCAACTCATCAGTATTTATATGAGAACCGATCTATGTGGAGGAAATCACTATGCGGTCCGTCGTAATCCTCTGATAAGCGTATTTCCTCTTCTGCTCGTTCGAGCAAACACAAAACATTTATGCAACTGTATTGATATCTATCTCATCAATCTCGCTGACCATTTTTAGCCCCGTACGAAGTACTGGGGGCTTATAAGATTAATATGCCGTTTGTAACACGTCGAATTGGAAGCAGACAGTAAGGGCAAACCATTTGGTTGTGTTCATAGATGACGAATCCGCAATAAAAACAAGGCATCAGAACAGTCGGAGCGTTTGCTACGACTTAGCCCCGTACGACCCGTAATCCTATTTCGTCCGTAGCCGTAATACGCCCGGAACCCTAATACGTCTACAACCCTCTAATGCGTCTGTTACCAAAATGCAAGTCAAGTTGAACATGGTCAAATTTACTGAAAGTGTTCATTTTTAAAATTGCGCATAGCGCAATTACGAAAGCCCGTACGAAGTACCTCTCAAATAAAACCAACAATTTACGATATTATTTTAGAAACCCAAAATTTTTTGCCAACTTTCTATTGGGTATTCAATTATCTCTCAAATGAAACAAAAACTAGCAAAATCGGATGAGATTTACTCGATTTATGTGCAAAAAACACTTAGGGCCGAGTAGCGGTCTTAGTCCAAGGGCCCAAATTTGAAACTTTTTTTGCCATCATTCTATTCGGCATTCAATTATCTCTCAAATGAAACAAAATCTAGCAAAATCGGATGAGATTTACTCGATTTATGTGCAAAAAACACTTAGGGCCGAGTAGCGGCCTTAGTCCAAGGGCCCAAATTTGAAACTTTTTTTGCCATCATTCTATTCGGCATTCAATTATCTCTCAAATGAAACAAAATCTAGCAAAATCGGATGAGATTTACTCGATTTATGTGCAAAAAACACTTAGGGCCGAGTAGCGGTCTTAGTCCAAGGGCCCAAATTTGAAACTTTTTTTGCCATCATTCTATTCGGCATTCAATTATCTCTCAAATGAAACAAAATCTAGCAAAATCGGATGAGATTTACTCGATTTATGTGCAAAAAACACTTAGGGCCGAATAGCGGCCTTAGTCCAAGGGCCCAAATTTGAAACTTTTTTTTGCCATCATTCTATTCGGCATTCAATTGTCTCTCAAATGAACCAAAAACTAGCAAAATCGGATGAGATTTACTCGATTTATGTGCAAAAAACACTTAGGGTCGAGTAGCGGCCTTAGTCCAAGGGCCCAAATTTGAAACTTTTTTTGCCATCATTCTATTCGGCATTCAATTATCTATCAAATGAAACAAAATCTAGCAAAATCGGATGAGATTTACTCGATTTATGTGCAAAAAACACTTAGGGCCGAGTAGCGGCCTTAGTCCAAGGGCCCAAATTTGAAACTTTTTTTGCCATCATTCTATTCGGCATTCAATTATCTCTCAAATGAAACAAAATCTAGCAAAATCGGATGAGATTTACTCGATTTATGTGCAAAAAACACTTAGGGCCGAGTAGCGGCCTTAGTCCAAGGGCCCAAATTTGAAACTTTTTTCGCCACGTTCTTTTCGGTATTCAATTACCTTCCATAAAAAACTAAATCTAGCAAAATCGGAGATATACTCGATTTAGGTGCAAAAAACACTTAGGGCCGAATAGCGGCCTTAGTCCAAGGGCCCAAATTTGAAACTTTTTTTTGCCATCATTCTATTCGGCATTCAATTGTCTCTCAAATGAAACAAAAACTAGCAAAATCGGATGAGATTTACTCGATTTATGTGCAAAAAACACTTAGGGCCGAATAGCGGCCTTAGTCCAAGGGCCCAAATTTGAAACTTTTTTTGCCATCATTCTATTCGGCATTCAATTATCTCTCAAATGAAACAAAATCTAGCAAAATCGGATGAGATTTAATCGATTTATGTGCAAAAAAACACTTAGGGCCGAGTAGCGGCCTTAGTCCAAGGGCCCAAATTTGAAACTTTTTTCGACCTTACTTTTGTCGATACCAATCGGGGAAAAAAAGAATTTTGAAAAAAGGTTGTGATTTGCTCAAGCTAGAGGGGTCACGGACGGACGGACGGACGGACATTTTTTTTATTGCGGATTCGTCATTTATGAACATAACCAAATGCTTTGCCCTTACTGTCTGCTTCCAATTCGACGTGTTACAAACGGCATATTAATCTTATAAGCCCCCAGTACTTCGTACGGGGCTAAAAATGTCCGTACGTCCGTCCGTCCGTCTGTGACCCCTCTAGCTTGAGCAAATCACAACCTTTTTTCAAAATTCTTTTTTTCCCCGATTGGTATCGACAAAAGTAAGGTCAAGTTCGGTAGGGTCGGCCCTTCCAGAGCTAGGGCCCTATATGTGTTTTTCAGTCTTTCGACGATATCTACCGAAATACGCACGCAATGCTTGTGATATATCAAATGAAAGGTATTGACGAGTAGAACAAAGTTGCTGAACATTGTTTTTGGGTAAGATGCAACGCGGGCTTGTTGGGAGGGCTCAAAGGTCGTTACTCGGCCCTAAGTGTTTTTTGCACATAAATCGAGTAAATCTCATCCGATTTTGCTAGATTTAGTTTTTTATGGAAGGTAATTGAATACCGAAAAGAACGTGTCGAAAAAAGTTTCAAATTTGGGCCCTTGGACTAAGGCCGCTACTCGGCCCTAAGTGTTTTTTGCACATAAATCGAGTAAATCTCATCCGATTTTGCTAGATTTTGTTCCATTTGAGAGATAATTGAATGCCGAATAGAATGATGGCAAAAAAAGTTTCAAATTTGGGCCCTTGGACTAAGGCCGCTACTCGGCCCTAAGTGTTTTTCGCACATAAATCGAGTAAATTTCATCCGATTTTGCTAGATTTTGTTTCATTTGAGAGATAATTGAATACCGAAAATAACGTGGCGAAAAAAGTTTCAAATTTGGGCCCTTGGACTAAGGCCGCTACTCGGCTCTAAGTGTTTTCTTATACATAAATCGAGTAAATCTCATCCGATTTTGCGAGATTTAGTTTTTTATGGAAGGGAATTGAATACAGAAAATAACGTGGCGAAAAAAGTTTCAAATTTGGGCCCTTGGACTAAGGCCGCTACTCGGCCCTAAGTGTTTTTTGCACATAAATCGAGTAAATCTCATCCGATTTTGCTAGATTTTGTTTCATTTGAGAGATAATTGAATACCGAAAATAACGTGGCGAAAAAAGTTTCAAATTTGGGCCCTTGGACTAAGGCCGCTACTCGGCCCTAAGTGTTTTTTGCACATAAATCGAGTAAATCTCATCCGATTTTGCTAGATTTTGTTTCATTTGAGAGATAATTGAATACCGAAAATAACGTGGCGAAAAAAGTTTCAAATTTGGGCCCTTGGACTAAGGCCGCTACTCGGCCCTAAGTGTTTTTTGCACATAAATCGAGTAAATTTCATCCGATTTTGCTAGATTTTGTTCCATTTGAGAGATAATTGAATGCCGAATAGAATGATGGCAAAAAAAGTTTCAAATTTGGGCCCTTGGACTAAGGCCGCTACTCGGCCCTAAGTGTTTTTTGCACATAAATCGAGTAAATCTCATCCGATTTTGCTAGATTTTGTTCCATTTGAGAGATAATTGAATGCCGAATAGAATGATGGCAAAAAAGTTTCAAATTTGGGCCCTTGGACTAAGGCCGCTACTCGGCGCTTAGTGTTTTTTGCACATAAATCGAGTAAATCTCATCCGATTTTGCGAGATTTAGTTTTTTATGGAAGGGAATTGAATACAGAAAATAACGTGGAAAAAAAAGTTTCAAATTTGGGCCCTTGGACTAAAGCCGCTACTCGGCCCTAAGTGTTTTTTGCACATAAATCGAGTAAATCTCATCCGATTTTGCTAGATTTTGTTCCATTTGAGAGATAATTGAATGCCGAATAGAATGATGGCAAAAAAAGTTTCAAATTTGGGCCCTTGGACTAAGGCCGCTACTCGGCCCTAAGTGTTTTTTGCACATAAATCGAGTAAATCTCATCCGATTTTGCGAGATTTAGTTTTTTATGGAAGGGAATTGAATACAGAAAATAACGTGGAAAAAAAAGTTTCAAATTTGGGCCCTTGGACTAAGGCCGCTACTCGGCCCTAAGTGTTTTTTGCACATAAATCGAGTAAATCTCATCCGATTTTGCTAGTTTTTGTTTCATTTGAGAGATAATTGAATACCCAATAGAAAGTTGGCAAAAAATTTTGGGTTTCTAAAATAATATCGTAAATTGTTGGTTTTATTTGAGAGGTACTTCGTACGGGCTTTCGTAATTGCGCTATGCGCAATTTTAAAAATGAACACTTTCAGTAAATTTGACCATGTTCAACTTGACTTGCATTTTGGTAACAGACGCATTAGAGGGTTGTAGACGTATTAGGGTTTCGGGCGTATTACGGCTACGGACGTATTATAGTTACGGACGAAATAGGATTACGGGTCGTACGGGGCTAAGTCGTAGCAAACGCTCCGACTGTTCTGATGCCTTGTTTATTATGTGAATTTTGCCTATGTTTTATTGACTAGTGAGTGTCCACATGCTCATAAAATATTTTTCTATTCAATCTACTTTATGAGGTATGTTCAGTTCTTCGCAATGAGTAATCGTATTGATTTTCCATGTCCGCGAATTTCTTTTATTTTGTTTTGTTCCCTGGAACATATTTTGTAAACCTCACTGTAAGGCTGGTCTTTGAGTCTCTACAGTGTTCGTGAACATAGATCAAGGTTCTGAAAGAACAGGTTAAGACACTTACGAAGGCGGGTGAAACACAAATCTTGACAATTCAGACATGTATATTGTTTGAAAAGTCAACTTGAAAACATTTGTTTTTGTTAAGTTGAAATCGTCATATAAAATTTTCCAAACCTAGTTGGCGCTACAGGAAAATTTTAATCACACCGCCTTCGTGATCAACTCGAAAGTGTCTTAACCTGTTCTTTCAGAACCTTGACGTAGATGACCTTAACGTCAGAGAGTTGCTAATATAACGGCTGGGACGCCGTTTCGACGAATGTATGCACTGTACGTAACTTGCCTTTGAATTGCTTTCGATAGGATAGAATAGGATAGGATAATATGGGCAGGAAAGCTGATGCTTTCCAAGCACCTAAGCCGCCAATGGGCCCGTTGTGCATTACCCATATTTTCGAAAGGTTTTACATTTATGAATTGTAAATTTTATGGACATAGGTGTCACTAGTAGTTGACATTTTAGAATCACGATCGTATGACTTATGCGTATGACGTACAAGAACCATGTTTGGTGTTTTCTTAGACCTGTTACAGTCGATAGAGCTGACTGGTGTTAACTAACAGCAGAGACTAATCATTTACGACTAGGAAAAACCCTATGAACTATGTCTGACTATGTCAAGATTGTTTTCGATACAAATGTATTGTCTTTGTCGACCAGCTGGAGATGTTCAGCTGTTAGTGATTCTGCACAAGCTTAACGTTTAATAATTGTATTTTTTGTGAATTTTATTTTTGAACATTTTTGGAAAAGTTCCAAAAATTTATTTTTAATTTTTTTTTCAGTCGACGTCGACGTGAAGAAATCCCTTCAGCTGTTTCCCAGCTAGCCCAATCAAACAAACAAAACTGCTAATATGTCTTTAAAGGTGTACACTGTTTCATCCGTATGCGTGGACAAGACGAAATTTTTTAGAATTTTGCTTAATAAATTCCCAAAAGTAGACCCTGATCCAAAAGAATCTAAAAAAATATATGGGGAGCCACCATGCCTTCTCTTGAGTGTAAAACTCTTCTACTCAAGATCAATTAAGAAGACAAAATAATTCGACCAAATGAGTTTTAAATTGATTTATTTTTCCAATATAATTCATCTATTCGTTTTTCTTCTTTTTGATTAGATAATTAATTAACTATGTCTGCGATAAAGTAAATCTTTATAATTTATTAATAACACTCATTTATATAATTCTATTTTTTATTTATAATAATTTTCATTTTTTTTTCTTGTATTTTTTAATCAACTCTATGAAGATATTTTCTATAATTTTTCTTTTCTTTTTTTTGTTTAAATTCTTTAGGTATATACTTTTTTTGTTTAAAGTTCTTTTATATTTTAGTACTTCATTTTGTTGAACAAGATATATATTATCTATATGTGTGTGTGTATAGATAGGTACGAGAAAAACACAGACGTATGGCAATTCGTTTTTTTTTTTTCATTTCTTTTAAATACAAAAACACCGATAACTTTTCATGTTCTTTGTTTAATTTTACAGAATTTGTGAAATTTTTAATTTCATAAAAAATGTACAACAAAACCTCCTGTACTGTTTCTTTCAAACATTTTATGTTTTTTTTTATTAATTTTAATTTCCTTTTTTTTATATTCTTTCTTAAACTTTCCATAAAATGAAACTTTCAGCTCAATTTATAGTTTTTGTAAAAACGTTTTTTTCTTTTAGTATAAATAAAATATAAAGAGTTAGAGTTCTACTAAATATACGTACTTCTGCATTTAATTTGTTTTTATTTATTTTAATGGATTGATTGACAATTTATAACAATAGAGATTTAGAAAAATAATTTTTTTTCTTATTTTTGAATTTATATTTTTAACAACAGAGACGTAAAATAAAAACAAATTTTTTTCATTTCAATTTAAAAATCTATTCCATTTTTATCCATTTTGTTTAGTATTTTGAATACTGCTCTTTGATTTGATCATTTTATTAAATTTTTTCATTTTGGCAACTGGTTTTTGTATTATTTGGTTAAAATAGTTTACAATTTCTGTTAATTTATTTAATTCAAAATTAAGTGAAAAACGATAAACTTAATTGAACTTAATGGGGAAATTACAGTCGAGGTGAGGTAAAATTGTGAACGAGCGCCAGTCCAATCTATCACCCATACTTTCATTTCCTCAATACATCTTTTGTATCATGTGACAATTTACCACATTTGGACCAATTAAGGTACGCCAAGAATCAAAAATATATTTTTTTTATAACGACGCATACACAGCCCCTATTCATCTGGATGAAGTCAAATATTTTACGTCAATGTCTTGAAAATTCTTAGATCTTTTAAAGATGTATCAGCTTAGGACGATCGAGTGTCCTCGATGGCGAAACAAAGTTCTGATGATCCTTTATTTCCTCCATACTGGTGGAATGCTTTCCGTATGTGAATGATTAAGACACTGTAAAAGTATGGGGAGAATGGAGCTGATGTGACAGAACATAAGTACTGATTCGATCAATTTTAGTGCTGGCAATTTGTTTTCGTTCATGATTATTGAGTGGAAATAGATTCTTTTTGACAATTGTTGGGGTGAGCTTTTAATTTGCAAAAAGCATTAAGTAACGTAGGAGCTCAAATTTGATATCTCGTATCTGGACTGACGCACTCGTATGATATTACTCACCGAGATACGAGGCATCAAATTTTAGGATATTTATTTAGCTCAAATGAACCGAAAACTATGGATTTTGCCAACTTTCTAATGTAATTTAAGTCGATTCGATTAATATTAGACGTTTTCTTGAACTGTGTCTATAACATGTCGATTTTATCACCGAATTTTCAGTTGATCTCCAATATTGGTGAAGATGTGATAAAACATTTCCATATTTTAGTCTTAGTCATGTCATGATGCTGCTCATTCGATTTATTTGTTAACAAGATCGAGGGGTAAACAACTGAATTTGATTTCTTTGTGATTGGGATCCCCATTGTAATTTCTCGGACAATGTGACGTGATTCACGGAAGTCTCGAACAAGATCGATAGCAGCAATGGTCAAAATGTATTTTCACAATTTTTTTTTGGTTGTGAAGTAACTCGACGGCACACGAAAAAGATCGATCGGGGTCATAAGGGACAAAAAAATCGGTATGACCTTAAATTTCAGATCAGATAACTCGACCTGGCCTGTAAATAATTTGAATTTCGAACTTGACCGGCCAGGTTTCATATAACTTGAAATTTTGATTTAAATCGTTCAGGTAACCTACGAGGTTTCAAGTCAGGTTTGATCTGATTAGTGTATTCAAAGTCACGGGCCAAAAACAGATGCCGACCTCGATGACGAAACCGACGAAATCAAAGATCAATTTTAATTTAATTTTGAGATAATGGTAACGAAATACTGTGTCCAATCCAACGTTTACGGTAAAATATTTTTCTGTCTGAGTGTTCATATAAAATATAGAAAAAATATTTGAAAATATTTTGGAATTTTCATATAAAATTTAAGTTACGAGAATTGGAAAAGTTTTCTATTTTCATCGCTTCAAAGGATATATTTAATGAAATTTTCTTAATCTGTATGATTTCTTGGTTGTTTTGGTTTCTTTTCTTTATAAGTGTCCTTAAAACTAGTTTTTACTTCTTCTTCGACACTACCACTGTGTTTTCTTCTCATTTAAATGTAACTAATTTTTGTCTTATTTTTGTTCTTTTTTTTGTCGTTTTAGCATTTTCTATCATTTTTCTTTTGTTTATTTAGTATTCTTAAATTTATATTGTAATTGTGCAGTTGTTTCTTAATAAATGTTAAGAATTACAATAAAACGAAAACAAAAATGTTTACCAACTAAAACTAATTCAAAATGGCAGATTAGATTAATTTTCATTTTGCTATTTTTACACCGTTTTGTGTACAATATTTATATTGAAAAATGTTTTTTGTTTTCCTAATCGAGCAACGTTCAGAGGTGTTGGAAACTGTTTTTTTTTTCGTCTTGATTCCTTTGAGCAAGAGCCACAAAACGAAAGATTTTTGTAATTGTACGAAAATTCACACCAAAATCTTTATAAGGCACAGCAGTTACACTTTGAAGCAGAGTGTAAATTTCTATGCTTTTTGTTCAAATTTAATTTAACTTCGTGAAACTTTTGTCGTTTTTGAACGAAAAGATAACAAAATATTTGGTAAAGATCTCGGTGGAGATACAAATTTGAACAAAGCAAAAGCAGAAAGAAATGTTTTGGGCAGGGCCAATCGATTTCCTAGTTGTAGTGGATCAATCCAAAATCTACAGCAATCCAAAATTGGTAGATTTTCAAATATATTTCGATAAATCCAGCCAATTTTAAAAACTTTGAAAACCGATACTCGGGAAATAATCAAATAATTCTAGGGAAATGGATCGTTGGTTCACAACTTGAACGTAGTAATAGATTGACGCTTAAAGCGAATATAGTTTCTCCAACACGGTGATTAAATTTCCGTTGATCATTTTGCTTGTCTTTTATCATTTTATCCAACACCGAACACCATCTCTCGAAATATTATATGTGTGGTCGTTATTAGACGGCTTTATTTGTTAATTCAATTGGTACGTGAGAGATTGTTGGTCATTCTAATTATGTAAAAAATATAAATTTAATTGTATGAATAAGAAGTTTTTTTTAATTTTCGTCTATAATTGAATTTTTATTTGTGTTCCAAAATAAAAAACAAGACTAAGTACAAAGTGTGCCGCCTCAAAGATTTTATTAGTGGTTTACACTATGACGAATTAATTATAATATTAAACAGATCGATAGTAGACGTTCCTGTTGATAGCACAGCAATGAAGGAATTTTGAACAATTTTCATCTGTAATCGACAGCGACGGCACAAGAAACGATGAGCTCTGGATAGTGTTTTATATAGCAAAATTCGTGATTGAACAATTGATGCACAAGATTTTGTATCAAACACTATAATTTATTAAACATGTCAAGTAGTGGATTTGATGAGTTTGCTCATAGTTTGCTAGTTTGCTATTCTAAGTCAACATTTGGAATATTTAGAAATAGGAATTTCAATTAAGGATCGTAATTGGTCGACCAATGCCTGACCTGTAATTTTAGATCGTACTGAAAACACTGACGGATGGTAGTTTTGTATGGAATTCGGTTGGGACTTTTTTTCCAGATACGAAAGATCCATTGCTTATTATGCGGAATTTTAATTCTTAAATTTTTTTAAAAATTTTCAAAAATTCTGGAAATTCTTATATTTGAGAATTTTTAGAATTTGCAAGAACTTTAAGAATTCTTACAATTCTTTCAAATTTTTAAAAATTTAATAAAACTCCTAAAAACTCTTAAATTTAAGTTTAAGAAATTTTAAGTTGTTTTAGAATTTCATGTCTAAAATTCTTAAAAATTCTAAAAATTTCTAATTCCTAAGAATTCGTTCTAAGTAACCAGGCTAGAACTGGATCGTATAGTGAATGTGTTGAATGTTGTTCCGACATTTGATATCATTGTAGTTCGCGTCGTTACACCAAGTACCCATTTTTTTGACGAATCCTTAGTTTTATTTTCTTTTTTGGGACAGTCGATAGTTTTTGACGAATTTGTTTAAATTAAATGGACGTAATAAATCGGTGCAAAAATAAACGATAATTTTGTTTTTGTTATTTTCTCTTCTTCTGATTCCTTTTCTCCTTCTTCGCATTCTTCTTTTTTTCCGTTTACTTTTGATTAACTTCAGACTAAAGGATAATGGGCCTTTTAAGTCCACTAACTCGTAATTTATTATATTTGTTTTGAATTTACCTACTTATCGTCTAGAATTGTTTCATTTTTTTATAGTTTTTTTTTTCTTTTTCTTTTATTTTCATTTCAGAGGTACGTAAAATGTTACAATTATTTTTTTAATGAAAGATATAACTTCCGAACGCTGTTTTACAATGGTCTTACGCTAAACACATTTACTACAATTATTTTCATTTATTAAATTTTTTTCTTATCTTTTTCCTTTGGGGATTTTTTTTGTTATGCAATTTGGTAAAGAATTGTATTATATGGAGACAGAAGAGAAACGATAAGTCGTTAGACTTAACTACATCTTTTGTAAAAGACTTTTAGTTTTAGGGAAAATGTGGCGATCAGATGATCTTCAATCAAAGAGTCATTTCAATGGACAGTAAGTACAGAGAGAGTTGCTCCTCCTAATCGATAAAAAAATCATCAGAAATCGAAATTATCAGATGCAAAGTCTCCATTTTGTCGAATTTTCTTTTAGTCTTAGTCTAATTTATTTATAAGTTTTGTTTTTCATTGTTTTTTTTATATATAAAAATCTCCATTTAAAAAGGTCATTAAAAATGTTAAATAGTTGTTATTGCTTGAAAATTTGCATAATTCTTTTGTTTTTCTTCTCATTCTACTAGATTTTACTTTTTTTGTTTTGGATAGGGGTTGATTACAATCAGAAATAACGCGCGCTGGTTTTTTGATTAGGACTGAGAAGATCGAAAATTTGGATTCAAAACTGTACAAAATGTGTTACGTAAAAATTGGTTGATCATGTTGAATATATATACCGAAATCAAAAAGAACCGACAGTTTTATATTCGACGATGAAAATAATAGGGAAAAAAGAAAATCGTTTTTTGGTTTCGGTGTCACTCAATAAAATAGATTCGAACGAAAGTCGATTGTTGAAAATATTTTCGTTTTCCTTTTTGTTTTTATGTATTTGGTGGTTTGAAGGTATTACCGCTATGTTTTTTTTAGTTTATATAAATTACATCGATAGTAAGTCGTATTCAGTTGTTTTTTTTTTCATCTTATAGATTTCTATAAATAATTTTTCTTTTTCTCTTTTTTTTGCTTTATTTCATATATAAATTTGCTCACTAATCACTACACGATTAATGTTTGAGTTGTTCTCTTATTTCTCTGTTTATTTTCATATGGTTCCAATAATGGGCCACTGGCAGGCAGCGAAAGTACTATTTCCAGTCAAGGTAATTTTCTAACATTTTTCAGACAACAAATTACAAGGCAGAAAATAAAATGAAAACAAAATAAAATGATCGAGTCTGGTTTTTGACAATTGCAATTCAATTGTCAAAAACCAGACTCGATCATTTTATTTTGCTTTTACCTTAGTAGATTACGTCCATGTTTGGATATTTTCAATGTGAATAATGTAGATTCTGATACGCCGTCGGTGAAGGCGTGGAAACAATTACGTGAGTCATTTTACTTGTGAAACAATGTGGAAAAAACAACTACCACTAGTAGCTTCAAGTAATGAATCATTTCCGTGGAGTGCTGCTAGTAAATGAACTTTACTGACAGTACCCCGCGGAAATGATTCATTACGTTACGACATTAATGTTAATTTTCTGTTTCGCTGCGTCTTGAATGTAAAATATAACTTACGTAACAGTTACAGACTTACAGTAACAGACATTGGTATTTTGACAAACATAAATAAAAATGACCGAACAAGGACATAATGTTCTTAAGTTGCTTCTTTCTTCATAAGGCTACACTGACGTCATTTCAAAACACTTAAGCTGTAAATAGCACTTTACGCTACCAGTACTAAGTACTACCAGTGCTGCTTATACAGGAATTTATATTTTGTTTGTTTGTTTGTATACTATGAAATTAGTGGTTATAGTTAAATATGTGGTAGGAATTTCTATTATTTTTAAATATTTTCTTCTATTCGTTAAATTCTCTACGAACGATTGTACGTTTCTCATCGACCACCGATCGATCAGTGAAGAAAGTTCGTCGAATGATAGTTATTTCCAATTTAAATTTTATTTTTTTCGGAAGAGTAAAGAGTCTCTATTATAGTTCTATGTAAATTCTGTTTGAATAAAATTATGGCATTTTAGTTTTGCGGATTAAAGTATTCTTGTAGCGCGTACATGAATTTTTCATTTTTATTTTATTCATTCATTCAACTTAAATGGTTTTATCGAGCAAAATTTTCTATTGTTTTAAAGTTGCAAGATTGAATGGATTTTTGTCGAAATTATCATCTGTTGTCGACAACGAAGACCAAAATAAGCGATGAGCTCTGACTAGTGCTCTTATATATAAGAACCAAATATTCCGAAACGAATGAAGTAAAAGATTTCGTGTCAAATATTCAGATTTAATTTAAACAACAAAAGTAACAGATCTGTTGAATATATCTTGGAATGATCGTGGCTTCGGTTTATAAACGGTTACATTTATAAATTAATATTTGTACCTATTCTTCATATTATAGGCCGCAGGTCGTTAATAGATCGACTCTTACATTTTCTCTTTGTTTTTTCGTGTGGTGAATCACTCAA
Organism: Bradysia coprophila; assembly: GCF_014529535.1. Classification (NCBI taxonomy): domain Eukaryota; kingdom Metazoa; phylum Arthropoda; class Insecta; order Diptera; family Sciaridae; genus Bradysia; species Bradysia coprophila. The sequence goes on from NW_023503374.1 coordinate 4,965,874, forward strand.
TCAAAATATATAGACCTACGGATTTTCTTTTCTCATTAAGTTGTCGTTACAGTTTTACCTCTTTGTCTGAGATTTACTATTTAACAGGAACCAGAATCTGTTTTTGAGAAAATGTATTCTTGATTTTCTCGAATCTTTTTGAAAAAATCCTTCGAAAAATTCGTGAAATTTGACAAAAATTAGAGAAAGTTCTCGAAAATTAAAATTCTTGATCCACACTAAAACCGATTCAGACGATTTCGAAGGAGTTACGGTTCCTCGGGAATAACAGCTCCGTACGAATAATGGTTTCATAAAAATTACTTGCAATTATAAGCGGATTAGATGCCTCATGTAACGATTTCTTAGGAGTTTCATTATCACAGGATTCACTAGGACCCACCAAGAACTGCGATTCCCAGGTAATTGTCTAGTGATTACGATTTTGTTTGTAGGAATTTCGATGTCGTTGTAACTTCGATATCCAAGAAAGGATCAAATTAGTCAAAAAAATTTGATAATACGAAAATCCATTCAATCAAAATCGGTTTTTGTTGTCTGTTAATGAAGAGTTGAAATTTGCTTATTAATTTCATGTTTTGTAGCTAATTTAATTACATAAGTTTCTATTTTATCTGTCTATGTTTCAATTTTTTTTTTTTTATTATTCTTCTTTGGGTTAAATATAAATTTTTTGTTTTTATTTTCATTTCTTTTATTTATATAAGATTTTTGTCTCTTTTATAATTTCTTATTTAAAAATATTTGATTCACAGTAAATGAGCTGTTTTTTAAACACCAATTTGTTTTTTAATCATATTACATTGGTGTTTGATTATATGTCTATTATTTTTCAATTTTTTATTTAATTTATTTTTCTCAATTGTTTTCTTGAATAATTATAAGTTTTTAACCACAATTTTTGTTGTTTATAACTTTAAAAAAAAGTTCTGTCTTGAAAGGAATAAAAACCATTCACGGTAAAGAATAAACCTTTATAGACCAGGAGCCTGTGTGCATCTCAGTGCCTCATAAGGTCATAGTCTTAAGCCTATGCGATATTATTATCTCCGATACGAAAAACACTTTCTTTGATGGCTTTGATTTTTGAGCGTTAAGAGGGACCTAACGAACCAGGGCCTATTTTTGGGAAATTGATTTCCTAAATTTGCTAAAATTTTCCGAAATTTGGCAAAATTTTCCAATATTTGCTAAAATTTGCTAGAATTTCGGAAAATTTTTGGAAAATTTTGGAAAATCTTAGCAAATGTGCCAAATGACAGAATGAAAATAAATATTTTCAATGAAAGTGAAAGAGCCAAACAACATTCAAACTTTCTGTCGTGAAGTGACAGCTTTGATATTTTGACATTTTTGACGTTGTCATTTTTGACATCTGAAAAATGTCGGCATAACATCAACTGAAAACGTGAACTGTACACAACATTTGTCTTTAAATAATTAATTTTGAATAATATAACAGTGTTATAGTAAACCCTTATTGGAATTTTACGATAATGCTGTAATATTGTTCAAAATTAATTGTTTAAAGACAAGTTTTGTACACAGTTCACGTTTTCAATTGAGGTTATGACGCAATTTTTCAGATGTCAAAAATGACAACGTCAAAAATGTCAATGTCAAAACTGTCACTTCACGACAGAAATTTTCGATGTGGTTCGGCTCAAAAGGTATAGTGTTTGACTAATGAAATTTTTATATTTTTAACTAGTCAGACACATGAGTTCTTTCGATGAATCCGTTCATTTTCATCTGTCATTTGGCATAACAATTCCTTCGTTTTGACAAGGTTCTGAAAGCACAGGTTCAGACAACTCTGAGTTGTTCACGAAGGCGGTGACACACAAATTTGGTGTCACCCGACTTTGTGGTTGTCTGAACCTGTTCTTTCAGAACTTTGCGTTTTGAAACCAATTTGAATCTTCATATCAGAGAATGAGATAATATGGAGGATAAGGTGTAGTGACACTATGAAGGACTGATATATACACAGGCCCTCCGTCTATTAAATGTGTTAGATAAAATTCATTGAATTGTAACGTATTTTGATATTTACAGAGTTCATTTTCCCGCCTTTTTCTTTCCTTCTTTTCCTTAGCTTCTTTAAACTCTAAAATTTATGTTTTCTTAACAATTTTAAAAACAAGTTTAAAGTTTTCTTTTTAACTCTAAAATATTTACAAAATTAATTGAAAGGCGAAAAATACTCAATATATTTTATGAATACAGGTAACGACCTCTATTTACACAATTCATTTGTTTTACTCTTTTTTAATGTTGCTTGAACCATAAAAATTACATAAATGCTAAATGTTAAATGAACACAAAAACTGAAATTAAATTTTCGTTTTCCGCGATTAATTTATAGTTTTTTGTTCATTTAAATTTTCTTTTCTTTTTTTTAATTAAAAAACTACAGTCTCAGTGTTTATGTTGGGTTTTCTTTTCTTTTAAGTTTACAGGCGAAATTAAGGAAAGAATAAATTGAAACAACAACACATTTCGTAGGCCAAAAACAGGTTACTCTCTTTATTTATACACATGCGATAACGATGAACATAAAATTGATTATTTATAAAAAAAGAAAGAAAAAAATAAATTCGTTTAAATTAAGAAACATCGTAATAATAAATCTAATGTCAAAAAGATTGGTTTTCTATTTGGTAAACCGCGATTTACAAAAATCAAAATGTTAGACTAGAAATAATAATTCCATTCCATTTCACTTTCTTTTTTTTTCTTCAAAATTTTATTTATATTTCATTAAATTCATTACTTAAACCAAAAAATGTATAATTAAACGAATGGCAGTGTAACTAACACAATGATATCCTTAATCTTAGTACTTTATATAAATCTGAAGAAGAGTTATCTATACTCTGACCTCTTGCACACACTCATTCGACATCGACATTCAACGAAAATTATATTTTACTTTTTTTTCTTATTGTTAATGCTCTCAGCATCTTATAACCGATTAAAACGCTCCACCCTAAAGTTTCTACTCAAAAATGAAACATTTCTCGAACGCACAAACAAGACTCGAGTCGAAACGAAAAAACAAAACAATACAGAAACGCGCGTTTTCTTAATAAGGTTCTCGTGCGAGAATGTGCCGACTTTAAGCTAACACATACAACACTTTTCATTCAATTATTTTCTTTTCTTTTTAGATATTTTACATTATTCTTAGAATTTTAAAACTCAATCGGTATTCGGTCGAAGTTGTATGCTTTTAAGAGTAAATTGTGATTACTTCTCGGCCGCCACCTCGCACCATCAAAACTCGCTCTAAGCCCTCGGTTAGAACTTCTAAGAATTCCATGTCTGCAATAAAATCGAAACAAAATATTTGTGAGAAAACGACCCTTAACACCAATGCATGTGTCATCAATCAATCTTTCTCGTCTGTTATCGACAGAGACGACAAAGATATGCAACAGGCTCTTGCTATTACGGCCTTTTATATGAAAATGGTAAAACAATGAAGTAAAAGATTTTGTGATGAAATCTGTTGAAAATACTTTCATCAAAAGAAGTAATAGATCCGATAATATAGTATGCCTGCCGCCCGAACAATTTCTCTGAATTGTCTGAACTCAACTAGCAAAAAGCTCAGGAAGTTTGTGATCAATTGAATTGTTATTACTAATCAGAGACGTTCATCGATTCATCTCCCAATTTACAGTCAATTCAATTCTTACATGTTTAAAGGGTTGTGAAACAGCAGAGAAATGTAAAGGTAAGAGGACCGTGCAGCTGGATAGAAGGAACATGAACATGTGATGAATGTCTCGGTTTCTGAAGTCCTTCTAAATTGCGCGACCATCATGGAAACGAGGGCAATGAATTCTATAAAGCTCTTAGCCTTGTACTAATGAAGACAACAAATATAAAAACTAAAAACAAATTCTACTTACAATTGCTTTCCCTTTCCATTCGCGTATCCTTTGGTGGTCCGGGCAAATTGAGGATAACTAACTGGGCATCGTGTGATTTATTTACAATAACTTCATTTAATTTCACAGCCGTATGCATACGTCTCACATTATTTTCGTCACTGAAATTCAATTATTCAAAAATTATTTACAAATACGGCCAACCCTAAACCACAAGACATTACGGTTTGATATTTGATTTTCGTATATTATCATCGTCGGTTGCCTGCTGTTCATCCTCGTCTTTTTCGGATTTCGTATCCATGGCAAGCTTTGTGGTACTATTACTCGGTGATGTGTGATTGCTTATATTGTTCTCCGTTGGTAGTTCGTCGTCCTTCTTGTTGTTAATATTATTTTCCATCAACGTTTCCTTTTCGGTTTGCTCTTCTGCCGCTGCCTTTTCGATTTCTTTCTTAATTTCCTGTGGTAACAACTAAGCAGCGTTAAAATAGAATTCGAAATGATTTCCGCGTTCGACGGATGTATGTTCCGTATATACCTTTTCCAATGATCCTTCGTCTTCGTCCTCATTGACCACATCATTTGGCTCGGTGAAACGAACTTTCGTTGCGGTTCGAGCATTATCGGACGCATGATGATGATCGACGATAGCTTGGACCTGTTAAATACAATAGAATCGAATTGTAATCACTTGATACCGCCAACAAATTGATGCATATTAATATCAATAATATCGACAAGCAAAAACCGTCAACTGAATGAAAAATTGTTTGAAATTCGCTAAATTAAATCGACAAAATTTATGAGGAATGAATGTTTATGGCAAAAATAATCCAAAACAATTTCTAAGGACTGGTCTGCAAATATAAAATGACTGTAAAAGTGTTTGTATTTCCACAATGTTTTTATGTTTGATCAACGCTATACAAGTTGATTAGGTTGTGATGAACGAACGTAATGTTATATCCTGTACAGTACAAGCAGTATGTATACATCTCTCTCTCTCTTTCTCTTGGTATCATCGTTTACATCTTTTCTCTATACTTTACAAAACACATTCTGAAAATTCTGCAGAAAATTCTTGAAAATTTGATCCATTATGGCAATAATTAATTGAATGAAAATTGTGTCGATGCAGCAAAAGTCATATACACAGAGAAATTCATTCGAGAAAAAAAGGCGAGAATTGCAAAAGGAAATTTCAAACATGTAGAGACGATGATTTCCTTTCCTAACTTCCTGCTTAAATTTTCATTTTGCAGAAGAAATCGAGTTTCATTTCGTTAGCTGGACATAATATGCGATAGTCTGCACATTGTACAATGTATATATATCCAAGTCGATGGAATGCATTAAAGAAAAATTTAATTGCTTCGAAACTGGCGGGATTATTGTGCTTTAATTTGCGAAAACCAAAGATCCGTAAAAAGTTTAACTGTTCAGAGCTCGTAATTGTAGGGTCGTTCTTGATTTTTTTCAATTTAAATGCTTGGAAAAATCAATGTCATTGCTGGAATGGACTGTGTCGTATCCATTGGGAATCAAAACAAGTAAAATTTTAGATCTACTACTTCAAGGAATCATTGTGCTTCTTGAGGACTTAAACACTGGTACACTGGTACAGGCGGGACTATGTTTAAGAATTTCGTTAATTATCTAGAATTTTTAAGAATTTGCTTAAAGTTTTCGAATTTCTTGAATTCTTGAAATTCTTTAACTTAAGAGGCTCCGGTATCTAGCTAAAATTGTAGCTTACATATGTGTGCCTCATACTACATTGTTGATGATATCTTTCCATCAGAATCCTTTTTCAAAAAAGTACGACCGCAATTCCGACCACGAATGTGTTAGTTTTCAAAAGAAAATCCATTTGGTTGTAGTCGTTTGACCAGTTTTGAGGAAAGTGAGCATTTTAATAAAATTTTCATAAACAAAACTGCTCACGTTTCTCAGAGCCGGTAAAACTGCTAAAATCAAATATATTTTCTGTTGAAAGCTACCACATTCCTGGGCGGAATTGCGGTCGTACACTTTTCAAAAAGGATTCTGATGGAAAGATATCATCAAAAGTAAACTAAAATCCATTATCCAGTATAAAAATCGACCTAATGAATGCTTTTCAGCAAAGCACCGATACCTCTTAAATTGAACTAAACTTAAACTAGGAATTCGCAAAAATAGCCCCTCTGTTACAATCTGTAGATGTCATCGATTTCAATCCAATCAATCTATGCCATGTCGACTCTAAAATACCAGTGCCAATTTTTGAAAAACTGATTTCCCATAATTTTCCAATAATTCTGCATAGGAATCTACAACTCGCATTCTCGCAACTCTACATCGAAATATATTCACAATGAAAAGGTGGGCGGAGACTGGGAAAGGACGAACGAAGAGACATTTTAATTTGCGTTGAAGAGACGGCCAAATTGAAATTGAATTAAAATTGTCTTCGACGTCTTCTGAAATAGAGGTGAGCGGGCTACCCGAAGTCGGCCAAAAACCCGGCCCGACCCGAACCCGACCCGACCCGGCCCGAACCCGAGTCAATTTTAACGGGCTTCGGGTTGTTCGGGTTCCCAAAATTCAATTCGGGTCGGGTTCGGGTCCGGCCCGGGTTTTAAATTGAAAATTCAAAACCGACCCGAATTAAAGTTTTCTATGTAAAGTCACAGCGTTGGACACTTATATGTGGATCTAACTTAGGCAATTTCGTTTTTCTTGTAAGAAATTCAAGAAACTGTTTCAAAATGAAATATTTTTTTGTGTTTTCTAAATAATTTTCGATTTTAGCGCGTTTCAGTATCTTTCGGGTCTCAGTATCTGTCAAGTTTCGGGTTAGGGGCCATTCACAAATTACGCACGCTCTTAAGGGGGAGGGGGGGTTTGACAAAAGCGTACGCTCAATACATTTTTGAAATTTTCTCCATATATTTTCGCGTGCAAGGGGGGAGGGGGGGTCTGTAATTTCGAATTTGGTGCGTGCGTAATTTGTGAATGGCCCCTTATCGGGTCTCAAAAATTTAATTCGGGTAGGGCCGGGTTTCAGTATCTGTCTGGTTTCGGGTTCTCGGGTTTTAAGAATCGATTCGGGTCGGGCACGGGTCGGGTCGGGCTTTGAAAAAACCTCGGCCCGCTCACCTCTAAAATGGTACTGCCAAAAACGAAATGTACCTCGACCATTACTGTAATTATGTTCAAAAAGTCAAACAACGGCGCCTACAAAAATAACAAAATCCACCAGACGATCATTTCACCATTTACTGAAGTAGTACCACTACTAAAGAACTTTTGAACCAGATACCACTCCAGAAGATCAATATCTTTTACATGCTACATGCGTCGAAAACCGTACTTTCATGTTTCAAGCACTATTTTTGACGCCCTCAGCATGTAAAATCCATTACATAACTCGGGATAAAAATGAAAAGTCCCGTTTTAGTGTGTTTGTTGACCTCGGCAACGCATCGGAACAACAAAATTCACAACGAAAACTCTACTTTTCATCTTTTTATTCCCTGGTCGTGCAAAATACTATTACAAACTAGAGAATCCATATTTCTCTACAAACCCATCCGTTCAATATTTTACATTAATTTACAGCATGGACAGAGCAAAATGTGTAATATGAAATGTGTTTTGTACATAGAAATGTGACGCTGCACAAGTATAATTTTGTATAATTTTGGAATGTGCATCCGGGTGTGGTCCAAATGAAGTGTATTAATTTTAACAATGACAAAATGAGATGAGGACGAACGAGCAAATGAATAAAATTTGATGGAATGATCAAAAAAAATTAAAAAATTCTTTTTTCTAGAAATCCAACAAATAATATTAAGGAAAAAAAAACCAAAAAAAAATCCACTTCGATAAGTTCTTTTTGCACAATTTTGTTTTCTTTTTACCAAAGGCATTTTATCCTCGCCCGTGCCTTCGCTGTATTCCACCAAAGATTCCACCTTTTGTGTGAGTGAAAATAAATTAAGAGAAAGAAATTTGTTTTTGTTTTTATAATTAATTAAAATGTAAAATACGGCGATGAGTTTGTGTGTGGCATTTATAGACACAATAACAAGAAGAAACAGTAATTTTTCGATTTATTACATAGAAATACTATAAACATAGAGAGGTGTGTTCGACCAATTGCATTTGAGAGTTTTAATTGAAATAAATAAAGAAATTTTAATGGCAACACTTACCACTCCCAAGCTTTCCTTTTTGTTCAACCGTAATTCTCTCAACATTTGATTGCGTTGTTCCATCATGAGTGTTCGCTCGTACGTATAAGCTGATATGTCACTATTCATCTACACCATTGAGAACGAGATACAAAAACAATCGAAATCAAAATCACTTCTCCCATTGCTCTCTACGATTGAATCGAATTACCATTTCAACGACTTCAACTTCAGCAGCAATTCGTAAATGGTAGAGGAACATTTTCAGGTCCTTCTTCATTTGAATCGAATTGTCTTCCATTTGAGCGACCGTAAAGATTCGCAATTTACAGTTTTTCCATGTGCGATGTTGTTTCAGGAGGAATGGTAGCAACATCAGAAGACCGCCATCATGGACAATCCACCAAATATCGATGTTGCCGCGGATCTGTAATTGATTGAGAGTCAGTCGTAAAAGTGTTTCATGAGATCGTTATGTTGGTTGTCGCCTATACTGGTCAACTATGGCAAATAATCTAAAACTCTCGGGTGGAGGCGGAACCCTACCACGAAATCAACACGAAATTACACAAACTATCTAATCATCATCTGTTATCGACAATAAAGACTAGAAATCAGCAAGGATTTCAGTCGAAGGTGGTCTTTTATATAACAACGTGTATGCTAAACTAATGAAGTAACAGATTTTCTTCAAATCTGTCTAAAATACCTAGACGAAGTAGCACACTCAACAATTTTATTTACTGATGACCGAAACGTACCTTTTCAGTCGAATCTGGGAAGAAGTTGATTCCTTTCGGAATAACCAGGGCCATGCGAGACGAGGTAACAACACGACATGTCTCCAAAAACGTTTTCCACGTACGGTCTGATTCACTTTGCCGCCATCCATACGGCCAGCCCAATATCACAGTATTCGGTTTCATGCCACCTAAACCGCAAGTTTGAATTCTGAAAGGGTAGTTAAGGGAATCGTTCAGGAATTTCAATTGAAATTGTGTTTCCATTCGTTTAAACTTACATTGACGACAGTCCATCCACCATATTTCGAGCAACAAGAACCTCGACGAAGCCTTTGACACGTTCCTCTTCCATGATGCGTTTGATATTTTGTTTCGTTTCGTTTGATTTTTGAACTTTTTTGGTGAAATCTCCTTGCACCACCGACACGCAGACAGTTAAACCTTTTCCAGCTTTTAATTGCGAAGCAAACGAGAAGAGTTTGCGATATTTCGGTATATTTTCATCGGTTGGCTTCACCATGATCATAATTTGTGGTCGCCAATTTTTGGTATGTGGTGGACCTTCTTCCAAACGCAGTAACGAGTATCGAGCCGCAGTCAATGCCATACCGCGAATACCATCACCCCACTCTTTCTCCGCACTGTAAATTCGTGCTTTAGAATCTGTTTCGGTTTCAATGATTTGCGACGGTTACTCACCCGCGATATTCAATGTACTTGTAGATGATGACGGCCATGGTCATAGCAATTAGAGCAAAGAACCATGATGTCATGAACATAATTGATATGCACAAAGCCAATCCGAACAATGACAAACTCCAATGGTAAAATTTAAATCGGGGACGCCAGTTCGGTGTACGCAAAAGAGTTTGTACAGCACAAGCCAAATTAACGAATCCGTAACACATTAGGAAGAACATAGACAGAAGAGGAGCCAAAATATCAACGTTACCTAAGGTAGAAACGAACAAAAAATTGTTGGCGACGATGCAATTGATGCAGAGGCTGCAGTGTATCCTTACCTAAAAGAATACCACCCTGGCAGATGAAAACGGTCAATATTAATGCTCTAGTCGGTTCGCCGCGGCTCGATGACACAGCAAACGGGCTCAAAAACGGTATAGTTTCATCTTTGGCAATGGCTTGTAGCAAACGTGGTGCGCCAGTTAAACTTTGTAGTCCAGCACCCAGCGTCGACAAAAATGATCCAATCAAAATAACCCATTCGTTGGGCCAAGCAATGTTTGCAACCACTAATTTACCACCAATTGATGCACCGAATCTGGTGGCATTGGAAAGTTTTTGTTTTATTATTTGTACGAACTGTAGGTGAGTTCGGATATGTACTTGTCTCTTAGCAGAAGATTATCAACTGTACCAGCGAACAACAAGACGCATGATAGATATACTGTGCTAGTAGTGATGATAGCAGCAATTGTTCCGATTGGAATACTTTTCTGGGCATCAGCTAAGTCACCCGATCTGTTAGAGCCCGCCATAATTCCTGTTTGAAAGAAAAAGTCGATTGAAAAGTTGATATTGAATAAGAAACAATTCTGAGTGCCTGATTATGCAAAGTGAAGTTTTGTTTTTATTTTGCTGCTTGATTAACGACCCCATTAAACTCTCAAATTGAGAGTCTCAATCATATCCTTTCATAGACACGAGTATTGATTAATCACCTACGATCGAAAAGTGATTGCTAAGAAAAGCTGAAATTGTTGTAATGTTTTTGTTTTGTTTTTCGTCTCATTATGATCCTTATGGCACAGAAAACGTAGTTCGTGACTCGTGACGAAAGCAGAATTTTTTCTGTACACGTCTTAAGCTTGTCCTACTCGGTTTCGCCTCGTTAGGACAAGCTTAAGACTAGTCCTGAAAAATTCTATTTTTCGTCACTTGTGACGAAAAATACTATTGTTGTCTTGCGGCCAGAAATTGTATCATTGCTGTCTCGCTTAAAACCGGTTTTTCGGATTTTCTGGTCGCAGGACAACGAAGTACCGTCCTCTCTTGCTGGGACATTCTTTGTAGAGGCATGTGGAATGCATTTCTCGCCTTCGGCTCGAAAAAACTTCCCACACACCCCACCAAAAAATGTCCCAGCAAGATTTTGTTATACTATTCATCTGTCGTCCTTCAAAATTTCACTTTACGATATGCACTTTACGTATCCGCTTTTCAAAGCGTTTTTAAGATCATATATCGTAGCTCCAGAGTTCAGGCTCATTAAAAATTGTACCGACAAAACTACAACGTCTGTTTGAAGTAATAGATGAAGCTACAAAATATTAAAACTTGTAGCTGTTTTCGTTTGTAGTGTGTGGTGTATTATAAGTAAAATGACGCCTTAAGTGTGCCTCCTAATTTTAGGGAGTACCATAAGCCGAGAAATAAATCCTAAACATCTGTTTTCGACAACGACGACTAAAGTAGGCAATGAGCGGCTCCAAACAAATCTTCTATTATATTGCCAAATGTAAGGTCAAACAAACGAAGTAAAAGATTTTGCATCAAACACTAGGCGATAGTTTTTCAAAAGAAGTAGTAGATTGTGTGGTGGAATGCTTGCTATGTGTGCAAAATTGAAATTTAAGATATCTAAACACACCATTTACAAACGACCAAAGTATAATATCAAACAGTCCAACATTTATATCGTAAACGGACGGGAGTGACAATAATATCGAATTGCGATTCATTGAAGCAATAACTGTTCATAATTATAAAACAATTCGCAATATTCAAGTAAAATAGTAACCTTAAACTCACAAAAGCAGCAGCATCAGCTCAAAATGAACAATTTCCCTTTTTCGCTATTTTTGTTTCACTGAACATAATTACGAGCATTTCCTTTTGATGAAATAAATTATAATTCGCAGAAAACTCAGAACGACGACGACAGTGAGCCTGTCGACCTCTTCTCCCACATCTTTTACTTTAATTGAAATATAAACCGCTTATTGAAAATGCTGGATGATTATACTTTCATAATTTCCGGTTTTGTTTTGGATGTGTGTGTGTGACTGTACAAAGCATACTCAACTTCTATGAGTAAAATGTGAAATTGGAAACATAAACGGAAGTGAAAAATAAAAACTTTGCAAACTTTCCCATTGCAAAAAAACGAAAACAATTTTCGTTTATTAAAGCACAAAACTTTATAATTTTAAGAAAACCACAATTTCGTTTATTTATTTATGGAAACGAAAGTTAAGTTAAGTTCATTATTTTACAATTTTCCTTTACTCCTGAGCTGACCTTTTATTATCGTTCGATGTAAGGAATGCACATCTCATAGCGAAAAAATAAATAACTCAATTGACAAGGGTCAACCAAAATATTTCAAATTTTTTCCCTTTTTCTTAACAAGAAATAAACTAAACTGGGAGTACGTGTGGGTGGTTAAACTAGTCGATAAAATTTTTTATTGTCAAGGTAGCGTTCGAACAAACGATACAAAACCATAAAAACCAGAAAATCTGTGGTGGATCGTTAAACTCCACTAAGAGAACAATCTTGACAGAACTAATTACCAGAACTTTTGGTCTAGGAACGTGATTATGATTAAAAAAGGGCCTGTTCGTAAATGACATGACATCGGCATTATAAGTCTCTTTCACCATTCACCGAACTTTGTATTCTCCACAACCTATCTCCCCTCTATCATGATTTGGATTTTACATGTTTCTGTTGCGCATTGTATCCAAATCAAAATTTTTGAAGATCTTCAAAATAACAAGGGATCTGGCTACAGGCTTGAGTAACTGCTAGCTATTTGCTGTTGATAAAGACGACAAGAATACACTTTCAGTTACTACTAGAGAAGCAAGTCCCGAAGACATCCTCCTCATCAAGTGCTTTTTTCGCAGATGCCAGTGCCCTTAACTACCCATACAGTATTACAGTCTTATAGTATTAAGCAATTCCGAACCGAAACATACCTGTAACCGACGGGAAGAAGATTCCAATCAGCAGAGTAAACGTCGTTGTAATATCAGCATAGATTTGATTGTATGTGTTGTCACTCATTCTGTCGATGTCGACGGGATCTTTACCGTATGCGATCAGTTGGCCTTTCTGTTCGTGAAATTATTTAGTTCGAAAATTTCGAGAAAAAATGAAAAAAAACGGAAAATTTCTTACATCCATAAACGAGTTTCGCAAATTGTCGAAGAAAACACCACTGGCTAAGCCCTTGATACCTTGAACGATGCTCACTTCATGGGCTGTAAAGATGTGAAGAGAATGAAATGGACACTAGTACCGTAACGGTAGAAGTACATTCCGATCGAACTTACTTCGATAATATTCTTCGCACAATCCGGTGGAAACGTTGCAGTAAGTGTTGTACAACTTGGAACCAATGTCTTTGGTACAATTTCCAATGTCAACATCTTTCACCAAACGTTTTCCCAGCACACACAAACTGGGAAATAAACGCATTGCAATCAGTGGAAATAAATATTGCGGTGGAAAAACGAAAACTAATGGGGGCCGCGCTGTAACTTACTGTAATTTATCATTGCCATGAAAATTATCGAATATTCCGATGTAAACCGCAATAATGGAGAAAATAACACAAGCCAATGCGACGGCCGCAAATTTATTAACAAATTTTACTCCGATGAACACGATAGTACCTTTAGCAGAGAGGGGATATAAATTGCAGTTTGATAATATGAGTTATTTACACTAGACTATTCTCTATCTATTTATAATATTTTGTGTATTTTATGTACCCATTACGCATAGCAGTCCCGTTCCGAATACTCTGAAATTGTTATACATCGCATCTTCCGGATTTTGATCATCCTTGAATATCATTAACGATGGCGCCATATAGGTCTAATTTAGATATTGGGAAACAAGAAACATTTTGTTATTTATTCGAAAATTATTTAAATTTTATCTAATTTAAAAGCACTTACTAGAACAATCTCTACAGCACCAACGATGTACATCGCAGCTGCTAATGTAGTGCCCGTATAAAATAGCAATCCAACGGCACCACCAAATTCAGGACCTAATGATCTATAACAAGGATAAGTGTATGTTTATAATGGGAACTTTTATCGTTGAGCTTTATACACAGTTTGCATGAGTTGAACACATTTTAATTACTTTTCACTGTCAGCAGTTCATGCGGAAAATGTGGTGGTACAAAATGTTTTTAGTGTGCCACACTGTTAATATGGGCACTTGGGGTTAATTGCCCTTTGGGTCATAGATGACCAGCCAGGGATTTGTACAACTGAAGTGTGTAACAGCAATGATAAAAAAAATTAAGGCGCAGTCTTTGAATCTACATACATTATTGTAGAGAGAGAGGTAAGTGTGAAATATGAAAACGACGAGAAAAAGTCGTTTCAATTAGTACAAGCCTTTTGATCTACATCAACGCACTTCAAGCAAAAGTGCTTCAAATGACAGCTGCCAAATAGCTATTTTGTACGGTTTTTCCAAATTTTATAGTGTCAAAATTTGTTTGATACACTGTCCAGTTTCAGTACTCTATTTACAATACATGCTTGAAGTGCGTTGTCCACAGACATAATTTCAAAATGAGAGCAGCTACGCCATCTGTTAACTACATCATAGACGACGGTAAGCAACGACCTCAGGTAACGTGTTCATTTATAGTACAATGTATGTGAAAACCAGTGAAGTAAAAGATTATCAATCTTTCAAAAATACTTCAATCAAAAGAAGTAGTAGAGTCGCCCTTCAAACTAGCTATATGATTGACTGTAGCCATATACTCTTAGTCTAATTTCAATGTGGCCCTGGCTCTCATTGAAACGGCACTGAAAATATATTGCTTTCGATGTTACTGTACCGACTATGCCAATAAATAAATGAAAAAAAAAACAGAATTTTGCACAAAAAAGCGAACAAAAACATGTACATTAGTGTACCATAGGGCATTTATGTGACATGAAATAATTAATGGATTCGGAAACTTATGTCTACGATGGCAAATTGTGCGATTCAGTCGACGTAAAGGTCAGATGAAAGAATTTTTTCTTTCTTTGAAATTGGTGAAAGAGATTTTTTAATGCGATTAGTATTCAGCTTTCGTCAAAGGACTGTGTAATACCAAATTTTATGTTCAAACTGATGAAGTAAAAGATTTTGGATTATTCTGTTAAGCTGGTCCACTTATACAATCAAAACTGTTAATGATTGTTTATACGGTTAAAGCTGCATACAAGCTAGCGCGTATTATTTATTTTTATAAAACAGTTTTGATTGGTTGTGTGAATCGCTGAAAAACAGCTGAAGCAAATTCATGCTGAAATTTCACTGCTTCCAACTGTATCAAAATAAGTAATAGATTCGATACAACTATTGCTATAATAAGCCAATCGTCTGTGAACCATTAAAAACCTCTCTTCCTAACTTGTTTTGCCTGTTCTTCATTTTATAAAAATTTCTTGTTGAATAGTTTCTTATATGTGAACATCTCTAAAATTTCTCGATTTTGTGAAAACATCCGGTGTTGACTAGGGTGTGCACAACTATAAATAACTGATCTTATGTTTACTGGCCGGGAATCGAAAATATTTTGAATTTCGCTGACCGACAGACTTTTGACTCAATTCAGTGCATTTCTTTTATTGTGATGCAAATATATTCCGTAAGAAAATAGCAAAACCAACACAAACCCACACTACTTTGTCGTTGTGAATTTGCATAAAATAACATATGAGTACGTTATCCTGTTGTCTTGTAGTTTCGTTAGGTAGTCTGGTTTCTTATGTCGAAAAAAAGCGTTCTGCTCGATTCCGAACTTTTTTGATTTTTGCTGACGGGATATGATTGGGGGCCAGACTTTCCGAACTAATTTTTGTTTCTGATGTTTTGAATCGGTAAAAACCGGTTTTAGTGTAAAACTTAAAAGTCAAATATCTCGGTCAAAACTGAATATTTTTTTATGGTTGGACCAGAAAGTACTAGTCACCAGCTTTCCAACGCTCCCCCTAACTCCAAATTTTATTTAGAACTGGCCAGGGAAATTGAGTTCAAAGTTAGCGGTTTTTCTGGTAGACATTTCAGGAAACCCAAGATAACTCAGTGAACTTTAAATTTTCCGAAAAAAAGTTGTTCTAGCGATTCTAAGTATTGAGTCAACCATAAGAAAATATTCAGTTTTAACCGAGATATTTCACTTTTAAGTCGTCAAAAATCAAAAAAGTTCTGAATCGAGCGATGATATAAGAACCTAGACTAAGGGTTGAAATGGGAACATTGACTCGACATTACAATGAATACTATTGTCTTGTTTCGAGCTAACTTTGACTCATTAGAAGCTAATTCACTAATAAGTCTACTATAAAATTCCACGAATCTCTTTACTCTGATCCAGCAACGACCCTGTTTTCTAGTAATATTTTATTATTTAACTGCCTTCTACGGCCATATTTTCCTTATACAAAAAAACTTTCACTCGGAAACAGTTGGAATCTACCCTCTCAACTAAACCAAAAGCACGAAAAGAACTCTTAACTCCAATTATTCACTTTGTGATCATTGATTTTTGTTTCGCATCGGATAAAATACAGAATGGTACCAATCCGAAACCAACAATTTCCTGGTCATATATTTAATCTTCCCTTAGTAACCCAATACCTTTATTTATGTATGATTATTACACTTATTATAACTACCGTATTCACGTCATAATAACGTATCAATAAATCTCAAAACGAAGAATAGAAAGAAAAAAATATTTCTCGGTCGTAAATAAAGGCAGAAAAAAATGCGAAAAGAATAAAAAAAAACGAAGCAAATAAATATACACAACACACTCACCTTGATATCATGAAATAGCTCCCACCCGCCGGTACCACCCCGTTTGTAGCGATTGCAGACATCGAGATTGCCGTTAACATTGTCTGGATTTGGAAACGAAAAAGTATTGAAAAGAAAGAAAGAAAAAAAATATAGAAAAGTTCATGAAACTGGTTTAGGATATAAGTTATATGAGAACAAGGGAATTGTATTTTATGGCATTCAAACCATGTAAAATTTATGTGTAGGCATTAAGGTGGGTAAAAATATTTTATTGAAAAAAAAAAACAAGAAAAAATGTTTCAAAACCCAGGCACTCAATTTGAATGTTAATTCGCAATTTTTTTATTTTTTAAATTCTCGTTCGACTTTAATTGTTGTATTGGATCTGGTTTTCCCCGGAACAAAACTCTTTTAAAAAATTTACATTTTCATTTTTCCAACATTTTTTTGGTTGCTATCGATTGGTGCAGGAATTTTGTAGAACCGAGAACAATTTTGTGGCAACAAGAGAAAAACAATCTGTTTGACTTATCCATTATAAATTCCCCATTTTAATTTGGAAATTTTATGTTAAAATCGCATTTCTCCAAATCTGTTCAAGCATCCAAAGCACACGACTTTCATACTAATTAAGTCGTGACAACATTGTTGGTTTTAGTGAAAGAATCGTTTATTCATTAAACACTTCAAAATGAGTTTCAGAAAAAAAAATCTCGTGTTTACTTAATTTTTTCATCACGTCACTCTGTCGAGAGTTTCGTAACAATGATCTTTTGTGTTTGCCGCCCCAGCAGCTCGAGTATGATTAGAATTTATGATTTCCCTTCTGTTATTTTCAATTAACTCTCGCCAACTAAAAGCGGAAAAGAAAGACCAAACCAAAAAAAAAATTGAAATGAAATAATGTAACTTACCACACAACAACAGCAAAGCACAATTAAAAAACCGCATACAGCACCAGCTGTACCCACGACCCATGTCAGCCGGATAAATAAAATAACACCGAAAATATTCTGGATACATGGTAAGAAAACACCGATGAGTGTGCCTGAAAAAACCAGCAAAAAGAAAGGCAGACGATGAAAAAAAAAATAATTAAAATTCGGATCGGTTTTTCTGGTTGTTGTTTTTATTTTTCTCCATTCCATTTCGGAAAATTTGCATAAGGCTTACCCATACGAGCTGCGGGTGCTGCTGGCTTAGCATCAGGATCTGTGGCCGCTGGAATTGTATTTGAATAATTGGCCAGAGAGGATATAAATGTTGACACAATGGGTCGTTCATCGATTTCGTCCTACGAAAATACCAAATGTTTATGTTTTAACTGCAAAATCAACATTTTCTCTGACCGACTCGTTTTGCATTTTCTCGTTTGCTTACACACATATTATGATGGGATATAAATTGAGGCTAACAAAATGCTATAATATGATAGCACAACCGAGACTTGACCGCGGATATTTGTGGTTTTTATTCAATTGGATGGATGTAATTGCTTTACGGGGATATTTTCTAAATTTATTTGTTTGTTTATCTCGAATTATTATAATATATTTGACACAATTTTATCGAAACAGACTAGCAAATATTTGAAAGTTTATGTCAATTAGACTTACTTAAAAATGTAACTCATTTTCTATGACCATTGACGAACTCTATTGCTTCATTTAGCTAGTGATATGCTAACGATACATCAGCCAAATTTTTCACAAAATGTATGAAAACAACGCACTTCAATCTTGAGTGGTTGCTCTTAAGAGCGATATCGCGAAATCTTCGAACAAGTTTGGGACAAGGAATCACGGATCGGATTGAGTTATAGCTCATTCGATTCGTTGAACTGTTGCGAGTAAAATGTAGTATTACGTTTGAAAAAATTCATTCATGATCCGAAACCAAAGGTCGTAAAGTAACGTAAAGTAAAGTACTCTATTTGGCAGCTGTACACTATGATCACTTTTGCTTGAAGTGAGTTATTTTGGGAAGCATAGCAAATTATTGATTGGCATCTGTTATCGGCAACGACAACAGAAATAAAAGATCTGACTAGTATTCTGTTATCAAAATGTAACTGAAAACTATTGAAGTAGTAGATTTTGTATGTAAATCGCGATAAACTAGACGTCTGAAGAGGGTTTAAAATATGTATAATTAGCATGCAACATTGATTTGCTATTTATATCACAGAATAATGATATGAGATATGGATTGTCCATCCATCTAACTTTGTCACAAATTGAGGTGTCCACAAACTTCAGTCATACAATAATTATTCTAGGACAAATTAGTACTCACAGAATATAAGTAGAGGTTGTGATCGGTTCGCGCTGACTTTTCATTGTTGGCAACGAACGGCTGATCGTCTGTGGCTTCACCTGTAAAAGAAGAAAATGTTTTCAGTACATTGTTGACCAGTAAAAAACTTATCGATAAATTCTTCAGCTGCCAATTTATTTACATTTCGAAACATACATTTCTCTGTGCAACTAAATAGTGACGCCCCGTTTTGTATAAATTGCGAATTTGGTGTGCTGACATTGATTTCGAAATATATTCCAGCAGTTAGTTTTATACGTTGACCATCTCAAAAATACCCAGTAGGAAAATTCGAACAGAGTTTGCATTATATAGTGTTGAAGTAGAGTGTCTTGATCGGAGCGAGACGACTGAATACAAGTTAACTATAATTTGCCTTGAAGTACTTGTCAAAATTTTTGCTTCCCTTTCAACATCTTACAATGCGAGCGAGAGGACCGAAGACCAGTTTATTATAACTTGCCTTGGCGTACTTGTCAAAATATTTCTTTCCTCATAACACTCTATACAGTGTTAAAAGAGATTCGAAATTTTGACATATCACCCATTGAGATCAGTTGAATTAACACTGTATATATTATGTCCGCATCGAGGTCA
Organism: Bradysia coprophila; assembly: GCF_014529535.1. Taxonomy (NCBI): domain Eukaryota; kingdom Metazoa; phylum Arthropoda; class Insecta; order Diptera; family Sciaridae; genus Bradysia; species Bradysia coprophila. The sequence goes on from NW_023503374.1 coordinate 4,985,410, forward strand.
GTTAAATTAACTGGTTTGTTCCTAGTTAACTGGACTTTTATATTCAAATTGAGACCAGTTGAATAAGTCGTCCTTTTTCTCTCTTTTTCCGCTCTTTTAACACTCTATACAAAAGGACACATGGAGCACCATCAGCTTCACTCAAATTTACTTAAAGCAGCGTCCCGTTTATTACGAATTTGCATTGCTTCTCTGACATTAGTCCAAAGTTCGAGACTGCACGTTATATAGTTATGAACAGAAACGCTTACATCGTTTTGTCTTAATACGGAAATTATGCGGTTTTAGTTACAACAAAAATTTTCCTCGGAAAGGATTAACCAAATCCCAAAAGTATTTTCGATGAATTACCAGATAGACAAAAATTAGTATACCAAACAATTGAGATCGTATCTCTGGAGAAATTTTCCGTAAATTACTTTTTTTCGTTATCGGACAAACTCAAAATGAATGAATGATTGTTATATTTACCAGTCAAAATTGTTATATTCCGTGCTTGATATACAATCATAATTTAATTGAATATTTCGTTGGTATTTTCACCGGGAAATTGTAGATACGCGTTGTGTATACGACTGTAATGGTGTCAGATTGTTAGATTCTTGTCAAATATTTTCCAGATTACCATAAAATGTATTTAAAGAGGCAAAAAGAAAGGAAAAAAAATCAAAACAGCAAAAATTATTAAACATTTCCTTCCGTAGGCATGAATATTACATTAATTATACCATTTTTCCTATTTTGTTTCATTAGAAATTTGGGATATTATGCAAATAACATGGTTACGTGGTATGCTAATACTGATAATGTGATAACGCGAAAACGTGTGTCTGAATTTTCACAATAAAAAGCGAAAAAGCCGAAAATAATTTCAATGAGATTAAATTCTAGCTTTTCAATTCGATAAAGCTTGCAGATCAAGAGTGTTAATGTAACAGAAATTTGTTTCTCCTACTTTCTTTTTTGTGTGCTGACATTCTTCGAGGAACGGAATAACGTTTTTATCTTTACCAACAGGCCGACGACGTGACAAAAATATCTCTAATGCTTTTAATATTACATGTATTTCGCAATCTCTTTTCTTTTATTTATTTATTCATTTCGAAGATGTGCTCATATATGAGATGAATACATCAATGAGAGTGTACCCTCTACACCGATGCTTTAGTCTCTCAATGGAAGAGGATTTCTTTCAATGGAAAATTATCAGATTCGAAGTTTGCAGAATATTCGTTTCGACTTCTTTTCATCAACTGTGTATACACTAAATGACCCGCATAATTCTGTGCGGAAAAGCTATCCAGGCATACTCTTATTCAAACAGTAAATGGAATCAGATCGGCAATGTAACTTTTTGAGACCCATACAAATCGTCATGACTACATTCAGTACGTTCCGAATTCGGTTTGTAATATTAGGAATTGTGATGTCGCAGTTGCTGGGTTAGATGAAGGGTCACAACGTGTTATAAAGTGACATCAACAACACAAATTAGCTAATAGCTCTGCCTGATGTTGAATGCCTTATGTTGAAATATGTGAAGTACAAGATTCGGCTTTGTAAGTACCAACTTCAGATTGTAAATCGATTGAGTACTTTATTTAAACTTTAATTTTCTCTTGAAGCATTTCGGAAATAGCCGTTAGCAATTTCTTAGTATCATGTGTCGACACAAAATGCAAGTTCCATGTTTCAAAATTCATGTAAACGAATTTTGTTCCAATGCCTGCGAGCATATGTTATTTTGACATCAAAAAGTTTGTTTTATGTCAATTTGAATTCAAATTCTTATCACCACACCAGCGCGATTCGATATGATTGATACGGGTCAGTCCATAAACAATTTTTATGAGTTTTTAAAGCGATTTATCTCTGCGCGTAATAAAAAACAAAATTTGGGCCATCGTTAAGTATGAAGTTTTATAGCGAGAAGAGGTTTTTCTTGGGGATTTGGATGAGAATTGGTCGATAGATACATTTTTTTATTGCTGGAAAAAGGGAAGAAATGGTAATTTCGACTGTAATAAATAAGAAGATATCTTGGTAGTGATATACACCATGCAGAAGTAAGAGCGATCATTATATACGAAAATAAACATACGTACCCATAACACTTTATTAGCAGCTTGTAATTTCAACAATAAAACGAGACATAATGTCTTGCTACATACAAGTGACGCTAATTAACTTGTTAATTGCTGACAAATAAATTTGACAAAATACCAAGCTTTAAGCTTCCATATAATTTCAATGAATTTATCCATTAAATGAAAGCCATTTTTTACTCATGTTATATACTTCCAGCAGTATTTACCAATTAATTCTGGAAAATTAGCACCAAAAGCTTATTTAAGTTTCTAAAATTCTAATTGATTTGCAAATTGACCCTTTCGATTCGACATTTATCAATCGATAATTGTCGCCAGGTTTTTCCGATAAATTATATCAAATTAATCCCTTGGGTCAATAATAATTAACTTGCATAATGGGATGTTTTAAAATGCTATTATAAATTGGCACATAAGTGCGATGGGATATATCGGTCGTAGTGTTAAAATTGAAAAATAAAATTGGCTGTTATTTAAATGATAGGATGGTTGGATGTTTCACACATTCGTGTTTGTTGTTGGGCTTTGTGAGTAGATTTATTTCATCAATTTTAGGATTGTAAATTATCAACCTTTTAAGCTTGATAATATTGACATGCGGATTGTACATCATATTTAGTGTTCAAACGGTGAGTGTATATTGGTAAACTGGTTAGATCTGTTACTTCTTGTGTTAAGTCTAATGTAATTGTCTAGTGTTTGATACCTCAACTCTTTCTACAACCGTAATGTTCAGCTTTTCTAGACTCTGTTTTATCGGCTATATGTAGGACTAAGGATCTGGAATCTATCCCAGAAAAACAGGATTTTACACTGTTTTTACTGATCATGCCCGCACGTTAGTAAGCGGGCTTGACGCAAGTCCACTACCAAAAATGTTTAACAAAAAAAATTTTGAGGACGGCGGAGCATATTTACAGCAACTTTTTGACTTCTCCCCCTTGGCTCCAATGGCCCCCAAACTAAGATATCTGGAATCAAGGAATCCATATGAGTTCAACGAGCTATCACACGTTACTGAAGCTTCAAGATATTGAACTTCGAAATATTGATGATTGTATGAAAATAAGCAAAAATTTCGTATTTTTAGATAACTCAAATTGTAAGTTAGTTAGTTAGTTCCTATGGAAAAGGACGATTTCGTAACTACTAAACGTTTCTTACGATTTTCCTGACATTTTGGTTATAGGTCAATCTCGGGCCCTAGATTAAAATAAGATTTTAAAAAATGGGGGTATGCAAGCGTTTTTGGGAGCTAGGACTCCCGGATGTTTCCATACAAAGCCATATAACAGCGTGTTTGTGTGTTTGTGTGTGTGTGTCAGAAGATTTTTTTTTCAGCTAGTAATTATGAATTATGATTGGTAAATGTTGGAAAAAGTGTTATGATGGATTTGGGTTATTTTCATCGTGAGTGATGTGTTCCAACCAAGGTTGGTTCCTAAATTTTGGGATGAGAGGTGATTCCTCTGGCACTTCCTAACTTCCATCGGTTTTTTCGATAGATTTTGGTTGTTTTCGATATAAGTGAGATGTTCCTAAATTTTGGGATGTTTTTTTCGATAGATCTGGGTTGTTTTCGATAAAAGTGAGGTGTTCCGAGGTTGGTTCCTAAATTTTGGGATGACAGATGATTCCTTTGGCACTTCTTAACTTCCATCGGATTTTTCGATGGATTTGGTTTGTTTTCGATATAAGTAAGGTGTTCCGAGGTTGGTTCCTAAATTTTGAGATGAGAGATGATCCCTTTGGCACTTCTTAAATTCCACCGTATTTTTCGATGGATGGACCCTTACCCATAAACTTCCAAAAGAATTGATATCCCCCAAAAAACCCTAAAGGGTGAAAGTGTGACGCAAGTCCCTGTTTCTACTTACAAAATAACTGATATCGCTGAGGGTGACACTTTCTGCGCCTCAACGCAAAAGTTTTATCAACAAAAAATTGACCCAAAAAATTTAAGAAAGAAAATTTTAGCAAAAATTGCGTCACAAGTGGCAGATGTTGAGGTTACTAATGTTAGGAAAATAGTTAAAATAGGGAAAAATATGTCCTGAATCATCTGCCACATGTGACGCAATTTTTTCTAAAATTTTCTTTCTTAAATTTTTTGGGTCAATTTTTTGTTGATAAAACTTTTGCGTTGAGGCGCAGAAAGCGTCAACCTCAGTGATATCAGTTATTTTGTAAATAGAAACCGGGACTTGCGTCACACGTTCACCCTTTAGGGTTTTTTGGGGGATTACTAATTACAGCCTCAAACGAAAAAGATTACTTTGATGAAATTTGAAGTTGTTGTGTGGGTAAATCAAATAGCTGTGTCATCGATAATGTGCATAAAATTCAGAGAAATGATAACAGAGGGCGTTGCTGCCGTCTCACCGACTAGGTCGGCGCAGCGCCATCTGTTATCATTTCTCTGATGAAATTACTACACACACGGAATTTTGAAAACCGATACATTTTCTGTTTCTGTGTTTTACTTGAGTTTCTGATTTCTCCATATAAAAACACATGCAAAAATGATAAAAAAAAACCAGTAAACCACGAAACAGGAAATGTTTGGGGTTTCGAAATTCCGCGAGTGTAGGAAGAATAATTTCATCAGTCGATTTTGGTCCAAAATAATATCAGAAAATGTTCTGTATTACGAGAAAATTTTTAATGTATTTTGGTCCGTAACAGAAAATGTTCAGTGTATTTTGGTGATAAAAATGCAATCAAACAGAAGTTTGCGGCCAGAGCGGAGCGAGGGCCATAATTTACACGAGTTGCATTTTATCTATGATTTATTATCGAGTTTATTCTTGATTGAAATTGCTGCAAATTTTTAAGAAAATTAAGAACTCACTAAGTTCAGTCAAGAATCAGTTCCGTCTTACGTTCCAAAGAATTTTTTTGTCAAATTGTATTTCCATTTGCGCGGAGTCGGTAATAGATTAATGTGCTGAGTATTACTACTTTTTAGGAATTCAACATATGAAAAAATAAGTTGGAATCAAATGTAGGGTTTTATATCAGTGAATTTTGGAAAGTTAGAAATAGAATGAGATTTATCAAAAAGGTATTAAGAAAATTGTCAGTCAAGGGACCTGACCCGCCCAAAAGGTTGCACCTAGTTTGTATATCGACACATTTGTACATCGACATTTTTGTACATCGAACCTTCTTCTGATAGTTAAAAAAGGAATTTGAAAATTCAGCTTCTGATCTCCTGGTATACCTATACATGGATATGTTAGGCAACAATATTTTAAGTAAAGTGAAAAATGTAAATGGGGTCGGTATTTCGAGTCGAGATTCAGGTTATCCTCATTTGATAACTGGCCCACTAACAAATCATCTTTACTAATTCAATGTTCGATTTGGTACGTTTGAATAGTTTTATATTTTGAATGAAATAAGACCAAAGTTTCCAGGGGCACAAAACACACTGTATACAATCAAGGGAATGGTTTGCTTTTATTGTCGCTTGCGGCAAAATGTACCGTTTAGAGCATAATCCAACCCACATGATATTAACGGCACAAGCACAATAAAATATTTTTGTCATTGTGCTTAACTTCCTGATTCTTATTTTGATAAACTGCGTTGATTCGAAGGAACGTATTACTTTAATACAGTAAATATTGTTACGGTACAGTTGATAACACTGATAAGGATTTTCTTTTCCATCGAAACATTTATTTCATCGACCTTTTTCCACATTGCGAAAATATTTGCCCCAAATAATACGGTGAATTACGATAAAAATATGTCGAAGACGAAATGAAAAATAAATTCAAAACCATAATCCTGCCGATACAGAATAAACAGAATTATTGTTGCCATTGCGGTTGCAAAGAGCGATGAATCCGCAATTTCTTTTTTTGTGCTTGCTACCATTTTTTGTACTTTTAACGAAAGATCTAGCGAAAAATTCAAATCGACGACGATTCGTCGAGTTTTTCTCGGCGAACTTTCTGGCATAAGCTTATGCTGGAGTAATCGTGATGATTCAATGACGAAAAATGAAGATGAAGTAAGAGCTCAGTAAAAGTCGTTTTTAGGACATTATACGGTATACGTATGAATGGGATTAGATACGTAATCTACTAAATTAATTATCTGTTAAGTGTTCACTTCGATTTTAACAACGGTTCTAATAAAGCACAAAATAATCTTTCAAAAAACATAAAATTTCCGTCTTTCTTTGTATTTTATTAGCAAGCAGATAGATTTCAAGTATTACAGGTAATAATCAGACCTTGTGTTTCTCCTCCATCACAATCCTATTATGACTGAAAATATCGAGGAAAATATTGCTTTTAAAAACTAAACTTCCTGCCCATGCATGGGTTCTATGGAACGGTATTAAGCTATTATTTTCCGACGATTTCTGTTTACTTGGTACTTACGTACTCACTAACGAGTTTTTTTTCTGTTATTTAAAGTTGCATATTATTGAAAGGTTTTTTAAGTGAAATCACTTAACTGCAGTCTTACTTTTTTGATTTATGGGATTATATGGGATTTGTAAGTATTGTGAAAGTTTATAATGAAAGTGCACTTTTCGGCTAAAACGTTAAGCTCCTATGTTAACAAGCAAAATATACTTGAAATATCAAATGAAAACTTTGTCGATAAAGAAAAGCTTAAGAGGCAACTTAAATACAGAATTCACAGAATATCCACTCGATTAAATCCGAATGGAAATTTCATTAAATCATCGTAGGGTAGGGCTATAGTAAATCACAATAAGATACCCAACAATATCCACACTTATTCTTACACAAACATGTGATAGTTTTTTGAACTGCCAGCAAGTAACTGTTGAAAGTTTTGTTCTTAGAAGTTGGTAAGCACCTTTCGAGTTCAGCCAAATTGTATGGAAAAGATTGGTAAAGTTGCATCAAACTACAGCAAGGAAATAGGACAAACTGCAGATATATATCGATTTCATCGAATCTGTTACTTCCTTTGTTTAAGGGTTGTCGCAAAGAGCTTTTGAGCTTTAGAAGAATTCTTTTGCTTCATTTTTTTTGCTATAAAAGAAAGAGTATCCAGAGCTGATCATTTATTTTTCTCGTCGTTCTCGAGAGCAGGATATGTCTGTTTTTAAATGAAAAGTGATACTACTACTACTAAGGTCGTACTTTTAAACATATGGAAATGATATTTTACGTACAGAATATGTTGTTAACACGAGTCGCTTGTCAAGTGCTCCAATTCTTGCATCGAATATAAAACTTGACAACAAAACAACAAGTAGCTTTAAAGAATCTTCCTAAAATTAAAGTATAACGCAATATCATCTTCTACCATGTACGGAAGGCTCGGCAAAGGGAGGTACAAAAGCACACACATCATTTTTTATTAAATTCAGCGAGAAAAATTCTGTCATTTATTGTTAAAACGGAATTCTTCATAGGATAGAAAAAAAAATGTTTTCTGATGTGATAATATAGAGCTGGCAGATTTGTCACAGCACGTAAATAAGGCAACGAGAATGGAAATAATTCTTCAAGTAAATTCTTCTCCAACTCCAAAGAAAAGTCACTGTCAACTTTATTACAGATATTCAGAAATTTCATATTTGGCAAAGGTGTTGCAATGACATTCGAAACTGGAAAATTTATTATTGTATGACTCAAGTGGGAGACATTTTAAGAGTCTAAATCGAATATATATTTCCTCCCCACCCCTCAGATCATCGGCTTTACCGCGAAGTGTTTTATTTATGTTCACTTGCAAACCTTACATTTAGTCATGCAATTTATTGATAAAAGAAACACGATTCTCTTGACTCGAAATGAACTGATGTTACATACTTAGCTATTCGTAAACATTCAGTCTTTATCATTACCAATAAATCTCTTTGAGTATAATGTGTGTAGGTCGTTGTTGTTACCCGCATATTCAAACACGAGATTTATTCTATTCGAAAACAAATTGTTAGTGACTGTGACTCCTATTTCCTGGCTAAATTTTTCCTTCCAACCTCTGCAGAAGAACATAGAAATGTATACGAATATCACAACGTAAATTGTTGAAAGTCCTCTAACCGGTTGGTTTCCGAACAGAATACGAGAAGAAGAAAAATGTAAATAGAAAACGGGGAAAAACAAATAAAACATCGGAAAATGTTTCCTAAACACTCAAAATCTTCGACTTTTGTCATGCATACGTTAAATTTTTTTCTTTGAAGAGACATTCTCTTTCGTCTCCTACATGCGGAACAAAAAAAATGGATAGACAAGCGAAAAGTCCTTTATTGAAATTCTCGATGATATTTGATTTTTCTTTATTGGAATATTTAAACGAGCTACCAATGTAGTATGAATGGAATGGTATTGTGAATATAGAGGTATTATACTGGTACGTTACATTGACAGAGATATATATATATGTGTATGGGTACGACATTATTGACAATCAAATGGTAAGCTCAAACAAGATGTAACATTTTCTTTTACCAAAAATAACGAATTGGTGGTTCTATTAGCATAACGACAACGATGAGATATTTTTAAATTTAATTCAAACAAACAGGAAAATTGAAAAGTTATTTCGGTATATATAAGAGACAGAGCACAGGTTTTTCGGCGAATTGATGTCAAAATTGTCATATTTTTTGATGTCATCGGATATTTTATTTTAAAATATATGAAAAACGAGCTTGACTTTCAATTAAAATCCAATTCCCAGTGACCTTTACAGCAACATCATTGTTCTGGCAAAGTTCAAAGATCACAAGTTTAATGTTTATTCTGATATTACATTGGATACATGCTTCTCTTGTCTATGTGCTCCCGACTATTTTTAACATTTTCCTTTTTTGATATTAAACCAATTTATTCTCTGATATTTATAGCGGATCCTCGCCATAGATACTACAAAAAAAAACCTTGAATATATATACCAACCACTAGAGGTGTGCGGGCCGATGTTTTTTTGAAGCCCGTCCGGCCCGAAGCCCGGTCCGAAATTCATTTTTAAAGCCCAGCCCGAACTGGCCCGACGTATTTATAGCCCGTCCGGCCCAAGCCCGATCGGGCCGGATAAAAACTCGGACGGGCCGACATTTTCGGGCGGCCCGAAAGCAAATTTCATATAAAAAAGTGCGCGAAACTTTGAAAATCGGGCCAACAATGTGGTTTTTTAGGTCCGGTCCAAGCTCGGCCCGACAGATTTGAAGCCCGCCCGACCCAGGCCCGGTCGGGCCGGATAAAAACCCGGGTGGCCCGACATTTTCGGGCGGCCCGCACATCTCTACCAACCACCACTATTCGAAAGTGCTACGATGTATCCCTTTTGGTTTCATTGTCAAACCTTTGTACAACGTTATCGTAATAGAGGTAACATTCTATTGCACGAGTTCTGAAGCACACCTTCACAACAATGAATATTGATTTTAGCTGACAAATACATTAATGTTTATATCGAAGGGATAATATGCTTTAACATAGCACAATACATCCCAGTGACTTAATATATTCATGGTTTTTCTTCTAAAATAAAAATGAAAATTCTTGTGGTTACCGTAAATATCTTCACCAACAACATTACACAAATAGACAACAATGCACGAGTTACCCATGTTGTATAAAACATGCGGCTTTAAAAGGTTCCGTAATTTATTATTTATTCGAAAGGCTGTTTTCCTAATTCTCGAGTATATATCTGCCAAATTTCCCGATAATTTCGTAATGATCTGTTCCCAACTTCAATATGTATTCCGTTTTACCTATAAGCGTTTTACCGCACAAAATACAAATTCCTATTCATTTAACCCATCAAACCCACCAATTAAAAAGTTTGTAATAAATATTTCCTCTATCCTATGGTTTCCCATTGTTGTAGCAAATTGAACATTCTGAAATATACAATTTTAACATTGAATCTTTAGCTTTAACCACAAACTAGAATGTACAACACACGATACCCCATTATTATGATTTCATTCAGTCACTCTATATATATATACGTACAAACCATGTATCTGCTACACACAGACATGATATGTATACTTCAATCTAGCTATATACCTCACTGCAATATCTGCTGAATGCCTAAGTAAAGTTTGTAAATTCACTCGTATCAACCCTAATTATTGAACGATTTTGATGAAGACTCAGCAAATTTTTTTGTTTGATATTTTGATAACAAAAATCGCGGTTAATAAATGCTGCTTTTGTGTGGAATACTGGAAAAAATTTGCGTAAACATTGGCAAACACAATTTACAATGCGATGAATTGGGTTGAAAGCATTGGCCTTTACACTGGGCTTCAAATACCCGTACGTAAAAATTCGTAAGAAATGTTTAAAAGGGAAGGAGGTTAAGTGGTTTCGGTTTGCAAGTCTTCGAATAATTTTTACACATTCCATTATGCTCGGTTTTGCAGTTAGCAGGGCAGAAGCTTTCAAATAGCTATTTTCATAACATGTGCCTACAGTGACAGTGGCTTTTTTTTTAACGAGCGTTTCTTCGGTGTCAAAGTGTCAAGAATGTCAAAAATTTCAGAGAATTAAGGATGTATATGAGAGTAACCAGAGAAACTGACCACACATGTGGTATCACGTGCTCTTTCTCTCGAATAAATCTTTCGTACTTTGGCATTGTACTTTGACCACTCCAAAAATATCACGAACATGTTCATTGTAAACCATTGTAAATGGAAATTTTGTGCAAAAGATGTAAAAATTGCCAACCCAAGACGAAGCCGAGCTTGACAAAACATCTTATGAGCTAAATTACACTTTAGGAACAATATTTCATGAGTCATCATCGAGATGAGCGATAGACTATTAAAGTTTCGAAATTTTGCTGACAGGTGGAGGAGTCAGAAAAAACGTCAGACTTTATGAACGAAGTCATATGAAGGAGAAATAATTCACGAGTTTCTTTCTCTTCAGATTTCACTACAATTTGTGTTGAAAAAAAAACATTGGAAAATACAAGAACGACTTCCATCTGTTATCGACAGCAACAACAAAAATGGGCGGTAGATTCCGAATAGTGCGGTCTTATATGGTAACATCTGTGTGTTAAAACCATAAAAGACTAAACTAAAGAAGTAGAAGATTTCGTTTAAAATTTGTGGTAATAGAAAACAACGGATATGTTTGTCGCCTAAGAAAGGCAACATAAACGACAGCGATAAATGATAAGTACTTTTTTCAACTGAAGGCTGAAGAAAAGAAACTTGAATAAACAAAACAATTTTCCATGTATCCTTACCCTGTATGGTAAATATATTTGAATCTAATATGTAAGCTAGCATTGTTTATCGGCATAAAAAATCGTGTCTGATATCTATTTATAGAAATTAAAGAAATTCCTACGCAATACCGTATGCAAATGGTTGTTTACACAGCATTAACCTAACAAACACATTATTTGCATAAGATCTGGATGATAATCCCAAGTATTTGCTTGGCATAATAAATAAAATAATAAACGAATGAATGAATATTTTATATGGAATTTTCGTTTCGTTCGTTTGGTGTCAGCTGCTTGGCACAAGCAACTTAACGCCAAGAGGAAGGCAATAAAAGATAATGTAAAATTTTAATAATTTTGCAAAGTAATTATGGATTTCATCCCAGCAGTAAAATATTATGGGAACTAAGTGTTTTCCAAATGTTGGTTGAGTGTCACACCGAGACCTTGTCGGCATTGGGGATATTAGCATTATATATGGAACAGAGTTTGTTAAAAGGAATTTTAGGACTTAGGCAACGTGGTGGTGGTTAAGCTTTTACGTAAAAAGTTAACAAAATGGTAAAAGAGCATTATGATTTGCAACGAACCTCATAAAATATTTCCGAGAAAATTGTTTAAGGCAGACAGAGTGCTAGATCCTAAAATATTGAACGCGAGCTTCTTTTTGGCAAATCTTTGCAATTAATTTAAGAAAAATATTTTTTAATTTTTTATAATATTTTCAACAAAAATGAAAGAAATTCTGTTACGAGGGTTCGGCAAAATAAAAAATTTGCATTTCGTCCATGCAATCCTTCTTAGTTAATCTTTGTAGGCACTTAAACACTTACCAGCCATATTTTTCATATTTTTTTAGCATTAAAACAAAGAGAAAGAAACACTGTGGTGGGTGTTCCAAGCAAGTAAACGAACGGATTTGTATTATGAAGTAGAATTTATGCACAAATCGCTTTTATCGCGGCACTAATGACTCATTACATTCGAATGTATATATGCTTACATACCCCATGAAACCCACAAAATCGCTACGATTCTCTTTTTACTACTATTTTTTAATGCTTTCCCGCAGGAAGTTTTGCGGAGTTTTCCAACATTTTTCTGGATTTTTTCAAATTTTCCTTACAGTGTATCCACCTAAAGAAAACACAATTTTAGATTTATCAGAGTCATCGATGTTCCCAGTCAATTAAGTAATTCCCAGTGTATGATATTTTGGCGCAAAATTTGAATTCGCTAAGGCGTTTTTTCAAATTTTGTGCCAAAATATCATAACCTGGAAGCACAATTGACTAGGATCATCAATGACTATTAAAACTATAAAAAAACTCAAATATGCTCGGAACTTACAAAACTGTCATTTTCCAAAAAAAGGGAAATTTGAAAAATTTTAGGAAAATAGTTTTTCCGAAAATAGTCTGCTTTCCCGTGGTCCAGGACATATTTTCGGGCATTTTCGAAATTTTTCAGAACCTATTTGTATGGAGACATTTGCTCCAGAGACGTTCCTGATGGAAAACATTACACGCGTCTGACATTTGTGAGGAATTCAATGTAGAGATGGGTTAGTGATGTGCAGACATTAGATGAAGATGGGTTAGAGAAGCAACTAGATGATTCAATCGACATGGAAAAAGATACATAACAGACAGTGATAAAGCAAAGTATAGAAAAATGCGGAAGAGTCCCCTTAGCGGGTATGTTACGATTATAGCGATGATAAAAGTTAATCAATTCTCGTCCGCAGAAGCAGCTCATTTAGTTCAGTTGTAGTTATTTAAAATGGTTCCCACAGCACGAATAAATTTTCAAAATGTCCAGAACTTTTTTTTCCATTCGTCCCCAAATGACACATTTCTACAAAACGATGTAGCTCGTAGATGCCAAGTATATTAACAATGTACTTTATTCTCGTGTCCCATGATGTACAAGTATACATACACAGAACTGGAAATGACAGTTAAAGTAAACATAGTTGTCAACTGTTCTCTCTGCGGCATAGCCGGTACACGATCTACGTAGCTCAGCACACCATACTATAAAGGGTATTATATAGGTATATCGCAGAGTTATTTGAGAGAACATTTGTATGCAGAGAACTATTAATTTGAATAACGACCTGTAATACAGGTCCTGTATTCTACTTGTACGAACTGCGTACAATATACATTAGTCTACTGTACTGTGTTTTAGTGTAATATGAACGAGGTTTGCATTTTCTATTTTTGAAAGTCTGACACTGAACTTGCACAAAGAAGAAAAAAAAAACGATAGCCGGAATAACCTATCATACATATTGACGTCTATATCAAAATGAAAGGCCAAAACATAATAGCGTTAGCCTTAATCCTCTTTCATAATTTGCCAATTCAATATTTATGGTAGGATAAACACAACTACCATATTTAATCCATTCATATAGAATGTAAGGATTATAAGAGTCACAAATCATGTTTAGCTTTTGAAGCAAAAGATATATATGGTGAAAATACACGTATTAGTTCCGTTTGACATAGCAAATTTAATCTATAATAGAACTGTGACTTCCTAAATCAATGTTACGTGTGTTATACACATCATCCTGGAAATGTTACATATAAAGCACTTCACATTATCCACTCTGTTACTGTATTATATATAGTCTACTACTACTACTTCTTCTTCTCCTTCTTGTTCGCTGACTTAATCAATATTTTACTTCGATTTTTCTTCTTAATCTTTCATAAATTAATTATTTTAGAGTCGGTACATTCCCAGGCATAACGGATACATTGGAACGACTGTAAATCCTTTCAAAAGAAATATTTTATTCGCCTCATGTTACATTAGCTAATTGGGTGGGATTTTTCACATTGTCATTTCGAGAAATAAACAGACAGACACAAAAAAAAATGAAAAATCCGCACAGAAAAGACTACATGTGAAATCGAATAATTTATTTCTTGATGTTGTGTTGTTCGAGTTTTGTATATTTCCGTTCTTATCATGACCTAATTGTGCATGTAACAGTACATTGACAAGAGGATTTGCATAATGTTGTCGAAAACTATTTTTCACTAGTCTTTTGGAGTGAGCGATACAACAACGGTTTATAAATAGATTTTTTTTCTGTTTTATATCATGACACAAGCATGTACTACATTAACAATATTGGTAACAGTGTCACTTTTGGCAGAATTTATCCTTCAGCATTTTTCTTATCACGTTCTTGATGGGTTTGATAGTAATGGAGAGTATTGGTTGGTGAATTATGAAAATTATAGTCCCATACAACATTGACAGAATATAAGATTGAGATAAGATGATTGCAGAGAAGGTTTCGTAAATGAAATCGATATTTCTAGGGGATTATCGAAGCAGACTAGTCTAAATTTTAAATGAGGAATGCAAATTCCAATCGGTACAAATTATCTCCGAAATCAAAAGTAATTAAAAAACAAAAATCTTTGTGACCTACCGAGTGAGGTTGGAATTGAAAATGGATATTTCCAGAATTTTCAATTGACGTGTCCTGTTTCAAGCAATACTTTCGATGCGCTCAATAGTATTTTACTTTTCCGTACTTTTCATGTTTCGAGCACTTCTTTCGACCCACCTTAGCATGTAGAATCCATTACATAACTCGGGATAAAAAATTGAAAAATCTCTTTTTGTGTGTTTCCCTCTAATCTGGTCTCACGACTTCTAAATGTTAAACTTCAAGTTTCATCGACTTGTGCAAAACTGAGCCTATCTAGTCGATTGGCTCTCGCTAATGAGTTCTTTTCCAGGTGGCTCGTTGACACAAAACGCATCTTCTTGGTCCTTATTCCTTGGTCACACGAATCAGAACTACTGCTGATTTTAAACGTCATTCTTTTTCTGATTTCTTTGGGTTGTATAAATCTTGTCCTTTTATCTTGTAATGCAAACAAATGAAAATTGATTGAAAATGTAAGTGGTCAGGGGGCATGTTGCCATTGATGAAGTAAATGAATAAATGAATAAATTTTTATTTTTTTTATATAATTTGTTCAATTCAGCTACGCCTCGGATCAACAAAATTCACACGAAAACTCTACTTATCATCTTGTTCATTGTAATAATTTCATCATAATCATAATTTTCATTGTAAACAATCACTCTTCAAATTTGATCGATCACATTGCTTTGCATTTTCTCAAACGAATGCTGTAACAACTCATACAAATTCCATATCAACACTGCTTTGAGTGTTGTAATATCACATCAAACGGGTGCTGAAATAAGTCACTTTACAACACTAAAATGAGTGCTGTAAAGACTCGCTCCGCTCGTAAGGAAAACTTGGGTCTAGTGCTGAAAAAATCAACATTACAATACTTGTAACACAACATACTATTACATAACTAGGGATAAAAAAATGAAAAGTAGAGTTGTCGTGTGAATTTTGTTGTTCCGAGGTCATAAACACACGAAAACTAGACTTTTCATTTCTATCCCGAGTTACGTAATAGATTTGACATGCTATGAATATTTCAGAATTTTTTCGTAATTTAGGCTACTACTTGCGAAACTGCCTAAAATCTACCTTGACAGCCCAGACGTGTGCATTTTTAAAGTGAAATATGTGATGTGAAATGCATACAAAGAAGAAATAGTCAAAACATATTCACTGACCAAAGCATGTGATGTATTGTACCAACCAACAGATCAATATTGGATTTGAAATGAAAGTGTCCGTCGACGGTTAGTCAATGGAGTTTGTGTCTCACCAATGTTAAAAAACAAATTTGTATTTGAAATCCAATCGATTTTTGTGTGTATTTTAATGTTAGAAATAATTTATAGTTTGTGGAGAACACATGTGATACCAATGCACTGCACATAGAGTCTTGGTGAGACATTATATCGTTGTAACATCGACTAAGGCTACTACGGAAAGGAAATTTTCTTTGAGTGAGAAAAGACAGACGATAGTGACAGGAAAATTAAAAGCCATTTGCTAACTTCATTGACACGAAAATAATAAATGGAAACATGTAAATTACTACAACCATGAGAAGAAATATAAGTCTAGCATGAGAGGCTTGTAATTTTACTTTAGTTATTAGTCCTCATATACCAAGTGGTGACCACGTCAGTTCAGTATTTTTTGCATTTTCAAACGTTTTTAATCACGGTCTCAGGATGTATTCTATTGGAATTGATAAAGTGATTAGTGCAATCATTAATTTTTTTTACTTTATTGGACTCTGGCATCGGGGAGCTACGGCTACCGCCAGAGAACGGAGAACGAAATTACTTTATTACATTTGCAACTCCCTTTTTCTCGTATCGTTGGTAGCTGGAGCGATTACAAATGAAGAAGTAGGCAAAAAAATATTTCTAGCGGAAGCATCAATCGTTGTCATAGTTTTGAATGTCAAATTGGGTCTTTTGATTTGGAAACAGAACCGCATTGTTAATTTGTTGAATCGAGTTTGTAATTTTACGGTTCGATGCGACGAGGATCTCGAATTTTTCAACAGGACAAAAGGAGAATTCATAAAATTCATTATTTCGTTTATTGTCATGGAGACCATTGCCTGTTTTGAGGTGACACTTATACCACTGGTTAGAAGTGAAAAAAATCTGGTTATAGAAATAGGTTTTCCTTGGGATTACAAAAGCAGTGAAATTGCATTCTGGACTGCGACCATTTTTCTTTTACCAGCAACCGTTGTAACATCGATAGCATCATTTTTGTCCATGATAATTTGGTATTTACTGTTGTCTTGCTCATTGAGATACGATATATTAGGAAGTGAAATGAAGCGAATGGGTCAAAAAAGCGAGCCGATGAAGTTGTCTGAGAAGCAAAAGCACAACCTTTTTGAGCAACATTTAAAGGAATGTGTCGTTGTTCACCTACACACAAGGGAGTATGTAACGATGTTAGATATAAATGGCATAGAGACATGAAAGTCTTCAATTTTCGGTAGGTTGACTGAGGAGGTGGGGTCATTTTTCGCAGAAATATTTCTCATTCAATTCGGTACTAGCGCTCTATGTATTTGCGGATCAATTTACTGTCTGGTATTTGTAAGTCAATTGAATTGCCTTTATTGACTTCGCAGCTATAAAGGTTTTTATTCATTCCCAGGACGTCGGCGATAGTTTATTGGAACGTTGTGTGTACAGCATACTGTTGTTTTACTGCATTGCCGATTTATTTTTGATTACATACTTTGGTAATGAGATAATGCTGTCAAGTAATCGTCTCTCCTATAGCTTGTTCGAGTCGGAGTGGACCGAGCAGCCACAAGCAACCAAACAGTGTATAATTATTTTTGCGGAATATTTGAAGCAACCGCATGAGCTTCTAGTTGGTAAATTGTATCCGTTAACTTTGGAGACATTTAGTAAGGTTTGCACATATTTGCTGGGTCGGTACGATTGTTACATTGAAATTCGTTTCTATTTTTTAGATTTTAAATTCTGCCTACAGCATGTTCAACATTTTGAAAAGCGTTAAAGAATGAAGATAGGATGAGTACCGGGTTGGCAACCAGACAACCACCAACAATGACAAAATTATTGTCACACAGATTCAAAGAGACGTGAAATGAACACTGAACTTTATTGAATAATATAAACGAAACCATTTTTCGACTTTTGAAGGCATTTTTATTGACTACCGAAGCGACTCAAAAAATGTTTGAAAACCATTTTGGTACTATAGACATATAAAACAGTCAGAAAATTATAAGTCCTAGTTTGGAATATTGGTTTTCAAAATGTTGCCTCCCAGACCCTCAGTGGTATTTACGTTGAAAAATACATTTCTGAAATGGCAAGTGTATTTCCATTAAACGACTTAATCTGTTACTTCTATTGGTTATAGCCTTGCGTTTCACACACAAGCTTTTACTTCAACTGACTAACTAAATTAGAGTTTTTGGGAAGCAATTGAGAAACAGGAATTCAGATCAAAGATCCTTTGTTCCCTACTCCTTGACCTTACTACTTCTATCAGGGAAATTTCCCTGTATTCGATAAGAAGTCTTTAACACACTTGCCATGTTCTGTTGGTAGATCCTCATCTTGAAGTTCTTAGCCTGAGATTGGTCACCAATCATTGGTGTAGAGTGGTCAATCCCTAAGGGTATGTAAGCCCGCCTGAAGTAGCTGCAACAGTAGTTGCAAAATTCGTAAAAGCAAAATGCAATAATTTTTGCAACTAATTCAAAAGGCTTAGAGCGACCTGCAGCAGCTGCAAAAGTGGTTCAGATGTCAGAAAACAAATTCAGATAGGGTCGATGGATCTATTCTGTGGAGATGACTCATCTCAGATTAGCGTAAAGCTCGAAGTGGTTCGTGATCGCATATACTACTCGCCTTGCTTTCGATCTCGTAAGTTTATGGAACTCATTACGCCAGGATTCTGCAATGTAAGAGAACACTTAACGGAGGTCATCTATTACTTTTGTAATCGAAATCGATAACATGATCATCGGTTTGTTTCGGTTATGTAAATCGGGTTGGCTTTTATTATTGAGTTTTCTTTCACCTCAAACAACTGAACAAATTGAGGTCGCATACACGAAACATTAAATATTCGAAGAAAATAATTTGAAAAGAGTGGCAATTTGGTTCGTATTTTCATTCTGTAGAAAATTCAAAATCTTATCCCGCGAAAAACTTACAAATCATTCATTTGGAAGATCGTTAAAAAAACAGTGATTTAGTTCGTCGTATTAAATGGTTGGCACCAGTTTAGTTAATTTATCATGCATCGCTATCATTCTCCTTCCTCTCTTTTCTTTTCTTTTCCGTAATTTTTCGCTAAATTTTATTGGAACCGTGCCATAAGATTATATCAATTTACATCCATTATAATTAGCACAGTTTCCCCGGAAATTTAGATTTTTTTTCCTCTCTCTTGTCTTCATCTAATGGCATTTATTCGACATAATTATTCAAATTTGTTCGCCCAACTAAATTGCAAGCATTAAAAGTTCAAATTTCCAATTATGGATGTTCCAGCAAAAAAAAACGATTTCGCAATATTTTCCACCGACCGACCTGCTATCAGAATTCAGTGCCACTTTTTGTACTACCTGCTTTAAATATTTAATGCATACAAAATATGGTTTATACTCCCATCGCCCCACATCACGTTGGAATGGAAATAACAATGTAAATACTTTTTAACCACATTGCTATTTACAACCGACTGCGAGTATTAAATTTTAAACTTCAGCACCATAACGAAAGTGCATTTAAGGTTTAACAATTTTATTTTATGTTTGTTAAAGCTTAACTACCCAATAGACCGTGTGCTATTTTGACAAAAAAATTTCGAATCTCAATAAAAAACAGTTTTACCATGATAATCATAAGAAAAAATAATTATATTTATTTTTAAAAAATTATTTAAAATATACATTGCCATCCCGATGCCATCCGCATGGTCATTTTTTTCGTAGCAGAAACTCTAAAAAATATAAATATGGGATATTATTCCACAGCTGATAGGGATATTTTATTTGTTATTGTTTCTATGTCAACAGATTTGATGAACGGTAAAGTGCTAGCGGGCGTTAGAATTCACATCGAACGTGTAATTGGCAGAGTTTTTAACAAAAATATAGACTATAATGCACAACAAAAAAGCACTTCTGTTTGTATTAAACAAAAAAAGACGCAAATTGATGCAACACCAACAAATTTATTTCAAAATTGGAAACACAGTGCTTTCTAAACACCTTTAGCATCTTCTATCACTGTTGCTGATTTATTTCAATTTTCGAACGAAACTTTCCACTCAGTAGTTTTCTACTTTTTTTTCCAAATTATGGATCACCTTTTACCCGTTAACACATAAACATTTAATAAAACATTTTGCTTTTAAGAACTCCATTGTCGACATAGCTCTTGATCGTTTTTGTTTTTGACTGACATTTTATCAACAACGATTAAAATGTCCCATTCGACGCCATTTTGGTTTTTCGTTTTAACTCTGGTAATTCAGAATGTGGTACTTCTGTTTTTTAAGCGCCTAAATTTTCAAATTTTTTTTAAATCTGTAATACTCAAATTAAAAATACTAACTAATATTTTTTCAGCTATTTATACATATTCGGAGTGTTTTTTCGATGTGTTCATTTGGTAAAAAATAAATTAAGTCATATGAACACGGTCTATTGAGACTTCAACTCAACATACTTGGAGCGTATCGTTGTTCATGATTTAATTTTAAAATTTGAAGACAAAATTGCGGTTCACAACCGTTATATATGTTGCGTATTCATAGCGTATTTTGGCTGTGTAAACATAACATCGAAGTCCTCCGTAAATATGAGTTCGATAGCTAATTTTAAATGAGGCAGCTTCAATATCGTCTTAACATTTCATCATGTTATGTTCGAGACGGATAACCGTTTTTTAGGCGACGTTACCTTCGTCATATTAAAAATAAATTTGTCCACTCTGGGGAAACTTTATCGACGAGAATTTTATTGAAATCGAATAAAGTTTATTTTGTGGGGCAATGTATAAAATGAGCGACTTAACTCAGTATGTTGTCGACACATCATAAACGATAAATTCAGCAAATATTTTTTTGCTTCTTAAGTAGGTTGAGAGCCTGTGTGCACCTTTTGAAACCTATCAATGTCATCTGTGTAGGGCGTGGAACGGTTACGGCTTTAATGAAAAATAATTGCATTGCCTGACGGTCAACTTTACAAATCTGTAACTCACAACCGAAAAGACAAAAAAACGGATCGACGATCTACAATGTCGCATTTATTATTCAAAAAAAGGATGTCCTACTCCTATGCATAACCAACCTTGCTTTTGATTGTATTACCCTGTCCCATATACACACGTAACCACTTTGAGATTGTTACACATTCGACAAAATTTCTCAATAATCCCAAGTTGAATCTTACTAAAAAAAAGAAAAAACTTTTTTTTATATGAAAATTATGTTATTCTACTTATTCGTTCGATTTTCTCCATTGTATCCTCATTGAGTCGTTTGTTTGGTTTTTCATTTCGTTCCAGGTTTTATTATCACTAAAAGTGCGCATTTTATGGGATCAAATTTGTTCAGAATACCAAATGATATTGATGTTAAGGAGGACATTTCGAGACGTTGATATAGTTTTATACACACGGATTATGTGTATGCTTATGTATATCGGTATCAGTGGAAATGGACGAGCAGATTCATTTCGATAAATAATTTAACAGAAATTTCGAACAAATTTGACGTTGTTACATATCGTACTGTTGCTTTATTTTTGTTTCGTAAGTAATTGTGTTAAATATTTGATGATGACGGTATAATGTATAGAACCGCTTGCTGCAAAAGCCTATTTATGAAACTTTATGAAAATTATGTAGGTACGGGGTATGGTATGTTGTTTTCATTAAATAAATTTTTAGTTGAATGGGTTGTGTACGGCTGGCTCAGTCCTTTTCTAATTTATTTCCCTCATCTTTCCAACTTCAGCTCTCTGGTAGAACATAAACATTCATTCCGGAATATGGATCGGGATAAATATGAAAATGAACATAACAACTTTGAAAAGGGATTTGAAAACCAAATACTTGTTTAATTAATGAAGTTATTTTGAAATTTTGTTCAATTCGTAAATCAAAACCCGAAAATCTTCATACGCCATAAAAGCAGTTCACTTCGTTCAGCACCATTGACAAATAACATCTCATTTTAAACGTAATTCCTTCAAGAATAGTGTTATACGGATAACGGATACCACCGCACATCTGGTAGGAAAGGTATTTTTTTGCTACTTCTCCCTGTGAATACCACAACGTGTTTTACGTAGCAAACTGTCTCTAGAGATGAGATTACACGAAAATTTGTATTTCAGATTCAAATGGTTTACGTTTCTTGTTAATTTCAATGCAGAAAGTTTATGTGTGTGTGGTAGTTGGCTGGCAGTTTCTTCAAAAATAATTTATTGAAATTAGTAATGGTCGTAGTGGGTATAACAGTAAAGCTTCTCATTATGATACAGCTTTTTCAGGCGCCATTAGTTTCATTTGTTTTGGTTCGCTAACTTTCAGATTTTCAGACTTTCAGAATGATTATGATTATCTTGGTAAAGTTGTAGAAGCTACTGTAGCTACTGTAATATTAATATACAATAAACCTTCGTCAGAGCCGCCTACCTTCCTGAAGATAGTCTTCCCGTCTTAGTGTACTCGGTACAGTGTACTGCCTGCTTTGTACGTTAATATCTCAGTGACCAAAAAGATTTCTTTGCTCACAATTATTTTAGCTGACAGTTCAAGAACACTTTTCTCAAAATAAACCTTTTGCACCGATATGGAAAAGCAGTTCGTATACTATGGTGTAAAAGTAAAATGAAGTAAAAGATTTTGTTTTTCTAATCTTGAAGTATGGCGACTTGGTCGGTCATTTCCAGCACACAAAACATTGTTCATGAGCAAAACTGGAAATTTCTAATTCGCAGTACTTTAGCTCATTTCATAACTTTCAGCTATATTCTGTTGTGGAAGATATCATCTCCTAACATCCCTTAACCACTGGCAACAATTGAACAAACCGAAAAAAAATTAAATCAAAAATTGTGGGCTTGCAACGTACAAGTTTTATTAGTACTGTGTAATAGCTTATCAAACGAAGACTACCCATCAGTGACATAACTGAATGTAGTGTTCAACTTATTAACAGTTTTTTTTTCACATTTTGGACATTCGCAATTCACATGATAAATGTGTCAGTATGAATGGCCGACAGTTTTGGATATTTTTTATTTAAAAATGTTTTCAGCGAACTCTTTTCATTTTCCCCCAGTTTGTGTCATTTGCATTTCGCTTATTCAGTAAATTTTAGTTATTCTCTACATGATATCAGCTTGCTTTTAGCACCGTATGAAGTACAGTGTGTTCGTAGGTTTATTTTATATGCAAGTTGAAAACATTTGCGAGTCCCGGTGTAAGGAAAGAGCTTCTGGTCGCCTGGAGATACTAACGAGGCTGATATGTATGACATTATGTATGTAAGTTACTTCACAATAATTCGTGGAATAGGGTTTCAGGTAATTCAATTCAGATCACAGTTTGACCTGTCCCAGCCTTAAAATCATCAACATCGGAATACAATCGACAAATAACGTTCACAAAGTGGGTCACTACCGACAGGCGTTATAGATTTTTACTATTTTTTTTTACACAAACAATAAATATGGATAAACTGAATTTAATATCCTCCCGTCAGTTCAGTCACCAGCAATTATTACAAACACTTAGCAGGCTCACCACAATCTATTCAGATTTTTATAGGATTTTAAGGTTGGAGATAAAGTTCGAGTTCCAAGCAGACGCGGAAAATTTTATCGGAAATAGATGGGGTCTTTAGTTGTATGTAAGCATTCTATGTTTCTTCGTAAGCTATGAAAATAAATAGATGTCGAATCTTGTAAAATTCGAGTTCTAGTTAACCTGTTACAGACGGCAAGCATATGACTAGTATCGGTTCTATTACTTCCATCGATCAAAGTATTTTTAATCTGTTGATTTCAAATCTTGTACTTCAATTTTTTATCATGCATTTTACTATATAAGGAAACGTATTACCCAGAGCTTGTCATTATTTCTATCGTTGTTATCGATAACAGATGAATAGCCGTATGTGCCAGGTTAATTCTGATTCAAGATTCTGTTGTTTCACCAATTTTGTCTTTCAACTACGCTATTTCAACCAATTAAAGTGACATATATATGTTTCTCAAATATGGAAGTACTAGATTTAGATAGATCACACAATTTACAGCTTACAGTTGCATCACATTCTCATAAATCTAATAGTTTGAGGCTGTTTTTTAAATGGAAAAGCATCGAGAAGAAACATTAGAGATCCATCAAATATGAGCAGTAGTTTCGTTGGATGTGTTATAGTGTTCAAGTTTGTTATGCGGTAAAATTTAATGAGAATGATTTCCATTAAGGATTTTGAAACACCCACTATGGAGCAAAGAGGTCGATTTTTCTCCTTTTCCGCGTAGCCAGTTGGATGTTTCTTGGTTGTAAAGTGAATAAATTACGTTCTGATTGCTTCGCATCTTTTATACACTTCGATTTCGTGAAACAATCTTTTCAGTGCATAATGAGCAATAATTATTGTTCCGAATTATTCCGGCTGAACGCTATAAGACTGTTAAACTTTATCGAAGAATTTTATTGTAATGGCATTTCTCTAATTGCCAAAGTTGAACCGTACTTTTACGATTTCCTATCGATTTTGAATTCGCTCAATTGTATATATTTGGGCATTGGCAATAAATCAATGCGAACAGTAATTTACGTGTGCTGTGACTGCGGGACACTTAATATTCAGCATCGATTTCAAGTTACACAATACATTCGTACAATTATTCTTATTGCCGATCCGCACCAAATCGCATAACTTGCTTTTGATACACATTTTGATTATACATAGAATCGCAATAAATTTGTATTTTTATGTTAAACTATAGCGTTGAATGTCTTTAACAGCAAATCACCATTAAACTCCGACATTGGCAGCTATAAAAATAACATTAACATAGAATCCATATTATTACTATATTATATGAGCCTGTCCTGCCCATCTACTTTCCTCAGACAACTAAATGGCATCAAATGAAATTGGTAAATATTTGCCCACATAGTAAGTGTTATTGGGCTGTCTCATCAGAATGTGAGGAGAGCAAATAGAGTTTGCCATAATTTTTTTTTTGCCTTTCGACTTTATGGACTTTATTCAGGACAGGATGGTAATACAAAAATAGCTGAAGATGTTTACGGAATATGGTGTGTGTATTTTGTAAGTTTTCAACTTGTTCGAGTTTTGTAAAATATTTTCAATATTAACCTGGCTTTCATTGAGCAGAGCATTTCTCTGGTGGCTGTTATATATCATTAAAGTTAGTCAATTTCGCTATATTGAAAACTTTGCTTAAACTTTATTTTCATCATATTTCATATTTATGTGGTTGCGTTGTATAATTCGCAACGATACTTTGTTGCAGTTACAAGAAGCACTTCCGAAAGCCGGTGTTATTTAATTTCCTCGAAATCTTTGAGTAGTTCAATATAAAGTTTTATTTAAACGATTTAAACATAACAAAGTATTGGAACTGTTTCCTTTACTTTCTGTGGCCCAACTTAATGGAATAGTTTCTATTATTTCGCTAAGTTTCACCAACTTGAATTTTGTGAAATTTATTATTTCAGATAGATTTAAGATTTAGATTTAAAAAAATCGATCAAATCTAACTCTGGTAAAAGGTGAACAACTTATAAAAACAACCTAACGAACGTCTCAAAATTGGAGTGATTTTAGTGAAATTTCGCTACACTCCATGTCAATAGTTTCTCTAAAATTCGCCCGAGCTTGTCTAAAATAGACTCTGGAGCGTACACCAAAACCAAATTAGTAAAAATGGCAAAATGTATAGATGTTTCTACGCCAAAACAATTTACTACATAACCATAAGCTCTAGCAACTCCAAACTGTGTTTCGCCCAGAAATGTTTGTTCATTAGAAACCTGTGCAGTGCACCGAAGTGGTTAAATTTTCAATTTAGCTTAGAGTGATGTCGAAACGAATAGAATAACTAGATGTTGTGCATGAAGGCCGTAAAGATCATTTATGAAGAATAAACTTTGTTTGATTTTGTAACTCAACGAGACATACTTCCGGTACATCTAATCGCCGACCACAGAGGGAAAATGTGGGAAAATGATTTCTACTGTGCCTGGACGATTGTGTAAGCAACTACCAGGAAGGTGATATCTTGCAGGCGATATCATGCACTTCGTTAAATGAAGTCAATTTCACAGGAAGTAACTGTTCGGTTTGATCCATAAAACACTAACATCGTCGATGGTTCCAATTTTGAATAGTCAAAGTACGGTTCGTTTGAAACGAGATTTAATAAGGACAGTCGACCACCAATCATTTTTGTCATATTATTAATGAGTGATGAAAAAGAACTTCATACAGAGGTAAAACAATCAGCCCAGACCCCTGTTCGGTTTAGTTATAGTTATTTTCCTAACGCACACTAAAACGCTCGCCTCCGGCTCGTGACGACGTTGGGAATATTTCAACACTGGTTAGGAAATTGTTATTTATACAACCGAGTGATAAATGCTTTTTTAGGCACTAGATGTGGTGTATCATCGATTTGTATACAAAGTTTTTCGCAAGAAAGGCCTACTTTTCGTCACTTGTTGCGAAAAACAATTATCACTCTTCGGTGTGAAGTTCTTTACCATCACTCATCTCGTATCAAACGAACCGGGAATGGCATATCTACTATCACGTCGATCAATTAAACATCCAACAGTTTCATATTGACCAATTTCTGAATTTCAATTGATTTCCCTTCGGCTGAATCCCTCGAATCTCCGATATTTTTTTCCGCACCCTGCTACGTGTTATTGTTTTCAGTTCGTGTAGCAAACGCTACTTTTTATACGAAATTATGTTGGACGAAATATGCAAACTCACTTATCGCTGATGAACAGTTTAAAATAGTGCCTGGTGCTTTAACAACTCACCTGAAACGAAAAGAAATAAATTGGTCAATGACTTTCAGTTATGTAATTCAAATCAATTACTTAAAATGTAAAATGGATGCAACGACTTAATAATTAGACTCTCAAAAAGCAATTAGTGGATACGGCTTGTTTGAAACAGGTATGTTAATGAGCAAAAGTATTATCTGGATCTTGTATTTAAATGCACTGAACAGAAAATTAGTGCCAAATTAATGCTATAGCTGTACTACGCCGGAAACTCAACTTTTCTCCAAACAAATTAACATTTTGCAAACATTTCCAAAAAATGTTTATCGTAAACGAAACATTATCCAATTTTTCCCTCATTTGAATTGCTCGTTTTGTTTACATTTTCCTTTTCTTTTAACTTAAGTCTTACTTATAGTACCCATAGCATACCGTTATTAGGATGACAAAGTAAATACAAAATTTACCATTGGAAACAAACGGCAGCATTCGAACGAGAACGTAAACACAACAAAAGTACGAATAATGGTATTTTCCGCTCCAATATTTTCTGAAAGAAAATTCACGTCAGAAAATATTCCATCAGTGAACGTAATTTCTTATACGATTTACGAGAGAAAATCCACAAAACTGATACAATTTATGCAAACATTTTTCTTCAATATCAGAATGATGTATGCAAATGTTTCTGTGTGGTATTAAGTCAGACTACACAATAGCGATTTAAACTGCCTTGTTTTAATGCTGCTGGATCCAGATTTGTCAAGCCAGCTTACTGTTAAAAACTACAGGGTGTGCTGGAGCGAAAACGAGTTTTTTTTTCATTGAAGATTTTGTGGTCGAATAACCCCGCCGGTTTATCCAATCAATTGATCAAAATATTTTCGTATTCAATTTCTTTGAAAAAGAAAAACATTTTCAAGTCTTAACGTCGAAAGCATAAACTCGCATTTATACGAGAATAATCTTGAAATCATATATCGACATTCTGGCAAGCGAGACATTATTTTAACATTTATTTGAAAAAACTGAAAACCAACATGGACCATAGTGTTGTTGCATGGGGCCTTGATTTATAAAACCTTGACCTCTTCCCCCTTCGATAGTCTGAGTAAAAATAGATAATCATGCCTTTCCTTCACAGATGGAACTGTGTGGCTCTTCTCAAATTTTTCTTTGCACTCATTTCTAGGTAAAAACTGGAAACCAGTCGTAATGACGCTCTCTTATGTAAATTTTTTTTCTGAATCTGAATTTGAAACATTCTTTGTCACAAAATCCATTAAGTTCACCGAACCAGCGCCAATTTGTGGCATAACCAATAAATGGACTAGTCTGCATATTAGAAAATCAATTCCACTCTTTTTGAGTTGAATGACATCTGATAATTATCACGTGCTTGTTTAGCAACATTCATAATGTTTGGCTGATTGAGTTAGATGAGTTCCAAAACATATTTTGGTTTTGGAAACTGGTTTTTCTCTCAATAAAAATGAAATTATGCATTCACAGACATAGGTTTTGAACTTGGGGTATCTATGTGACTTAAGTTTTCTGATTCGTTTCAAAAGAATCGGATGTGTCGTTATGTGAAAAAGCTTGCCAACCATCCTTTATTGGAAATTTTATGAATGTTACTAGTAACTCAGTTATTACATGGATCCTGAGTAATGTATGGTTTCCACTCAACGAACCCGTTAGGGAGTCGTGAGAGAGCGAACTGTCACGTAAACTGTAAAAAATTCAATTTTGTCTCTAACACGGAGTACTTTTTCGGTAAGTTGAAATTAAGCATAACTGGCCATTTGGAGAGCGACGTATAGTGTCAAAATTGACAGAATTCTTTTGTTCTAATGTCAATTTTGACACTATACGTTGCCCATACGTCGCTCTCTAAATGACCAGTAAGTCTGAATTCACAGTCATCCACCTTAACCACCTTAACATTAATAGCAAGCAAATTTTATTTTATTAGACAAATCCACTATTCCTGAGACTATTGAAAACCAGTTTTCACTGATGAGTCTTCTTGTTGTCTATTTTCGTTCCCTTTCTACTATCACAGACGGTTAGAATTTTTCGGTCATTATTGCCTCAAATATTCAAATAAACGAATCGCATAACGAATCAAATTGATAAATCTATACTTGGCCGGTTTGCTATACGAGTGAGATTCGCTAGGTAATATTTCGCACTGCCAAACATTTCAACTGTGATATCCAGCTCTGCCGTAATTTGCATAAAAAACCTTTTATGTTATTTAGAACAAAATAGTCATCAAAAGTTTGTTTTATGCAATTTTTTCCCAATTTTTTTATAAAAAACAACAAATCGAAAAGTGGCAAGAAATAATTTGCATAATAAACACTTGTTTCTTATGCAAATTACGGCAGAGCTAATAGATTGATGCTATTTTGTGTGTTCTATTCGTTCTTTTCCTGACAAAGAGAAATGTGGGGTCAGTTTTGGTTCGACGGTTGGTGTGAATAGTTAAAAGCGTTCCGGGGATTGTGGTTCAATGTCACACGATTTGATCTGATTTTGTCAATGCAGCTGACAATATAGTAAAAATGCAAATCGCTAGAAGAATTCCGCAAACAAACTACCAGCTCTATGTTGGTGTCGTTATCGGTTTGTTATGTTCGTTGTCTCTAAATGAAATATTTCGTAGCTCGATAATAACTTGGAAGAATTCAGAAACCGGAAAAGTGACAAAATTTACGTCTGAAGGAAATACTGTTTCGACAATACCAGCCAAGAATAGTTCACTTCATGAAAACATTAGAGTCCTTTGTTGGGTCCTGACATACCCTAAAAATCATCGAACTCAAGCTATTCACGTGAAACGTACGTGGGGAAAGCGATGTGACAAACTGCTGTTTATTTCATCGCAAGAAGGTAAACGACTGAACAAATTTTAAAAATGACGCTTTGATGTTTGTTGTTACCTAGATAGTGTAATTGACGCAGTTGTTGTACCTGGTGCTGGAGATGGTCGTGATTGGTTGTGGGGGAAAACGAAAGGCGCTTTGAAGTACGCATGGGAACACCACAAAGAAGAATTTGATTGGATTATGAAAGCAGACGACGACACTTATGTGGTTGTGGACAATCTGAAAAAGTTTCTCAGCAATTATTCGAACAAGGATCCCATTTTCTTCGGTTGTCAGTTTAGTTCTAAAGAGATTCCTTTCTGGACGAGTGGTGGGGCTGGTAAGAAAGAACGGTTTGAACGGTTTATGAACGTGCATTGACCTTTAACTATCCTAGGGTATGTACTCAGTAAAGAAGCTTTGAGAAGGTTTGTTCTGGACGGACTACCACACTCTGAAAATTGTCGAGAGGGTCATGCCGGTTCTGAGGACGCAGAGTTAGGTAAATAAGTAAATTGGTGATGTACTTGCGCAATAAGCTCACAAGAAAGGAACCAATAGCTCGAGGGTGCATCCTGTTGCTTTTACAATTTTAACAGGAGTTTGATTGTTAACGGCCAGCAATGCTTTCTATTTTCCAGCAAATTGCTTGCGCCGTGTAGGAGTTACGCTAGAAGACTCCCGAGACTCTTCTGGAAGACACAGATTCTTAGCCTTTACACCAGTTGATCATCTATTTCCAAGAATTTTGACTGACGACGACAACAAGTACTGGTATCGGAATGATTTGACCTATCCTCAAGTGCAGGTAAGTCAATCGACTTAATTCCATTTTACCCCGTAAAACATCGTACTGACTTGACT
Source organism: Bradysia coprophila (assembly GCF_014529535.1). Classification (NCBI taxonomy): domain Eukaryota; kingdom Metazoa; phylum Arthropoda; class Insecta; order Diptera; family Sciaridae; genus Bradysia; species Bradysia coprophila. Next base: position 5,015,972 of record NW_023503374.1, read on the forward strand.
AATAAAAATGTAGGGAATGGATTGCTGTGCTAATGATGCGATAAGCTTCCATTACATAAGCGATAGACAGATGTACGTGCTCGAATACTTTCTATACCACATTCGACCTGCAGGCGTTGATCGAGAGCAGGAGTACGTTCAAGAATTACCTTTGCAATATGAAGAAGTGACTTCAACTACGACAAAGCCTAAGTGATCCTCAAATATAGGAAATAAAGATTTGCACAAAAATGATAAATCACCTAAGTTTTGTATGTCGTTGTTGGCTTAATATGAATCTATTAAATCTATTAAGAAAAATGGAAGCACGCAACAAGTGAAAGGAAAAACAGGCGAGAAATCATTCAGTGCTGTCATCAAAATGAAATCATTAAATGATGATGGTGGCGTTGATGATAAAAACATGCTTAACCTCCGAATATACCCCTCTAAATGGGGGATGGAGCATAGTTTTAACTTCACAGAGCTCGTATTTCTCGTCGAGTTATTTAAGATTTAATTTTAATGACAGCACTGAAAAGGTGTTACGAATGAACTGAACGATCCCCAAACCCAACAAAAGTACGAATAATGGTATTTTCCGTTGCAATGTATTCTGAAATTAAATTCACATCAGCGAACGTAATTTCTTATATACGATTTACGAGAGAAAATCCACAAAACTGATAAAATTTATGCAAACAATTTTCTTCAATATCAGAATGATGTATGCAAATGTTCTGTGTGGTATTAAGTCAGACTACACAAAAGCGATTTAAACTGCCATGCCTTGTTTTAATACTGTGTAGTGTATCCGGATTTGTCAAGCCAGCGTATACTGTTAAAAACCACAGGGTGTGCTTGAGAGAAGACGATTTTTTTCATTGCAGATTTCGACCCATTATGAGCCTTACTGAAAAGTGCTTTATTAGTCACACGATGTACCTGCGGTCAACTCATCTTTATTTGCTATTTTAGACTGTGCCTGTACCTCCGCTGCTGACATAATATTTTCACCATGATTTATCCTCAATCTGCAGTGAATTGTCTGTCATCAGTGTAGCTCTCGTCAATCTTTTATAATGTTGCAAATGCGTTACATATATTTTCCAAATATAAATTGAATATTCACACAGTGAGTATGACTCGTTGTGCTCAAATACAACAAGATAACAGAATAGCAACCAAAGTCATAGTGACCAAAGTCCATGTTTATTGATTGTTGATTGCTTTGTGAACTAACACATAAACCTTCAATATCGTGCAGAGTGCAGAGCCTGACCGGTGCATAGGCTTTGAATGGAAAATGATTATCTCTGTAGGCAAACCAACCCTTTAATGTTTAATTTACTGTACGCACTCATGCATATGATACGAGTTCATTGTGTTTATGTGTCTAACAATAGAACATGTTACGCTTTATATTCGATTTTATTAATGTAACTGAAAGGAACTCGTATATTTACGAGGTGGTGAGTGGTAAGTTGACATGTCTGTTGCAGTGTGCTGGTATGGAGTTTATAGTAACCATGGTGCATTTTAGATTGACGTGTCAATTTACTCGTACTAAACTAAATTTGAGATGGTTTGGACTTGATCCTTTGTAGCTATTAGCACAAGGTTTCTCTTTAGGGGAATGATGAAAGGTTATGAACTTCTGTGAATAAGGACAAAGCGTTTCACTGTGTCTCAACTTAAAATCGAATCAGGTCACGTAATCTTTCTATCACTTTTAGCTTAGGAAAAAATGTTAAAATATGTAAAACCAGTGGTGATCTCAATAAGATGTATATTGAACAGTGTCAACTAAAGAACTAACTGATAACAATGATAGAGAGATATGCCGATGCATATCGATGTTACATGAAGATATATGTGTAGGTAAATCTCAATATTCAACACTCTCCCTATTTATCTACACTTATATAAATCAAAAAATTACACAAATAACGTACGGTTAAATAAATTTTAAAATTACCTATACTCTCACTATTTATTGACCTTCTTCATCAATTAAAAAAAACTTTTACGAAAGAAAAAAACAAATTGATAGCACACTATCTAACGGAAAAATATAAAAAAAATATTCAACTTTAGGAACACAAAACATTGAAAACTGAAATTCCCGTTTGTCTTTGGTCTTTGTCTTTTGAATCCTTCTCAGTCATTTCACTTGCATATTTCTCGTACTCGATGTCACTTATCGCTTTTGATTCATTCATTTGGACTTCACCCTTAAAATCTCGCCAGATTTCCCTGATTTGTCCTCTGAATCCTTCTCGAACAGCACACTAACATCCTCTGCGTACTTAATGCCAAGCATCCAAGCTGATTCATTCAATGTGACTAAAGCCAATGAAATTGTACGAACTTCGTCACGAGTCTCCCATGAACTGTTTTCCAATCTTGGACATATCTCCTGCAAAATATTGTCCGAAATGCCAGCGTTTCCAATGTTGAACAACACGTTGACAAATGTTCCATTTTGTACACCTATGACGAGCCAAGCGCCATACACCACATCGTCTAATGTTATTTGCGGATCGACTATGAAAACCATTGTTCTTCCAGACTATGAAATTACATGAACTGCGATGAAAAAAAAAGTCGATGACGCTTTCAATACTCAGCAACGTGTTGTCCGAGTGACCTTGATGATGAGCTTTACTGAGTTTTGTTCTTTGCTAATTGCGAACCAAACGTCCTTGATTGCCGCTATTTGTTGCCTCCGGAAACTTCCATTGCATACACCAAATCAATTAAATTTTCGTGTCCGATTGTGCAACCAAAATTCACCGTCTCGTATCAAAAATCCACTATTTTCACGTACCAAGATGTAATTTACTATCTCTCTATCTCACGATCTCAAATAGCCTGACTTTCACTCTATACTATACATTCGTTATGGAGAAATGAGAGAAGTTGGAAAAATAAGAGATTTAGAAAAAGACGGTGGTCATTTAGAGAGTTTATCGCTGTATGTAGACTTTCGCTGACTTAATAAAAACAAGCTAAGCACTCCCTGTCTGCACTAAATTTTTTCGTAGCAAATTGATTTCATAATACTAGAGCTGCGCAGATGTTTGTTTTTGTAATAACTTTTTAAAAACTGAAATAAATGAAATGTATCAATCTAGAATGAGTTTTCAGATATTTTAGAAACTTTGTAAAATAATAAAAATTTTGTCGTATTTGGGTGAAGGTAAAAGCAAGTTAATGAGCCAATGTGCCCTTTTTTACAAAATGATTTATCGCTATGTGTGAAGATAAAAAAAAAACGGGAATGAAGCAGCTTGCCCTAGTTACATAAAAAAATGTGTCACTAAGTCAACGCGCTGAGTACAAAAGATATTTGCATACGGAAACATTTTAGCATTTTGTAGTAATAAAAAAAAATCTGTAAAATCAGGTGAAATCACAAGATTAAATAGCTAGTTGCGGAAATAGCATGGAAAAACAAACGTTAAAAAAGTCAATGTGAAAAATGCTGATGAATCTGAATCGTTTTACTACACTTTGAATTCGAAATGTTTGATGTGTGTTTCAATTCGAATGAATTTCGGATTCTATTGAGTGTAACATTTTAGACATCGTTACTTTCCAATTCAAGGATTCTTATTGGTCGCTATTTCGCATACATACAAATAGCTCGCCCAACACAAATTCACTCGATTCCTTTTCTTGTATTCCAAACTAATTCGATCCGATTAGCCACCTTCCAGGCAGACGAAAAATTCAGAAAACAGAAGTGTAGCGATGTGGATAATTACGGCTGGAATTCTTCGTTTCATGGAGTGTTCTGGTGAGGCGGAAATAAAGCAAACAAAAGAGAAAATTTTAATTATTTCGTTCTAGATTTTGTAGATTTTTTTCCCCCGTCGTCGTCTCTATATATTTTTAGCATGACGAGCTTTCTGTGATGGGAAAGTTAACCCTTGGGGTAAATTTTATAAATGAAGTATTTTTTATTTTCCGTGAAATGAAGGACGGCTGTCGTTTTATGTTATATACCATTCACAGGAAGAGAAATGCGCTCGCCTGTATAGCAGTGAGCACAGAATGGAAGAAAAAAAAAATCTTCGTTGACGGTTCTTTTATATTTATGAGACTTACGTTCTAAATTTATGAGAACCATTTAAAACCGAATAAAATAAACGAAGTGAGGATAAAGTAGATTCTTTCCTCTTCGAATGCTATGAAATAAAATATATAAAAAAAACTTTGCTTGCCTGAAATAATGGACAAATTGTACTCTATGTAAAGGAAATTATTACTTTTATTATTGTTGATTCGCCAAAGCACCTTTTATGTTTGTGGGGAAAATGTTATTCAATTTGCTTTTTTATTTAATGTGTATAGATATCAATAGCACGGAGCTTTTGCTTTATCTGACATCAGAGCTGAGATATATTTATGTCTATAAATGGTAGTTGTGCACGAGATATCCATTTCATTATTAACTGGTTCTTTAGAATTTTCTTCGTTTATGTTTTATGCTGCGTAATAATAGTCATTGTCATTTCGCTAATTAGGGATTATTATCGTGAACCTTGACGTGGTCAGAATTGTGTTTATAGAAAGAAATTGTAATTAGAATGTGATACGTTTCCTTCAAAAAACAAAAATATTTTGTTAGAATAGAATCTGATTTTGAGGATGTCGATGCAGTAATTTATCGATGGGAAACAGGAGTTTGGTGAGTTTTCTTTTACGACTAAACAATTTTTACATCAAATTTTACCCAAAACTATAATATGATCGAAGCTTATTGGCACTTCTGATACACTGTGTAGAAATGGCGTCCATTTTCTATGGAAAGGCAAAGATTACGAATTGTCATATCATTTCATTATCATTACCTCTCTAATTTTTCCATAAATTTTTTTGACAACATAGGCGAGAAAATGGTCATTTTCTTCCCTCCGCTCAAACTTCGGAAGCCTTTGTTGTGAAAAGCGTTGTTTTTAACTAGGAAACTCTAAACTTGCCTTTTCAATAACGTTTAGAAATAGAAATGGCTCCGAAAGCCACTGTGGCACTAAGACAAGGGAGGGTTGACTCGAACTCTCAACAAAATTCGACTCCAAAGTTTTTGAACTCTCGACTAATTTGCTAATTAGACAGGGCACGTTTCATTCGAAACAATGAACCAAATTTTTATAATAAAATAGGAATCGCACGAAGTTTCAGTGCTTCAGGCATTTTCTCTGCAGACATCTTTTTGCCTCCTACGAATTTAAATCTCTAAATCCAATAATCCGCCATAGAATGGGAAAAAAGCGATTGTCATCATCCTAAATTTAGGTCATCCAGTAATTCAATCTAATGACGCGGCTGAAATTAGATTTGGAAACGTTCTACGATTTACAATTTGCGCTGAGGGAATTTCTAATTCAATCAACAACAAAAAACACCTTCGAATTGATAGCCTACCATCTTCAAGATGACATTTTTTTTTAATTTGATGTCTAGTTTTCGTTTATCCATTGATCAAAGTCGTTCAACGTAAAAAATATCGAAATTACGTCAATGTCACAAATATCGACATTCCACCGAACGATGGATAAACCTCTAATAATATTCCCCAGACAACGGTAGTCTTTGAAATATTCATGAAAACACATCATTTCATAAATTGATACTACGTGATAAGAAACATTTACCGAAACAAATATACCTGGAGCTGAGCTGGAGTAAAAAATACCTTTCCTTTGCCGTTATCCACGTGAACCGCAAGAGTTTATTAATGAAAAGGCGTATAAGATATTCCTGCTCGGGTATCATACATACTATAATACACATTGTACGAGATGTTCTTTTCTGAATAAAATATTCGAGCCAATTTTTCATTCCTTCCATCACAAAAAAAGGAAACGGACATGGCGTAACATAGATAGACAACCTTTAAAATACATCAACAATTGTCCGTATTACAACATCATACCACAATGTTTCATCTTAAAATCCGAAAAAGGGTTTTCATTCACGGATCTCGAAAAATCGTTTTGTTTGCCGCAGGGATTTTTTGTCAACATAATCCGGTTGAAATGGACCGTGATAAGACGGGTCATTATACATATATTTACACTACAAATTTATTGTGTGTTTTAGCATCGTTTAAGAAATTAAGCAAATTGTATTACAAAAACCTTTGTCGAAAGAAGAAAGTTTATTATTGAACGAAACGTACACGCAGCGAGCGAATCAAATCACACAGTTTTAAAAGTTAATTATAGCTAAGCAGAGCAGTTTGTTCGACGACGCTATATAGTTCCATTAAACTTTCGCAAAGCTTTGACATGATTAACAAGAAAACTTTTCATCAAATGACTTTTCCGGGTTTCAGACTAAGAGGAAAATTCATAACTTTTAAAATCACAAACGGACAGGTTTTGTTAAGAACTTTAGAATTAGACAGAGACGCTTGGACGTAATACTTTAATCAGGAGAGGGAACACGGCATCAATTCTCTTTTGCATGTCAACTCTACCGATAGAGTACGATTCACTATTTCACTAAAAGATGGCGCTGCAACAAAGCCAATGTCGACAGAAAAATAATTAATTTTTTACTCGACGGATTTTAGGTTGAAAGGTTGATATCGAAAGTGGTAATCACAGTACGTTTCTTTTGCAGAGAAAACTTGTTTTTATTGTATTAGTTAAAAATACAATACCAGCTGACTTATCCTGTCACATACGCCTATTCATCTGTTATCGATAACGTCGACAAAAATTACGACAATCTCAGTGTAATATGGCCCTTTATATGGTAAAATACAAGTTAAAATCAACAGATTAAAAATACTTTGATCGATGGAAGTAATAGACCCGATAATATTACTGGTCATATGCTTGCCGTCCGTAACAAGTTAAAAACGGCAGCTCTTATCACTAAATCCTCCAAATTTGACGTTTGATAATTCTGTGTAAAATGCTAGAAGCACGTTATAACAGAGCTGTGGTGTTGTAATTAAAATCCATTTGCAACACGAACAGAACGATTATTTAATATGAACAATAGAAATGGTTGACTTTGAATTTTAAAAAAGAAAGAAAAAGAAACCTGTGAAAACTAACCCAGCAGCCAAGAAGCGACGACAAAATCTCCACTTCATTATGTGAATTGCACATAAACTCACAATTTTCTTCAGTTTTCATTTCGATTAATTTTCATTTCCAATATTATGAAATGATCACATAGAAGTTGTATGCAAATGCACTTTAGAAAGTAATTGATAAACTTTATGGTTTTTCGGGATATAAGTTAAAGGAAAACTTTGTTGCACTCAAAACCTCGCTCAAAACACATACACACACACAAAAAATTGAATTACTTTAAAAGCTTTTTGCACAATTCGTTGTAGCCCAAGCTGCAGAAGTACATTTGCTTAATGGAATACGAAATTTTCTTTACAACTTTCTTGTATTTAGTTTAGCATTTTTCCAGAGTTGACGAACATTATCTCTTCAACGAAGATTCTTTTCTTTCGGCAAGCAGGGGATGCCAGATTTTAATCCTTGCAACAATTTTAAACAAGTTCGCATGAATAGCAGCTCAACGTTTACATTTTGTAAAGATATGCATGGTTTATAGTAAGGTTCTTTTGTAAGATAATCCTTTAACGATATTCTAACTGCTAAATTTCATAGTCAAATAAAATTACAAGTCGTAACCATTCGAAATTGCTATAAAAAATACAAAGAATTTGGAGATTACATGCATGTATCTGCACAATTAATTGAACAACATTGCACTTGTGTCATTTGATATCGCGTATATGCATTTTCGTAAATGCAACACGAGCAAATTGTCACTGAAAAACACACATTGGATTCTACATTTAATGTTCTTTCCCATTTTGTGAATATGTTTTCAGCAATTTCTGGTAATAAAAACGCAATTCTCAACCATCCAATAACTGTAGTTAACATTTTCATTTATATAATGCATATTCTACATACGTCCGCGTCGTTTCGCCTTACAAATTTTAAAAACAAAATTTTATCTTTTCGTTTTAATGAAGATGCAGTCTCGCATTAACAAAAAAATTTGCTTACTAAAAACATTCTTTTAAAATGAATCTTATTGTACATATGGAATGCTTGATAATTTCTGCTGAGACTCTCAAAAAAATTCGTTTTCACAAGCAGTGAATTTCGGGTATGCCTTTAATCGCATTATTAAATCAGACATCCCCCACCTCCCTATTTTCCAGAAACACAATTATGTTTAACCTTAATTAATTTTAGAAATCTCTTCTGTTCTTTGGTTCATACAACTCTTGCTACATGTGCTACATAGGGTTTGAGCGCATACAACAAAAAATGTTCTCCAATTGAAAATTTTCCGTTTCGTCCAACAATTTTCATGTATTTAATTTTAACATTCCAAGAGGTCCGAATCGTCCCGTTTTTGTTGAGAGCCCCAATCCATACTTTTCCAATATATTCGAAATATTGACAGGAACTTTTGTTCGACCGAACAAAATCATAGCCCATGGAAATATTCTCCGTCAAATTCCGAACACAAAAGCATTGTTGTACCACACACAGTGTGTACAATACCGAACAATCACATAATTATGTAACGCTTCTCAAATTGAATGACCCAAATAATTTTCAGCCCTTTCCACCACATTTAACTCCGTGTGTGTGTGCTCTACAGCACAATGGTCGTTCTGTGATACTCCACACAATGGTAAATATATGCGGATGGGATTATAGTTATATTTATTTTGATGGAATGTTTAGCTCAAGGATTAGATTATAAAGTCATATACTGAAACCGTATCGTATGCATTGTATGAGTTAGACATGTGTGAGAAAGAGATGAGCTAATATTGACTGTAAATGCTGCTGGATGCATGGTGAAAGCGACATTTTTTTTTTAAAATGAATTCCAAATGCGATGAATTTACTTACAATCTGCGGTGAGATAATTGCTAAATTGATTGCACATATCGCACCGGCTTACGTCATTGTTCGTTCAATTATTTTCTGCAACGGAGCACTGAATGAGCACTAGACGGGCTTTGTGTAACACCTTGCCATATCTCGACACGTTTATTATACGCTTTTCAGCAGTAATCGCAGTTGCGAATAAATTAATGGAATTGCATGTGGAGAACGTTGAGAAAAGTGGGAAACGATTGCATGAATGATTTCAAAGGAAAAATTTAATGAAGCAAACTTGGAATCCTTCTATGGTTTTTGACTTTACGCGATTTCTGGAAACATTACCGTCAGCAAATTCCTCAAAAAAAAAAATTTGAAAAGAACATCAAACATCACTATGCAACACAGGTTTTTTTAACTGATGGTGGTGGCATAGTGAGTGGGTTATATGGTTCGGTGCACTGACAATTAAACACACTTCCGTGGATCAAGGAAGGATACTAGGGCCGGAAATTCCTAAAATTCCCACAAATTTTTGTTTTTTGGTAAAATGGATATAAAGTTGGTTGGTTGGCTAGAAATGAACAACAACTGAGAAAATCATAAAACGAACATAAGATTTTGATGATCGATCTTTGGAGTAAATACATCGAAATATCTTGTAAAATTAAAGAATTTTCAAGAATTGAATTCCCTTTTAATAGGTCGTGCAAAAAGGGGACAGAAAAATTTGACTAACCTCGATAGTCACTGACAAAAAAGAGTTGAAAATCTTACCTGTAGCAGGTAACTTTGTCTTCATGAAATCTAGAATAGTGCACAGCTGTAGCACCTCATACAAAAAATACAGCTGTAGCAGCTATTCTAGATTACCTGGAGACAAAGTTACCTGCTACAGGTGAGATTTTCAACTCTTGTCAGAGCAGAAGCCCAATTCCATCACATTTTTTAAATCCTCCAGGCTTGATTATGACCAACGAAGTTGTGTTTCATACTCAAGGCACTGAGCCCTATCTTACCCATTATGAAACCATTAGACTAATGGCATTATTGAACAAAGCCTGTGCTTCCCAGCGAATTAATGAACCGTTCATCTTCGTCTATATCGCCCAAAAGGCCAATCGAATGAAATTTACATTGAACGGAAAATATATGAAAATATCAATCAAAAGATTCAAATGTAATGTGCCATCAGAAACATTTGAAAAGACAAAAAAGTATTGTGTTGAATAAAACTAGAAAAAAAAAACACTTTCGAAAGTATCAGCATAACATTTGTTTTCCAACATGTTTTGATGGGGGTTCATCGTGTGTTTTCATCTTCTTTTTTTTTCAATGAGTCCTTCGTGTGTTATTTTATACACAATACATAATGTTACGAACGCTTTTATTTGTGTGTGCGACAGTGCCATTCTTCATGTGGATAAAGAAACTTTTCTTGACATCCAACAAAATGATATGAGACCATGAAACAAAAGGACTTCTGTGCGTTCGTAATTAATTACCATTTTCTTCTTCGAATTTATTACGACGACGGCATCTCTTTTATGTGGTTTAAGGATTTCGCCGATACACAGAGAGCGTTTTTGATTAATTTTTGCTATTTCCGTTATTATACAGTTAAAATGTAACGAGTCATTGTTCAAATGAATTTCAAATTAGTTAGAATAACTAATAAGACAGGGACACTTTGTTGCGTAACAAGCTGTAATTATGGTTATTTTGTTATGCAGTTCATTCAACACTCTCATCCCCCGGAATGTTTGAGCTTGACTAGGAGTAGAACTTTATGAAACATGATGATTAAAGACATTCTATTTGTTTAACACACATTCTAGCAATGTAATTATTCAGTGTGTTACCATTACCATGGTATACCATGCATAGTATTCTACATTTTGTCGGTTACACATTTTGCTTCGACAAGGATGGTTGATGGTTAACACGAGACTCTTTTAATTGGAATTGCGGCTGAGTTTCGAAGTGAGAAAAGACGGTCAAGGAATTAATTAGTAAAAATAGATAAAATTGCTCGGGCATTCCCTGCGTGGTGTGACTTCAACACGTTGATGGAATATTTCGGTACACAATTCAATCCCAGGTCTTCGTGGATTTTTCTATTAGCTGTGAAGAAGTTACCATTTAAATTTCGTCGCTGACTGGACACAAGGTAATAGTAATTATGTTCTGTGTAAGCTCAAGCCGGAACGAAGTGGTTAACAAAAACGTATCTTAATTGGGTTTTTCTTCGAAAATTGTAGGCCTTACCGACAAACTAACAGATTGATTCAGTAGAGTGGAAGAATTTGGTGTTCTGTGAAATGGTCGTTTTTGAAGAGCGTTGGTTTCAGGGAAGAAAATCATGTGTGTCCTTATGATTTTAATGAATTTCCACATCGATTTTGTAATGATTAGATCGCTCTAGGATTTGGAAAATCATTGGCTGAGTGAAAACCATTGTAATGAAGTCCCTCACATAATTTGAATATATGCGCAGTTGAACCATAAAAAGCTGCATAAGATCGGATAAAACTATTAACACAAGCAGGCAACTTTAAAGCTAGATTATGCTTGCCAACACGTTCTTAAGTTTTGCATTTAATTGAAATGTATGGCAGGTTGTTAAAGTCTGCAAGAAGTCTCGAAACATTTCCCATTTATTTGCCGCTTTAAAATTTTCTAGATTTTCTCGTCGAAAATTGATTTTCATCCAACATCCAACTTTCATTCTTTAATTTCTAATTTAAATTTAAAGTCGCATTTACATTCGCTTTTCATTTGCCATAAAATTTTTGGCAAATACTCCAAGTCGAGTTCATATATGTGTAATATTCCTCGGCAACAAATATTGTGGAAGGAAAATATCGCTTGCGTAACATTTTACCTTTTTATTACCCCATTCAGTAATGGCAACAGCATGTAGAATTTTCGTTTAAAATGTAATAAACGAGTTATTTATATAATAGTACCGCACATAAATATGCTACTTTCAGCACGTGTAAAGGTAATAGACCTGGAGCCTATGGTATTTTGAGTCCCTCATATGGTCATATAATTCTCTTGGGTACTAAAGGGTGCCCATGAATACGAGCGACAAAAAATGTTCTACGATTTTCCTGGAAAATGCATATTGGGGCATGCCAGACAAAAGGAAAATCGAAAAATGATCGCTTTTTGTCGTGATAAGCCCACGACCTGAAATTGGTGTCATTCGATGCCCACGGACCCTAATAAACATAAAAACACCCGCCAGACAAAATTCAGTCGGAACTGTGAGCTGCCAGACAAAATGAAAAGCCCAACATGGCCGATTTTTGTCGTGATGACCCCATAATCTGAAAGTGGTGTCATTCGATGCCCACAGACCCCAACGAACAAAAAAACTATCGCCAGACAAAATTCAGTGAGAACTGTGAGCCGCCAGACAAAACCAAAAGTCCAACATGACAGGTTTTTGTCGTGACGACCCCTCGATCTGAAATTGGTGTCATTCGATGCCCACAGACCCAAATGAATAGAAAAACCCCCGCCAGACAAAATCTAGTGGGAACTGTGAGCCGCCAGACAAAAAGAAAACTTGAAAAATCACTTTTTCCATCGTGATGTTACATGACCGAAATTTTGATGTTGTTTCATTCCCATGGACCCCAATTAACAGAAAAACCCCCGCCAGACAAAATCTAGTGGGAACTGTGAGCCGCCAGACAAAAAGAAAACTTGAAAAAGCACTTTTTCCATCGTGATGTTACATGACCGAAATTTTGATGTTGTTCCATTCCCATGGACCCCAATTAACAGAAAAACCCACGCCAGACAAAATCTAGTGGGAACTGTGAGCCGCCAGACAAAAACCAAACTTCAAAAATTAATTTTTCATGCACTTCGAATTTGTAAATTTTCGGCGAATCGTAAAATACAGTGATTAAATGATGTCGGTGTGCCAAACTAGCTAGGATTGTATCAGCTGTTGGCTATATCATTGTTAGTACGATCTACATTTATCATTTTTTGTTGATGCAAAAGTGACACTCATCTAGTTTTATGAATGAAATTTAGAGTTGTCATAACAGAAAAATTTGGAATTTGGTATTGTTGTGGCGAATATTTTCGTACGTCGTTGTGTAAAGGCACAGTTAGCATTGCCCGAGAATGTTTAAAATAAAATTCATGTACGTACTAACCAAGGTACTAACACAAATTGACGCAAGCATATTTCATTAAAACGTCGTTTTTGTATTCGACATTTGATACGTATTTGACAGCACATATTGCAATTACGGACCACCCTATTTGTCCGTTTACAAATTTCAATGCTATGACGTCGAGGTATCATTTAGTAAAGTCCGTAAACTCCATAATCTACGGAACAATTTTTTAGTAATCGAAACGGCAGTGAAGTTCTTATAACATGTCGAGTGATATCCGTTGATGTTGTCAACAACACCGGGCAAAACTTTGTGGTTGTATTTATAGTTATGGTTCTTTCTTAACTGTAGTGCTGAATGACATTTTTTTAATGTGGTCTCCGTAAATTGTTTTACTTTTAACTTTTCCGAAACACTATCTAAGTGGATACAACATTTTAATTCATTTTCTGTCATTGTGTTCCGTAGATTATGGAGTTTACGGACTTTACTAAATGATACCTCGACGTCATAGCATTGAAATTTGTAAACGGACAAATAGGGTGGTCCGTAATTGCAATATGTGCTGTCAAATACGTATCAAATGTCGAATACAAAAACGACGTTTTAATGAAATATGCTTGCGTCAATTTGTGTTAGTACCTTGGTTAGTACGTACATGAATTTTATTTTAAACATTCTCGGGCAATGCTAACTGTGCCTTTACACAACGACGTACGAAAATATTCGCCACAACAATACCAAATTCCAAATTTTTCTGTTATGACAACTCTAAATTTCATTCATAAAACTAGATGAGTGTCACTTTTGCATCAACAAAAAATGATAAATGTAGATCGTACTAACAATGATATAGCCAACAGCTGATACAATCCTAGCTAGTTTGGCACACCGACATCATTTAATCACTGTATTTTACGATTCGCCGAAAATTTACAAATTCGAAGTGCATGAAAAATTAATTTTTGAAGTTTGGTTTTTGTCTGGCGGCTCACAGTTCCCACTAGATTTTGTCTGGCGTGGGTTTTTCTGTTAATTGGGGTCCATGGGAATGGAACAACATCAAAATTTCGGTCATGTAACATCACGATGGAAAAAGTGATTTTTCAAGTTTTCTTTTTGTCTGGCGGCTCACAGTTCCCACTAGATTTTGTCTGGCGGGGGTTTTTCTATTCATTTGGGTCTGTGGGCATCGAATGACACCAATTTCAGATCGAGGGTCGTCACGACAAAAACCTGTCATGTTGGACTTTTGGTTTTGTCTGGCGGCTCACAGTTCTCACTGAATTTTGTCTGGCGATAGTTTTTTTGTTCGTTGGGGTCTGTGGGCATCGAATGACACCACTTTCAGATCATGGGGTCATCACGACAAAAATCGGCCATGTTGGGCTTTTCATTTTGTCTGGCAGCTCACAGTTCCGACTGAATTTTGTCTGGCGGGTGTTTTTATGTTTATTAGGGTCCGTGGGCATCGAATGACACCAATTTCAGGTCGTGGGCTTATCACGACAAAAAGCGATCATTTTTCGATTTCCCTTTTGTCTGGCATGCCCCAATATGCATTTTCCAGGAAAATCGTAGAACATTTTTTGTCGCTCGTATTCATGGGCACCCTTTAGTACCCAAGAGAATTATATGACCATATGAGGGACTCAAAATACCATAGGCTCCAGGTCTATAAGACGAGTTAACAAAACTAATAACATCTCATGTGATGCTATTATGCAAATCTATCTCCATCAAATAATGTATGGGTGTACTGTGTAATACACTACCATGCCGTCTCCGCGCAATAATTTTATTCTATGGAGACAAAGAAAAGATATGTCAACGTTAAGGTACATCGTCTAAATAGACTGGATGAACTGGATGAAATCAATTTACGTAACTTGCGTTTATTCTATCCATTGTCTAACAAAACGTTTGCGTTTTATTTCGCAGTTAGTTTATCGTGTTGTGACAACTGTATTTGAATGCAATCCAACCAGGAAGACGACACACCAATACTTAGTCTGACTATGATTGAATTGTCCTCAATATTTACCTTGCATTCTATGTCACAATAAAAACTTTGCAATTTCTACTGAAACGAGTGAAATGAAAAAGCTTTTGCGTTTTATTGGTAAAAGTTTTCGTTGCGCATATATACATATTGAGAGACATTAAAGAATGTGGGATGCATTGAGTTACACCAATTCCATTAATGGAATGTCCTTGATTTATAGATTATTGTGCGGCTCATGTTTGCATTCTATTTATAGATATCATAACTCGGGAAGGGAAATGTTGACATAGCGAAAATAAATGTTTTCTAATTGATGGAGAACAGACATGAACAGAGAGCTGAGAGAAACATTTAAAATATTTTGTGGCGCTTTGTTGCTTTATAACAGCGACACTGAGGCATGAAAAACATTTCTTAATTTGAATAGAATTCCCAGTATAAATTTGAAAGACTGTCTGCTCGACTTGAACCAACATCTTCGGCTGTAACTTGAACGACCTCTCTCTCTCCCTCACGTCTGATGACGAATAAAAGAAACAATCGTCAACGCAATTTTTTATTAAGACTTCTTCAAGTGACAAAGAATTGAAGAATCATTCAACTTTGTCATTCTTCAAATGCCAATCAACCCTAGAGGGTCTGTTTCAGACAATCATAAAGCAATTACTGTACCGAAAAAAAAAATTCTCCAACGCTTAAACAGTATAACATGCACTTGAAAATGTCTAGCCCGATTATTCGAAAAGTATTTGAAAATTAGAAAATCTCCTTTGACCATGTTCCCGACAAACTTTTTACTCTCATTCTTTATCCATTTAATTCTATACTTTTCGGCTGAACAATGCCATATTGATACAATCTAAACAAAAAAAAAAAAAAACTTTATAAATCGCTTGTCGTTATGGAATGGTTTTATGACTGTGTTCGGTGTGTGTTTTCTACGGCAAAAAAAGTAATGCCATTATGTGAGTTAAGAGAAAGAAAAAGAAGAAAAATCCACCGTACTAGGTCAAGTGACCGATATAAATGAAGTACTTACACTCGGGTTGGCAGATGTGATGGGGAAACGTCAGTTTCAGATGGTTTATGGGACGATGCTGCATTGTTATAATATTTTAATTATATATTGTGATTGAGGTGCGTGGCGATTACGGAACAACACTGGGCTGTCGTATACAAATAATCCATTTAGAAAATAAAAACGGTTAAAACGAAACGTGTACAATAGACGTTTTGTTGAAAATCATTAAGCTTTCATTTCGTCCTGTCTATGCAACGTATTTAATAATCATTCGTTCAGAGTTGCGGTAATTGGTAAACAACAAACTCGTAAGGAGGGATTCTTCTGAAAAACGGAAGACCGAAATCGGACGGATTTTCTATTGGAATTTTTTATATGTACCCACTAAGGTATTCGATCCCAGAAGCCAAAACCACTTTCAAAAAAATTCTTCGAAGCTTGTGTGGCTAGTGTGAGGTGATCAAGAACCGAAAACTTGCACTTTTCTTACAAAAATTTCTCCGGTTATACGAGCCGTACAGGGTCGTGTGGGGTGTCATTAGAAAGGTAATTACATGTACTTCCTGGGCAAATTGGGTCTTATTGGGTTTAAAATTCATCCACACTGAGATATGTACAGCTGAAGTTTTCAACCGAAAAAAGACTGAAAACTTACACTTTTCTTACATAAATTTCTCGAGGTGAACGAAACGTGCATGGTCGTGTGGGGTGTCATTAGAAAGGTAATTGCATATACTTTAAGGGAAAGTAGAGCTTACGGAAGTTTGGTTGCATCTGCGATTCAATATAAGCCTTAAACATTTCAACTTCGCAGATTTCATCGTAGATGCTTCCAAACCCCAATAAGACCCTATTTGCCCCGGAAGTATATGCAATTACCTTTCTAATGCCACCCCACACGACCCTGTATGGCTCGTGTAACTGGAGAAATGTTTGTAAGAAAACGGCAGGTTTTCGGTTTTTGATCACCTCACACTAGCCACACAAGCTTCGAAGAATTTTTTTGAAAGTAGTTTTGGCTTCTGGGGCCGAATACCTTACTAAGCACATGTCAAAAATTCCAATAGAAAATGCATCCATTTCGGTCTTCTGTTTTTCAGAAGAATTCCTCAAGGGTAGTTTCCGACAATAACGATCTGATGAGGAACAAGATTTAAGACTCAAAACTCTAGTTTCAAGAAAAAATTGAAGTTTCAGGCATTAGATTCATCCTTCGTCTATTGCCTCAACCTGTTGAAAATTTGATCTCAGCTAACTGGTCATGCAACACTACTGCTAGAGGCGGAGGTCTGCATTTTTAAACGAATATACTACGACGATTTCCGCTAGCAACATTTTTTAACTGACGGAAACGGATTTGCTTCACAGTTTTTCACGCTCTATCGTCTCCCGCAAATTTTATTCGTTCGCCATAGAAGCTAAGCCGTCCGTTTCCGCCCTTTAAATTATGTTGATGACAGAGGTCGTTCGTAGGCTTTTAAGTTACAATTTTTAGTAATAATATTGAGATTTACCGCAAGCAAGTGCTACCCTATCAACGAATTAGTAAACAATGAAGTCGGACTAAGAGTCAGAAATGGGATTTGTGATTTGTTATCAGAAATTCTACGATTAAAATAAGCGATCTGTGCTGGCTTGCATTCTCTTTTATAACAAAATGAATGTTGAAACAAATGAAGTAGAAGATTTTGTTTTAAAAAAGTCCGAAAACAAAATGACCAAAATGAAGTAACAGATTTATAGCTATAATATTGCGGTACATAAGGTTGAAAGGTGAAGGAATAAAACCCTTGATCGATCGAACAACAGTGTTAAACACTTTAGTCGTGAAAATGACGATAAGCAAAAGAGATCTGGATCTCCCTTTACTTTCACTAAATTTTCATGATTTGTCAACGGTTCCTGCAACCCTGCCACTTTTTCGTTATCGTTCTATAATTTTGTGTACACCTATATCTCAGCAGATTATATCTATTTTATAATTTGCGTTTATTTGGTGTACACAAAGTTCAAGCACTGATTTTGTGCGCCGACAAAATTTCGGAATAAATTAATTTCATGAAGCAAATTCGATCTTTTTTCGTTGATAATATTTCCATTTTATAATTACAATCCCACATATTTACGTACAATTTGTTTGATTAGAATGTCTGGAAAGTCTGACAAAATATTACCGCCCTTGTGTGGGCGTAAAATTGAAAAAGGATTCAAAAACATTCACCACATCATCATGGCAACGATAATCATCAGAATGGATGAATTATGTGTATGAAAAACCATCAGATTATCATCACGGTCGCGTATAATCATCAGCGTGACCTGGTAGTTTATAGGCCCTGGGGTGATCAATTCTGATAGCGGCACAAATTTCTTGTAACAACTTGTTTCAGATAATGGGTATTATGTGTGCTCCACGACACGCTATAACTAGAACTTGCTATACATTAACACTAAAAAAAACAATTTTCCCTTTGATACAGAATGGTAATATTATCTCGAGTACTACACTATGATAGCAACTCACGTAACCAATAGCACTGCATTGCCACTCTAAAATTATTCTGTCTAGCCGTCAGCATATTAGTACCAATTTCACAATCAACTTGCAAGTTGAAGAAAATCCTAATTGTAATTACATAGCACATCATTTCATATTATCCGTTTCTAAATCATGAATGGTTCTGGTGTCAGCAGTCAGTTACAATTTACTGATGATACTGTACAGTACAATTGCAATCAGATTAAGCGTATGAATTATGGATGTTAGTATGCATGTACAGTTCGTACACGACACTTGACTCGTTAACGTTTACTGTTCTATATATACCGTACCACCCGATACCACCGTCTATAAATAAATTTTTGTCAAACAACATAAACAGAGAATGGATTTAGGGATGTTCCTTTTCACAGGGAACTTGATCTTAACCACTCACGTTACGGTTAAAGAACTTTATTTCGTTAAAAAGAAAATTTCGGAGGTTGAATGGCAAGACCATCATTGTGATTTATGGATACGGTATATCTGCGATAAAATAACATTTTGTTAGCATATTACAAGTTGTTTCCTCATCGAAAGTTCAATCACACAGAAACCGCAATTTCATTCTACGTACACCATTCCTACATACCCTAAGCTGAACCATATATTTACTTTCTCATGATTAAAAGTATAATAGAATTATGCACACTAATTGAATTAGTAATCCTACTGTTGTCTACTGTAAATAGAAGGCAACGGTAGTCGATGTATTTCCATCAATATATTTAAGACTTTCTAATGAATTTACACACAAACAGATAATGTATTGCATTTGGTATTGTGTGTATCGTATCAAGTATACACAGCGATGTTGGTAAACTCTCTACGTCTACAGCAAACAAACCGAAGAGAGGAACAAAAAAAATGTTCTAATAATAGCTTGCTTGTTAGCAAGCTAAAATAAACGTCTTTTTCGAATTCGTCTTGAAGCCTTATCCTTATCTTCAAATAGAAATTAAAAGAAGATAAATAAGCTTAAAATTAACGATGCGAATGAAGTGAAAGATTTAATTTCAATCCGTCAAAAATACTAAATGTTTAGATCGAATCAAGTACTAGATTCGACAACTTAATTATATGCGTGCTGTCAGTGTAAGGCTAAAAGTTCCGTTTCTACTCTAAATTTTAGAGAGCACGAAAAACACCTTCAGTTCGAGGGGATTTAGTTTTCACCTCGATTGCCTAGACTTCCGTCTAAGAAATAATCAAAATGTTCAAAATCAAAATCAAAATCAAAATGAATCACAACGGTTCTCGTGTTTTTTTTTTCAATTCATTTTTAATTGATTGGTTCAAAAATAATGTCCAGAGAGTTCGTATTAAACGAGACACATATTTTGACAAGAAGCAGCTATGAAAGTATTACTCCTAAATACAGGTGAATAAGTTCCATTCAAAATAAAACTTTTAACCTTGTTACTCGTGCCTAATTTCCCAAAATAGAAATTTCTCAAGAATAGATCAAATATTGAAATAAATTTAAAATAATAAAAGTTTCTTGTTCGTACTTTCCTCCACTAATGAGGCCAAAAAACAAAAACATTTTACTTGTTTGAAGCTCGTCCATTTGAACTTCTCGAGACTTTGCAAATTGAACGTGATGTTACTGAAGGTATAATGTCGTTATGCAAATAATTTAATTCTGAACATAAGAAAGCTTAGCACATTTTCTACGAAACTTCAATCAAGCAACAAAAACCGTTTCGATTCATCGACATCTGTACATTGTTATAAATTTAACGACAGTCGGATATATAAGCAGAAATGGGCTTGAAAAGTTGGCACAATTATGGAAAGTTTTATTGTTACATTTCATGACCTTATTACACATTAAACTGAGATGCACAGCAGATGCACATTGCACACTAACGATGTATTGTAATAGAATGCAATCCTGAAAGATAAAACAATAAAAAAGTGCAACACTTATGTCAAGAATTACGTGAAAAATATCTCCCTATCTGATTTATACTTTTGTAAAAGTTTTCGAATTTTTTATTGTCTGAATCCCTTCGATTGCTACCACAGCTTTACATTTTCGAAAGATAGACACTTTCACATTCACATTTGCTATCGAAAACGACGACAAAAGTAAGTGATGAGCTTAGGATTTTTTTTATAAATAGCGGAATTAGTTTTATCATTTTGAAGTAAAAGATTTTTTATCAGAGACTAGACTATACCTTAAACAAAAGAAGTAGCAGATTTTAAGGTTGAACGTCTTTGAACGTTATTATTTTGTTACTTTCAAGATACAAGGAAATCTGTTCAAAAGCTTCGATTTTTAGGTTTAAACATTCTCTAATAGTCATAGGTGTTTATCATGAAATCAATGCTTCTGTTCTTATTACATTCACAACAATAACTTGTACCGAAATATCCTTTTCATTCAATGTCTCTTTGCTCTACAGCAATAATTTCATGCAATTAAATTAGTCGAACAAATCAGTTGGAATTATGTGAGTGAATAAATTATCAAACGATCGATTTGTGTTCATTAGCAAAAGCGAAAACCAAATTTGATGTATGAATTAGTTATTGTGTTAATGTTAAAAAAATGTTGACAACGCACAGCCTGTACAACATGCTTAATTATTCATATATTCAATAAATTAATTACGAAAAATGTATGATGAGAACATAATTTCGATTTACTAGTAAAATGGTGATGTCGTACATTGGTGTGTGTGTCTCGCCCCCATCCATTTCACCAGGTACACATTTATTTATAATTCGCATAAATTATTAAACGGAAAATTACGAATTAATAACCAATGCCTACACAATGAGCCAAAGTTGATTAACTCGGTGCTGAAACGCTGGTGTGTGAACTTTGAAGGATGGGTCATTTATTTAGTGCGATTATAACAAATTTAAACTGAAACTCACACGATTGATAATCCATCAATCAAAAGTACAGGGTTTTTTTTTGTTGGAACGAGAGGAGGAGATGGATGAATTGAAATGATTTATGATATTTGATGTGTTTCTTCCATTTTTAGTCATTTTCTGATTCTTCTTTTAGCCTCCCATCACACAGAGCTTTCGGGTTCTCTTTTGATATTATTATGTAATAAAAACGTCAGATATTTTCCTCGCATTTTTTTCTTATTCGTGTAGCTATTTAGGGAAAATATGTATTTGACTTTGTGGAGGATGCTGTAGGATATTCAAAAGGAAGTAGGTAAAGTAGAACGGACGGAATGATTAATGTTTATTTTAAGAATATGCGTTGCTTAAAAAAAGGGAAATGTCGGTATAATTAGTAAACAAACAAAAAATGTCGAAGAATGGAAATACTTCATTGAACATATTCAACGTCATTGTAGTCGCTTTTATCGAGCATTTAGTTCGGCTAGAGGTTAAGTGATTGGATGAAGTAAATCTGCATAATATGTGGAAAATGAACGACATAATACCTGTTGATTTAGTAGGTGAAGGCTTCGGTGAAGTCTTGACTTCGGCCTGAATTTCAGCTTCAGCTTCCTTTGCCTTTTCTACGTCCGTCATGACTGCTCGGTAGATCTTTTGATTTATTTAATTTTTTTTTTGTTTTATTTAATTTTTCAAATTATCACAATCAATCTGTTCGAAATATTTAGCCAAAAGTTTTCCAAAACAATTTTTTTATGGCAACGGTATCACGGTAACCATCAATTGTTCTCTATTGTCAACGATGGTTAAACCATTGTTTTATTGGTGTAATTTAGTCTAATTGTTTTGACACATTAATTTGACAAATTTCATATTTTTTTCTCTTTCTCTCTTCTCGCTTCACACTTGTTTTAATGATGTTTTAAACAGGGGGCATGGGGGGTACCACCACCCGGTTTTATTATATTGCGAAACGTTGTAATCTCCTAAGATTATTTTTATTTATTGTTTTGTTTTTTGGTAGGTAAATATGGCTACATTTACACACATTAACCTGCAATGGAACACCAGTTACGATTCGAATTAAATGGAACATTTATGTAAATTTTCCGCCGGGTGAGCCAGCAGGTATATCTGAACATTTTAATGTCGGAGCGTTTTTGGTTGGAAAACAATTATTAGGATTATGGATACATTGTTAGAGCGAGGGGGAGTTAAACGAGATATGAAATTGGTTTGTTATAAACATTTTTATCAGATGTGATGTGCTGGCTTTAGTATTTAATTTGTTGCAAATGGAAGTTCAGCAGACGAAGTAACAAGTAATGCCGACAGCCATGCATAAATTACAAGAGAAATTTATTGTAAAATTTCTTTTTAACTAGATAAACGCTTCGATAAATGCATGGAAAAACTTTTTATTCCAGTTACTCATTTAAAGAAAAGTTGTTTTCCAAACTTAAGAAGTAATTTGAGTGGGGATTGTTACTCCCACAGAAGTTTCAACTGTTCATTAGATACCGCAAGTTTGAAACTTATATTCGTTTCAGTTGAAATTAAAACTGAATTAAACTGAAGAGCATTCAAGTAGCCAACAATGTTCCGATCTTCTAATTGTTGAGTATTTATGCTGAAAAAATTTGAGTCAAATTATAGGAGAGCTTAAAACAGTTCAACAAGGAAAATTAATTTTTCTTTGTCGAAAAACCTTGGATGATTATGATTAGTCCCTTAGAGGAGAGGACGCAATTAGAGGTCAATTATAAAAGAAAAAACCTGTGCGAGTATCAGTTTCACATTCCGAGATCCTGCATGAATATCAACACCTTGTATGAATTTTAGTACCTCTGTAGGACACGGTTTTAAACCCATCCAATAGTCTTATACTGCCTGATACGAAGGAAATTGAAATTGTTGCAAAAATGAAGTCATTATCGTGGCCATTTTTTTAATTTTCGACTTTTCTAACACGACCAACATTTTAATGAAAGAAATTTCATTTTCATTGTTTATTTGACACCAATGGCTTCATTCTAACATCAATTTGAATTTTCAACAATGTGCTGCGGCTTCGATATACCCTAGGCCTTCCTAGTCTCTCCTAACGCTAGAAAGTCAGTCGTAGGTTTCAAACCGTGGCCTTATAAAGGACTGATACGCACATATCATAGTCTCATCTCAGTCTATATACATATCACTGCCGAAACAAATCTACCCGATTTCCCCTGTTTAGCGATCAACTTAGAACACATTTTATGTATTCAATCCTAGATATTCAATTCAATTCAAACCCGGCGTATCAGCGTTTCGCCAATGTGGACCAATAGCGATTGACCACGCCTCAACATTTACTCGTAGCACAAGCACGGAAAATACCGAATGATCGTGTGAATTTGATCGAACGATTCGAACGACTCACCGCTGACGACAAACCGTTTGAAAATTTAAATTTAAAAACCATCAGCTATTCACGTATCGTGTGAATTGATAAACGAAAATTAAACCAGTTCAGTATGGCAAATAATATATCCGTGTGCCCTTGGCGTGTCCTAAAAAAATGGAAATCAAAATTGCCAAAATTCTCTTTCCGCATGAAATATGTCGTCCGTTTTATTATCAAGAGACCGTCCACTGTGGACCACGTTTTGATTTAAATAATTGAGAGAAACTCAATACAAGTCAGATACACTGCGATATAAATCGAATTGACAAAAAAAAATGTATTTTCGGAATTGGAATTCGGCCAAACGTGTCTAGGTTGCGAATATAATGCAGATAATAAAAAATTACTCTTCCAGCAATAATTCAACGAATTTTTTTTTTATTTCTCAGTAGGATCCCCGTGCAATTCCCAAACAAACTCGTTTTTCTCGGTATTTGATTTTATAACAAAAATTGAAAAATCAATATCGGAACATGTCGTAAATACACAATACGCTGGGAAATTTGATTCGTAAACAGTTGCAGTTGTCAACTACAATGTGCTACAATCACATAGTTTAATTGGTTGCAATTTATTTTTCGCATATTTTTTCCTGGTACGTCTTCATTTTCGAATCGATTTTCACTTGCACAATACCACCTGACAACACCCACAAAATTCACTGCAGATTTTACACAAAACATTGATTTCGAACTTCATTCACGAAATCAGATGCTATGGGCTTTAATTTGAACAAATAATTACGCACAGATGATTTGGAAATCTTGCTTCGGTTGTATTTCTTATTTGTAAATTCAATGATGAAACAATTATTGAGAACTTAGTATATCCACCGATCCGACAGAACAGGCGAATATTCTGCTGGATTCACTCCTGTGACGTCAGCGCTCTACTAACTTCTTACTGGGGATATGTATGACTTTTTGCTACAGAGTTGGATGGTGCACCAGCGCTTTTTCGAGATATTCTCTCTGCGCGCCGAAAAACATCATCGTCAGCCCCAGAAATTTCCGTTTTCCATGTATTGTAAATATACCCCCCGTAATACAATAAACACAACCGACGCACACAATCAAACACGTCTACACATGCCTGGGAAACGGAATATAGCATCACCGATACATTGGGGTGAAAGAGTCAATTTCATCTGTGTGCATGATTTGAAAAGAGAATGGAAATAAAAGCTCATCGGTTTTCTGAATAGCCGGGCTCAGGCTTGACACAAATATTTTGAGAGCATTGACGGCGTTTTTCTTTATAAGCCTGTGAAGCATGCTGTGAAGATTTCGTTTTATTTATTTATTTATTTATTTCATCAATGGCATAGGCCCCCTGACTACTTTCGGTATAATAAAATTGACAATTTGCAAATAACAATTAAAATAATTTAAATAAATTCATTAATAATGACGATATGCTTATAACGTGGTTGAGGAGTACAGCGGCGACTGTTAAGTTCGTTTGCGTTGTTTAATTTTACTGACTGGATGTACTCAATGGCCCATCTGAAAGAGAAATGATTAGCAACAGCCAGTCGACTAGACCAGCAGATATTTGCACAGGTCGAGTAGACCTGGAGTTCGTTTTTTTAAAGTCGTGAGACTCGATTTGGCTAATCATATTCTGATTAGAGTTAGAACCATTCAGTACAATCAACATTTAGTTTAATCGGAGGTTAGGTTTAGGCTGAGTTAAAATTATGACAATAAGTTAGTTCTTGAAAAAAGACGAAATTAAAGTTCAAAATGAAAGTTCAAAATTCACTGGTTATTTAACGTTTCATAAATTCACGAACTACAACGTCGTCGGGCCACAGTTTACTATTGACTATTGAGTGAAAAATGTTAGAGTCAACTGTGATCCGAAACGATACAAAGGAAACGCTGTTTATATCTGCATAGGATGAGAGCAATATCTTGCATGACACGTCTTCAGCCGATGATATTACGTTCTTCTGCAATAGATACTTAACAACGTCCTTCTCGGTAACAGACGGATGAAAATTGGAAACATAGACAACCCTTTGTCTCTCGGACGACATTGAAATATTTGGTGAGCCCATTGAATCGTATCGCGGTCGTACTGTAGGGTTTTCGACTTCATCGGATACCTGTGCAGAAACAGACGGTTTGGTCGGTACATCGGCCGAGGGACTAGAGCCGGCGGTTGGAGTTCCTAGTTCAGTGAGATTGACTTTAAAATCGGTGTTACTTCGCTGCGCCGTGGATAGATTGGTATCAGGCTGAGTGGTCATAGACAGTGGATTTGTTCTACATACACTAGGAGACTTGATAAAAAGAAGACTTTCAGGTTGCATTTCGTTTGCCGACGAAGAATTACTCACTGAGTCGTTTGACTTTGTAACTTCATTTACAACGTTAGCTGATCGGGTTACCAAAAATACGGAACTGTTATTACTCGACGACTTAGCGTTTAGAATCTGATTTCGATTACGATTACGCATATTTTTGGCAGCGATTAGCGTTCGTTGGAGATAAGATGATGACGAGGTGGAATTAAAGTTATTGAATCGAGGAGAAGAAACGTTGCACGAGCGTGTCTGAATTATGCAACCGTCACAGAACCATTGAAGATTCGGCATTTCACGATAGCACAATAAAGCATCTTTACTAAAGTTAACACACTCAGCGTGAAAGGATTGACGACATACTCCATCACAAATAATTTTATTTGGATTGCCATTCCGGAAACAGCCGTCACACACAGCACAATTATTCATTTTCTTGATTGAACGTTAAAACTCAATTGGAATGGAAAAAATATGAAACGTTTTGTGACGATGCAAAATGCAAAATTTAAAACAAAAAACAAAACAGAAGCGACGGGAATCCACTAGTTAGAAAAGCAAAAAAAAAATTGACAAACAAACAAAGGCGGTATTTGTCATCAGCTGGATATGTGAGCGCGCGAATCAAATAAATGACGTTGCACAGGCGTAAACAATTACGTTACAATAAATTATCCGTAGCAAAATTGAAAAAATAGCACTAATAACAATCCACACACGAAAAATCCGATAATTTACAATACAGGACGACCTTATGAATCAAATAAAAAGAAATAAAATTTCAATTAAGAGAATTAAACGAGAAATAAACGAAATAAACAAGGGCGTATGTAAAGCACGTCCAAAGCGTTCAACACTCACACTCACTGAGTGTTCAATACAATTTCGTCCGATCAACTATTTAATCAGCAAGAAATTCGTGAGATCAGAATTATTACAACCTGGACCACAACAGACCATTTTGTGGTATAACCGCATCTATCATGCCTGCGAAATGTAGAACAGTTTTCATTTTACTGATTTAAATTTTGGTACAGCGAAGTATGAACAAAAAAAACCGTTCGCATACTGTTGCAGAATAAAGTTTACAGATACCACGAATCCAATTGACATAGTTAAATTTACACAAACACATACACATCTAACTAAGTTTCATAGCATCCCCAAAATTCATGTTAGAAAGAGCTTTTTCTTAATACAACGGTTCACGAGTGTCGCACGAGAAAATCATAAAAAAGCCAGCATTGGAATAAGCGGTTATATGGCACGGAAATGTAGACAGTGTTGTATACAATTCTATACAGCGAATGCTGATAATACCATCACACAGCATGCGAATGGGAATGTAGGATCGGATTAGAAAGCGACTATTCCGAAACACACAGACACCGAGTTAAATTAAGACAAGAGGAAAATTCTTGTTTTGCTGAGCATTTTATTGTAAGGTTAAAAGTGGGATGAGGTGTATGGGTGTTTTGTATGTTTGAACGTTATGCAAGGCAAGTGAATTTGCGGCAGTTAAATTTTCTTGTCGTTTTTGGAGAAGAAGAAGGAACAAACAAAAAACGAAGATGAGAATACTTTCTGTCATGATTACGGAAGAATATGTTTAAAATGGAAACAAAAGACAAGTTTGATTAATCAACTTAAACATTCAGTTATCGATGAATGTGTAGGCTTGCTAACTTCAGCGAAACACATTGACGGTGACGATTCCGTTGTATATTTGTAAAATTGGTTTTTACTTTTGAAGGCATCATTAGGAGAGAAAAGCGTATGACAGAGTTAGTTACGACAAGACACGTGTAACGAGTTTTTATCATGATAAATGGACTATAATGTGCACATATTATATAGTCGATCTGCATATTTTAGGTGGCCCAGTGTGCCATAGGGAATAAACATTTAAAGATGAAAAATTTTGTACAATGATAAACAGTGCCTCTTAATCAATTTCCTACATTTCCTTAGGTCGAGTTTTCTTTGGTATATTTGATCTGCTCTTGGAAAAATATTGCGAGAAACGGGAGACAATGTATGCTCTAGAGGCTCTCCACTATCAACATTTTTCACTAGACCTGCCACAAAGATTTTCACGTTGCCTCTTTTCTGGTAAACTGTTCTTCCGCGTACAACTTATTTCCAAGATTTCGATAATTGGTCGGATGAGTAAAATGTCGAGTTTAGAACAGGGTCAAATAAAGACACTTTTTTTTCTGCAAACACTTTGTAGAAGGAAGCAATCACTCTCCTTTCCCAACACTTTGTAAAATGAAGCAGCACTCTTCCCTGCAAACACTCTGTAAAATGAAGCAAGCACTCTCCTTTCCAAACGCTTTGTAAAATGAAGCTACGCTATACTCTAAAAACACGATATGAAAGGAAGCATCAAGCTATTCCACAAGCGATGTGTTAGACGAAGCATTACTATCTTCTTCACAGTGCTTGAAGAAGGGAGTGATGCTTCCGTTTACAAAATGTTTGTGAAGGACGATGCTACCTTTTACAATATGTCAAAACGCAATACGAAACATTACCAGTTAAATTTTCATGTTTTAAGTCAATAAATAGCTTTTTGCAACTGCGCTGCGAAAACTGAACTTTTTCTTGCGTGATTTGGGTGGCGATAGAAGGGTCTTTTTTCATATATGCTTTTCGTCACTAGTGGTGAAATGGATCTACTTTTCACCACTACTTCTGAACATTTGAACCACTAACCGTAAATAAAAATTCTGCTCAGACCAAGTTTCGAACCACCGACACCAAAACCCAATGATGTGGCTATCAAACTCGCTTTGCTCTAGTGACATCTAGTGACAAAAACTACCACTTTTCGCAACAGTTGCATAATAGTATGTTGTGTTACAAGTATTGTAATGTTGAAAATTGGGTCGTGTGCTGAAAAAATCTCATTACAATACGTGTAACACATCATGCTTTGTGCCAACCAAGAATTGAAATAGACAAGAGCACAAAAAATCATAATTTTCATCTCAAATGAATGCTGTAACAACTCATACCAATTCCATATCCACACTGCTTTGAGTGTTGTAATATCACATCAAACGGGTGTTGAAATAAGTCACTTTACAACACTAAAATGAGTGCTGAAAAGAGTCGTATTTCAATTCTCGGTGGCATAAATTACTTGTTCAGTCTAATAAAAAGTGCGAATAGTCAAACAAAAACTAATCACACCCTGTGCGAATAACATTTTCGTAGAACGCACTTTGTGCGAATAGCCTTTTCGTAGAACAACTTGTTTTTTGTTTTAGAACAACGATATCCAACTATGGAAACTCCGAAGTCTGTTTTTCTGTTATGTAAGATTAAGCAAGGCAAATTTAAAGGAAAGTTTTGAAGGCCATCGGTTTAATAGATTAAAAAAAAACATTTTCATTTGTTATCAATAACAACACCGTCAAAATAAAGTGTTTAGATGAACTCAGGTTAATATTCTCTTATATAAAGAATAGTAAAGCTGAAGAAGTAGTAGATTTGGTGTCTAATATTAAGTGAAACAAAAGAAGTAACAGATTTGACCATTACATGGCGATACATTTTCTGGCAATAAAATCTAAAAATTCAAGAAAGATGATAGTTGGAAGAGTTATAGCGAACTAGATTTTGTTGTATTCTTCAATTTAACCATTCTCAAAAATCGTCAATCGGTTTGTTATGTGGATTAGATACTCGGGATTGTCAAACTAAACGATATTTTCGAGCACGTCAGTCGGGTTGAAAGAGAACTTAAAAATGAAAGGGGGATTACATTTTTCAGGCTATATTTTCACCCTGAAACATAATACCTTCGGCCCAAGCATTCAAATGCCTGCAATTTCATTTTCTTTCGCCTCATCTTTTTCACTCTTCCTTTGTACGTCACACCAAATCCTCTTTTCGCAAAGTACTTAAGCGCCTTGAATGGCATAATATTATTACATTGAATTGAATTTTAACCATCAATATAGAAAGAAGTTATCCCGCCACCACATCCATTCACATTATGGAATAATAAAATTGATTGAAGGCATTTACCATTAAGGTTAGTGCTCGTAAGAAGTATAAGTCAATTAAATGCTACACTCGTCGGTTATATTCACATCGATCAGGCCATGAATAGATTTTTTATTTACAATTTGATGATAAAGGAGAAAAATAGCCCGTTCTTCTATTCAAGCTACTGCAATTGACTATACATTTTCCTTAATTACATCCCATTTGGTCCTGTTAATGCTCTTCAACGTAGTTATACGTTCCGCTTGCAGTTTCAAAAATAATGATGTAATGAATGATACACAACATCACTACAAACATTATGTTAAAATGACTTCACAAAACCTGCTTGTATTACATTCTGGATAATGTTCGCATACATTACACGCCGAAATGCAATTTTCCAATATATTCGATCTAATGTCGATACGACGTAACATTATGTACATACACATGTGAACTGTGACGTAAAGTTTTTGACCCATTTTATTAGTAGGTACGACCGACATTGATAGCATAAATTTTGCGGTTCGTTTGTCATGCTGATCGAAACTTGAAAACGATAAAATTTTAGGGATGTGTGTGATGTACATGTTGTGTACAATTTTATCGGCGACGACGACGATATGCTTTCTATTTCTCATGCATAACTAATTTTTGTCGAGGTTAAAAAAATATTTTCAGATGGGTGATGGTTGGCGATGATTTAATCCCCGCAATTTCATTTAGTGTTCAAATTGGTAGAAAATCTAAGGAGAGAATGTCATGTCGGTGAAATTGTATATCTTATATGTTGTCAAGAGTCCTGCGGCTGTGGTCATGCTTTGATACTTTAACAGTTTAACAGTGGTCTGAAAAATTGAAGACTCATAGCAGAACAGAGTGATCTGTTCCATTTTCAGACTGAAGTTGAAGATTATGAACTGAAATGTTATCCGATCCGGATGTGTGACTTTAATCTAATCTACAACCTGAAAAACTAAATCTGACCGAACTGAATCTGATGCCGACAGATATGGGAAATATGAGTGATAGGCTCTCGCTACAGATCAAGCAAAAATGTATGTTGAAACTAATGAAGTAGAAGATTTAGTATCAATCTCGTTAAAACATCTAGGTCAAATTGAGTAGTAGATTCAGAAAAATGTGAATACGAAAATAAAAGCAAAACGCACTACATCTACGGTGTAACTTTGTTGCTCAACCATCGCAGTCTTCAGCTTCTACATAAAGAGAGTATAAATTTTTGTTTGGAAATTAGCATTGGATTTTATATTTCTTTTAATAAGGAACGTTTGTCAATGTTCTTTTCCAACACAACAAACTCTCTGTAACTTGAATTGAAACAGGAAGATGTTGTCTGTAATAAAAGGCTACGTTCCTATTAATGAAAGGAATAAACTTGTAAAGGAATAAACAATAATGCAACTCCTTGAACTGCTTTTCATATATCTACTTTGCAGGGAAAACTATATTTACTGAGAGCACTATTGTCTATTTTACGCACGACAATATACCTAGAGAAGGAAGATGTAGCGTAAACTTCATCAGTCAAAGAACCCTTAAAGGGTAAATGTGACGCATGTGACGCAAGTCCTGTATCTTACTTACAAAATAACTTATATCGCTGAGGGTGACGCATTGTGCGCCGTACGCAAAAGTTTTATCAACAAAAAATTGACTCAAAAAATTTGTGAAAGAAAATTTTACCAGAATAAATTTGCTTCACAAGTGGCGCATTCCTAGATTCCAGATATCCCAGTTTGTGGGCCATTGGAGCCAAAGGGAAGTAGTCAAAAAGTTGCTGTAAATATTCTCTGACGTCCCCAAAAACATTTTTTTTTAAACATTTGTGATAGTGGACTTGCGTCACGCTCGCTAAACGTGCGGGCATGATAACATGCTGAAAAAATCATCTGTTATCTGAGATATCTTATCTACAACGAATGCAAAAACAAACGACGTCCTCTGGAAAGTGTTTCTATCCACAGCAGAACATATGTTAACACAAATGAAGTAGTAGAACATCGCATTCTGATGGGACGTTCTACGTGAATTGTGATATATTCATACTATTCAAAACAATAAATTTTGCAAACAGGAACATGATTTATGTGCTTCCTTCAAACGTAAAAAAATCCACTTCAAAGGACGGTAGATTGGCTCATTTACATATCGCAAGCTTTACATGAAGTTACAGATTATAAGTATGTTTGTATCGCGGATACACGTGTCGTTTGTGTAAGGTCGAAAGTTGTATTCTGCATAAACGTAAGAAGGAAATTCACCTGGGGCCAACATCATTTACGACAAATTTTGCCCTCGAAGGCGAATAGTCACTTCTCAGCAATTTAAAACGAAATAATTTTTAAAACGATTTTTCCTACACCGAGATGACTCTATTTACCGAAATGACCTGCTCAAAAGTTTGTTTTATGAACGTTTTCAACGAAAATACAACAAAAAAGGGTTATGAATAAAATATGAAAAACATAAATTAGACTTTTCCCTCCTACCCCGCTATACCCATATAAACGGAAAATAAAGAAAACTTTACTTGCTGACAGCATTTCAGAAACACACGCCCGGCAATGGGTGTTGTGTTGGTATACAAAGCTTCGTTTGATGCTTTCTACCATACTTGTGGTATATTTTCCTTTTTTTATTTATTTATTCACAAAAAAAAACCTGTCTCTCAGTCTAAATAATTCTGGAAAAGAAACAAACGAAAATGACGATTAGGAAATAAAAAAATATATTTTCCTTCTTTTAAATGGCTTTAGCATAAAACCGTCATAATTTATGTCCTCATGCATGTTATGAGTGTCATGATAGTTGATGGTGCCATCCCATGGGCCATGTACTACATGTCGCCTACGAAATGTGACATCTAAATAGCATCGATGATGTTAAATTTCGGTTTTATTATTCAATGATAAGAGGCGTTTCGTTTTTTTTTTCATCATACATTTTCACTTCTGGAACGAATTTCGCGTGTTTCGACTTCATTATCGAGGCATGACAAAAGTTCAAGGACAACTTTCGCGCCCTCTTACACACTTTTTTCCTTCCTTTGTTCAGAGTTTCCTCTCTACCTGTGTTATGGGCTCTTTTTATTATTATTTCTTTTGCCGTTCTATATCTCTCATGAATATGGTATGCCTGGTAATTCGCATTCATTTCTTAGTTTTACAGAAGGATATATGGAATCGTTAAATTACTGTAGGAGCCATAAAACAAATATTGTATGAACCGAGAAATGTATTACAGCAGAACGTAACGAATATACTAAGCCGTGATTTGAATCTCTCTTTTATATTCAAATATTTTTGAATTTACTCCAGTTATATATACCTTTTGTCAGCTCATTTATATTCCGTGCAATGGGGTTGGTTTGTTGTTTTTTTCTGCTCTTATTTTCGTTTTGTTTGTAAACACGAATTGTATGTTTATAAAAATGCTAAAATCTTACCATATTTCAGACCTGTCTTAAAGTAAAACCGTTGTGACATTGAGATCGATTATGATAAATTGCACGGTGGAATTGTCTTTACCTGAAATATGAAGGAAAAACAAAATCATTTTTTTTTGCTTGAAATAGTTTTAAAAATTAGTTTAGAGTTTGGGTAGTCTCATAATAGTATCTTGTGCACCAAGTTTTGAATGTTGATGTTTTCAGCACTAGCCCAAATTTTACAAATTTTTATTAACTCGGGGCAATTTATAAGACTCGCGAACTGACGAGTGAGTATTTAAGCAGCTCGCTTTGGAAACTGTTATTTTGACTATCGTAGCTGCATAACTCTCCTTCAGCTCGGATGCAAACTCTACACTTCTAAAAAAAAACAGTTTCCAAAGCGAGTTGCTCAAACATAAATACACACTCGAGAATTGGACTAGTATCACAAAATTAATCCCTCATGCAATGAATGACTTCTGCCACATCCAACGAAATCTACTATTATTGTTAGTGGTGTGAGTCTATGTTTTCAACGCCACTAGCAAGTGAATATGTGCCCATCTCTTTCAATTTCAATTTCGTGTTTGAAATTGTTTTCGAGAGGAAAATTTCAGAAAATTTAAGAAAATTCGTTAAACCTCGCTTCCTGCTAGAACACTTGTAGCATCTCAAACTCGATATTTGAATTTTCAGATTTTAGTATGATCGGAGCCTAGACGTCTAGCTATTTTGGTGTATTCGAGTGTAATTTCTTCCGAAAAAATTTAGATTCTCTCAAATGATTGAAATCCACTTAGTACATCCTTGAAATATGAAAAGGAAAATTGGATAGATATAGGAAATTCTACGCAATTACAAGAACACTTTTAGATGATTCTCTTCATAGTGCTGCGATTAAGATGCTAAATTTCCCATAAATTTTTTTAATCCCCGAAACACTTGAATGTAAGCGGTAAGCCAGCTTATGTAACAAGAAGCATTGTATTAATATGCATAAACTCTTGAATATACATTTCGTAAGAGGTGATTCAGCAAACACTGCTCGGAAACACTATTACAATTCTGGCGGTTTTCTATATTCATGTCGAAGGCGAAATTATGTGTGGTGTGTTGGGTAAACAGAAACAGAAATGTGTTTGTGGAAATGTACTTTATGTGGATATGTAAAATTTAATGAAAAATAATAAAGAAAAGTGAGACAGCGTAATGAAAGCATTACCTTAAATTCAATTACATTAAAAGCAAAGCTTTCACTTAATTAGAACTACAAAACCAATACAGTAAACTGTGTTGAGTGAAAGCAGATTCACTTTACGTTAGAATTACAACATTTGTCATTCGTGTTCTACAAATCATTCAGAAGCTATTTTTATCATTCAGAACGTTCGCTATGCAGCAATAGCTTCTTATAGTCCTAACTGTGAAAGCTCTTCCACCGACGAGACACACTACTCTGTATAATGATCTCCACTCCATATTATTTGAGATTATTACAAAAATGGAATTCACTTGCAGCAGATTTCACATCCTCAAACGCACGGCGTAAGATAAATTAAATCTAGTCCTTCTTTGATAAATCTACAAAAAATTGACCGTTCATAAAACAGTTATTCAAAGGCAATCAATTAACCGTTTCACGAAATCTGCATTCGATTCCATACAGCGAGACACCATTTACAGTGCTAAACGAATGATATTTTATGGCCAGATGTTTTTATAATTGAAATGTGGCGTGTGATTCACTATCCCACCATTTATCAACAACTGATGTTTACTACTCACAATGAATAACTTAATCGGCATATATGCACATACTAATCAGTTTATAATGTTGTTAGTCTTTCCATAAACTCCGTACTTTATGCAACCGATAATCATAAAATATTTAAGGGTTTAATCACAGAGACACACTAACTAATATTACGATCGCATTCAGTTTTCGAACAAACAATTCAAAATGAATATATTGTGGTGTAACAGCACCCAGGATTCGAGTCAAAACAAATCAAATAAAAGGGTAATTGAATTAATATTATGCTCTAACCCTAATTCAGATTTACATTAACTGTTTAATTAAACTGACACTCCGGCACAAATGGCACAAATGGAGTTTTAATAAACTAAATCCACAGTCATTTTGGTATTTGCATTAATCATCCAACAAAACTATCACTATTATAGAGACTGTGTGTACCTTCTCAGCCGTGTGACAATTCAACAGAATTGTAAAAAAAATCCAATTTTTTTAAAAAGTTAGAAGTCAACGAACTTTTATTCCTGTATTAAATCTGATGCGAAATTCATTCCTTAATACAATATATACCGTTGTTGTCGCCGTTCCGACGCCGCCGTTGGTAGGAGGCTAAAACTTGCAACGAGTATAATAATTTATGCAGATCTCGTGTTACTTTACAGAATCGTGTGTTTTTATGAAAAATTCAGCATGCAAAAAAATTTTCTTTTTACAATTTTCATTCGTTTAAAACAGGACGGTGTACGTAACCGTATTATATGCTTTATGCATTGAAAATATTATTTTCCGTAGTTATAATACGAGAACAAATATTTCGACCAAAGGTTTTTGTGTTTGCTGTAAAAATGTTGACATACCAAAAACCGCAATTATTTCTACTTTTTTGTGATGTTGTATTTGCAACGGGTAAAACGCGGATTTAATACGTGTGTATGAGTGTGTGTGTGCACGTTGTTAACATCGTTTTTTTCTGCAATGCACACTCACTAAAGATATATTACGTTCGGATAAATGTTTTTGTGCTTGAAGACTGAAATTCGACGGATTTCGACACACATTATACGATCGAAAAGTTCAATTTTTCTGAACTTCTCAGAGAGAGGTATTTGCGTCCAAGAAAGTACTTTCTCGGACGCTCTCTCCGGCCGAAAATGGATTTTCATATATATTTTTCCGGTCGCGATCAAGTGTGCTCATTTCAGTTTTCAAGTACAAAAATTGTCGTTTGTGACTCGTGATGAAAGCTGAATTTTTCGGTACACGTCGCAAGCTTACGACTAGTACAGAAAAAATCAACTTTTCATCACTCGTAATAAAATGTACTATTTTGAACAATCAACACAGTACACATATCACTTTAAATTAATGTTTTTGTGAAAAACTAAAGAATTTTCAATGATATCTTCCTGCCAGCACACAATCCGTTGTGTAATTATAAGCACCAATTGTCCAACGGATAATTTACTGACAGGAAGACGTCA
Source organism: Bradysia coprophila (assembly GCF_014529535.1). Taxonomy (NCBI): domain Eukaryota; kingdom Metazoa; phylum Arthropoda; class Insecta; order Diptera; family Sciaridae; genus Bradysia; species Bradysia coprophila. The sequence continues at coordinate 5,052,876 of NW_023503374.1, forward strand.
TTGAAAATTCTTTCCTTTTTTCACATAATGTTCGTACATGCCCCATTTAAAAACAGGCAAGTTAGAAAATATTTGGGCTGACCGAATTTGTCAAAGGCAAGAACCATTTTTGGTAAAATATTTTCATTGTTTTCTAAAAAATTTCCCATATTTTCCCAAAAACGTGTGAAAAGTTCGGAAATTGTTTTCCTAAAAATATTCCCTGGTTAAAAGTAACAGCTGATCTTAGCTAATAACTAAGAAAATACTACTACCGAATAAAGAAGAGAAGATGTTATAGTTTCCAGTCCAATGCTAACTTCAGTATCAAACTTGGTGTCAACATTACGCTGTTTTCGGCTTTGAACATAATAAAAGAAGTTAACTTTATTGGACAGCTTACTGTAGCACTATATGTTGAACTTAGTTTATCTGATTGATTTTATAATCTTTGGTCACTAGGTCAAAATCTCAAAATTCGAAGGACTTCATCTTATTTACTTGCACATAATATTGAAGTAAAATTCAAGGGGAAGTCAAGGCAATTTTAAAAGAAAATTTTCCAATTATTGGTGGTTTGGTCATCTAACGACATTAGCCTTTCCTGGACGGCTACATCATCTGTTATCGGGTACGATAAGAAAAGTAAATGATCTAGCTAACGTCGTTTTATATAACCAAATAATTGTTAGAACAAATGAAGTTAAAGCTTTCATTTCAATCTGTCGACAATACTTAGGTCAAATGAAGTACTAGATTCACTAACTATCATATTCAATTCATTTTTATTAACCAAAGAACAATCCATATTCCTAAATATCTTTAAAACTACTTACAACTATCATTGGTATGCTTGCCGTCTAAAGTAAATTTACATTTTTACAAACGACAACACTTCTAAGACGATTAGATCATTTAGGAAATATTTAACGGAAAAGGAACAGTAAGCTAATTGGACAGCGTTAATTAATTGAATTATTTGAATATTCATTTACTTCATTGCATCGTCAACTTTAACGCTAAAACAACTAAAAACTATTAACTTTATCGAGTCTGGCATCTTGAACGTCTGAAGTTTCAATAAAATATTCGCAAATAACGTGACATTTTAAGTTTGAAACAAACCGTAAAATTCATAATTCCAAACGAAAGCTTTACCGTGACACAACCAACTACACATCTAATTATATGACTGAGTGTATTTACACTTGTAAAATTACTCATTCAAATAAAGTTTGAAGTAAATTAAATCATAAATAATAAAACTTTCGCCTGGCAGCACACATTATTGTTCTTATGTTTGAAAATGGGGAATGCCTACACCACTCCAAGTACCCCGATTGTAATGGCTCAAAATTATATTTTATGTGGTATAAATGTGTAGTACGTACGTACCCGTGTATGTATACATACAAAGTATATAAAATCATAAAATATGAGAACTTATGCGCACCAAAATCATCATGAAAGTATTTTCGTGATTCCATAAAGAGTTTGCTTTATTGCTTTTCTTTGATGTATAAACATAAAGCTAAGAAAGTTTGAAACGGGAGAATTTTCATGTTTCTAATTGTTGATTATATTAGTTTTAATGACAATAAATGGTAATTAATTAATTTACTTAACTTCTCTGCACAAACAGAAACAAGTGCCAAGTGATTGTTATCATACACAAATCACTGCGTAATTTGATTAATTAGATTTAACCTGATTTAATTCACTGCAACAAGGTACGATGATTCCAACATTAAATTCTCTTTCTATTAATAAATTTGTTAGTTAATCTCTAGTTAATTTCAATATATAAATTCGTAGCATTTGCAAAAATATTGAAAAATCTATGTCACCTAAAAGAAATTATTTGGGAAAGCTTTCGGAAATTCCTTTAAAAAATTGGAAAATTATTTGGCGAAAATCCGTAAATTCAGTGAAGCAAGAACCCCTCAAAAGAAGAAAAAAATCTTCCAGCGAACTAAGTTTAAAGACCAACTTGTGCAACGAGGTACACACCATACTTTTGGCGATTTGCAACAATAGGCAAACACGAAATAATTAGGAATTAATATTAAATTGAGACCCCATAAAACAAATGTTATTCATTTCGATGCGGAAAAGTTTGTCAAATAATTGCCCTATATTTTGACATTGAAAACCGCTGAATCAAATTAATGCTGAAATTTCACTGCCTCTAATTGTAATGTCAAAATATAGGGCAAATTCTAATTGTAGCGAAAACTGTTCGTGTTCGACATCCCTACCAACGTCACAGTCTGTCATATTGTAGTTGTCAATCGCAAAAAAACCTTTTCTCAACTCAGTGACGAAATGACAAACTTTCGTTGGCTTTTTTTAAAGCGTTTTATGCAACTCGCTCATAAATGATTTTTTGAGCCTAAAAAGGCATTTATCACATACGCGCGATGTTCGGATGTCAAAATTACTTAACTAGAAAAATAAGAGACATGTTGCAATTGTTGAAATTTGATGTTGAAATAAGTATAATTTACCACTACACCTTATCCAAATATTCTTTAGGTTTTTTTTAAATTAATAAAGAACATTAATTTCAGAGGAAAGTATGACGTCAGACTAGTGCGGTCGTTCATATGTAATAAATACACTAACCCACTCGCAAAGCTGCGCTTACGTCATTAGTTGTTCGTCTATTTACGTACCAACATAAAAAAACGAAAATATTAGCAAATACTTATTCGAATGTAAACAACTACTCGCAAATGAGAATGATGACGTAGACGAATTAGGAAAATTTAAATTTATTTATTTAAGGGTTTTGAAACCCGAATAATAATAAAAGATTTCCAGAAGACCATGCAAGTTGTCTATTCAAAAATTACACTTCAGTTCTATGTTGTGGTCTCGTTTTCGCAAGCCTCGACTTCTTCGTGACACGTGTAATATAATTTATTACTTAGTGGCATAAATAACTATTTCAGAACGCAGTGACGAAAAGTAAAACGTTTGTTGTGTGTTATTGTGAAAAACGTTGAGACAATCTCGAAACATCGGTGTACCATATAACTGACCTCATAATTTTCACCGCCCACTTTTCTCGTTTCACAGATCTAGCCTTTTCATACCTTATACGCGTATTTTATTCTATTAACTTGTCGTAAGGGCTTTGTCAATAGCATAGGATGTATTTGGATCTACCATTGAGCCTGCAGATGTCTACCACCCTAGTAAATAAGTCGATATCTACCAGAAATAATTTCAATTTGTGTCACGGTCTGTTATAACATAATGTGTAACGTAAATGTTCTGTCTTGAACAGCTTTTAACGTCAATGCGAACTAGGGGACCAGAGTAAAAATGGAAAGCAAATCAAATTCTCTGTCAATAAGTACACAGTCACAGATATCGTATATATGTACGCCACACAATTTATTTTCTTGGTTTAGTTTAACTTCGTCCTTTTTTTTGTACCCGAAGGAAATGAAATTATTCCGGCTTAGCTATAAATTTTAAATTCAATTAAAATAATTGGAAATATAAAGTTCGAAAGAGCGTTCGTTCACCAGAGTGAGAGGATAAACTTTCATCGGTCTGTATATATTATTCTCAAAATGGAACATAATTGGTATATACAATTTATTAGTGAAACGAATGCCTGACAAAATTCATTTCCATATTCGTCAAAACAAACTTTTTGCCGAAATCTTTTATGTGCTCCGTGTAAGACGAGAGTGTGCAAATAAAAGATAACTCTGAATTTATCAAGTTAACAACTTTTCGCTGAATTCGAAAAGTTAATTAAAAAATCTTTTTAGAAAAATAAGGTAAGCACACAAAAAGTCTTTTGGATATTTCCATAAAATTTGGGATTTCAGAAAAATAAATTGTCAATTCATGTTAAATACACGGCTATGCCTATACCTATATACCCTATATAAATGTAGATATAACAAGCTGCTGGCAGTGCCAGCGTGGTACACGTGAACATGAGAAACATTACATTAAGAGTGATCATCATCAACACAAAAAAAAAGTTCTCAAAGTTCATTGAAAAAGAAGTCATGAATTCAGAATTGGTGTTATGTTTTAGGAATGAGTGTACATTCAATCCTTTGAGTCCTTGCATTGCGCAAAAAAAAAAAAATTTAAGAGATGATGTTATGTACTTTCTGGATTGTCTGACGAAAATAAAAGAGAAATGAAATTTCATCCGATTAAAAAACTGGCTTTCAGTTGGTTCTTTGCTTTTCAATCCGGTCAGCACACAAGACTAACAACATGGAATTTAAAAGAATTAAAATTTCGTGCACATGGAAACACGTTCCATCGGAATGAGATGTTATATGCGAAAGACTCTTCGACTTTTTTTAATCAAATTTGTTGACCTAAATTGCATTCTCCAGTTGGTTAGATTGTTTAAGATAAATGGGATTTTGAAGGGAATGAAGGAATTTATATCTGAGTTGCTGTAGGAGAAACTTTTTGATCGAGAACCCAAGTTGGTACGGCTAATTGTCATTCCAAAGAAATCTGGAACCCTAAATTTCTCACTGTGGGGCTGAACGAACTTTAAATAAAGGTGTAAGTTAACATCCCGGGTTTTTTCATAAGTGAGTTGGGCAGGGAAGTGCTATTCAAGTAAACAAGTTTTAGCAAAATCCCCTGAGCTGTTTCAATGAAATATCCAATTTTAAAACGTTATTAGTGTCACTCATTCCAATACATTAAATTCTGATAATGGGTTTGCTCGCTTCATATGATTTCTCGCTTTAAAATTTTAATATTAACCACAACAACATTCACAACAATGATTTATAACTGAATTTTTCTTGGAAAAAGAAATTAATTTCAAAAGATTTACAATCAGAGGTAAATGAAATCACATTCAAATGGTCATCTCCGAAAGGTAAAATAAATAATTTTCTCGAAACTCGTGTGTTTAATACTCCGATTCCGTGAAATTGAACGCAGTACTTCGAGGCAGAGGATACGATAAAATAGTTTCAATTGAAAACTGGGTCTGATGAAATATTTGTATCACGTTTCAGATTGTTACATGGTACAAAGGTATTGCTTTGATTCATTTACGATATAATTTATACGATTCGTAGCTTTGTACGTAGTTGGTATTGCTATATCTGAAAATTAATCAAGTAAATTTTTGAAATCAACAGTATCGTATGCACGTAGTAGAGTATGAATTTTAATGTATTTCAATAGATGGAGTACACCCACACCACATCAACCATTCAACTATTTCCTCCAGATTAAAACTTTGAAATTCTGACCTCAAACTAAAGTTCGAAACAAGGTCAGGTAAAGCTGAACTTATTGTCAGGTGAACCTGATCCCAAGCCAGGTTACATGAACGTCTGACTTTTCAAAATTTCAACTGAATTAAATTGACCTCAACCAGTCAGCAATATAATAACCATATTATGCCAGGTCACGGTTTAGGTATAAGGTATAACCGAAATCCGGCAAGTTTTTCGAAAAACAGGTTCAGGTCAGGTTCTTATTTCTCGCGACCTAAGTTTCACCTAATGAAGTCAGGTCAGTTTCAGATTCAGGTCAGTTGTGGTCGACCCCTTCCAATTACTTTCTAATAGAACATTTTCCGAAAAAATCAATAATTTCCGAGTTTCTTTTACTCATCGCGTATCGAAAAATAATTATTTCGAGAAAATTTCTTTTTGCGATTGAATCTCAACAGTCCATCGATCCCCTTCGTACAACCCATATATACGAGTCCAACATACACCTTCCCAAACTTAATTCAATAGAAATTATTTCCAACCGGTCTATCCAAAGTCTATACCACAAGAGTTCTCCGAGACTTAAATAACAATTTATCGATTTCGTGCGGTTTTATAGTTTTGTTCGGTACAATGGTGTATTGACTGATTTATGGGAGCATAAGAAAATGTTAAGGGCGTTCATGTCGCCAGGAAAAACAAAAGCATAAATCACTCCTCTTGCTTAAATCAAAACTCAAACTGTGCGTTATTTGTACAACCAGGAAGATGTATTCAGACTCGATATATCTCGATAGCATGTTATAGCTCATCAGAGTGTTACATCAATATAAATAGAAGTAAGCTATGTATTATTGTATACATACATCGACTCTTTTCAAATTTCATCACATGATAGAGAGTGGGAAATACGGAAATATTATTTGAGATATTATTCCGAAATATTTTAGGCAAAAGCCTGAATTGTATATTCGTAAAATATCATCGGAATAATAATATTTTTTAGGGTTATAGGGCTATCATATACTTATAATGCATGTAAATACGTTTCGATAAAATATTATATGATCTATCTGAAAATAATGTATGGAAACGAGAAGCAGTTTTTATGATATATGTGACCTAGTTTTGGTGGATTTTTCTTCTTTTTTTTTCTTTTTCTTCTTCCGCTTAACTAAAATACCGTTGACTTAGGGCTTAATATTGTACTTAAATCCAACACATTCATGGAATGAAAGAAGAAAAAAATCAAACGAGAATTGAATTATAGAAATAGTAAAAGCCCACTTTTTCTATGTATTTGCTTGATGAATTTTCTTGTAAATTTATTTATTTTTTTTTTATTATAAATATGAAGGGATGTTTGGAAGGATATATTTTTCTGTAGGCGACATTGATGAGGATCTAAAAATTCTGTGTGTAAATCATCTTACGATACGAGTTGGCGTTCGTTGTGTGTGTGTGTATTACATATATTGTGTGTTCAGTTCACAATATAATTCGATTTACTTTAAGTGGAAGGAACTCAATAACCAATTGACCTTTGAATAGATGTGAAGAGCCTTTTATGGAGCGTTCTTGGGAAAAATGTATTTATGGAAGTGTTACGAATTATTCCGTCTTGTATATAATACCATATTAAGACACTTATTCGGGTTCTTATTCACAGTACGTCAAACATATTCCTTCTGTATACAAATACATTCAATGAAAAGCATTGCAATTTTGCGTAAATATTATTATTGAATACAATGGGAATACTAATTTCATGTGGGGGGAATATCTCGGATATTGGTGAGTCTTGTCGGTTTTATCGGAACATTTTCTTCTTTCGTCAATATTCTCAAAATTATTGGATAATAACGGCGATTAAAATGTTGGTATAAGTAGAGGAAGTACGAAAATAAAACTGTGAAGCTGCTATTTATCATCTATTATCGACGGTTACGACAAAAATAGGCGATGTCACATGGCTTGCATATAGGGAAAAATGTGTGTTAAAATTAATGAAGTATTTTGGATCAATATTTCAAAACAAGATTGGCTAATTATACTATTGACGACAATCATCGTCTAAGAAATGTCAACGCATCAAAGAACCAGGTTTGATTTGATTTGTTTAGAGATCTTACTAACACCAACTTAACCTGACATCCTAACCACGCTTGGAAGTATGCAAATACTCTCTGAATTAGGTGCTAATTTATATTTCGCCTAAATATAGGATTCAGGGCCTAATATTTGAGAACAGCTTTTGAGAATATTGAGATTTTTGAGAATATTTGAGAATATTGAGAATATTGGGAATATTTGAGAATATTTGAGAATATTTGAGAATATTGAGAATATTTGAGAATTTTGAGAATATTGAGAATTAATTCTCGAACTAGGTAAAAAATAATGTGTCATATCCGAACTTCGGTTTATTCTCATTAAGAAGGGTTCTGTTGTTTAGAGCAATATGGATCCGATAAAATCGTCGCTACGGAATTCATAAAGAATTTATTAGGGAAAAAATTAAAAAGTCTTTGACAGTGTATGGCATCACAAAATGTCTTGAATTCCCTTTGTATCTCATTAAAATTGAGCAATTCTTCCTCTTACTTTTATGTGTGTATGAACGACCACAAGTCTAAAATTTTCCTAGCTTTGGCTGGCGTTCCAGAAGGTAGTGTATTGAGACCCACTCTGTACAACATCTTCCAGGGCCTAATATTTATTAGCCCCGTACGAAGTACAGGGGGCTTATAAGATTAATATGCCGTTTGTAACACGTCGAATTGGAAGCAGACAGTAAGGGCAAAGCATTTGGTTATGTTCATAGATGACGAATCCGCAATAAAAAAAATGTCCGTCCGTCCGTCCGTCCGTCCGTCCCCTCTAGCTAGAGTAAATCACAACCTTTTTTCAAAATTCTTTTTTTCCCCGATTGGTATCGACAAAAGTAAGGTCAAGTTCGAAAATGGGCATGGTAGGGTCGGCCCCTCCAGAGCTAGGGCCCTATAGGTGTTTTTCAGTCTTTCGACGATATCCCGAAATACGCACGCAATAGCTGCTTGTGATATATCAAATGAAAGGTATTGACGAGTAGAACAAAGTTGCTGAACATTTTTTTTGGGTAAGATGCAACGCGGGCTTGTTGGGAGGGCTCAAAGGTCGTTACTCGGCCCTAAGTGTTTTTTGCACATAAATCGAGTAAATCTCATCCGATTTTGCTAGTTTTAGTTTTTTATGGAAGGTAATTGAATACCGAAAAGAACGTGGTGAAAAAAGTTTCAAATTTGGGCCCTTGGACTAAGGCCGCTACTCGGTCCTAAGCAGGGCCTACTTTTTGGAAACTAATTTCTTGAATTTCTTGTTTCTCGAATTTTCTCGAATTTCTTAAAATTTCTCGAATTCGAGAAATTCAAGAAACTTTGAGAAATTCAAGAAATATTTCTCGAAATTTCTTGAATTTCTCGAAGTTTCTTGAATTTCTCAAAGTTTCTTGAATTTCTCGATTTTCTCTAAAAGTTTCTAAAAACTAGGCCCTGGTCCTAAGTGTTTTTTGCACATAAATCGAGTAAATCTCATCCGATTTTGCTAGTTTTTGTTTCATTTGAGAGATAATTGAATGCCGAATAGAAATGATGGCGAAAAAAGTTTCAAATTTGGGGCCTTGGACTAAGGCCACTACTCGGCCCTAAGTGTTTTTTGCACATAAATCGAGTAAATCTCATCCGATTTTGCTAGTTTTTGTTTCATTTGAGAGATAATTGAATGCCGAATAGAATGATGGCAAAAAAAGTTTCAAATTTGGGCCCTTGCACTAAGTGCTTTTTGCACATAAATCGAGTAAATCTCAACAGATTTTGCTAGTTTTTGTTTCATTTGAGAGGTAATTGAATACCCAATGGAAAGTTGGCAAAAAATTTTTGGTTTCTAAAATAATGTCGTAAATTGTTGGTTTTATTTGAAAGGTACTTCGTACGGGCTTTCGTAATTGCGCTATGCGCAATTTTAAAAATGAACAGTTTCAGTAAATTTGACAATGCCCAACTTGACTTGCATTTTGGTAACAGACGCATTAGAGGGTTGTAGACGTATTAGGGTTCCGGGCTTATTAGGGCTACGGACGTATTATGGTTGCGGACGAAATAGGATTACGGGTTGTACGGGGCTAAGTCGCAGCAAACGCTCCGACTGTTCTGATGCCTTGTTCTCAAATATTATCAATATTCTTTTTATTTTTATATAAGCGAAAAATAGACTGCTCAAATTGCACAGCCAGTAAAAAATCGATCTTTTCATAAACAGAAATTACAATAAATAAAAATCGTCCACTCTATTCCTTCCCAATGTTCCAAGAATACATGCTGCGTTTCCTCTTTGACTAGCAATTGAAATTCTTTGTAATAAGTAATCTGTTGAATACAGATTATGCTTTTTTCATCAACGATCCTAATTTCGCGACAAATTTCTTGTTTCTGGACCCATGCAACCAAAAGATTCAAAAGCAAGCGGGGTGAATAAGTAATTTTCTTTAAGTTTTCTATAATGATTATGCTTTAATCTCTCCGCTTTTTCTGCAATTGAGCGTGCTTTTTTAGAAGTTTTTCCTTCATACATTGGAGCCAACGTATCACACACTGTCACATCCCATAAAAGAGATTTACCATGACTCCACGGAATTAGAGTCATTCCATCAGGTCTTTTATTGTCATCTCTAGAAATTCCTGGTGGCTGTAACAATGTTGGAACATCTGCAGCAGAAAAAGCATAAGAATCATGTCGCGGCATTATCCCTGTCTTAACCTTGCATGATAAGCCATGCAAACCGTCCTTTTTAACTAACTCACCACAGACACACCTATACTCCTCGCATAATTGGGATCCCAAACTTAGACCAACAGCAATTCTCGCAGCATTGTTATCTAATAGCAAACCTAGCTGACTCGATGGGACAACTTGCAGCCACTTTGAAGATTCTTTAGTAGATGACGCAAGCAGTTATCCACCTTCCTCTCATCATCACTACCTGGAACACATTCACTAGGAATCGAACTTACTAATCCCAAAACACTATCATCGACCACCTTAATATCAAACCTACTCAAAATATCATCAGACAGACTAGACGTCGAATACACAGACGACAGCTACGAAGGAAGTGCCGATTCCTCAACTTTCAGAATACCTAATCCACCTTGAGCTAACGGCAGGGTAGCCTGATCCCAAGAAAAATCTAACAGCCTAACATTAGCAATCGCCTCAAGCGTCGAACGCAAAACTTCATCTACCTCCTTCAAATAAGCATTCATAGGAAATGCCTTAGAAGTATGCAACAAATAGTTAAACCTACAGCTTCCTAAAGACTTACTAAAAACGCACAAAGCCGGATGGACATCCATCAACTTCAAACGTTCGCACATCACCTTTATTTCTTCAATCTTAGAAGAACACATCCTCTCTAACTCTCAATATTGTTAAATATTCTCAAATAATAATCTTCAAATGAAAAAATAAATGTATTAAATCTTAGTGGAAGCAGGTTCGTGATTCATGAATGCTTCAAAAAAAATCCCGATTTTAATACCAAAATGCTTGATGATCGTTTCTAACTGCTGGATTAGAGATGAGCGGGAAGTGATTCTTTTACTTTGTACCCCTGGGTCAGTTAGGGAAAATGTATAGTCAATATTTATTTCTGATATCGGGGAGAACACGTGAGTAACTGATGCCCGCTATCTTCTAATCTCGATAACGCTGTGGTGAATCGCGGTAGGGCGGTTTCCGGTCTGACTAAATAATAAACTATGAATCGACAGACCAATTACTGGGCATCAGTTATTCACGTGTTCTCCTCGATATCAGAAATAGATACCGGCCCTAAATTTTCCGAACTGGCCCAGGGGTATTAAAATTGGGATTTTTTTAAAGCATTCATGAAGCACGAACAGTTTTTTTTTTCATTTCAAGATTTTGACAATATTTGAGAATATTGATAATATTTGAGAATATTCGAGAATTTATTCTCAAATATTAGGCGCCGATAGATCCACTAAGATTTAATGCAGTTTTTTTCATTTCCAGATTTTGACAATATTTGAGAATATTGAGAATATTTGAGAATATTGAGAATATTTGAGAATATTGAGAATATTTGAGAATATTGAGAATATTTGAGAATATTTGAGAATATTGAGAATTTGAGAATTTATTCTCAAATATTAGGCGCCGATAGATCCACTAAGATTTAATACAGTTTTTAGACCCGTACGAAGTACTGGGGTCTTATGCGTTTACGCATACGTCCGTAACACGTCGAATTGGACTCTCTGAGTAAGGGGAAACCTATTGTGGTTGTCTAGAGATGCCAAATCAGTGAAAAAAAAATGTCCGTCTGTCCGTCTGTCCGTCTGCACGATAACTTGAGTAAAACGCATCCGATTTTGAAAATTCTTTTTTTTCCCGTTTGGTAATGTCAAAAGACAGGATTTTGGATCGACCCCTCCCGAGCTGTGGCCCAATAAGTGCTTTACGGTTTTTCGAAGATATCTCCGGACATTCAAACGTTACACTTGTAACTGATACGTCAAATAAAAGGTATTTACAATACCGATCGACAAAAAAAAAGTTTATGGAAATCGGATGACCGACTCGTGAGTTAGAACCCGTTGGTGTGAAACAGGCACAGGGCGGCAAGCAGTTTTTGCTTGTAGGTCGGCCACATTTCAACATATTTCGTCTGTTTTAGCTTTATTAGATAGGTATTGACCAATCAGGGAAAAAAAGTTTTTGAAATTATGTTCTCCGGAGCGTGAGCTAGGTCTCTTGGAGTGAGCTCTTATCTGGCTACTCGGCCGTACAGTGAACGTGGAGTATTTTGTCAATATCTCGAGTAAATTTTGACCGAATTTCATGATTTTTTTTTTGTTTGAAAGGTATTAACGAATGTAAAGCGTCTGTAAAATTTCCGGTCTCCTAACAAAATGGCTGCCGGTGGCCATATTGGATTTTAATAAAAGTGATATATCTTGGGAAAAATAGTACTTAGTGTTTCTGTTAACATGGAAATAATTTGTTATGTGTGTGGGGTGTTTCAGGCATTCCATATATGGACATCTATATATACCCATATACAGCTATATTGAGCTATATACAGGCATATAGAGCTATATAATAGCATATTCATCTGTGAAATGCTTATTTATAGGAAAATATAGGTAAATATAGCGGTATATAGCTGTTTAAATAGGAATTTATGAAAGTTGACTTCGTACGGGGCTGTTTATATTGCCTCCGGCAATTTATTTGTATATGCTAACAAGGCAAAGAAAGATAATGAAAGTGATTTTAAAGGACGAATAGCTTTTCAGTAGAGAATGAAGTAAAAGAAATGAAGAGTTTCTCAGTAAAGGCTTTTGATACGAATAGGTGTTTCGTACGGGTCGGCGTTAGCTATGTTTTTTTTTCATTTCAAGATTTTGACAATATATGAGAATATTGAGAATATTTGAGAATATTGAGAATTTGAGAAATTATTCTCAAATATTAGGCGCCGATAAACATATGAGCACAAATTCATCGTTACCAATACGATATAATCGTTAGAAAAATTCCATATGAAATTGTCTGACACGGGAATCGAACTCGGTTCATTTTGGTGGAAGGCTAGTACGTAACCACTGAGCCATTTCGTCTAACAATTAAATAATAACTTCTTAAGAATTAAAAACGTGGAGCTAAAATATCCTTTTTGTATGGCCTGTAAACGCTGCCTTAAAAGTACCTTACGACTTCACAGTTATTTAATTTGATGTGAATCACACTGCTTTTGAACTCAGTCAAGATTATCTTCAGCATTCTATTTATGTGAAAGTCAAAACAGCGCAAAAAAAATTCAGACTTACTACGTAGATATACCAGGATTTTGATGTTTAGAAACATCAGTGTATTCATTCGTATATACAAAGATTTATGTTACCTTACATTATGGTTTAGAAGCCATCATGTCATTCATGTCTAACATGAAATTTATCTAGTCACAGAATTTGTAAATTTTCTTGACTTTCGCAGGATATTTCACTTCTGTGATAAATATAAATATTAAAAGTTTTGCTACTCGCATCACATATTTACATGAAAGTAGCTAAAAAGTTGTACAGGACGCTTTTATACCATCAGTTATATTAACCTTCTTGTTCTGCTAATGAAATCAACATGTGGATTATAAGGATCGTAATGTTTTTATGAACGGGAAACATGTGTCGTTTATGTCAAGGATTTTTCGTAATTAATAATTTCCGTGCTCTAGCTATTTGTAAAACTGTTTTTATAGTCGATGTTATGCATGCTTGACGTTCGCAGACATGCCTACAATATGCTATTATAACGAATGCAGATGGTGCAAAAAATTGGAAGACTTTGTGCGACCGGCAGAAGGTGTATAGCCATACGGTGCAGACGAATTTTGTATCCATCAGCATCCCGTTCCTAAATAATTGAGTGACAAAAAGTGTAATTTAATTCGGAGATTTTCTGATAATCAACTGAACACAACTAACATTTTAACAAATTAATTTAAGTTCGTCGGCAGAAATAATGTTACCGGTACATTTCGAAGAGATATCCTAGCTAAGATAAACTGTTAAAATTATTATAATCTCAGTTTAAATTATGAATATTAATGTAGAGGTTTCGAAATAGAATTAAATGAGTGAACGAAAATTTAAATTTGTTAAAAGGGTATTTCATTGTGTTGTTGTCATTTGGTTTCCCTTTCAATGAAATAAGATGAGTGGATCGGAATACACACCGTCGTCGTTATGTTTCCTATATCTTGTGACACATTTTTGAGGGTGTAGCTGCGAGGCAATTGTAATGAAAATGAGGATAATTTGTTGAATAAAATATCTGAACGTTTTTGGACTCTTAAATCGACAAATCCATGTTAATTTATATTTAAATTGGTGCGTTGATAAGTGTGGGTACAACGAATTGAATATACACAGCAGAATATTTTGCTGCTACTTTACTTCGCGTTTATATTGCATACCAATATCATGAAATCATTAGAAAATATTTATTAGCATCGACGAGGAAATGGTGGTTGAGAACGATTTAAATCTACCTTGTTTTTGTGTAGAACGGAACGTCTTCATTAAGATTATATCAATTAATCCATTTATCTGGGAAGTCTTTGCTCGTATAATGGAACGGAGATAATTAGAATATTTTAATCTGGAGCTTAAAATGTGGCGCAGCTTACACATAAATTTATTGCATGTTGAACAAAACAAGGCATCAGAACAGTCGGAGCGTTTGCTGCGACTTAGCCCCGTACGATCCGTAATCCTATTTCGTCCGTAACCATAATACGTCCGTAGCCGTAATACGCCCGGAACCCTAATACGTCTACAACCCTCTAATGCGTCTGTTACCAAAATGCAAGTCAAGTTGGGCATGGTCAAATTTACTGAAAGTGTTCATTTTTAAAATTGCGCATAGCGCAATTACGAAAGCCCGTACGAAGTACCTCTCAAATAAAACCAACAATTTACGACATTATTTTATAAACCCAAATTTTTTTGCCAACTTTCCATTGGGTATTCAATTACCTCTCAAATAAAACAAAAACTAGCAAAATCGGTTGAGATTTACTCGATTTATGTGCAAAAAACACTTAGGGCCGAGTAGCGGCCTTAGTCCAAGGGCCCAAATTTGAAACATTTTTTGCCATCATTCTATTCGGTATTCAATTATCTCTCAAATAAAACAAAATCTAGCAAAATCGGATGAGATTTACTCGATTTATGTGGAAAAAACACTTAGGGCCGAGTAACGACCTTTGAGCCCTCCCAACAAGCTCGCGTTGCATCCTACACAAAAACAATGTTCAGCAACTTTGTTCTACTCGTCAATACCTTTCATTTGATATATCACAAGCAGCTATTACGTGCGTATTTCGGTAGATATCGTCGAAAGACTGAAAAACACCTATAGGGCCCTAGCTCTGGAAGGGCCGACCCTACCATGCCCATTTTCGAACTTGACCTTACTTTTGTCGATACCAATCGGGGAAAAAAAGAATTTTGAAAAAAGGTTGTGATTTGCTCAAGCTAGAGGGGTCACGGACGGACGGACGGACGGACATTTTTTTTATTGCGGATTCGTCATCTATGAACATAACCAAAAGCTTTGCCCTTACTGTCTGCATCCAATTCGACGTGTTACAAACGGCATATTAATCTTATAAGCCCCCAGTACTTCGTACGGGGCTAAAAAAACGAGGGATTCGAAATTGTAAATGCAAGCAGAAAGAATGTTTCTTCAGTCGATATCTTCGACTTTCTATCAGTTTCGTAGTCAACTACCAATTTAGTATTCTACTACCAATTTGGCATTCAACTACCAGTTTAGTATTCAACTATCAAATTATCGAATTATAAATAGGCAGGTAGCCTAAATAATTTCATCAGTCGGTGTGCAGCTCTCAATCAGTTAACATCTCTACCACCTCTTTATCAGCATGGTAGTCAACTATTTAATGGAAAAATTAAATGTAAAAAGAAACTTCTTTTCAATTAATTTCGGTTCGATACATTTCCGCTCAAAGAAAAATAAATTTCTTCAACTACCAAAAATTCAAGCTTTAAATAAGCAAGCAGGCAGAATAATTTCGTCAGTTGGTGCGCAGCTCTCGAATAGTAAATATCTCTGCCGGAAATTACGTTTGATAGTCAGCTACCAACTACAAAATTTTCGAATTGCAATGTTTACTGCGAGCTATCGGTTAATGTATTTTCGTCGTAATGTCGGTTTTTCTAAAAGAAAAACGACCTAAAAATTTGGGTTTCATTCGATGTCAATGTATCTCGTATCTCGTTTAAGATAAAAGTCGTTGATCTACTTTTCCCTGGATCATCATCGCACTAACATTGTGTGCTCTGCTGTGGTGTTTCACATCGAACGAATTGATGATTCGAAACGAGATCTAGGGCCGGTTAATGGCACTGGAAATTGGAGATGCTTATAGAGACATTACACCCGTAAATAAAATCAAGAACTATTTGTTAGAAATAATTTTCCTACATTTTCCGACAAAATAAATTCAAGTGAACACAATATTGAAAAAAACAATGAATTTTAAATGAGTTTGGCTTTACTCTGTCGTGTTTCAATATTTCCAGAAGTTTACAGTTGCGCAGAGTGCCTATACTCAAAAAACAAAACACATTGCAATGAACATTAGACAGTTTGCGCAAATGACGTATAATTTCTAAGTCAACTTAACCAAGGTATACATACTGAAGGTAATGCAAATCCTCAGGTAATAGCACGAAATACGGAAGATTTATTATGTTGCATCCGTGACGTTTTGCGTGATAATGTTGTTGTATCTGCGTTGTTTAGTATTAAGTTTTGGCATGTGTTGCAACCCAATAAAGCGAATTTGACTTGTGTGCAACATTATAAGAACTATATTCACCCAAAACTTTGGATCCGCGGATTTGCGTTACCTTCAGTAATTAAATACTTTGACCTTAACCTGTTATAGACGGCTGTCATCTGTTATCGACAACGACAGCAACAATAAACGACAAGCTCTGACTAATCAGGCCTTATATAGCAAAAAGCATGTTCAAAACAAATGAAGTAAAAGATTTCTGAAATCAATCTCTGAAAATCATGATCCAATGAAGCAGTAGTTCAGGAAGTAAAACCCAACCTTTAGCAAAAAAGAAAGTTTAGGAATGGGTATTTTATCACTGACACCTTGCAACGCAGAAACATTATCGTTGCTAGTTAAATTATAAGTCACCCGTTTTGCTGTCGTCGACACAATGTGGTTCGTATGATATTTTTCATCCCTTGGGCATAAATTACGGAATTTTTCTAGTAAATAAAGCCCTCAGCATAAAAAGTTGTATTCGCATCTGTTGTGGACGGTTTATTTTATGCACTGTCGCTTGCCGCCCTCAATTCGTTCGGGCTACAATCCATCCACAACAGATACGTAAATAACTATCTCGACCTTCAAATTGAATTTTCACATTAAATACAGTGTTTCGAAGTATTGTGTCAGATATCTCTAGATAATGGAATGGTGCCTCGCTTTGACTAGACAAATTGCCAAAAATTGTCCCCGTGCTTTTTTCTGCGGTAGCATTAAACATCTGTTTAATATTTTTACTGAAATAAATAAAGTTGGCAATTTTTGTAGGCAAAGCGAGGCACCATTCCATTATCTAGCGATATCTGACACCATACTTCGAAACACTGTGTACCTACCTGATCTCATTAATTGTTAGTTACCTGACCCAGCGATACATTTGCCTTTTGTAAAAAGTACCTCTTAAAGAGTTACCAAAAAGCTATTTCCGCTTCCGGTAGAATTAATTTCTTTTCATAAAAAAAAACAGACAGCACCAATTCTGTTTCTTCTACTTAGCTGTCACTACTGACAAGTCACTTTTAATGGATCTCATTTCTTATAATTACATTTTACTTATTTATTTATTTATTTAGCGTATGCTCAAAGTTAAAAAAAATTGTTCCGGAAGTGTTTGAACAAGATTGAACCACAGTTGCAGGTTAATGAAAAACCAAAGCAAAATGGTTGGGAGTTGGGATGATGATGCTATTAAAACTATGTAACTAATAGAGCAAAAAAGGTCAATCCAATGTCAAAATGAATGTCAGCCAAATTATTTCCGATTATTGAAATGCATTACCATTCTAGTGATGACAATATCATCTTACAAAATTTCTAAATTAAATCGCTTTACGGTTATTTTCCCTATTTTCAACATATTTTCGTAAGTGACTAGTAGAAGTACTAGTATCAGTATTAGTACTATTTTTAAAAAGACGTTTGAGAAATTGTCATTGCATGTTACATTCAGAAACAGTTTTTATTCATGTATACACACCAGCTAGATATTATTATCCATAGTTATTTGAAAATACTTTGCAATGAATTAAAATACCGACAGGGCAGTTGAAGTTACCGACAGAGCAGTTGAAGTTACCGACAGGGAAGTTGAAGTATAGTTCCCTTAAGAGCGCTCACCCCTTGGTAATTTTCTAGCCTACATTTGTGCGCAAAAATATTGGTTTCTTGATGATTTCTGGGAACCAAAATCTTTTTTTTGAAAAAGTAAAACCATTAAAGCATGCAAAAATGTGGTACTTTTAAGGGAAAAATTGGTTTGTGGTAGATAGCTTAACCCATTTGGAGAAACCTTTGCAAAACATATAAATTTACACATTTGCAAAACTGTCAAACTGCCACAAACAAATTATTGTTGTTATTGTCGTCAAAAGATACAGCAGAAAATATAATACGAAGCGACCAAATGTAGGCTCTAATTTCAGCTAAGTGGCTCTTAAAATTCTACACCAAAGATTCTCACACGTAAACACACATACCGTTACACCACCTACCAACTAATTTTATCAATTTTATCCGCATATTATGTGGCACATATACATTATAACCGAGCTAGGGTAAACTGAATTCGTTACAGAAACCTTTCTTTGATCTGTGGCGTGGTTAGATATAAAGGCGGATTATTGTTACAACACATGAATATTGTCTTGTATAAGAATTTTTATTGCTAGCAGAGCAATCTAGGAGTCCCGTTCAAAATTGAAGAGTGACTGAGATGTAATACCAATTTGTTGGAAATGGCGACAATGTAGGAATTACAACCTATCTCAATCTCTAAATTTAATGGCAATAGCAAAGCTTCTTCGTCTTGAACGTGATACAGGAAATTGAAGTGTGAAGGTAAACGGATAGAGGTACAAGACGATTGTTTGATGTCTTTTAAAATTGGTTTTATTTACAATTTTACGTTTCGAATAGAGTGAGAGAGAACTGTTTCACTTTAGGTAGGATTGTGGCAAAGCAATGAATAAATTTCAATCAAAAACTTAATACCTTCTATTTCCCAAACATTGACTGTACCAGCTTTGTATAATGTCTTCGGATTAATTCTACAATGCTCAAGTAGTTATACATTGCTACAACAGTGATTTACAATCAACTTAACACTTCTCTCACACTATATTATAGCACAAAACTAAACTCTATCATTTAAGCGAATATATGTTTCAGGTTGATTTGATTTGTGTCTAATCTTGACAGTGATTAATGGAAATTAAACCTACAACATCCACATCAAAAAGATCGAGAATATAATGAAAGTTGTGTCTAGTTTTGTGTGTTCTTTCTTGTGAATTATTTCCGGTTCGGTGGGAGAATGATACGGAAAAGATTTAGATTAGTTTTGCGGACTTAAAGTTTTTAAAGGCTTATTCGAAATTGTATTTTATGGCAACTGTGGGGCGCCGGTTTGTCTGGGCGCAGTAATCAAGTAATTTACAACAATTTTCTCGATAGTAACAACTATCGTCATAATCCTTTCATAACTAAAGAAGGTCACAGTAATACCATATTGGTAAACTGAATTATACGAAACCCTTTCGTCCTATACGATTTCAATTTTCTCACAATGTTTTATCTGAAAGCCTGCAATGCCAAACCATTTGAAAGTTATCGAAAATTTGAATCGCCAGTTTTAATCGTTATTTAAATTTCTATGTCGAATGCTTCAGTTATAAATACTCGAAAGTTATGACGTCAATTGAGTTAAAAATAATTGAGAGTGACAAAACCTTGAGAGGAACAAAACCTTGAAAGGGACAAAACCTTGAAAAAGACAAAACCTTGAGAATGACTAAACAATGAGAGTGACTAAATAATGAGAGTCACTAAACCTTAAGAGTGACGAATCGCTGAGAATAAGAAATCCTTGAACGTAACAAATCCAAGAAATTATTCACCTGACCGCCAATATACAATAAAATGAGAAACCTACCTAGTCAATAAATTGTCGTACCGAATTACAATCATTTAATTACAAGCTTTCACAATCCACAATAATAACTTATTCTCAGATTCTTAGACACATCGCATTCAGACTAACTAATCTAGCCACCGAAAAGTCCTTAAAGTATGAGCATTTTGTTATATTGAAACGAAACTCTATCCCAGAACAATTTATTACGTGAGACTTTCAGATGGCAGAGGAATTAAAGAATTACGAATAAACAGTACAATGTTAAGTCACAAAAATGTGCGCTTCGATTTAGTCTGGTTCATTCTTACCACATTTTTATTGAAAATGTTTCATTTTAACCTACCACATTGATGCACAATATCTAATATTTGACATTTTTACTATCTCTTCAATACATGCCAAAGAGATAATCTTGAATCACTGGTCCCCGTCGATGATAGACAACTACAACAACAAAAAAATGTTCTGAATTCAATGGTATGGATGGTATGGTATTCAATGGTAAAATCGTTTTTTATTTTCGTGTCACAAGGATAACACAAAATATTATCTCTGCTCCATCCGCACTAAATACATTACGGACTCGGGAGTAAATCTATATTTCCAACGTTTAGCCTGTCTTATCTGCGGTACGTGCTTGTACAAAAACCCCATCTGCGAACAATTCCATGTATCCGGGTAGTTTTTCTATGTATTTATATCGAAATCTACGGAATGAATGGTGCACGATAAGTTGAACAAAACAGATTTTATGTGGATATTATATTTGCATTGTACAAAAATAATGTTGCGTTCATTCAAGCGTTTTGTATTAGTTCAGCACGACGTAAATAAAAGATGTAGGAGCGATATTCGACTTTAAAAGGCTGAGTCGGCGTACACAGATCAAAATATGGATCTAGATCGAAATCTCTTTGGGATTAACAGTACGCGACAGAATCTTTTTTAGAATTAAAATTTAGTTCCTTCATTCTCAATTCCAAGAGGAATTAAATTTTAATCTATTAGGCCCTTACTTTTGACGCTTGTTTACTATGCACTCAAATGAAAATCTCATTTTAATCCGATCAAAGTGTTATTTTTGTGCAGATTCGAGCAATAAAAAAATATTATTCTAACTCTTCCTACTTTTCACTTCAGTAAAAAATAAAAAAATATTTTTTTTTGATTTGCTGATAGTTTTTTATGTGTTTTTATCTAAACGTCTGGTATGAGAAGAAGTTATTTTGCGAATCTGTTCGAAGTTAGAACTAAATTAACAACAAAAAGTGTTATTTGAAGACAATCAAATTCTTAATCCCTGAAGTAATTAAATTTTTAAAATTTTTAGTGAAGATCAAAAATCAAATCCCAAAAGAATTACAGTTCACGACATCTCTATTGTCTCGACTTATGATTTCCACGTTTTCAATGAATTCCACACAACTCACACTCTGTATCAGCATGATCGGCTGAGGTTGCCAAGGTTGTATATTATAAGGAGGTTGCGCCAACAGCCTGTTTTGTGTTGCTGTTGCGTTTCAAATTAGTTGAACTCTTCGCTGTGGAATTAAGGCGAAAAAATAAGTGACCGCTGCGAAGAATTCGCCATTTTTGATTTTATGCCACCACGAAAACAGGCTGTTGGCCCAACCTCCTAATATACAACCTTGGCAACCTCAGCGGATCATACTGATACAGAGTGCAAGCTGTGTGGAATGTGTGGAATTCATTGAAAACGTGGAAATCATACGATGTGAGACATTTGAGATGTCGTGGACTGTACTTTTTGAAAGTAATCCCATCGGACCTGAAAATTATCATCCCATATTTTTATCTACCTTACACAAGGTCGGTAATTAAATCGGATCTAATACGAAAGGGGGATAATAAATCAACAACAGGTGTAACCAATGCACTTTATAGGTCACTGTTATTGATTGCAGTGAGTTGGTGGAAGTTGCTGTTCATCCATCTTTAGCCAGAACTGACTATAAATGTTCTGATTATTCGGAATTTAATTCCTAGGGTGATAATTTCTTGAAAGGGCAGCGGTCAAATTTGATAAAATATTTTGCGAGAAGAGGAACTATTGCACTATTGGCAGACATCGTTCCCTATAACCACAATATTCTTCAGTTCATGTTTAGACATAAACTTAATTAGAAGAACTTTCAAATATTCAAGTACAAGGACACTACCTCAATCATTAAAACTATTCTGATTCAATAAATTATTCCTAACTAATCCAAGGTCTGTAATCTATATTTCAAAAAGAAGCCAAGATTTGGTTGTGGATCTAAAGAAAATATTTTCATATACCCCGAATGATACAGTCAACGATGACTTAATTTTAATATGCATGAAGCTTTCATCCGTTCACCCCACATCAAAATTTTGCTGAGTTATATGGAACGTTGTTCTTGACAATAAAACGGACTCAATTATTCGGTGTATAAATATGTTTCACTAATAGCTAAAGTGATTAAAATTCGCTAATAAGCTAAGATAACACTTCAAATATTTACCGACAACATTCGGGTCTATTTCAGTTATAACTCCACCAAACATTTTCGTTTTGAGGAAATTTGATACTTAATTAATCCACTTGTGTAATTCTACACGAACTTGTAAATGATATTTGAAATGTAGATATTTGCACAAGTTTCGCTTGGGGTAAATGAAAAATGTTCGTTTTGTGTTCTGTATAGGACATTTTACCATTTCAATCGGTATTATTTGCTTGCGTTATGACGTTCGATGGAAAAGCAATAAAAGAAAATTCTGTTCATCAACACGAGTGATGTATGATGACACAGTGAAAACAGGGATTTCAACGACATGGAAAAAAATTTTACGAGATAGAAATCTACACAAAAATGTTCTTCTTCCATTAAAAATATGAAAAAAAAAGGAATTGGGAACGGTTTCGCTTCGTATACCTTCATATATTTGGTTAATGTTAAAATCAATAATTTAACGACTGAAGTACTACGACAAAATGATAGGAGACGTAAAATTATACTGGCAATCATCATTTTATTTTTATTATCTAAGTCAATTGAGAATATTGGATATTGGGAAAAAGTTGTGCTCAATTTTGCCAACAAAAGGGGTGTTAAGAGTTTGACGACATTAAAGGGAATTACTCGGGTGTAATTTGATTTTAACGATATAACCGATACCTATGTGTTTAATACACTAAAACGGAAACCTTTTGGGATCAATTTGGTGAGAGAAATATACAAACTTTGTTAATGGGAAGACTTTCAATTTCAAAGAAAATCTTTCGTATGCATACAATGCACTAACCACATGACATCAAACATCCAGATAGCTTTAACTCCATTAATGCACTACGTCCCATATGTAAAATATGTTTAAATAGCGCCCAGAAAAAGAGCTCGTAATGTTATTCAAATTCCGATGCATGCATTTGGTGCATGACTAGATATGAGATGAGATATACACAGACAATAATAACCTCTAACATAGTATGGAAATAACCTCTGACATTTGCAAACATAAAATATACATTTTGAAGCGAAAAGTTGACTTAATGAAAGAAGCTTAGTCTGGTAATGTCATGACTCACAGAGATATAAAGCTTTTCATATTACACAGCCATTGCTTGATGCTAAATGGTAGAAAAGTGTATTATCGGTTCATCGTATGTAGTACAGACATGTGGATTATGGATTGTACGAATTTATTTAAATATTTTTTTTAGAATCCATTTAATCTTTCCTGACAGCTAAGTTTGCAATAATTTTGATATGAAGCTGTAAGTGGAAGTGATTGCTTTACGAAATATACTAAGATGCCTTTCTCAAAGACACATAGAACTTAGAGGGAGATATTTCTGGCCGAGAAGCTCTTCAAAGCTTTGTTGTTACCATAAAGCAACATGCTTCAAGCAAAATCGCTTAGAGTGACATCTGCCAAATAGATTACTAATTTGTATGAAAAATTGTTACACATTTTTTTACAGTGCCAAAAATTTGCTTGATACACTGTCAAGTTTCAGTACTCTATTTGGGGTACCACTAATGCTGAAGTGTGTTGCATGAAGCCATGATAGGTCATTTTTGTGTAAATCTACTAAAAGCTACAAAGCTACATTTACGCAAAAGGGATACAAAATGACTAAGAAAAGCGACTTCTATCGTCAACCCATTTCGTTTCGAATTGTAGGGTATGTGGTTAAAGAGACTTGAGTTTGGTCTAATACTCGCTTGTCGGAAAATGTGCCTTGGTTCGCTTCATCTGTAATACCAGCAGGTCAACTCATGCAAATTTACTACCATGGTGGTTTTTTTTAGTTCTGAACATATTTGACATTTTTTAAAGCTTTAGAAGTCATCGATGTTCCCAGTTGACGCAAAATTTGAAAAAATATTCACCAAAATACTGGAAGTATGAAGATGACTTTAAACTCTGACAAATCTGAAATTATGTTTCCTAAAGGTGAACAAACTGTAGTGAAACCATATAACCAGGCTTCCGGATATCACTGGTAAAACATCTTGAGCAAACCTAGGTACAAATTTGGGTGTCGAACACACGGTGCTAAAAAAGAACATTTTTTTTGTCACAATCTCGCACACGCCATCACAGGGCCTATTTTTGGAAATTTTTCCAAAAAAAACTCCAAAAATAGGCCCTGCTCCATCAACTTAATGTTCCCTTTTACGAAATTGCGACTGGAAATGGTTGCCCTTTTAACAGTTCAGCAAAAACTCCCAGTCTCAACTTGACAGTTGTTATAAGATTCAATAATTGTAATTACGTGTCACGGCATTTATGAACGGCATTAAAATCATAGCCCATGATTTTTGGCGATAATTCTCTTGTCGCGATGTGTCCCATATCACACATAATTCTCACCAAAATACGCATGAGAGATTTGTAACAGTCATACTAAACGCAAAATTACGGTACACGGACAATGAACAAATAATTGCATTATCCTGGCAATCGCATAATAAACCATGTTTCCATAAAACTAAATTTCCAATTTAAATTTACAAACTAGCCACCAATTGTACATAACGTACCTTCATCTGCGTCGTATACATCCATTTCAATGCATACCGTCGGTCTCGAACCATTCATCTTTACGAAACTTTCTTTCATTTGCAATTGTCAAAGCTGCAGACAACCACTTGAAATGAATAGGCCGCAATCTAGTCCATACAATTATGTATACTGTATGAAACAGCACACACTTCAACTTGCTGCTCGTACAATTTTCGAGGCTTGCACTTTTAATGTTTCATTGGCGCATATCTCTCATCACTCACAAAAGTGTTCTAGTGTTTAACGGCATGATTTTCATTGCACTAATTTCGTTGAATAAAACTTTTCTGCCACAAAAATTTTGTTTGAACGTGAAGTCAGCGCGTTTCTATTCTACACCATTCACATCTATCTATGTCGAAAAGTTGGATACACACAAAACGGAGCAACGTATGTTATTATAATGGTACTCTATCATTATAGGACGATTACAACTTGAAGAGCATCATTGCCCAACTATAAATATTTTTGGATGAACGATGTTATAAATGGGTTCCACGTGAATTCATTCTTCGTATAAATGTCCGATTTAATTGTATAAGATCCATAAATGTGCGTTTACTGAAACGGTCGATATTGAAGAAATATTTGATTTATTGTCGGTAGACAAAAGCTTTGTTTGATTTAATCTACTGAAATGAAACGAGTCGTAAAGTTTCACCAGAAGGAGGAAAAGGTAGTAAAATTTTGTAGATTTTTTATCCATTGTATTGTGATCGAATTTTCCGTTACTACAGAGAAATATCGGAAATAATACGTTGGTGCCTAGAGCCAAGGAAAATAATCCGATTACTTAAATTATAGAAAGGAATCTCATTGAACTATCACCTCAAATCGTAGTGCATGCCATAATTTAAACTATATCGTCACTACAGTTTAATTATGTGAAAATTTACAAACTTTTTGCACATCTTTTAGTTTTATGATCGGTTGCCTAGGTATATTCCATGCTCTCCTCCTACATAATATGTGGAAATGAGATTTAGTTTTAATGTGCTCGTTCCTCGTATGATATACTCACTACAATTTGAATGTAAAGTACTTTAAACGAAACTTTACGGATATTTTTCAATATCGTCATTCCACCCACATTGTATCAGTTAAAATAGATCCTAAAGCGGAAAGTGTTTTATGAATTTTTATTACACAAAATAAGCAGAATACATCACTTTGCTGCGCGATAAAATTCTTCATAAAGTAAGATTTTACTTATATGACGTAGAGTATACGAAATTTTATGTAAACTTCTTCTTTACCAAAAGAAAAGAGGGCAAAAAATAAAACAGAATCAACCAAACTTTGTTCGTTTGGAAATCTCTCTTGCACTGGGAAGGAATGTGTTCTGTATGTAAATTCATTTTCTGTTTAAAGTTAGTTCAGGTCTGAGGCTGTTTTGTAATGCAATTTCTTTTAGTTTTATAATTCAAACGGTTAATCTGGGAAAGATTTTATGCAAAATAATATAAAATTGTACGAAGAGTATGGTCTGGTGAGTCACGGTGACTCACCATTGATGGCCAAGTTTCTCGTCACTTTTTTCTTTCATTTCGATCGATCGATAGAACTTTCTTGTCGTCTGTTTGCAGCAACGACTTCAAAAACCGAGCTGAGTATTAGATACTCTTTTGGCTACTCAAGCAGTAAAAAATAGTTAAAGCCAAAGAAGTACTAGATTCTATTCTGTATTGATATAAAAAAGAGTTGACAATCTCATCTATCATAAATATCATAGATTACCTGAATTTGTGCTGTATTTGTTTTTGGGGCTCCGTGGGGTTCCGCACTTCTTTGACTAGAAATAAATGGGTCGAAGTGGGCTGAAACCGTATGGTCATAAATGAGCTAATAGTCCAAGAAGTGCGGTACCCAACTAAATCGAAAAGTGTTAAGTCTTGCATGCATCATATGTTTAACAGATCAGGGCTGATCTTTCTCCTAAAACTTTTCTGAAGTATTATGGACTTTTCGGCTCTGCTGTTCCTTAATATCCACAACGGAAACAACGGAAAAAACCCAGAAAAAACTGGTGGGTGAGCGACAAAACTTAACTTCAACATTCAAAAGGAAAATTAAAACTTTTCACCTAAATGACACAGACAGTCTGCTAATAATACCACGAGCTACCAGCAATATTTGCCATTCTAATCAATTTACTTTGATTTCATATTGGCCTAAGTTTTCAGTACGAAACCAATTCAATAAAGTTAAGAATAGGTCAGACTCAATCGGGTATGAGTCTAAAAGTGAGGTTGCTTTTATCCCTTTTGTTCAATAAATCAATTGATGGTAAACAAAAGAATTTTCATAGCTCCATGTTTTCACGAAAATTTGAAAACTTTTGTTATTAAATTTATATTGGAACACCGAAAACATGCACAATGATGCCGTTATTTAATGAACGAAACTTTATTTTTTCGATAAAAAAAGTAGAAAACTGAAACAATTCTAGACTCTGTTTCGATTCCATAAAACATCTCCTAATCGTTTACGACAAGAAAATGCGAGGTATTTTATTCGACACTGATGAATATAATATGATAGCAATTCGTTTTAATTAAGCATTTGATTAATACAAATGTAATATGGCAATCTGTCTTATAGTTTAAGGTAACGAGTTTCACACTTTGTCATAATTATACGAGAGACTAGATATACAAAAGGTTGGATGTTGTTTAACGCATTTATGACTTCTACACATTCCTTAATTGAATGAGAAAATATGGAACGTTTCACGTTTAATTGCCAAGGTATTAACAAACAAAAAATCGAAATGCAATTAAAAATGTTTAATATGTTGTCTCAACAGCATGTTGTGCACACGAACTAAATAAATTTCCATTTTCATTCAAAATATTCTGTTTTCCTCGTCTAACACAGAATAATTTCACAGAAATGTTAAACTGAAAATTAATTAAATTTGTGTGTATCCAACGATTGCAAAACCCATACTCTCTCGGCTCCTCGTTATCCAATATTAGAATTCATAAATAGTCTGAATACACATATATATGTACGTGTACTAGAGTTAAATAACCCCTTACGGACAATGCACCTCTGTTTACGCAAGACACACGCAAAAACCATTAATCAAACCAATTCAATTAACAGACTCATTTTTACACAAAAAAAAAAAACTAATTTTCACATAGATTTCTCAAGATCCAATCAACACTTCAGATTAATAGCCAGCGAACTCTTTAGCATACCACTCGCTTCGTTGAATCAACAGACAACTTTTATATTATTTGTCATATTCCTCCGTTCACGCGGAAAAGTCATAAGCAACTGTTTTTAGCGTCACTTAGGTAAAAACTAATCGCTTTACATATAACATTGCATAAAAATATCTATCGACAATCTGTATATAGAAATGGTCGTAGAACATATTTAGCTATATTTTCTCCGTTTATACACCTAGATTTTCATTTTATTTTTTCTCCTTTCGCTCATATAATATAGAAAAAAAGCAGGCCATTTGTGTGCTTTTTCGTTCGGAAAATGTTTTGTGCAAAGTACGGAATTATTATAAAATATATATAGAACGATAGAGGGAGAAATTGTGGAGAGTTTATAACATGTATATACACACAATGTATGTGTATAACACAGCCAAACAACGAGGAAAAGGCTTTTCCAGTTTTTCTCGTCGTATGCGCGCGTTGTGGCTGAATTCATGCCTCTGCGAATATTTATTCGAACATTGTCAGAAAACAGATCGCAATTATTTAAATGGATATATTTACTTAAAATTTATATAACAGACGTAGACGAACCCTCCGATATCTAATATAGCATCCAATCGAGTCGATTCAAACAGCAAATAACACATATACCAAAGAAGCAAATCAGTTTGAACAGTCAAAAATAAAATGAAATAATCAAATTGAATGACATGTAAGCATTTAACAGAAGAGGAGAAGAGCAAATTTATTTTGGAAAATTTGTTTTTCTCATTTTCGTTTTTTTTTTCTTTCGGAGACTTCTACTCAACCTGATAATGCCTCGAAAATGTAATTGAAATAACGTTTAGATGTGAAATGGTTTACAATCATGAGGGTGTCCCATGAACGTTGAAAATGCTTTGCCACTCAAAAGAAAATCCTTAAATAAAAAATGGAAAATCCTTTTTAAGAAAAATCCTCAACTTCACCAAAATTCCTTAGGAACAAATCCCAAAAATACCAAGAAAACCTTCAAAAATCGAAGAAATTCTTTAAAATACGACAAATAAATCCTCTGATACTCCCCCAAAAACCTCCCAGAATTTTCTTTTTAGTCCTTTCTCACTCAAATCTGCGATTATGCGCCCCTTGCGGTTACTTATAAAATCAGATCCGACGCACAACTAACTTCAAAAATTCACGGTTAGACCTCAAGGTAAGTGTACGTTACTTTTCCGTTCAGGTGACTATGAATGTTTGATAATATTACTATGTTTAGAATCGTGCCATGTCACTACGACGAAACACCTCCGGTTATATTGTATTCATGCGTCTGACATAGAAAATTTTCTCTTTTTTATTCCATTTAATTAAGAGTAAACAGTCGAAGGTTACTACAAAAATATTTACTTTACCGAGCTAAATCGATTTATTGGATAAACTTTTACCTGCCGTTTATTTTCGAAAGTTAGCGTCATTGATCCTTTATTCTGTTGGTGTTATATATACATTTAATTATTACTTTCTTTTGGTTGTAGAAAGGACGACAAATTTTTAGTTCTCAATTCACATCGATCTTAGTAGTTTCTTCTAAATTTCTATTCAGAGCTTGACACACAAGGTAGTTTTATTTCTATATAAATATTAAGTTACCAACAGTAAAGACGAATATAGCGAGTGTATCAAATTACGTAAGAGTTACTGATGTAAAAACAAAATACAAACACAAATAAGCTTAAGAGAGTATCCAAGTTTCTGTGCACCTTTTTTTCGCAAATTCAATAAAGTGAAAAAATGAAATAGGAAGAAGAAAAAAAATAGCCCAACAACAAACAAATAGAAGAAAATGAACCCATACACAAAAGTCTACTACACTTTGGCATCAATTCAATATCATCCTACATTCATATCAGCACACCTTTCTATACGTAGAATCGGAAAGGGTTGCGAAACAGAAGTGTGTCAATTTCGGATTATCTTTTATGTTGATACCTACTACTGTTCAAATAGTGTGTCTACATTTTCCGTGCTACAAATGGATTTAGTCGCATTGTTGTTCACCTAACTATTGTGAGAGTCTTTTTTTTTCCAGTTGTGTTCGTTTATTTTTATTTTTCTAATAAAGGGTTGGCCAACAAACATCGAAATGGATTTCTTGTATGGACAGCAACGTAACATGCAGATCTTATCAAGATATTTTAATGGCATCTCTCATCATCATTAAAATATTAATTTGCTTTCAAAGAAAAATGTGTTCATTGTTAAGAACAATGTGTCCATTGCTTACATAATAGCTAAGCTACGGGTGTTGTAGATAGCTGAAAGGTAGATGTGTAAAAGACGTTGTCAAACAAAAGAAATTACATCGAATTTATAACATCCACGTGCAGTAAATATTGTGTGCTCATTTCTTGGTGATGTAGCCACCTATATTATATACCTGAAATGTTGTACATTGAAGTGACGACAATGCATGGAAGACTAATGTCTTCGACAGATAAATAAAATTAGTCAGATTTTTTTAACACGCCGAATGGGAAAGAAGATTGTGAGAAGCGAAAAAAAATGAATTACATTTACCTAATGAACACATTTGTTCGCCGGGTAAGAAGCTTTAAGCTATAAATTAAATAAATTAAGCTCTGGTGCTTTCTACCATGAGTAAACATTTGTCGAAGAAACATTCCGAGATTGTTTCCACATTGTGTAATACGATAGACCGAGAGTCTACGGCTACATTCAATGAATGGAGGAAATAAAGAAAGATAAATTTTGTTCAAGTTCGCTCAACACCCTTTTATCCGGTGAGGTAGGCGGTGCCGAGGCCGCAATTTATTTTATTAATTGCAGGACTTTAGTTCGCATGTGGATTTTTTGTGTGGTTTGTAAGCTGAGTATGATATGACTCAGTGTTTAAACATTTTTATGCACATTGGGTTCGAAGAGGACGATGGGAAGGCCCTTACGTTATCCTATCAACAAAACATATTAGTTAAAATTTTGAGATATATCGGAAATCTTTTCAATCATCAAAATCGTGAAACCACCTGAACAATACGACTCATACCCCGTCTCCCAATTTCCCTTTTACATTTTCATTTGCCAGATGTTTTATTTCCTGAGATAAACTCAACAGTTTTTAAAGAAATCTACCATTTGACAGTATTGCTGCTTTATGGCTTCCCTGTAAAACAAAACGAATGCGAAAATTGGTTGGATTTATAAGCCATCATTTATCCATCCATTATTGTACAGGAATGTCGTTCAATTTTTGTTCCACTCCGTACACCAAAAAAAAAATGGCTGCAAGGTGAAAAGAGTATAACTTTTGGCTGCAGATATCATCAGTTACTACGTACCAGCATATTTTACTACATTCAAGCTTTTTATGTCATGTGCAATGCAGCCATATTAAGAACTCGAACAATTGCGAGCTTTAAGCTCAAAACACACAAGTCATCAAATGAGCGTTTCGATCAAAATTCTCGTTGTTATAGTTTTATAGTTTCATTAAGCATCAAAGACCAAAGAAATTTTTGGTCAAAGCAATTTTTCGATGCATCGTGTGTTTTGAGCTTAACCACTCTTTGTTGAGGTAACTGCAAGGATGTTATACTAACAACCTGTCACGTTTTGGTACCTATGGTACGCTTGCTGTTATACATCACAAATATCAAACGATTCACTTTCAGATAAGAGGTCAGCTGCTCTTTCGCCAGAACCTCATAGTATAATATGGATGGGATGGCTCAGTGTGTACTAGATTTCCACCAAAAATTTATGATTTTACATGTAAAATGCAAAGGCTGCGTTGCACTTTACCACCTTAATAAATGTAGTTAGGTTCCTAGAGAGGGTATTGACATAACCCAAGTACGATGAATTTGTGTGCATATGTCTAGGCTAGTCTACATTAAGGCGAGATATCAATTAGCACCTAACTTTCATCAGAGATTATTTGCATACTTTGAGGAGTGGTTCGGAAGTCACTGTAAGGTGGCGGTCCAGACTGGACTTGCTTGACTCCGGCGGCTCGTGAGGACTCTAAAAAAATTAA
This sequence comes from Bradysia coprophila, assembly GCF_014529535.1. Lineage (NCBI taxonomy): Eukaryota > Metazoa > Arthropoda > Insecta > Diptera > Sciaridae > Bradysia > Bradysia coprophila. The sequence continues at coordinate 5,085,208 of NW_023503374.1, forward strand.
ATTTGGCTACATATGGTAAAATATGCTTGAATGTGGGGAAATATACTGGCATGTGGTAGCTTATGATATCTGCTGCCGAATATTGTATTTTGTAGCCAAATTCGAATTTAATTTTTTTGGGTGTAGATTGTGACCCCGATCATTTGAACCGATTTTCATAAACGATTTATCATTGTTGGTGCCGGATTCTTTGAAATCGGAATGTTATTGCGAGCCCTATACGATTGGGCTTTTAAATCTAATAAATTGTCGCCTTCGTAAATCTATAATTTTAATTAAATATAAATATTGTTGTTGATATAAGTATGGTAACCCCCTTGAAAATAATAATCCGATTATTTTTTTCTCCGTACGAAATTGAACGGTTGATATTTACAACAACGAAAAGCGAAATGTATTTCGTAATAATTATGAAAAAAAAAAACGAAAATATTGAAAGGAGCACGAAAGCCACAAATGCTTCTTCAAGAAAAATAATGTATAAGATAATGGCACTTCAACTTCTCATAATAATTTCCACATTTTCGTTTTTCGGAGGAGTAATAAAACATATATTTTATTTTCGGTTCTATATACAGAAATATTTACCAAACTTACCGAGGATGAGGTAAGTTCGTGAGGTGGCCAATTACGTTTAAAGGTTAAAGGTTCTTTTTTCCCGTTGTAAAAAGCTTTGAAGGATTTTATTTGATTTGTGGATACAAATTGAGGTATTCTTTTATGTGATGAACAAACGCTGAAGCACGTTTCTGTTTCACTTTGTGCAGATTCGGAATCTGCTACTTATGAGATGGATAAAAGCAAATAATTTGTTAGACAACCGAAAGCCTTGTAGTCTTGCATAAAAAAAATCGCTAATGGAAAAAAATTAATTATCATTTTCTCATAGCATTGGTTCTAAAGCTACGGACTTCATTTATATTACTCAATGTCAATGGTATTCAGTAGGTTGATGTTGTCGATACCTTAGAATGAGATAATTTGTAGCATTGATTTTGGTGACAAAAAATGCGAATTATCGTCAACCTTTCATAACAGAACCAAAATTAGACGACGACCGGTTATGAGAGGGCAACCAGACGTTTTGTCGCGCATGATATCGGCGAAAAAATAGTCGTTACAGTTGTTATGTTATTATAAATTCATGTTAGCGCAATAGCTTAACACCTACTGACTGTACAACATTTAATTTATTTTCTAACTCATTTTTTGTAATTAATCTGAGATTTTAATGAATGATAGCCACATCATTGCTGGACAAACGTTAGAATTATATTTTTTAAACCCCGCCCTGCCGCCCTGCAGACCGCTGAATGAAGTCATTTAGTCTGACATTTAGTCTGGTTTCTTATGTCGAAAAAAAGCGTTCTGCTCGATTCAGAACTTTTTTGGTTTTTGACGATTGGATATGATTGGGCCAGACTTTCCTAACTTTTTTTTGGGTGTTTTGAACCGGTAAATACCGGTAAAAACCGGTTTTAGTGTAAAAATTAAAAGTGAAATATCTCGGTCAAAACTTAATATTTTTTTATAGTTGGACCGGAATCTCTATACAATCGCGTCGAAAAAAACTGATGGAAGTTCACTTTATCCTTGAGTTCTAGCGTTGGGAGCACTTGGGAGCACTTAGAGGACATTCAAGAATTGTCATATTGTGGGGAATCATTCAAAGATACTTTGCTCTAGCAATTCATTCGGGTAAAATGATAAAAAAAAATTCGAAAAGTTCAGGTAACTCATTTTATTTAGAGAAAAATGTCTGTGGGAAGGAGGGTGCTTCATAGCGGTATATCTCATGTTCTTCTGATACGTACAAGCTCGGCCGGCTAGATCTGAACTAGTACTAGTCACCAAGCTTTTCAACGCGTCCCCTAACGTCAAATTTTATTTAGAACTGGCCAGGGAAATTGAGTTCAAAGTTAGCGGTTTTCCCGGTACACTTTTCAGGGAACCCAGGATAATTCACTGAACTTTTAATTTTCCAAAAAAAGTTTGTTTAGCGATTTTAGGTATTGAGCCAGCCTTTCAGATTCCGGTCCAACTATCAAAAATATTCAGTTTTGACCGAGATATTTCACTTTTAAGATTTACACTAAAACCGGTTTTTACCGGTACTTACCGGTTCAAAACACCCAAAAAAATTTAGTTAGGAAAGTCTGGCCCCCAATCATATCCAATCGTCAAAAATCAAAAAAGTTTTGAATCGAGCAGGATGACATAAGAACCCGGACTAATTGGTGAAATCGATATATAAATTTAATCAATTCCAATCGGAAGTGATTCCTCATATATGATTCTCAATAATTACTTACTTCGGTAAAATACAAATCTAATTTGTAGCGAAGATATGAATAAGGTGTTCGACCTTATGGTGGTACTCACTTCTAGTAAATCACAGATCTATCTATCGAGGTCGAGTCAATCAGTGAACATATATGACGAGGGTATGGCCGTATCATACTACTAGATACCATTGCCGAACATAAATTGATTTAACCAGAAATTGTAGCGCCACCGGTAAGTCAGATACAAGTGTCATGGTCATTTTTACAAAGAAATTTCTAATATACAGCCAGCTCTGAATATTTAGAAATATTTATGCGACTCTCTGTTTTTCTTAGTTCCACACGTTCCTCACATTTCATATGTTTAGTATTATTCGGGCTATACTCGGATTACTCGGATAGAGTGAGACAACTAGCGTGATGTGCACAGAGTGTGTGTGTGCAATATATTGATTGAAGTGTGGAACTTAAAAAACAAAAAAACACATGAATTTCTTTCTATCTAATCTGCGATTACTGTATGTGCACTGAAGTCAGAATATGTACCTGTCCTGAAAATAATTAAAGCTTTTTTGACCTGTACCTAAATCCTGAAAATTATTAATCAAGTCAACTGTCCTGTCAGATTAAAATGAAACAACCGCTTTTAACAGTCGGGTATTTTCTTGGATAACAAAGAGTTTCAGTGAAATCGAAAAACGCAACCAGTCATACGTCGGTTTTCTTCACCTTATACCATTCCGTAGAGACTAATATTTTCCTTCCACGCCATGATGCAATCTCACAACTTCTAACCTTCGAAAAACTAAATGTCTTGTATGTAACGCAAGAAAGGAATTCCTCTCTTTTGTTTCCATCCTTTCTGTAAGAGAAACATTTTTGAACGGTTTAAATTAGGGATATTTTCTTCGTGTTAAGGATTTTCATGTATTTGTGAATTAATCAGAATTAAGCAACCGGAATGATTTTATTGACTTGGAGAAATCCTGCTGATAAACAAAAGTTTTATCGTTATTTCGAGATATGCATTCGCAGTGCTATCTCCCTACTATACGACTAAAAAAACGTTTTATCTAACGGGTAAGATTTTATTGTACTGTGGTTAAAGTTTTATTGATCCTAACTTCTTCTGTATAGTAAAATAAATCTTGACCAAGCGAAACGAAACGATAAAAATTGCTGTATACACCACACAAAAACTAAAAATACACAAATCGACATCGACAGCGTATATATGTCCGTTTAAAAATTAATATCTCTAAGCATCGTCACAGAAAAAAGCCAATAAAATCCAAAGTTCAAGTTCGTTGGCAAGCAAGGCTCTCATTTGTCTGACCATGAATGTTCGGAAAAATCGAATTTTAAACACAAATAAACAACAATTTCACCGCTTTCACCATAAAATACAATTTAATTTGTACCATCAATTGTAATTATTGGAATTTTCAATCGAATTTTCAAGGTAAATTTTTAATGGTGGTTGTATAGCAATCAAAGAATTTTATCGAAGCGATTTTCTTAATGCCGTATATACTATAGATATCGTGATATCTACGGTACGTACTGCTTTGCATACATAAAATACATCACTTAGCATTATACACCCGGTAATTCATTGTGCATGCATATGTGAGGAAAAATATTTCCATTTTTCCGAACCGAATTTACATATTGAAAACTCAGATATTTGCCAATGACTTTCAAAATATATTTTTAGTTTGGTTCATGTCAGTGTGGAAAAGTGCATTGCATATTGATGATTATGTTTGACCTCGTGTATGAATATAAAAGTAGATTTTGTTCTGTAAACATTGTGAAGCTCATAAATGCTTCTATTGGAATGATTGGATGCATCAGCTAAACATCAGTTTTAAATTTAGAGTGTGTTGGCACTGGATGGAAATGTGTTGGAGGGGTTTTTTTGTGTGAGAATATTTATAGGTCAGTGGGATTGAAAATTTAATGAATATGAACGCCACACGTACGTATTGGAAGCAATAGAAAATATAATTGAAGTGGTTGCGGTCAATGCATAAAAATTAGTTTAGGGAAATAACGCAATTGATGCAACAAACTATAGCGAATGGAAATAAGTTCAAATAAATCAGTATCAAAATTAACCAGCAAAGTCATGTGTCCCTGTCAATCGTCCAGGACTAGTGGCAATCATCAGAATACCCAGATGAATCAGAGCACCAACATAGTTCACTCAGGGTCTCATAGAACATTTATTATATCCAGTGGAACTACTGAAACTATTGACTCGTATCGTGTTTTTGTTTGAACTCGTACTCTAACTATGCTCAATACGGAAATCTGAGCTAACAAATACAACACGTACAGTAACTACACAGCCTCTAAACCTTGAATATATTTTCAACAACAAAAAAAAAACAAATTTTGCCCAACCAATAGCGTCATAGTATTGGCCTAAGTCTTAACCTAGAATCTAACAAAATAACAGAATTAATTGAATGTTACGTAACCTCTGAAACTATCACTTTAATATAGCAGAGATAAGACCAGCATAATAGAAAAATTATCACGTCCACACCAACAATTTTTCTCGGTTATTATGGTACAAAAATTTAATCTGGCACTGTGCCACAATCTTCCTATTACTATATGCCAAAATGGATTGTTTTTGTTTAAATATTTTCTGGCACAAATAACCTGTGTTTACTCACGTGCAAAGTCAATATTTTACAGATAATTTGTCTTTGTAGCGGAATATTTTTGTTATTCATTCAAAATTTGATTATGATACGGTTTTCACTTGGATTAGGTCAGTGTCATGATCATCATCATGTAATGTTGAATTATTTTTTTTCTGAAACAGGTGCGACAAATGTCTGGTTCCATCCAGTAAACAAAGTGGAATAATACAGAACAGGTGAATATTTATGAGCTAAATAATTCTGTACTAAAAATTCAAATTCGTGTTTCATTTGTGTCAGCATTATACTTTTAACAACGTTGTGTTTACCTCCGGGAAAAAAGCTTCAACGCCCAAGAACACCCTCGAAATGCAATTTCCAATTTTTTTTTCAGCTCGTTGAACATATTTATTGATGTGTCGATATTAAAGGAGTGGTAGCTTATACAGACACTTTTCAGGACTTAAGACTTCATAGTCAGATTTCATAGGTAATACTGTTACACAAGAACTACAACTGAAAGAATGTAAAGTCTCTGAGAAATTACAATTCAACATCAAGGCCAATACAGCTAATATAGTTGTTATGGATTATGATGCTTAAGAAGTTAGTTGTCGACCCTTTGCAATTTCAATATATGAACTTACCAACCGTTAAGGTGTATTTATATACAGAAAAGCTGCTCATGTTCAATACAAATGATAAAATTAAATAGTGTTCATCAACTGCCTACACTTCCCCCCAATGTTCCCAGAACGCCAATCTGATTAGTGATTGAAATTGTATTTTTCTACAACAATTGATATGTATTCGCCTTCGTCAAAGAAAGTCTAATTTTTATGTGAATTACAAAGCCAATGCATAGTAAAATATCGAGACTTTTTTTCAGCCGAAAGAACTAGCTTACACAATATTTCACATAAAAAGTAGAATAGAATCACAAACAATAGAAGCCACAGTTAATTCTGATTGTATTTCTAAGACGTTTTAGTACTTATGATTCGACATTTACATAGAAGACGTGCAGGTAACCAAGGCTGTATACTTTGGGGAGGTCACGCAGATGCAGATACGCGGGTTACACACCACGTTTCATACAAAAAATTCACCACGCCATACAAATTCAATTTTGGTGAATTTAATTGTATGGAAAAGGTGTGTTCCCGCGTATCTAATAAAATGGCGATCTGCGTGACCTCCCTAAAGTATACAGCCTTGCAGGTAACTTGGCTTGGTAAATGCTGTGTACACAGTTCCTATGTAAATGTCAAATCAAGTACTTTAAAACACGTTGCCGGTTATTGCGACTCGTCAACTTTGGGCACACCGGAAAGTGCTAAGAGAGTCGAGGAATACCTCCAAATAAATTTCTAAAAATCAAAAGTTTGACTTTTGATTTTTAGAAATTTATTTGGAGGAATTCCTTGACTGCATTACCACTTTCCAGCGTGCCTAAAGGGCCTGCTCACACATTATCCGCTACGTGTAAAAGTCTTAGAAATACAATCAGAATTAACTACACACACGGAATTTTGAAAACCGACACATTTTCCGTTTCTGTGTTTTGCTTGAGTTTCTGATTTCTTCATATAAACATAGCTAACGCCGACCCGTACGAAACACCTATTCGTATGTGACGGGATGGCTCAGTGGTTACGTACTAGCCTTCCACCAAAATGATCCGGGTTCGATTCCCGTGACAGACAAATTCCGTATGGAATTTTTCTAGCGATTATATCGCATTGGTAACGTCCTTAGTTCACTCAAGCTTCATAATTTGGGTAGTTGCGGTGTGTTTGGTGGCTGCAACGATGTACACACTGAATGAATCGTATGACGTAACCCAAATACGATGAATTTGTGTACATATGTCTAGCCTACATTAAGGCGAGATATCAATTTCGCACCTAACTTTCCTCTTCGAGGCGTGGTTCGGAAGTCACGTAAAGCCGGTGGTCCAGACTGAACTTGTTATTGGCTGTAAAAGGCTGTTAGAACGGTCTCAAAACCAACAAATAAAAAGCCTTTAATGTGAAACTCTTCATTTCTCTTACTTCATTTTCTTCTCTGCTGAAAAACTATTCTTCCTTTTAAATCACTTACATTATCCACTCTTTGCCTTGTTATCATATACAATTAAATTGCCGGAGGCAATATAGACAGCCCCGTACGAAGTCAAATTTCATAAATTCCTATTTAAACAGCTATATACCGCTATATTTACCTATATTTCACTGTAAATAAACATTTCACAGAGGAATATGCTATTATATAGCTCTATATGCCTGTATATAGCTCAACATAGCTGTATATAGGTATATATAGATGTCCATATATGGAATCCCTGAAACCCCTCACACTTAACACATTATTTCCATGTTAACAGAAACTCTCTAAGCATCATTTTTCCCACTTTATATCACTTTTAATAAAATCCAATATGGCCGCCGGCAGCCATTTTGTTAGGAAACCGAAAATAGTACCGACGCTTTACATTCGTTAATACCTTTCAAACAAAAAAAAAACATGAAATTCGGTCAAAATTTACTCGAGATATTGACAAAATACTCCACGTTCACTGTACGGCCGAGTAGCCAGATAAGAGCTCACTCCAAGAGACCTAGCTCACGCTCCGGAGAACATAATTTCATAAACTTTTTTTTTCCCTGATTGGTACGGTCAATACCTATCTAATAAAGCTAAAACGAACGAAATATGTTCAAATTTGGCCGACCTACAAGCAAAAACTGCTTGCCGCCCTGTGCCTGTTTCACACCAAGGGGTCTAACTCACAAGTCGGTCATCCGATTTCCATTAACTTTTTTTTTCGATCGGTATTGTAAATATCTTTCATTCGATGTATCATTTACGAGTATAGCGTTTAAATGTCCGGAGATATCTTCGAAAAACCGTAAAGCACTTATTGGGCCCCAGCTCAGGAGGGGTCGATCCAAAATCACTCATCTTCGAACTTAGCCTGTCTTTTGACATTACCAAACGGGGAAAAAAAGAATTTTCAAAATCGGATGCGTTTTACTCAAGTTATCGTGGAGACAGACAGACGGACGGACGGACGGACAGACGGACATTTTTTTTCTTGCTGATTTGGCATCTCTGGACAACCACAATAGGTTTCCCCTTACTCAGGGAGTCCAATTCGACGTGTTACAAACGTATGCGTTAACCTATAAGACCCCAGTACTTCGTACGGGTCTAAAAATACATGCAAAATTCAAAAAAAAACCAGTAAACCACGAAACAGAAAATGTGTCGGTTTTCAAAATTCCGTGAGTGGCTTGGGTTTTTTTATAGAACAAAAAGTATGTTAAAACCAGTGAAGTAAAAGATTCAATATCATTGAATCTTTAATGAAATAAGTAATAGATTTAATCATTAAAGACTATTCATTTATCAGGTCTAAAACATTGATTTGATTTCACAGTGTAATTTATATCGCGTTGGTGTAAATCATGTCCGGAGCGATAGCGGAGGATTTGACGCAGTCTAACTTCACAAAAAAAGAACGAAGAAAATTTTTTGAGACTATGTATAGGCGAGATTTCTACTTTCGCCAAAATGTCCAATGCCACAACCAAATTATTTTTAAAATATCACTTGAACAAAGAAAATGAGCTATCACACGCCTACCAAAGTGTTCGGGAACCGGAGATATTGCGTTTTCCAAGTCGTCATTTTCAGTGCAAATACATGAAAAATTGCATTCTCCAAACAATCAAAATCTTTCAACTTACTCTGTACGTTTCTATTAAATTTTCTTGCTGGTCTGTTCCTGATAATCTGCTACTTTGCGACACAGATTTTTTTGGGAAAATTTTGGTTGTTTCCAGTCAATTTTTTTTTTATAAAAATTATTTGGCAGATGATGAGAAAAACTAGGCCATCTTGTTTGAACTAATTGGGTGTAAAATTTAATTTTTGCGTAACGAAGCTGAAAGCGTCAACTCTAGCGATATCATTCATTTTAGAAATTGGACCTCAAAGACTGCGTCACACTTTTCTCAGAGAGATTTTTGTTGGGATAACGAATACCAACAGAAAAAAAAACGTTGTTTGTTCCAGTGAACGTAAATTAGTGAATTAAATAATTTATGTTCACTGGATTATACGGTGTAACTGCTACATCTATGCGCTTTAGAACCGTTCCCCAATAATTACAATTTATTGCTACATTTTCTTACACATAAATCGTGCTTTTCCGTAAGCTCTTACAACAACCCCGAAAATAAGCGTGTCTACAACGAGTTTACCTCGACTGCAGTTATCCATAAACCTTTTTTCGTTTATTTTTAATAATTTTATTTATATTTCTATATTTCATTTGTACAAACACATATGTCATCACATAATAATGCAAGAATAAAAAGAAACGAAACATTTTATTCAGATAATAATGTTAATAAAATCCTTCAAACAATATCCATATCCTTCGCATTATTGTATGTTAACTTATAATTTTTACGACGAAACAAACACAAATTTTTCATTACATGATTCGCAGCAATAAAATATGGAAAAACATATAAAAACAAAATAAAACAAACAAACAAAAAATTATGTTCTTTCTTTGCTCGTGTGCTGAACTTTATGTGAACGAGTGAACATCCAGTGTTGGATTCCGGGAAAAATTCCAAAATATATTATGTCGGTAAAACGGAAATTTCGATATAAATCGTATAAGGATATAGTAAAGGATGGAAGGATTTTCATATTTTTTTTCATTCCTCCATTCATTGTTGATCTAAATTTTTCATTTTTTCAGTGTTCAAAAACATTGATTAATAGAATCAATATTCTTCCAGCATTCTCGAGATGTTCTATGTTATTGGATCGGATATAGCTATAGCATCGACTACAGGCATTTTATATTGTCGTCGGTGAAATGAATATACATGAAAAATATGTAAAAGTTCAAAGTCATTCTATTTGAGCACAGACTTATTGGATGTATCTCAAATTGACACCAAGGTTGGCGGCACATCACACCAACATAAATAGAGATACACTTTCCAAGCGAGGAAAGTAATTTGATTTTGTTTGGATAAACTGAAGTTAATATCATTCGCTTTGGTTGCGGCGTTCCGCCAACAAAATTCACCGATTTTATCTTCCACATTTTTTTCGTCGTTTATTGCCAATATAAAATTAATATCAACAATGAAGTTCGATTGAGTTAAAAATTGAAGCTAAATTATTATTGAATTAGTTGTTTACAAGCACCGCATGATATCCTCTCCTTTTTTTTCCACAAAATTCTGATAAAAAATGCTTCTCGCTTTTTTCAATTTTTCATAAATCAGTGCAGTGGAATTGATGTGCCAATATTGTCAAAAAGAATGTAATTATGAAAAGCCTCTCCATATAGCACAGAAGCACAGGCTATGGATATTACTTTTTTGCATTATTGAACGGCACATGTGTGTATTCATACTGTGAGGCTTCGACAGAAAAAAGCCAGCACAAATTGCAATTAGTGTATGCCTAGCTGATGAATGAAAATATGTTATTTAATTTCAACTTTGTACTTTATTGTTCAAAATACAAAATGTAGGTAATACGAGTTACCACCAACGTTTAATATTTAATATTAACGCGGATATGTATGTTGAGGCGCATGCATGCATTCTGATATCGTCCTTCGCGTGTACAAATGAATAGAATCAGCAGTTCATTGTTCAAATTCAGTTAATTCCATACTGAAGCCCACAAAAACTATTCTGAAAAGCAAGTTCAATAATATGTATCCGGATTAGTGCAGTGAAGTCATTGAGGATGAATTGCTAGTAGCTGATGAAATTAGATAGAATGATCGTTAATCACTGGACCTTGATGTCCGACTAAGTTTTCCTAGATTTCTCATAATTTAAGCTATGACTTCGCTGCACTGACAGGAACTTTTACGTGAGCAAGGCTTTGTGGGCTTAAACAAATTTAATTTCGAAGGACTGTAAGCAACCTTACCAGACAAAAGTTTTCGACCACTACAAAAATAAGAGTGGCGCAAAATGTCGATCAGGAATTAGCCATCCAGGTATTTTTAGTGCGGTATAGGCTCATGTCAATGTGGTCTTCACTTATCCTAAGGAGTCGTAACCATAGTTACACTCAACGGCGATGTAATTTTTAGACAAGGATGGGTATTTTTTGATGTGCTCCACATTGTGAAACGGGAATGATAATAAAAGAAATTGAAAAAATGGAACCTTTCTAGTATAGGCTTATGTTTTTACGACCTTGCGTATGAAACCTTAACTGTGACCCTTTTGATCGAAGCAATCTAAAAAATATCTAGTCATTGGGCGTAGGCAGCAATATTAAAATTAGAAAAAGGAAACTCCATTACTATAGGATGGAGACTAGACTACTGACCTTGTAATAAATCGAATGTCCGAAACTTTATTTATTTTTACTTTATATTTCGGATTAATACTAATCCCAGACACAGCACTAGACGAATACTCTGGAAAAAAATCTGAAGTGTTGTCTTTAAGACTGAGAATAACACGATGGATGTGGACAAGCTATTGCTGGAAAGTGAATCGTATGAAGATTACTTGGACGCATTTGTGCAGCCAAGAGATTTATTCTATTTACGAGACCCTCGATTGGCTCGGCAACTCGTCACGTTGGGTTATAGGTAAGTAAGTTACATAACAAGAAGAGAAAACGTATTATAAGACTCAAGACGAAGAGGTAGTGTTAGTTTCTGATTTGGCTGCTTAAAATTTACAGGTCAGCAATTGATGTGCTTACACTAAAACAATACAAGGCAAGAAGAGACGAGTTATTAGAAACACTATCGACTACACGACATCATCATATTCTATTCAGCACCAATTGTCGTGCAACCGACGTCATGGTAGTGGAATTAGCAGAACGAGAACGTACGAATCGCTTAGGAATGTTGACGGTAAATAATTGAAAACTGCGCAAAGACAGAACGAGCGAAAAAATTATTCCTTTACTTGCGTAGACAATAATTTCAATGAGATATCGCCAATCGAATAAGGTGGAAATATCTGGGTACATCGATTTCGAAGCAAGTCTCAGGAAATCAATTACAGATGATGAAGAAGCAACCGATTGGACGGCAATTTTTAACGAGACAATGACACTTCGACTGAAAAAGAGCGATTTAGGGTATATTGGTACCATGAACGAACCCTTATGGAAAGATTAATCCCAATTTTACCCTCAACAGATATTACAACTGGCATACCGGATTCTCAGTTATGAATGATTCGACAAATTTCAAGGCAGTTGCAGATCCGGTGAGAGGTTTGTTTTTCGAGTGTCGACACGACCGAAAACCGATATATGTCGATCCGTTTGGTGATGTAGGTAGTGGTAGCACGAGGACTGTCGTTAAGAGCAATTATTATAGTCATGTTGTCCTGTTCGACCATGTAATAAGAAGTAAAACGTAGAGTAGTCAGACGACTTTTGTATCATTTTGTGGGCCGTTAGATCTCATAACAGTTATGACTGCTTTCTCATCTATTATCGATGAAATAAACGACAAACTATGACGTAAGCAGTTTTATAAAGCAAAATAGAAATGTTCAGAAAAATGAAGTAAAAGATTTGAACTTAAATCTTCATAATAGTTAGATTTAATGAAGTAGTAGATCCGGTTTCTAATACAAAATTTTCGTCTGTGAAAGGGTAATGAAGTCGAAGATTTTGCATCAATCACTTGAAAGATTTAATAAGATCGCGACCACTGATTGGGTGATCCGTTAGAGAATCAAGAAGCCAACCTCATATTAACACCTAAGGTCTAATATCATGTTGGTAAGTAAAGCTGATTTTATTCTACTTTATGCTTTGTGTGGAACTGTAAACGATGCGTTGCCTCGTTTCAGTAATTTACCATTCCTTCCATAGAAGTTATTCGCAGATGACTCGCTGTTCTGTATTAATAACTCACAATACGTATGAGCCTCAGTGCAACCCTGTTACAGCGAAAATAATGTACAGTAATAACTTTTCTTAAATACCACTGAATTCACAGTGTCAACGCCAGTTACAAAGAGCAAGCTGTCATGAGTTATAAGTATGGTAGTAAATGCCTGTGGCTTGACCCACACACTCCATAAATTTTTGTGAAAATGCGGTCAGAATGAATCAACGGGAATCAGAATCTTCTGTGCCAAAACGCAGAGATTTTTAATCAAAAAAAATAAACTTTTGGAGAAAAAGCTATCCTTTTTCGAGAAAAAACTGTGTAATGGAGTCACACGTTTCAAAGCTCTGCTTATCCCACTAAATATTTTAAATGTTTTTTGTCTTAACTTGCTGAATAATCTGGTGTTAAAAAATATCTGCAGATTATTCACTATAGTAACAGTTAAGGCTACAATGACTTTCTGAAAAAGCGAAGCACGTGCCATACGATATGCTAAAAAACAAATTGAAAAATTGAAATAAATTTCCTTGCACGCAATTCTTAAGTATCGTTCAACAAGATGGTTTAATTAAATGTATTCCAACAAAACAACAAAGCAAATATACATCTCCAGCATCAACAACAATCAAAAGCAATTTAATTGGTAAAGATTATCGCTTCGAGCGTGGCATTCTATGTGCTTCTGTTTTCATGCAATAAAATTTGCTCTTTGAATTTTGTCACTGATGAACTCAAACTAATCCTCTGGGCGGTATTTCTATTGGCTAGATAGACGAGTGTAGGAAGATTAATTGCGGTTTTCTTTGTGTAATTAGTTGCTTGTTTTTGAGTTAAATTAATTTTAAATTGAATTTTGGAAAACAAATCGTATATCAGGCTTTCAGGAGCCAGAGCTCAACTCAAATGATTTTTATTTTACAATTTAAGTGGTGATGGCATTTGCTTCTATGTTTATCCTGTCCTCTACAATTTCTACATTACCTATACAAATATACGAATTCAAAGATCCGACACCTAAGCTAACAAGAGTCGAAAGAAAGAAAAAAAAACATTTCCTTCATTCAATTTGTTGTTGTTGTTGTTTTTTGTGTCTTTGTATCAGCACAATATTATCGTGAAAAGCTTCATATCTCGCCCAAGAAATTTCCAAATTGCGTGAAAATATGTCCAGAATTTTTTTTTCTTTTCATTAGATATTTCATCTTGGTGCCGAATGACATTTTTTTTACACCAACAAATACACTATGGGAAGAACAAACAGTGTTAAAGTTTGGCAATACTTAAAAGGGGTCGAAGTCTCGGTGTATAACATTTCGCCAATAAACATAAAGAAAGAAGAAGAAAAAAAACAGCAACGAAACGAAAACGACATAATAATGTCGTCACACAGTGTGATACATGTTTGACTTTGGTTTCGTTTTCCGTTGTGTTATTTGACATTTTTATATTTCTTTGATTGTTTTGGGGGTGAGATATATTGTGTGGATGATGCTTTGCATGGATATGTTCTGTTGTTCGGGGGGTTTTATTTGTCATTTTTTATTTTTCAAATTTAGGTCTTATAAAAATGATAAATATCAAAGAATGAACAGAGATTTGTGATTACAGAGGCAGTGATTCGGATCAGACGAGAAATATTTGTTTCTATCGATACCTATAAGAGAAACATCTTCATCTTTACAATATTTTGCACAGAAAGATTACAAAAAACATAAAATTTCATTGTTTCGTAGATATATAATTGGATTTCTCAATTTTGATTTTTATTGAACTCTAGCTTATGCTACTGTTTCAATCATATTTTCCGTTCTATATTTTACGATCTGATACGGATACATATATGTGCATGGATTACATAATATTGCAGGGAAAAATGAGTGTTGTCTGCTTTTAATCCTTGAGAGAAACGAGTTATCGCTAACCAATTTATTTTTCATCAACATTATATTTTCAGAAAAACATTTTCTCATTGCAGTTTCGTTCAAAAACAAGGCAGAGAGGGCGAGATATTATATTGTTTCAACCTAGTTTCCTTTTTTGTATTAAAAAAAAATGTTTGGGAAAATAATGCAACTTTACCTTAGTCGTTCCCACACATGTGAGCATTTGCATTTGATACGCAAGACAAGGCACGAGACTTTAATACTATATGACAACATCTTGTAGTGCTATGACAATATTTAAATGCTTTATAAACCTTCCATATATCAATGTAGAAATATTCTTAAAAGATTTTGCACGTTTAGGAGCTTACAGTTTCAGAAGTGGTTACGTAATGAACTGGCTACGTGAAACCCCATACGAGGGTGTACAAACAAAGTCGATGTTTTGTATTCACCAATGCTCTGTCAAAGCATTGTATTCACAGTTAGCATCAACGCACTTCAAGCAAAAATGCTATTAATGACAGCTGTCAAATAGAGTACTACTTCGTATGAAAGAAGTGTCCGAATTTTTTTACGCTACCAAAATTTGTTCGATACACTGTCCAGTTTCAATACCCTATTTATAGTGCTTGAAGTGCGTTGTTAGCACATAAAATGTCAAAGTGAACTAAGAGATTAATCGAAGAGGTTGATATCTATGTAAGATCCACAGTTTTCCAAAAATGAAACAAGTGAATCCAAACGACTCATACTTATGCTTCTGTAACCGCAAATTATCCTATAACCTTCTTTCAAACAAGGTTCTGAAAGAACAGGTTAAGACAACTCTGAGTTGATCACGATGGCGGTGACACACAATTGCGTCAACGGCTGCGATGTTTATATGTAAAATGGAACTTAACAAAAACAAAATTCTGAATTTTCGAGAAAAATAATTTCTTCAAGTTGATTTCTCACACTATCTGTTTATAAAATTTGGTGTCAAACGCCTTCGTGGTTGTCTTAACCAAGGCTGTAAACTTTGGGGAGGTCACGCAGACCGCCATTTTATTAGATACGTGGGAACACACCACGTCTGATGATTTTACATACAAAAAAAAATCACCACATCATCACGGCGATGACAATCATCACAGTAGGTGAATTTTTGTATGAAATCCGCCATGCTATCATCAAGTGTGGTGTGTCACCCGCGTATCTGTATCTGCGTGACCTCCCCAAAGTTTACAGCCTTGGTCTTAACCTGTTCTTTCAGAACTTTGCTTTCAAACACATAAAATTTATCTTTTTCGACACCAGGTGGCGTTCGTTTTGTCATTTTATGCGGACATCCATCCTCACACTCGAAAGAGCAATGGAGTAGTAGAGCCGCACAGTGGTTTTGTTGTTGACTTTGAATTGAGTTGAAAAACTGAAATCAATTTTTTCATTATTAGCGAAACGCATCACTCTGCTCCCGTCGTCCCCAGTTTCTGCAGTAGGTTTTTTAAGTTCTGAACTTGATTTTTGTTAGAGTTTTAAAAGTCATTGATCCCAGTCAATTAAGTACTTCTATGTCTATGATATTTCGATGCAAAATTTTGAATGACACCAGCTGATACAAAGCCAGCTGTTGCTAGATCGGAAAATCCAAATTATTTATTACCTGTACACATTAGCGAATTCAAATTTTGTTCCAAAATGTCAGACATGAATACTTGAAGACACTTAATTGACTAGGAACCTACGACTTTTAAAACTCTAAAAAATCTCAAATTCTGTTTTCCTAATATGAACAAACCGTTAAATTTAAATTTAAATAAATTCTCTCTCGATAATCGATAACATCAATAACTTTCGCTCTCTGCTACATCTAAAATTTTAAGTCTGGGTACATTTACTACATATCCTTGAATCCTTTAATAAGCTTATCCCATGAATAACTTGCTCAACAGATTTTTCTTATCTTTCAACTCCGAACTTCGATTTACAATTCCGTTTAATGGGAAAGGAAAAAGTATCAAAACCTAATAGATCTGCTCACGTACACAGATAAGTGGACAGAATGTATGTTTCACATTGCCCTAAGGATTCGAATTCTTAATATTGCAAAAGGTATAATAAACCAAATAGCGCACTGGTACTTCGTACAGGGCTAAAACGATAATTGTCATATTATGGTGAAACGACTTCAAATCTATTTCGATGAATTCAGAACTATAGAATGTATGTAAGCGCTTTGAGCTTGTCTTATTAAGTCTGTCTATGCTATCAAATTGGATCTCGAAACTCTTGAAATAACAGCTTGGTGACAATTATGAATATAAATGACTGAAAGTTTGTGTGACTACATGTAGTATACAATTTCGGCTCGTTCCTTTTCATGTTAAATAAATTTATTCGAACGAGAGAAAACTTTACGCAATACTTACGATGCTCCCGTCTTTTTTACGCCATAAGAAAAATGGACAATCAATAAGACTTAGATTCGATTTGATTGTTTTATACTTATTGATTGAGCCAATTGAATATTCAAGTTGCATTTGTAGCAGAACATTTCGTGATATGAATTAGTTCATTGAATGTGTTAAGTATTCGATTCGCAATTTGCATTATTCAGTTGTGACGACGTTTTCACATTTATTTACTTATCTATTTTAAAGATGTTTTTCGGTATAACAACATTTTAAGCTGGAAATAATTTCAAATAATTGTTTTGTGATACCTTGATCCCAAATTTAAATGTACAACTGAAAATCAGTAGGTAAACCACAAACCACAGGGTCCTTGCAACTTGATTGGAAATAAAAAAAAAAACATTGAATGTACAAAATCAATATTAATTTAATCGTGCTACTGTTTGCAATCGAGTGCGACTGGTACATCTTGAAATTGGCACTATTAGCACCTCGATTAGCACTAACTTTATGTGAAAGTCTACGAGGCATTTTGTAACGAAAACGTAAAGAACATTTTTAGCACACGACACAATTTTCTTGGGTCTAGTGCTGAAAAAATCAACATTACAACACCTGTAACAGAATAGATCGAACGGTCACTAGTTGTGAAAAGGATGAAATGAAGTACTTTTTTTTTCTGATTATAGTAATTATAGTTTTATTTATTTAACAGTCATAACAGGGTACACTAAGGTCAATGCATTTATAGTTATAATGACTGATCCAGGTAGATCAATCGGTAGAGTAGTGGACTCGGGTAAGACGCATTTTTTTTAAATATTTTTTATTTTATTTTTTTTACGAAGTACTGGGGTCTTATAGGTTTACGCATACGTTTGTAACACGTCTAATTGGACTCCCTGAGTAAGTGAAAACCTATTCTGGTTGTATATAGATGCTCGGATGACCGACTCGTGAGTTAGACCCCTTTTTTGAACATATTTCGTCTGTTTTCGCTTTATTAGATAGGTGACTGTATTAATCAGGGGAAAAATAGTTTTTGAAATTATGTTCACCGGAGCGTGAGCTAGGTCTCTTGGAGTGAGCTCTTATCTGGCTAACTCGGCCGTACAGTGAACGTGGTGTATTTTGTCAATATCTCGAGTAAATTTTGATCGAATTTCATGATTATTTTTTTTGTTTGAAAGGTATTGACGAATGTAAAGCGTCAGTAAAATTTCCAGTCTCCTAATAAAATGGCTGCCGGCGGCCATATTGGATTTTATTAAAAGTGATATATCTTGGGAAAAATGGTACTTAGAGAGTTTCTGTTAGGGATTCTATATATAGACATCTCTTTGTTACCAATTTTTTTTGTATTTGTATGAAGTTTCGCATAATTGACATATGGAAATATTTTTATTATGTAACGTAGCAGCAATACGAAAAGTGAAATTAATTAAATAAAAATCATTTATTTCGGTAAAATAATTATAGAAACGTGTTCCTGTGAGGTTTTTGTACTTGTGAGCATATAAAGTACTTCTCGAAAGTTTTTGTGTTAGTCATGAGTTGTCGTTTTGCGTCAACCTCACACATGAAAGTATCAATTTTGTAACGTAGCAGCACAACAAATAGTAACAGGTCTACTAATTGTAGAATCTAGTAAAACCATTCCTTTTCATTCCCGCAATAATTGAAGAAAATGCCTTTTTTAGATCACATACATTTACCCATATACAGCTTTATTGAGCTATATACAGTCATATA
Source organism: Bradysia coprophila (assembly GCF_014529535.1). Lineage (NCBI taxonomy): Eukaryota > Metazoa > Arthropoda > Insecta > Diptera > Sciaridae > Bradysia > Bradysia coprophila. The sequence goes on from NW_023503374.1 coordinate 5,104,111, forward strand.
TAGCTATATTATAGCATATTCATCTGTGGAATGTTTATTTATATGTAAATATAGCGGTATAAGTAGCTGTTTAAATAGGAATTTATGAAATTTGACTTCGTACAGGGCTGTCGATATTGCCTCCGGCAATTTATTTGTGTATGATAACAAGCAAAAGACTGGATAATGTAAGTTAAAATTACCTAAAATAGCTTTTCAGTAAATAGCCTCAATACAAACAACACACACTCTACGGATAATAGCGGCAGAGTCAAAATGACCCAAAATTATATCGGCTAAATTCGAAGTTTTTGGACAAAATGATGTATGGACGACTTGTTCATTATCAAAAATAAGGGGCACCTTCCATACATCACTTTTCGATTGGACCACAGGAACCACCCGGAACCACCTGGAACCACTTGCAAAAATCAAGCAAAATTTCGACTCTGCCGCTATTATCTGTAGAGTGTGTGTGGTTTGTATTGAGGCTATTTACTTTTCAGTAGAGAATGAAGTAAAAGAAATGAAAAGTTTCACAGTAAAGGCCTTTGACCCGAATAGGTGTTTCGTACGGGTCGGAGTTTTAGCTATGTTCAATGAACATTGTTCATATATGCTTTTCGTCACTAGTGGTGAAATGGATTTATTTTTCACCACTCCCTTTAAACATCTGAACCATTAACCGTAAAATAAAAATTCTGCCCTGACCAAATTTCGGACCACCGACACCAAAACCCAATGCTTATCGATCAACACCTCTATTCGGCTATTGAGATATATAATCGCAATGAACCAATTTAGGAAACGTACATAAGTGTACTTAATCGTTAATAGAATATTTCGTTGATACAGTATAATGTATGTTAAAGGTAGAGTTATGTTTTGTATTTCAAAAGTTCATTTTTCGCAGCTTGTTGCAGAAAACGTTGTATGTAACACGTTGCGAAAGTGGTAGTTTTTGCCACACGATGTGGTCACATCACATCTAGTGACAAAAACTACAACTTTTCGCAACTAGTTGCATAAATAACTATTATACAACCAAGTTATAAATGATTTTTTAGGCACTAGATGTGTAGATGCCGTAGGCCGAGTGTGACAATACACATCGTGTGCCTAAAAAAGCATTTACCATCGAGTTGTATACAACGTTTTTCGCAATAAAGGCAAAGGAAAGTCCTACTTTTCGTCACTTGTTGCGAAGCATACTATTCGGTACAGAGCCTGCGTGAAGAATCTTCTAGATAAATCAGAAATCATTTCAAGATAAATTCTTGTGAATTTTGACTCATTCAGATTGATGACCTGAACAAGCTACACACTTTCTAGCGGTCGAATTTTGATCCTGATTAATTAGAGTTATTACTGATTTAATAGTGGCCTAGGGGTTTCAATGGTTTTTTTTGTGAATTTTCTGAAAACTTAGAACTTTTTCTGAATTTTTCAGTATACAAATTCACAAAAATATAAGACCTGTCATGGAGGAATGACCTAATTTATTAAGTTTGTCGATTTGATCAAGATTTAACAACTTTTTGATATATTTACCCTCAATGGACAGAAGCAAAGCCGAGGCATTTGATGTAAATAATCGCTTAAATCATGGTGTAATGGAAAACTTACTACTTTCTCATGCAATAACTTAACCTCCAACTTATGTTTAACTGGAATGTTATACTATTCGCACTGTAAAGTTTCAGCCTTCTGTTAGTAGCTACTTGTACTAAAGTGCAAACACCAATGCCTTCAAAATTCAATTCCAATATACTGTTCACCACCTGCCGTATAAGGTTATTGATTTGTTTCAAACTGCATCAAAATAGCACAAGTACGAAAAATATTTAATTAATTTATCCCTCACTCCATCGAATCGGTATTGAAATGGTGATGTTTCAATATCTATTGTGTGGTCATTTAAGCGAATTGACGATTAATTAATTAGCCAATATTAGCAATATTATAATTCATTAAATTGAAATTGAAGTCAAGCGTTAAATTGAATGCACTAATATACGAAGATGACCTCTCTGCAAAATTTTCAATCAATAAGTGTCAGTGTATCATACATATAATATCCACTGTGTACATGAATTGTACAGCGTTGAACAGGTGCTTAAATGAAATTAAATTAAATGCACAGACCGCTAATTGAAATTTAATGCCATTTATTGATTGATCTCAGTTTCTAAATTTCTAAAGACGTAAGAACAGAAAAGGTACCATAGATATGGCTGAAAAGTGAAGCCTTTGCCAAATAATTTTATCATTTTAATTTAACAGAATACCTATCACAATGGCCTCTCTATCGAAAGTTTGGTATTAAAAAACTTTTCATTAAAAACATTTAAAAAAAAGACTAGGAGCAATGTGATGAGCGATATACTACCTTGTTCTTGTGTGCACTAGTTATAAACAAATGCTCAAACAATAAAAAAATCAGGAATTTCGCTGAAGAGAAGCAAAACAAAAAACTAAATAAAATGAAACTAAAAACTAGTACAAACCGCATTATACATTTAGTATTACATATTGTGGAAGTATTTTCAGTTCATTTCAACTCAAATAAAATTAAAATGTCGCTGGCTATGCATGGTATACATATGCAATTGGATGTTCAGTTTTTGATTAAACTGGATTTTATATTCACGAAAAAAATAAATAATTTTATTGTTCACCATGAAACGTAGAAATTGTTTCTATTTTCGTTGAGCTCGTAACAAAATTGTTTTGGATACTGAGTGCGTTGCGTACATCGAGAGGCTCGTGAAAACTCTCGCAGAAATTGTTATTTGTTTATCGAGGGAAGAAAATACGATATTCCAACCTCGATTCCAACAGGAGCGAAGTTTTGTTCGAATTATAATTTCATATTTTCTTCCCGAGGTGAACACAACGTTTTTCATTTGTTGCGAGGTGTGATTAACCGTTTTTCTTTACAAAACAAAAAGATCAATTTGTTACTTCATTTTTCTAATATGACAGTTCGGTGCAGAAAATGCCGATTCTCTCCCATGTTAACAAAGAGGAAAGAAACTAGACATTTTCATGCGAAGGGTCCCAAAATCAGGCAGTTTTTAAATATTCTCGGTCTTCACCCGTTTTGCATGACAGTTAATATGTGACAGTTGATGCGAGTTGCAAGCTAAATTACCTTAAATTAAATATCTAAAACAGGTAGGTCATGGTAATTAGTCGGGAAACAGCGACTTTTTATAATTTATTTTGACAAATAAGCTTATTTTAAGAAAATATTTCTTCTACAACATATGAAAAAAACACAATTTTATATTTTTATCCACAAAACTCACATCAAATTTATACAACAATCGGCAATGCTATAACACGGCTTCGATGTGCCTTCGTTATTGTTTGTGTGTGTTAGTAAGTGAAAGTTCTAAACTGTTCTAAAAAAACTTACAGCCTCAGTCTCTTGATAGTCTTTTTGAATATTTAAAAATATTGAGAAGAAAGTCGTACAAAATTATTAAAATGCTTTTTAAATATATTTGAATTATCGTACAAGAAATTCTGTAAACGCAGAATTGTTCTATTTTGTGTAAAGAATGTAAATAAATTATAAAAATTTTGTCTGTTTCCTGACTAATTTACATAACAAGTGATAAAAAGATGAAAAATAGAGTTTTCGTGTGAATTTTGTTGATCCGAGACGAAGCCGAGTTCAATACATGAAAACGAGACTTTTCACTTCGGTCACCAGTTATGTAATGCTTTTCAGCTTCTCAAAGTCGGTTTACTTTTCACTTTTCATCCCCAGGGTTGTAATAGGCCATTTCCGACCATCAACCCTAGGGAAAACAAAAGTATGTAAATAACTATTTCTCCTTTCATCCTGAACTGGGTTTTAAATCTGGGTTTGTTTGCCTGTTTTTCTTTCAATTATAAATAAATGAAATTATCCAGACAGGCCTCTCACACCTCTTATATTGACGAATTCATGCTCCTAAATCAGTTCGGTCTGGCTGATATTCTCCATTAAATAAATTCAAATTACCACAACAATATCAGCTACATTGCAGATTGTACTGAGAACTGAGACATAGATCGAATTTTTTGGTTTTGCTCCAAGCTTGATCTTGGAAAGTGTTAGAATTCAAAGGAAAATAACCAACCAAATGCTAGCCAGATCAAATAGACATTAACTCAGGTACTATTTAAGGGGCGGTTGCGTGAAAATAACGAATTTTGTACCATCCTTCCCCTTTGTACGCAGTTTTGTGTGGAGAAAATATTTGAAGCAGAAGCTGAAGCTTACACTTGGGTCTGACCTCTCATGTGTAGACGAAGCGTTAAGACGGCATTTACTTTTTACACAATTCACAAATAAGGATAGCATTAAACTGATAATATGATCGAGGACATTCAGAAACCGATCTAAACTAGCTTAATGCACAAATTGCTGTGACTTTCTCACTTCACATGCAATTGTACTCGTCACTTTGCACGTGTGATTAACACATGGATATAACTACTAAATACCAGGTGATACAAGTTTCAATTGGTTTCTGTAGGGTCACAAAATTGTATGGCTCGTAGCACGGCCGTTATAAAGATTAAGTTACTTCACATTCAGATTATCATTGGCTCATTATTTGCGTGCACATTTTATTGTTCACTTATCAATAGCATAATATTTGCGATAGAATCGACGAAAATCATTCCAGAAATCTTTATTGGAGCTTATTTTTACACACTAATTGACCAAATTTCATGTCTTATCGTCACAGCTCTGTTAGATTACATACAGTTTATTGCATTAAATAATATTCTTGAGCAACGTTACCATATTTGAGAACGTTTTAATCACCCAACAGATAAAACATTATTTGAATAATAAACAAGTTGTTTGAGATATTTATTATTTACTTATCAAATACTACACCTAAATGTTTGCCTTTTTTTCATTCTCTTTTTTTAAATAGAAAACAAATGACTCATTGATGTGCGGGTCTAACTAAAATTAGTCCGTACATTTGAGTAAAGTCTTGCGATTTGAACAATTACATTGTACAAACAAGTGTTATGATTCAGAGTGTCCAAATATGGTACATAATAAGGCTATTGATGACTGGAAGGTCATGCTAAACAATTTTAAAAAATTCATTCCTACCTTTTGAATCGTCAAGAAGTTGTCCCATAGCTGACTCTTCATCCTTTAAAGCCGCCTCGACGTTCGCCTCATCAGCTTTGGTCACTGTAAATCTTTCCGGCATCTTGCCCTTCTTATTAACGACACTAAAACACGATCAATTCTAGTCTCACTGTCTCACTGTATTTAGTATTTTGGTGAACAACAAAGCCCACTTTTAATTGTAATCACAGTCACTCACTGCGTCAATTGTTTATAATAGAAACGAATAACAAAAGCCAAAAATAATATGCTTGCACCAAACTGAAAATATCAATCTGCGGTTAAATAACTTGTTTCGCATTAATTTGATTTTTATTACTTCACAACATTTTTACTGACGAGGAACATAAGCACTGAAAAACCGCCAATAAACTAAAATTATACGAAAATATCATTAAACAAAAAATGGTCTGCAAAAACTGAAAACACCGATCGCGAATTTTTTTGTGAACCTAAATATGTGTGTATGTTAAATCAACGATTATCCGACCTAGACACGATTTTAACGAAATGAGCCAAAACTGCGAGACCGAGTAATACAACATGTGCGAAACGAAAAATGACCTAAAGTTATTTCCAGCTGATTAACACATGTGTATTGTTTTTGTTGTTAGGGATCGTCTCTCTCTCTAAATCTCTCTTTGTATCAGTGTTTTTTTTGTTTATTTCTTATCAGACGGTGTTACGTTCAACAACACATTTGTAAGTCCCATTCAGTGAGTATTTTAAGTCTCGTTTGTATGGATAGGGGAATGAACGATTCATCATTACATTGCGCAAGACTTTTTTTATGAAAGTGAAATTTCTTAATTTTGTTTCGTTAATCTCTATTCTTATCGGGTGACAAAGATATAAGCACGTTGAGAATTAGTCACTTGCCTCTACACATGAAAACTTTTTATCAATTACTATTCGGCCGTTGAGTTGAGCTTAAATTGGTTACATGATTAGGTATTTTATTGGTGAGATTTGATCAATTATTTACCACCGGAGACTAGTGAACCGATCTCAACTTGTTTCAACTGTTTTTATTCAGTTAGCTATCAACCATTCATACGTTCATTGTACTTCATAGATCATCATGACTTTTATAGGGTGGGTCGTATTTTCATTTTGTTTTTATTTTAAAAGGCCTGGCCCCAGGCTGAACTTAGAATTGACCAAGGAATCCGAAACAGCAAAAAAAAAATTCAAAAATTAATTTTTCTTTTGCCTCTAGGCTGATTTTGATTTTCGGGGTATTAGCATGAAATTGCACATATTGTTGACTGATATCTCGGGCATTTGGGAACAGAAGGCATTACTGTTAACTGTAGTTAATAGCTAAGGAGTGCCTTCACTCGGGCAGAGTAACTCTGTCCGTGTTCCCGACTAAGACTTTTCGACAAAAAATTTCAACTTTATTTGCAAATAAAATCGACAAATCATGACATAATACGTCGTGTGAGGTATGTCTGAACAGGTAATCTCATAGAGAATCCATTGCATAGAAGTTTGATGAAAACGAATTGAAAAAACTCACAGGAGCTCTGTTTTCAAAGCCCAAATTTAGCAATTTTTTGTTAGAGTAAAAAAGTCGAATGAACAAAAATCGACGAATTTATGTTTATTTGTTCAGAAAAGTGTTATTTAGGGTGAATAGGTATAAAACTATCAATTTCACCAGATTAGAACCTTTTAATTTGCATTTTTTGTTCATTTGACTTTTTCATTCTAACAAAAAATTGCCAAATTTGGGCTTCGAAAACAGAGCTCCTGTGAGTTTTTTCAATTCGTTTTCATCAAACTTCTCTGCAATGGATTCTCTATGAGATTACCTGTTCAGGCATACCTCACACGACGTATTATGTCATGATTTGTCGCTTTTATTTGCAAATAAAGTTGAAATTTTTTGTCGAAAAGTCTTAGTCGGGAACACGGACAGTGGTACTCTGCCCGAGTGAAGGCGAAGGTCAACAACGTTCTTATGGTATTTTATAGCTGGATTCCTTAGCTATTAACTACAGTTAGCAGTAATGCCTTCTGTTCCCAAATGCCCGAGATATCAGTCAACAATATGTGCAATTTCATGCTAGTACCCCGAAAATCAAAATCAGCCTAGAGGCAAGGGAAAAATTAATTTTTAATTTTTTTTTTTTGCTGTTTCGGATTCCTTGGTCAATTCTAAGTTCAGCCTGGGGCCAGGCCTTTTAAAATAAAAACAAAATGAAAATACGACCCACCCTATTATACATATATGTAACGTACACCAGATGAAGGAAGTTGAGATCAGTTTTTGTAAAAATTGGTTTAGAAATTTTTTTGTTTTCGAAGTCGTCTCTGAATATTGAAGAACATAATTCATCTGTTCACGACGACAATGTCAAAATGGAACGTTGAGCTCTATCTTGATTTGATGTGTACAACACCTCACTAGCCAATACGGCCAATATCAAGTGCAGTCTGGACCACCGGCTTAATGGGACTTTCGAACCACGAAGTATCGAAGTACCTCGAAGTATCCATTTCAATTATTTATGAGCTGATCAATGAATATTTAGATTGTCGGAATAGCTCAATCAAAAGACAAATTTCTTAGTTTTTGCCAATATATTTCGTTCTTAATTCAAGAACATCATCAGGGCTGTAACAAAAATAATTCATTGATAACAACACAAATCATAGCTGTATAAAGAGACACAGCGTACCTATGTATAATTACATTCGTACAAAATAGCAAAAACTGCCCACAACAAAGGTTCTGTGTATGTTCCGTCTGCATAAATCATAAATAAAACAGATTATAAGAAAATGCTATTCGCACTACATTAGCAAAATCAACTTACAGAAACAAACACTTCGTCAAAAACATTAATAAAATCAGAAAAAACTCTTCCACAACAACCGGCAAAATCACAACAGTAACTTTGAAAACATAAAGAACCACTTCCTAGAAAAGCTTTGCCATCCGTTTTACAAAAGTACGACTAACAAAACTTTAATGGCATTCTCATTCGGCGCGACAATTCAAATGATGTTATTGTATGCAGTCGATAGAAAAACTGATTCTTTCTGTTTGTTGATGCAATTTGGGTTCTTCCTTATGTGGATCATTTCTAAAACACAACGTTTCTTCTTGTTGTATTCAAATTCGAGGATTTCTACATCATCCCACTTCGGTTCATGATTTAATGTAACAGCATGTTCGGTGATGGCACTATGATCAATGTTCTTGATCTTGGCGTTGTATTTATGCTGGTACATTCTTCTTTTCAACTTCTGTTTCGTCTGTCCAATGTAAATGGCATCGCAAGAGCATGTGACTTTGTAAACAACATTAGATTGTTCCAACTTGACTGTCTTATCTTTCAGTCTACTGAAACAATATTTTTTAACATTGTTGTCACCTCTACCAACTGTTGTAAAATGTTCTTTGCAAATAGATTTCAGACTTTCAAACAAGCCTCTGGAATACGGAATTGCTACAGTTGGCTTATCATGTTGTAGTCCATGAGCTGGTAGTGGATCGTGGGTTGAACGGTTGTCTTTTTCTGCAATCTTCAACTTCGTTTTACTAATGATGTCTTCCGTCAATTTGCTAGGATATCCATTAGACTGCAACGTGTTCCTTAGTAATTGGAAATTTTGTTCGTGAAAATCTGGGTCAGATAGTACCAAAATCTTTTCAGTCAACAAAGCGACTGTGTTTTTCTTATAGGCCAATGGAAGGTGTGATTCAAAATTCATGTATCTGCCTGACCATGATGGTTTATGATACCAATCCAATTTAATACTACAACCGTCTCTTATGATAACCAATTCTAGAAACGAAATTCTTTGATTGGATTCTTTTTCAATGGTGAATTGTACATGTGGGTTGTAGTCATTAAATGCTTTCAAAATCTGATCTGCTTTGTCCTCTGGAACCGCTGTTAGTATATCCAGATTTTCACGAACAAAATTTCCAATTACTAAGGAACACGTTGCAGTCTAATGGATATCCTAGCAAATTGACGGAAGACATCATTAGTAAAACGAAGTTGAAGATTGCAGAAAAAGACAACCGTTCAACCCACGATCCACTACCAGCTCATGGACTACAACATGATAAGCCAACTGTAGCAATTCCGTATTCCAGAGGCTTGTTTGAAAGTCTGAAATCTATTTGCAAAGAACATTTTACAACAGTTGGTAGAGGTGACAACAATGTTAAAAAATATTGTTTCAGTAGACTGAAAGATAAGACAGTCAAGTTGGAACAATCTAATGTTGTTTACAAAGTCACATGCTCTTGCGATGCCATTTACATTGGACAGACGAAACAGAAGTTGAAAAGAAGAATGTACCAGCATAAATACAACGCCAAGATCAAGAACATTGATCATAGTGCCATCACCGAACATGCTGTTACATTAAATCATGAACCGAAGTGGGATGATGTAGAAATCCTCGAATTTGAATACAACAAGAAGAAACGTTGTGTTTTAGAAATGATCCACATAAGGAAGAACCCAAATTGCATCAACAAACAGAAAGAATCAGTTTTTCTATCGACTGCATACAATAACATCATTTGAATTGTCGCGCCGAATGAGAATGCCATTAAAGTTTTGTTAGTCGTACTTTTGTAAAACGGATGGCAAAGCTTTTCTAGGAAGTGGTTCTTTATGTTTTCAAAGTTACTGTTGTGATTTTGCCGGTTGTTGTGGAAGAGTTTTTTCTGATTTTATTAATGTTTTTGACGAAGTGTTTGTTTCTGTAAGTTGATTTTGCTAATGTAGTGCGAATAGCATTTTCTTATAATCTGTTTTATTTATGATTTATGCAGACGGAACATACACAGAACCTTTGTTGTGGGCAGTTTTTGCTATTTTGTACGAATGTAATTATACATAGGTACGCTGTGTCTCTTTATACAGCTATGATTTGTGTTGTTATCAATGAATTATTTTTGTTACAGCCCTGATGATGTTCTTGAATTAAGAACGAAATATATTGGCAAAAACTAAGAAATTTGTCTTTTGATTGAGCTATTCCGACAATCTAAATATTCGAAGTATCCAAATAATATCTGACTAAAGTTAGGTGATAATTGATATCACGCCTAAATGTAGGCTTGTTTGACATGAACACCTTGTACTGCCTATATTTGGGCGGAAAAATATTCGTTTTTTTTATGGTTTCCTGAAAAATGCGTTTGTGATTCATAGCTTGACCCACTTGGGGAAACCTGTGCAGATTACATAAATTTACACAATTTGCAAAGGTTTCTCCAAGTGAGATAAGTTATCACCCACAAACCAATTCATAAGGAAATGACAGGACAGTGTCCCGAAAATGTATGACAAATTTTATCACACAAATTCACCGAAAAAATTCAAAGAAACTCACTTCTTATACTTTTCATTGTTTTCGGACATAGTCGCCAAAGCATATTTGAACACTAAACACTTTTTACTCGATGCAAAAACAAAAAGTTTTTTTTTGTTTTGTCGCGACAAAAACACAGAAAATATTTTGACACAAATGTGACACTCCGCTATTATAATTACTAGAATGAATGTTTGCTGTGTTCACTTCGGCTGTAAAATATTTTCTTTCAAAAAAGTGTCGGACATTTTATAAAAATCGTCAAACAGTTGACAAAAGGTAGCGTATACATTTAATAATGTTCACCAACCGTTTTTCAAAGCTTTACGAGAGCTCAGCGGAGATTCTTTCGACGATGGGAGTTTTTATAACAAATGTAACCTATCGTAAGACTGCACTGATGAGCGTAAATAAATGTTAGTTCAGATTTCACACCTCTTTAGTAAGCTAACAATACTTCGCTAAGTCTAATTATGCCATTATAAGTCTCTTTGAATAAAAATATCGACTAAGTTCTAGAGTTCTAATAATTCTCCGCTGAGCTTTCACAAACCTTCGCTGAGGTCTAATAATTCTCCGCTTGGCTTTGGTAAGTGTCCCGTTAGGTACAAGCAAGTTGTAGTAAAGCTAATCGGACACTCAATTAACAGCAGAGATCTACAACAGCTAAGTTTTATTAAATCATAACGAACACTTATTAGGATGATGCTTATTGAGTGTTCGCTTAGCTTCATTGCCTTACTACAACGTGTTAAGGCCTGACGGACTCTTACTGAAGCCTTCTTCTTCTTCTTCTTTTTCAGCCTGTTTCTATCCACTGCTGGATGTAGGCCTCTCCAACTTCTTTCCATTTCGTACGATCCATTGCCATTTGCTGCCAGTTTGTACCTGCAATATTCTTAATTCCGTTTGTCCATCTCTCTGGTGGTCTACCTATAGCTCGTCTTTTATATGGTCGCCAGTTCATGATCTTTTTGGTCCAACGTTCGTCTGTCCTTCTTGCAATATGTCCCGCCCAGCTCCATTTCAGAGATGCTATTCTTTCCATGACATCAACGACCCTGGTTTGTTGTCGAATCCATTGATTCGTCATTCTGTCTCTGAGTGTTATTCCAAGCATACTCCGTTCCATGGCTCTTTGTGTCACTCTCAATTTATCTTCGGATGCTTTCGTTAAAGTTAACGTTTCCGCTCCATAAGTGAGCACTGGAAGGACACAAGTGTCGAAAACTTTGCGTTTCAGACTATTATTCATTTTGCTTTTGAAAATTAGTCTGAGTTTTCCGAACGCTGCCCATGCAAGACCAATCCTACGTCTTATTTCTGCAGTTTGGTTGTCCAGACCTAACTTCAGTTTATGTCCTAGATATACATAGCTGTCGACTCGTTCAATGACAGTGTCACCAATTTTGATTTCTCTATCGTCCCCGATGTTGGTCATGACTTTTGTTTTTGATAAGTTCATCTTGAGGCCAACTTTGCTTGCCTCTTCACTTAACTGTTGTAGCATAAGCTGAGCCTAGCGGAGAATTATTAGAGCTCAGCCGATATTTTTGTCAAAGAGGTGACATAATTAGACTTAGCGAAGTCTTGTTAGCTTACTAAAGAAGTGGGAGAGGTTACAATTTTAATAAATGTCTACCATCGTTGAAATGTCCGACACATTTTTGAATAAAGATATTTTTCATCACACGAACTACGAAATAGTCATTTGTGTACCTGTTTTGGACGATTGATTTTAGGCAATTTCGCGGATTGTAGGCCGAACGAAGTGAGGCTTACAAGCGAAAGTGCCTTAAATCAACCGTCCCAAACAGGTGCACATGTAAGTTTTCATGCAGAGGGCCGGAAACCCGAGAAAATTCGAAAAATTGCCCTCATTTTCGGCCCCGAAGCATGAAAATTGTAATTTTCGGTTCCCAAACGGGAAGCGAAAGTAAAAAAATGCAAGTTATGTATCGAAATCGGTTAATACATAATGCGAAAGTCTACGTATATAATGCGAAAGTCGATGTACATAATGCGAAAGTCAAATCTGGTCAAGATGTTTACTTTGATCAATATTAAACAAACCGTGCGCCAGTGCTCTGATTAATGTTAGCATACAAAGTTGATGACGAATAATTCAAAGGATATTGTTGTTGTTTTTACGTCTGATTGTTGTGATGGTTGATAATATTAATATTTTCTTATACCAGGGGGCTGCCGCCCCCTGGACCCCCGCAAAAGTCAGCATATTTTGGTTTAATTCATCATTAGATAACGCATTTCTTCGAGTTTATGTGCCTCAATTACAATTTTCGTAGTTCTCGTGATAAAAAGTTATGTGGATCACACGGGACGACATAAAGAAATTCAACCTGTGCGATTGCGGCCCTTGCCTTCGGCGCGGGCAGCAACTCTCGCACACGGTTGAATTTCTTTACTTTCGTCCCTTGTGATCCAAAAGCGAAAGTGCCTTAAATCAACCGTCCCAAACAGGTGCACAAATGACTATTACAGCCGAAGTGAACACAGCAAACATTCATTCTAGTACTTATAATAGCGGAGTGTCACAGTTGTATAGAAATATTTTCTGTGTTTTTTGCGCGCTTTAATGGTTTTACTTTTTCAACACACGATTTTGGTTCAGATAAATAATCAAAAAACAAATATTTTTCCGCCGAGATGTAGGCTACAAATGTGTAGAGGGTTCATCGCTAATAAACAAATGTGGTAATATAATTCGATTCCGGAACTCGCCTCCAACTCGTGCTGGAAACCTCTCATAAGTTCCTAAACAACGTTCAAAATACGCGAAGAACATTAGACGATATTCAAAAAAAATCATAGATTTCACATTTCAAAAAGTAACAATGTTTACAGCGACATTCCCGAATAAATAAAGTTTTTGAATTTAAAAAATTCATAAAAAACAATATCAACACTCGAAGCAAGTGTATCGCCCGATTCGCTATCTTCATATTATATCTTGTAAAAATAAACGTTATCAATGATTTCCAGACATGTTTGAAAGGCTTACGTATGTAAAATGTACATACTTATAATGTTAACCATAATTAATGTCGAACACTGAAATGATTATTGTGTTTCTAAATATCCACAAAGGTGAAGTCGGATAAATTAGCCCGTTATCGCAGTGTATACTTTTGGTATTGCAATTATAAATAACAAATTTCATTGGAAAAGGTGACAGGTGACTAAATATCGTTTTCTTGTTCACATACCTATTCGTACCCCATTACTTCAACTTTACGCAATCCCTTACAAGCGAGTCGGTCAGTAAAATTTAGGTAGGAATTTGCATCAGGTGATGTTCAGCTGGTCTAAATACTAATAACAAAACTACTTATATTGCTACTTTGACAGAAAACTGACTTTCCCGTAGCACCAATGCGGTATTTACGAAAACAACTGTCTCATTTTATGACGACCAAACATTTTTCCTGAGCCCTAAATAGGAGTAAGAGTACCCGATAGAAACTCTATCGTAAGTCATTTTGTAGTAGTGAGTGTGAGGTGAGGTGTGAGGGGTGAAGAGCAGAATCATGTTAAGTTCTTTCTTCGTTCACCTAATACCAACTCAAACTACACAATTTCAATTACCTTTTGAAATGTATTCACCTTAAACAAATGTCTCGTAGCAGTAGTGTTGATAACGAAATTGTTTGTAAATCAAACTTTAGAAATTCGATATCGCACCGTTTACGATTGATGGATAAAGTTCGACACTTAGCTTAGTAACAATTCTGTGAAGCTAATCAATTCAACACATTTTGACATCGAAAACTCGTCAATTTAAAGATAAGTTAAGCCGTAGAACCGTAGAACGTAATAAAATTCCATATTCCAATATCTATACGGCATCGATTTTTGTATTCGATTGGAGTATGTGTAGCAATCACTCCACTACTTGGTTTTTTCTTTAATCCGTTAATCCGTTAAACCGGTGATATCGAAATGATTTCCTCTGTTTTTGGAAAATTACAGTCTATTCGACTTTGTGATGTGCAGTTTCTTACTTCATCCGAATTCACCAGCTGTATTACAAATACAAACTCTTTGTACACTCGGTAAATTTTGCTGAGGACATGAACACCAGCTGATAAAAGACCAGCTGATGCAAATTATGCACTCCAGTGAAATTTACCGTGTGTATAATAATCAGTCCAAAGCGAAATTATATTCAGTGTCTCTGCTATGTTGACGTCATCTATGTGCGCACATAACACGTTTCCGTATAGCAAAGACACCGTTTAGCTTGCGTTTTTATTGTTTATTAAACAGGGAGTGTGTGTTTAATAAACACACTGTTTATATGCGGACAGCTGGTGAATTCAGATGTAGTAAAAACAACTGCACATTTCACATTCTTGGCACTGTAATCCATTTTTTTTAAATCATTTGAAACCGTTAATTAGATAATCTAGATGACGCGCAGGAATCAGAGTAATAATTCCGAATAGTTTGCATAAATAAGCTTTCCTGGTAATTCATTCCTCACATCTATTTCGAGATTAACTCTGTTCCTCATGATTTATTCATGACATTGCATGTCTTCCATTTTTCATTAATTAAACTGACCAAACACAAACAAAATGTTTCACATTCGCCCTTCGTATTACCAATCGAAATAAATAGCCCTGGACTGTCGTGAATCGTTAGATCGATTTGACTAATTGACTTTTTTCAGGGGGATGGGGTGAAACAGTAAATCCAATTTCAACACAAATCCACAGAATGCAATTAAGTTAAATGCCAACGACGCACAGAAAATAAAAGGGTAAGCGAAAGCCACACACATATCTGCCCTTTTCGTGAAATTACAACGAATGACGAAAATAATGAATGTTTCACTGCATGTTTAAGCTATTACATCACTCGTTTCCAAATCAGAATCTTAAGAATTATCGCTGCCACTCTATGTAACTTGCATTGAAGTCAACTTATCACTGTAATTAGTCACTGTCACAAACAGAAAGGACTATTTATCACAACTGATTCAGTTGCATCGAAAACACAACTTCTATTCAATCTGTTGCGTCTGCTTCGACTAAAAATTACAACAAAAAACCAACTAATATTTACATCGATTCCAACAATCAACACACTTTCACGGTAACTCTTTATCCATTGATCTACACTACTGTTTATCAAGACCGTATTCACCGCAAAACATTTCCACGCGATGAACACTTAACGTTTGAATCGAAATTGAAATTACACAATCCGCGAAAATATGCGTCGCATTCGTTCGGGTTTACCTTGAAAAATATATGAATTGCTATCATGCAAAACGAACCCAACTGTCTTCAGCTGATGGACAATTCTTATAATGCAATTTTACATTGTAGAATCACCGAAAAATCTCTCCATCTACACATATTTCACTAGTATAACAAACGGTGGAAAAGACATAAAACTTAAACCTCCCTGGCATGAAAGAGGCGTTAAACCGGTTCACCCTAAGTTAATGTGGTAGCTGTTGGGTATGGAGTACGTATAGTAGAATAATAACCTACATTAGTGTGTTATTGATTATTTCGTGGCAATGGTAAATTATTAATACACCTTTATATTCTTCCATCTATTTTTATCGGACGGATATACATCCAGTATAGCCACCAAGCTATAACGAACTTGAAAAAAAAAAAATGGACTTGTTATATTGATTGCAATGATATCCAATGTCTTTCCATCAATTCTAAACCGAATCGAACTGCTCTATGAAATATGTGCTAATGAATTCCAATGAATTGAAACATAACATAAATTTGTATTTATAATTGCGGGCCCAATAAATTCATTGAACCGAATCAATCGAGAATAAAATATTATTATTTTTATGCGAAACGTCTATATACATACTGCCTATAACACGAGAATTTATTTATATTGATGTCAATATTAGATAGAAATATCTAACTCACACAAAACTTCTCGTCAAGCAACTTTAAATTATAAATAAAACAATTTTTGATTATTCACTTTTGATGTTCAACCACAATGGAATGTTCAATTTATGAATAAACAAAATATGAAAATCCACTGTATGTACGAGAGATTATAAGTGTCGTTATCATCGAACGTCTCGCGGTTACTATATTAATGCAGAGCATATGAAAACATTTATAGTCCAAGTGTTTTGTTTAACAAAGAATATCACCACATTAAAAACTGTATCATATATCATACAGTACGTCATAGAAACGCATAATAAAACTCCGTTGATCGGTGATGATAATTATAACCAATGAATGAACAACCAGCGTTTAAATCAAACAAAATTCTTTTGTTTGATTCGTATTTTTCATATTGTGATGAATACAACACAACAATTCAATGAAATGTTAACGAACGCGTGAAATATCGAACAACTTGAGACCATCATAATAAAAGTCAATCAATTTAAACTCAAACGGTCCCGCGATATTTAGCAATTACTCGACTGTATTTTTAATAGTCGTACACCATGTGTTCAGGTCATATGCAGAGAAAAAAGCCGATGCTTAAATTTTGACGACAAATTAATTAAAATTTATTTATTTACGTTGTTGTTTGGTGTTGTTGTTTTTTTTTGAAGAGCTAAGACTGAGAGTGGAAAACTGAACGAACGAGAGAGTAACCCAGTCGCACAGAGAGTAATTTCCCGTTTTTATTTTGCTTTCTGCGCACATTCTGATGGAAATATCAGCAGAGCTTCAGTTGGAGAGGAGAATTGTGTTGTTATTATTGTGAGACATGTTACTTCCAGACGAACCAAGAGCAGCATGTATACGTACAATGTAATCGAGTATCATGCAAGCACACGGCTGTGTGTTTTTTCCATTACATAAATATCTCCTCAACGATAATAACGCATGATCACGATCGGAGACATTGTGTGGATGTCTTTTCACATTTATTTCCCTTAGGAATAATTTATGAGTGTTTTGGATGCTGTGATTTGAGTGGTGGAAGAGATGAATATTTATGGGATGATGGAGGATTACACGCATGGATTGAACATAGAGTCATTTCGTCGACGTGAAAAGCTTATTACATGATAAATTCAATTTCATTTATCTTGTTTGCAGATATTATTTGGGGGTGGTGGTGATCGAGGTAGTGATAGAGTTGCATTGATATTTTACGGCATTAAGTAATTGGCTGTACATAAAAAAATGTAACATAAACATGACATAGGTTGTCTAATAATCGGGTGTTGTTTAACATGTAAATTAACATTTCATGTTCCTAAGTTAATTGTACCACACGCATAGTCTAATAGATAATCATATATTACTGTGACAAATATGGAAAAGCGTATTAAGTTGCTACAAAAAATATTAGTTTGAAGAAATTGATTGCTAGCTCATGAATTTTCAGCAAGGCTGTGATTGGAAATCTGGACAGAAGATATTCACAAAATCTGTTATCGTCAACAACGGTCAAAGAAAATAATGAGGGCTGGATAACGTCGCCTTATATAGGAAAATCTAAGTTAGAACAAATGAAGTAAAAGCATCAATTTGGTAAAAAAAAAACTTTTATCAAATTAACTAAAAGATTCGATAACTAAAATTAGAATAATCATTGACATGCTTGACTTGCCCTAGAACATAGACCTGTGCAGAGACACTAGGAGGTGTTCGAAGTTATTCTCCAACAGGTGAAGCGTGAAGACGATCATTGTCATTGGTCATCTATAATTGGATAGCTGAGGTCAGGTAGATTTCGGGCAAATAGAGATTTATTGGGTTTCATCTTCACGGAAATAAGAGTTTTTGATTAAACTGAAAAATTTGGCTACGTCTGAGAAATTCTAGGGGCTTCTCTGTCACGACATGACAGCTAAAAGTTGAAAACACTGCGTGCTCCAGTTACTACAAACCTCATCTTTAAAATTATGTTAAGCATGAGAACCTGTTCCTGAGAAAATATTTTCGTGAATTTTTTCGAATTGTATTGGTTTCCTCGAAAATTCTTGAAAACGTTCTCGAATTTCTCGAAAAGCATTTTCCAGAAAATGCAAGAAATTTCAGCAAAATATGTTCTCGATGCCAAGCATGAAGCATGTAGAGCCACATTAGATTAGATTAGAGTTTTGGTAGGCTTCCTCCATTAAGAAGGAGAAGCCCAGATCCAGATCAAAGATCCTTTGTTACCTACTCCCAGACCTTACTACTTCTATTGATGGAATTTCCCCGTTTTCGATAGGAAACCGTTAAGGCACTTGCCATCTAATGATGGTAGATCCTCATCTTGGAGAAGGTGCGAAATCTGAGATTGGTATATAGCTGACACCTCAAAGGATATGCACGCCAGTCTCAGATGGACCGGACTATTCTGTGGAGATGACCGTTAAGCTTCCAGTGGTAGAGTTCCTACAAGTGTAATTTTGATAAGTAAATAAGACACTCAGTCAGCCTACTCAAAGAAACCAGTACGAAATTCTAGGTTTTTATTTTAAACATTCGTTCCGACCCACGACAGCTCTGATGACAAAGTAGCATTTTCTTAGTCTTCCATCGATTCTCTACAAAAAGACAAACATACCTGATTGAAATATATTGTCTCCCAGAATTTCAAAATATGAGTTTAGTATTTGTCTGTAGGAAATATACTTAGAACAATGGACGTAAAAGATTTGTGAAGCATATAATAATAATAATCGTTACGCCTACCCTACATTTCATACCGCTCGTGTTCGAAACCTAGAACACCACAAGAACTAGAATGTAAGGTCTGTGGTAAAAATAATTATAATACAAATGTGACCTTCATCAATCAATGGCATCGAATACAATGTCGTACCAGTAGTGATTTTGCGGGAAAAAAATATTTGTAAACAAAATCTAGACGATTATTTACTCGCACATAAGTTTGACATATTTCCCATCAAAAACAATTCAACCATTTTTGCGGATAGTGCGAGAATTAATCATAAACCATATTTTCAGTTTCAGCAAATAATTGCTTTCATGTCACACAAAAAATAAACTGAGTTATTGCCCTAGCCGTACCGTTTGATTTAACGTGGAAGAAAACTAAATTTTCTTTTTTGTTTTGTTATTTATACTTTATTTATGAAACCGTTCCGGACACTCACAATCTATATCGATGTCGATTTCAAATAAGTTTACAGAAAAGGAAACATAACTGGAGCTTTGTCTCGTGAGTAAAATAAGAGTTTCTATTACATCTATCGCTACTATACACTTACCTATTGTAGATGGGTGAGGCGACATAACTACACGGTCAATATCGTCAGGAACGATATTATCGTTTTTTAGACGATAGTATCGTCCAAAAAACGATAGTACAAACGATAGTCTAAAAAACGATAATATCGTCTAAAAAAATTTCATCCAGGACGATAATATCGTCTAAAATTATAAATTTTAAAATATTTTCAGGACGATCGTTTTCTTGTCGATATTATCGTTAAAAAAACGATAATATCGTTTTTTTGGACGATACTATCGTTTTTTTTGACGATACTATCGTTTTTTTGATGATACTATCGTCTAAAAAACGATATTATCGTTCAAAAAACGATAATATCGTTTTTTTGACGATAATATCGTCCTGGATGAAAATATCCGCTGGACGATATTATCGTTATTTTCTTTTTCTGAACAAATTCATCGTTATTTTGGACGATATTATCGTCCTGGTCGATAATTTTTGGGACGATAATATCGTTTTTAATTTATTAATTTTTTTAAATTTGAGACGATAATATCGTCCAGGACGATAATATCGTTTTTAATTTATTTAAAATAAAAATTCTAGACGATAATATCGTCCTGGGCGATATTATCGTTCTGGATGGTTGTTGAAGACGAAACACAAAATCTTGTAGATAAACACCTTTTTATAGACGGCAAATATATATTAAAAATTGGTTCATTTGGTTCCGTAAATTTAAATTTTATAATAGAAAAATTACACAGACTAATTATGAGACGATGCGAGAAAAAAAAAATTAACTCCTAAGTTCCGACACCGTTCCGGCGCCCAGCTCGCATTGCGGCCCTCCGCTTCGCTCCGGGGCAATGGGCCGGATCGCTCGGCGTGTTAAAACGCTTTTTATGTACAATCTAAGTTGGTATTCATTTCGTAAAAAGATGAATTATTTAGGGACGAACTAAACGCCTTTTTTAAACACTGATGTGTAGGTGATTTCCTCTGACAATTGTTTTTTGATATTTTGGAAGAGAATTCGGTTCTTGCTGCACCTCTGAGTAAAATTAAGTCCTGGACAATATTACCACCCAAAACTAAACGATAATATCGTCCTGGGCGATATTATCGTTTTTTTAAACGATAGTATCGTGCTGGACGATATTATCATTTAAGAAAACGATAATATCGCCCAGGACGATATTATCGTTTTGGACGATATTATCGTACAGAAAACGAAAATATCCATTAGATTTTCTAGAACGGTAATATCGTCCAGAAAACGATAGTATCGTTTTCTGAACGATAATATCGTCCAGAAAACGATACTATCGTCCAGACAATATTTTAGAATTTTCCAATTTAGACGATATTATCGTCCTGGATGAAAATTTTTTGGACGATAATATCGTTTTTTAGACGATACTATCGTCCAAAAAACGATATTATCGTTTTTTTGGACGATACTATCGTCTAAAAACGATATTATCGTTTTTTAGACGATAGTATCGTTTTTTAGATGATAGTATCGTCCAAAAAAACGATAATATCGTTCCTGACGATATTGACGGTGTCGAAATGTCCCGCCACCGTTTCACATTCTATGTGCAACTGATATGTCACATAATAGCCGTATTAGCCATCTGTTATCGATAACAACGACAAAAATAATGACAAGCTCTGGGTAAGATGGTCCTTTAAAGAGTAAAATGAATGATAAAAAAATTGAAGTACAAGACTAATATATAGTAATATAACCGATAATAATACCAATGAAAGTAGATAAGTCTATTTACTTTCATTGAATAATACTGGTCATATGCTTGCCGTTTGTAACATGGTAAAATCAAATGTTCTGAAAGTTACATTCTTTGCAAGGTAAACGCAGAAAATGAGATGCATTGATACACGATTTTCCCATCGTATTTTTACCATTACGCCCTACCCATACGTGTTTTGTTGATCAGCACTCAGTATTAAAACAATCAAGACACTGGTGACACTATATAACATATATGAACTACCTTCAAGATAATTTTCTATTGTACAATCGTAATCGCATACACACGTTTCATTCCTACCACGAACATTTTTTGTGTACAAATTTCCCACCGCTGAGCAATTTTGTTTTTTCTTCAATTTTTAAGTAAATTTCAATTTTTTTGTATCAGTTAGAATTGAAACTCCGGTGTATCTGCTTGTCGTTAAAGAGACAATATTGTTGACTTAATTACATAATACTGCCACTAATTACACTAGAATTAGATAACTAATTCAAAACTGTGATAAAAATTGTAAAAAAAGAAATTTTATTTTTCTTGAATTCTCTCCCAACATACCTACTTGCAGAGTGTAAATAAAGTAAAAGTGTTACCGTCGTGCGTCTAAGTTTTATAATCAAATGTGTGAACTACTTTTCGGATTATCAGTGAAAATATTGTAGTTAAAAAACAAGCATAGGTCTTCCGTTTACTTAGCTGTTGGTATTATTTACATTTGCATTGTATTGCGTACATATTAATACGAGTCTATGAACTTTGAAAGTTGGAATAAATGCACTTTAAAACGAAATTATGACAGAAACGTAAAGGCATGTCAGGTGTTGGAAAATATTCGAAAAATGTTTGTGAAATAAATTAAACATTTTCGTTTCGTGTTGGAAACATGAGATCGCCGGTCGGAAGAATATTGTTGAAAGTGTTCGAATTGGTAAGATCAATTTGCAGTTGAAAAGTAATTGACCTTTCGCACAAGGCGGGTGTATCACCATTAGAAATATCGAATCTGTTACTTCAAGTTGTTAAATCTGTTGAAAAAGATCAAAGCATGGTCGACAAATGATACAAATGATACAAATACAGGGCTCAAAAAAGACCTTCGGGCGTTATATGATCAGATTTTTCAAAAGGTCATTTGTTGCCCTTTATCCAAACAAAAATCAAAAGGCCCTTCGGGAATCGACCGAACACTGTAAAATAGCACTTCTTACGTGAAATTTTCCGACCGAGGCGAAACAGAGACTGGTAAATACACGAAGATTACATTTCAATTATTTATCCCACTGTCAGGTAAGGTATTTTACTCAAAAATGTGAAGTAAAGTTTTGCCACTTTACTTCACACATCTTTGAATAAAATCTTTTACTGCATTTGTTTTGACATGATTGTTGCTATGTACGTCCACATTAGATTTACCTACTCATTTCTATCGTCACTGTCGATAGGAGATGGCACCCGGTGAAATTATACGGAGATTTACTTGGTTGTATTGTCTGAATAATTAATAATATGTCTCGAAAATACTTTCAAAAGCTGGTCCTACAACCGTTCTGAAGTAAAACAAAGGACATTTGAACCAACTTAACATTTTTATTGGTTAAGATTTAAATATTTCTTCAAAAGATTCTTCAACAAATTAATTGCGTCTCATACCTAATGCTCTTCGTGTTCTCAGAAATAGAAATCAATTTATTACTATTCTCAATGACAAGATACGAGATAGAGACTCTGACTTTTGCATTGATCGTGCAGTGTAGGGCAAACCTGTTTATTGACATTATTCTTTGAAGTAAACAAAACTACGATACTCAAATGTAAACAACATTTTCTATTCATCACAAGCTTGATTGAAAGAGAGCCAGAAAACATTTATTTATCTATACAAAACTTTGACCATCAGGTATAATCGCCCGCCGTTTCTTATCATCATTAACTAAATTGTTTATGCTTCAAAGAAACAACCAAATTGGTACACTTACAGTCTCTAGAAGGTTAGTTGGAATCCTTACGTCGTGCTACAACTGGGAAAGGAGGGTAATTTTAGAGAATGTGTCAACGCATTTCAGACTAAAACAGGCGATACCTTATAATTATGTCTTATAACTGCAAACTGAATGTAAAAACAATTGAAGTCACAGATGTTGCCGTAAACATTAGGCCATAGCACTGACAGTGCATTGATTAGGCACAACAGGGGTAACAGATTTAATGATTATACTGCGATACATTCAGAATCTGGGTCACTCAGAAGGTTAAGAATAAATTTGGATTGAAGCTTAAAATATGTTGGTTATCGGGTCTGACCGAACGGGAATCTGAAATGTACGAATCTGATTTAATTACTGAACCTGAAATTTATCACCTTAGTTTTGGACCAACACTTTTGGTATGGACAGGTCTTTCCATTGTCAGGTTGCTCAATCTCTTAAAAACGGTAATGATATTGCGATACAACCATTAGATCGTCTACTTCTTGCATTTTAAATAATACTTCGTGCTCGATACGAAATCTATTACTTAAATTGTTGTAGCGAACAGTTAGCATAAAGGCAACATTAATTTGATCTTGTCTGCTATTTCTATGTTCGGGGTCGATAACAGATAGTTAGCTCGCCACCATGTTATCGCATATTAAAATTTGTTTCAGATTGTGTGAAAAACAGGCAATAATTTTGAGAATTTTTTTTTGAGAAAATGGAAAAAATTGAAAAAATTTGGAAAAATTGGAAAAATTGAAAAAAAATTAGGAAAACATTTTCTTAAAATTATTGCCTGGTGAAAAGTAAACCCAAAGAAAATAATATTTCTTTGTTAAGTTGATATTGTACCACAAACAAGTTAGCCATCTTCTGTACGATTGTCTTTTCTTTAGTTCGCTATATAGTAGTGCAGTTACAGTCACTCAAATCATTATATCAAAAGAGCCTGCCGAAATCATACCTTTGTGCCTTCAACAGGTATTAATCCCAAGAAATCCATAACCACTTTTCAAAAAAATGTCGGCCTTATATGTTGATCGAAGACCTAAAAGTGTAATTTTCCCATGCGATTTTTGCAATAGAAAGCTGAGGTCGTGTAGTTTAACGGGTCATGTCTTATTGGATTTAGTACTCATCTAAACTGACAAATGAGCAGATTCATTCGACTATAGTGGTGGACTTCTAAGACTCCCTGTTCCTTGACATCCCGTTGCATTCTGGGCAAAAAAGAAGAAGTTTTCATCATCAAATAAAATAGCAAATTCGATTGAGCATGTCACACCATTCCCGAAGTTAATTTCTTTCTCAAAAAATGTAGCAAATTGATTGGAAATTGCAATTGGTTTTTACCAGGAAAACGATTTATATTTATACCACACACGATAAACCTTCACCATCGTACAGATACCTAATTTCCAACAATGTTATGGGCGTTGATATTGCTAATAACTCGAAAATTAAAGCTTTTACGTGAGTGTTTTAATGTAGTTAAACTCGTGGCAATTCGTAATACACCGCGGAATTTACAATGGAAAATAAAAGAAAATTAGCACCCTACGGAGCTGGAGCATCCTATGGAGAGAAAATATTTTTATTTTATTTCCGAAACGTTTATGTTCCCAGAATTTATGTAATGTAACGTTACGCAAGAACATTAAACTCGAAAATGATTTTTGAACCGGAACACTAGAACATAACCCGAACATCAATAATTTCTACCTTTTACGTATAGTTATAAAACCCTCAAAATGCAAATCTAATTTATTTTCCAGCTGGGATGTATAGCATGTGTGGTAACGAAAGCACTAACGGACTTGGAATCAGGGCGTGTTTTCCTCCGAAACCAAAAACTATCTCGGTGAGTGGAATAATAAATTATTCGAATTCAATTTTCGATTTTCTTCATTTCGTTTCGTGCGACTTTTCAGCGAATGGGGACTATTGCACAATGTTTTTTGGTCCTCGTCGGGAAATGCATTTGCGAATGTTACGTACGGAGGTTTTACGCTTATAATAGCACTGATGTTGATTTCAAGGTAACAATAATTTACATTCATAATCTAACTTCTTGGGAATTGCGTAACGACAGTGTGCTAAAGTACTTGGAAGTTTTGCATTTTGTTTGAATTCAACAAAGGCAACATTTTCTTTACTTAGTTATATTGTGGCGTATGATTGAATGTGATTATTATTTCTGCTATGGGAAATGATATGTTCATTGTGTTTTGTTTTCAGATTCATTGATGCCAAGTCAAGACCGTCGCTGGTAGAAAAGATTTTTTTAACCGTCGGAATGCTTTGTTTCTTTGCTATGGGTAAGTTGTTTGGAAATTATTGTCTTTCCATCATTAACAATGTCGCATTTAGATTCTAAATACATTTCAACATTGAAATTGAATGCTGGTCTATCCATAAACGTGTCCATTTAAAATTTGATTAATTTTCCCGGTTTACAGGCGGACTTGTTTTCGCATCATTTGACCAGGTACCACAAGACCTGCACGATAATGTCATTGTACTGGGATGTTTATCGTTTCTCGTCTCACTACTCATTCTGATTGACTTGGCCGACCCCATTGCACGACACACATCCGATACAACTCAAACTGAAAATGTCACACATAATGGACACATTGCAGGCTCCACAGCTGTGTCGCCGTTAAGATTAGCAAACGGTGGAGTTGAAAACAAACCGATAAATCGTACAACAGCGCCACAACAAACTGATACCGAAACCACCATACAAGTGCATGATGTTCACGAAGATTCCCGTTCGGAAAACCATAGCCCACCGCAAACTAATATGAACAATATCGCAGTGAATGGAACGTACCATCGTAGCGCTGCAGTCGATGGTCCACCGCAAGCCCATGTAAACAATATCGCATTGAATGGGACGTATCATCGTAGCGATGAAGTCGATTTCGTCCAGACGAAAATTCTTCCAAGAGCCGAGCAGCCGGTTTTCGAGAAGGTATTGCTGCCCGAAAAAAGACGACCGCAGAAACAAAACATACCCGATCCAAGAGAAAATACATCCCACATGGAATTCGTCACGGAGCGAATAGTCGATCCGAGGCACACCTACGATCAAAGACAGACCGATTACGATCAAAGGCAAACAGCTTACGATCAAAGACCAACTGCTTACGATCAAAGACCGACCGCTTACGATAAAAAACAAACTGCCTACGACCACACCTCGTACCATCAAAACAATTTTAGCCACCGTGATCAACACAACATGGACAACCGCTATCAACATCATCAAAACTATGGATACGTGAGGGAAAATATGCACACACCAAAATCAGTCCAATCATCATTAGGTCATCAACATGACCGCTATGGTAACAGACCGTTGATGGTTGTGCGTGATTATTCCAATGCACGAGCCAACATGAGCTACGATCAAAGAATAAAATCATCGAGCTACAGACGAAATAAAAACTACAATCACAGTGTATCAAGTAAATCGCATTGTAGGAGTCATTGCAGCAGCGATGACGATGAGAATGTATCGGCTATCCAGCCGGGATTCGTTGCCACTGCAGCGAAAATTTGGGATACTAGAGCTAAGCGTGATTTTAATACTGTAGTTTAAACCATTAATTCATTTAATTAGTACAACGTACACGACAGTACACTTTATCACAGTGTGATAATATCACACACATAATTCCATTCCACCTAACTAAACGAAAAATCTTTCATAAATTTCGCGCCACTTAGTTTTATAAAACTTGTATATCGTGAATGCGAAAAGTAATACAATAAAATGCACATGCCAACCGTTTAACGAGACCGACTACATTTGAAAATGAACGAACGTCTCGAAAGCACTGTGAAAAAGCTTCGAAAGCTTCTAGTTCTGTTACTTTGTGAAAGAAGGCGGTGCTGGCACTTTGAATGTTTCGAAGACACAAAAGCATTTGAGAGTAAGAAAGTGCCAGATTTCGATTATTTAACGGACTCATTCAAGAAATAACTTACATACAGGAAGTTCTCTTCCTCAAGTGAAATGCGAAATATTTTCTGATTTGAGAGATGTTGTGGCTTGGAAATGATTCCATCCAAATCTGTTTAGCAAATGAATATAATTTGTAATTTTAGTATTTCATTCTTGTTGCGACCGTGTGCCCAACGAAAATTTAGAAAACAAAAATCTAGATTTTCAATTGTTCAACGAAATTCTTATGGAATCAACTACCACTCGACTACCACTTATACATCTTCTAAAGCAGAAAACATGTCGAATTTCATCTTTGTTTCATCGAAAGTCAAAATGAGAGGGCAACAATGTCCCAGGTAAACTAGAAATGTAGTTCAATGCAATTTACGTTATTTCGATTGGATCTTGACTTTATTAACCTCGTTGGATGTACGCATACAGGTGGTGATTCATTTTCATGCATTTTGTATATTTGCGAATTTGCATACCTTTGGGCTACGAAGAGTTATAAAGTTTTTTAGCTTCTAATAAAGATACGATTGATACCTCATGTTTGCAATGAGGATTCCACGATGCATAATTTCTAGAGATTTCGTGAAAAAATGTGAAAAAAATTTCACAGTTTTCCTATCGCGTCTCTTGGATTCGTCGTCGTCAGCGATGTCATTGTGATTAGTTATTTTCTTAACTCGGTGACGAAAAATTAAACTTTCGTTGGCTTTTTGGGGCATTCATCACTCGGTGACACAAATAACTAAAAGTTTGGCTTCCAGCGAAAGCGAAAACATACGGTAAGAAAAAACAAATTCGAAATCTCTTTCAAACGTTATTTTCTCAACATTTCCAACAACAAATCATTAAAGTGGGATGATTTCACATCTATATGTGAAATGGTAATTGAGCTGCTGAACAAATTATTAAATAAAACTAAACACACACTCATCAGGTGGAACCTAGTTGAACCCGAAAATTTTAGCTGCTGTCTAGCACGCATAAGTGTATGTGTAATCGAGCAATGTTTCAATGTGATTTCATATGGATTGTGGATTGAATAGCGTTGAAAACAGAGAAAAAAAAATCTAGGCTAAGTCTATCTGGCCTGGTGTAATAACCAGTCAATCTATTGCGTCATTTCCTAAAAACATCGCTTAGCTTTTGATCAATCGCATACAACGAAATACATCGAAAGTGGCTTTTCGGCACTGAGTTGAGCAAAATCTTTTACTTCATTTGCTGAAGCATCCATTTTTTAATATAAACAATCGCTAGCTGCAGATTAACACGTATTTCAGATGTCTTCGCTAACAGATGACTAGCTCTATTACATTTTACATTATTTGGTCACATCTTATCGATGTGGTGGGTCCATTGACAGAGATTGTTAAACAGAATTAATGTAAAACAAATCGTCATATGATAATAAAGTTTGAAAATGTCCATTTTTACATCAACAAAAACTTAAAAATTCGGATAAAAAGTTTAAGTTAATGACTTTTTGTGATTAGTTAGTCAAAAAAACCATAAAAGGTGGCGCAAGTACTACTGCGTTCAATACAAAAATAACTGTCGCGTCTGATAGTGCATGATCCTAAGTCGAAAAAGTGTCTGTTAGAGTGCCAGAATTGATAATCAGACCAATGAGAGTTGATCACGCGAGCGACACTGTCGATTCTTAGAGGGATTCTTCTGAAAAACAGACGACAGAAATTGGACGCATTTTCTACAGGAATTTTTTCGATCAAAAACCGAATCTGTACTTTTCTTACAAAAATTTCTCCAGTTACACGAGCCGTACAGGGTCGTGTGGGGTGTCGTTAGAAAGATAATTGCATGTACTTCCGTGGCAAATAAGGTCTTAATGGGTTTGAAATTCATCCACACTGAGACATGTGCAGTTGAAGTTTTCAACTGTAAAAGACTGAAAGCTTACACTTTTCTTGCAGACATTTCTCGAGGTACACGAAACGTACATAGTCGTGTGGGGTGTTTAGAAAGGTAATTGCATGTGATTTCAGGGCAAAGAGGATCTTATTGGGGTTTGCGAGCATCTACGACGAATTATGAGAAGTTGAAATGTTTAAGTGCTTATATTGAATCGTAGATGCTACCAAACTTCCGTAAGCTAACTTTCCCTGAAAGTACATGCAATTACCTTTCTAACGACACCCCACACGACCCTGTACGGCTCGTGTAATTGGAGACATTTTTGTAAGAAAAGTACAAGTTCGGTTTTTGATCACCTCACACTACAGCCTGTAAATATTTTTCATATGTAGAATGAGCACCAGCTGAGTATCACCAGCTGGATCTGCTAACACACACTTATTGTATGATAAACAATCAAAACACATTCTTAACAATGTGTTTACTTCATTCATACGTGTTATTTAGATGGCGTAGATGACGTTAATGTAGAAATGCACTGTGTGTAGGTTGTCTTTGAATTGTATACAATACAAAGTGGTTTTGTTTGTACACCAGCTGTTGATATTCAGCTGGTGCTCATTCTGCACATAAGAAACTTTTAGGAATTGTAGCCCCACAAGCTTCGAAGAATTTTTTTTTGAAATTGGTTCTGGTTTCTGGGGTTGAATACCTTACTGGGCACATATAAAAAATTCCAATAGAAAATGCGTCCGATTTCGGTCTTCTGTTTTTCAGAAGAATCCCTCTTATTTACAAAATTTTTTTGCTACTGCTAAAAAAGCAGTTTCTGCCGTAACAGTTAAACATATGCACAGCTGACTAACTTGAAATCGGACACTAGAGTTTTTTTAGTTTTTGAAGTTAGTGAATCTTTTGATTAATGCCACGAACATGAACAAATCTTTCGCTAAATGTGACCAGTTCCGAGCTGTTCCAAACTTAACAGTCAAAGTGACTACCTTAAATTATTAGCAAACGTTTTCGGATGTGAGAGAAATTAAAAATTTCGATTTCGTTTCATTAAATCTAGCAGATAAAGGAAAACCTTTTCATTATCATCATGCTGCAAAACTTATTAAAAAATTGATTTGTAATCTTGTGCTTCGGCATTGTTTGTTTTAATATACAGGGAAAAAGAAGAACGTTTGATATTAAATTATTTATTGTACATTGTTCATTCAATTCATGTTTGAAAGGCTATTTCATTATGCCCGAAGATACATAAATGCAGTCATTATGCACGTTGTATGATAATACAGCAAGCGAAAGAATGGTCTGTTATATGGTATATCGGTCCTCTATTCACAGTTGATAGCTTATGCATTTATGAATATATTGTTATTTCAATTTCAAATAACTTATTCATAATATTCATAGTCCCTTGCAAGTTTGAAACGAACAACTAAACGGCAAAAACTACTATTTCGCTGTGATGAGACGATGCCAATGTTGTTAAACAATTCTTGGTCAAAAATGAAACCATTCACATACCTATGCAACAAAGTGAATAGTCAGCCATTGCCATTAAACTATAGTGGTTTACGCGCATGCCAATATATAACCGCCGAATGTGCAATATGTATCTCCTTTGTATTATCCGGTGATGATAGTTTGGTGGATAGATTTTGATGAATGATGATAATTATTGACAGAGGTTTTTCGGAATAATTTGTGTATTTCAAAAGATCTACTCAATGCAGCCATAGTATAATAAAAGTGCTGCATTGACCTTGAAAAGTTCAAAATGTTCAGACGCGATGCTGTTTTTTTTCTTTGTTCTCTTGTTGGTTTTTTTTCTCGTTTCGTAAAGTTATTCTGCATTTAAGAACACCAAAACAGAAAGTCACTATGCCAATAAAAGTCGTGATTAACCAGTGGTGGTGTTTACTGGAGGAGAAGAATGGATGTTATTCGCAGTGAAGAAACATATTTGATTAGAGCTCGAATGCCAGAAAGAGAATTATATCAAATTTGAGTAGGAGAAGATGGCATTATCGGTGGTGGATTTCCGACTGTCAATCTTCTAGAATTTGAGAAACTGCAAGCGTATTGCAATCTCACCAAAATAACTAAATCGAGCTATCGAAGTGTTTGTGTTATCGACTTGAGGAAATAGTGCCAAACTAAACAGCCTCGATGAAGCGGGTAACAGTGGCAGAGACAGAAATATGCGACATGAGAAAATGCGACAAAGTGGATCTGTCGTAAAATTTGGATTTTTTTAGCGCAACATTTTTGAATGTTAATTTTCAAGAATTCGATTTGAATTGATTGAACACAAGAAATAATAAATATTTTCATAATTAATGCTCGCAACAGGTCAAACCTGGCCTGAAACAAGAAAGTCTAATTAAAATCATGTTGGGTTGAGGCTTTTAATTGATTGATCACAGGAATTTAATCAGAGAAAATCTCTTCACATAAACTGAATCAGAAAAAATCTCAGATCTAGAATCTAGACCGACGGGATCATATGAAATGAATCAGGTCGTTGGAGTGCTTTCCTAGGTTCATATCTCAACGTAACAATTTCTTTGGATCTATTCACATAAAACCAATTTTAATGTTTATGAGAACGAGAACATTGGCCATGGAATTTTTCGTTTTTGAAAACATTGAACACCGATTTTATTATTTATGAGAACACTGTCACGGGTGGCACATTATTAATCAATTATTAATATAATAAAATCATAATTTTGCACACTTTTTCACACACAAAACGAAAAATCATCACAATCAACCACATCGAAACAAAAAAATCTAATTTAGAATTTTCACAACTGTCACTTTTTCGTTGAACCACTTTGTCGCAATATGACGCAACGACAAAACGACTCTGCCACTGTTACCCGCTTCATCGAGGCTGTTTATGCCAAACGCCTAGAAGGAAATGCGAATAGAATAGAAAACATTTTCAGTGAAAGAAAAGAGGAGATCGTGGCAAGGTAAAATGTTGTCCAACGAGTTCGAGTTGTTTTTTTTTTCAAATTTCACTTCATAATAGAATTGAACACGAAAATTCGGTAGCCATTCGTCGCCTATTTTCGTTTCAAGTTCAATATGGCATTTATACAAATCTGAAACCACCTACCGAAAGAGATTCACGACATCCAGGGCATTATTTGAGAATAAGTTCTCAAATTCTCCAATATTCTCAAAATTCTCAAATATTCTCAAATATTCTCAAAATTCTCAAAAAACTCAAATATTATCAAAATCTTCGTGCTTAAATGAAATCCAATTTTTAATAGCGTTTTTCACGGACGTGCTCCGCCCAAACCCAACAAACTTTGTATTGGAATCTGTAATCACGATGGCCCTTAACAAAAATAAAGTTTTTCTGAAGGTTACTCAAAAAATGACTTCTGATTCGAGTTCTAGGACCTAAGAGGAGTTCAGAACCGCTTTGCTTAGTCTTCGGCTAGATCCTTCCCCCTAGTTGATTTGTGAAAATAGCGACCTTTCCCATACATTTTGAAGATTCTTCAGAAAGTGATGAAACAGAACAGAACTGTTGCCTACCGGCGTTGTTTTATTTTTTTTATCGATAAACGACGTTATTCTGAGCAAAAAATTGTTCTTTTAAAAATTTAATTTTTTTACAAAGCTAATTCGAGGTACCAAATTGCACCAAAAATACACCTAAAGCAGCGTTGTAGGACGTTGCAGAACAACGTCGTTTAGCGATAAAAAATAAAAAACGCCGGTAGGCAACAGTTATGTTCTGTTTCATCACTTTCTGAAGAATCTTGAAAATGCATGGGGAATGTCGTTTATTTCACAAGTCGACTATGCGGAAGGATCTAGTAAAAGATTGCTCAAAGCGGTTTTGAACTCCTTTTAGGTCCTAGCACCTAAACTTTATTTTTGTTAAGGGACACCGTGGTAATTAGAAAATAGTTATTTATCTACCCGAGGCGAAGCCGAGGTCGACAATACGTCGTGTGCGAAAAAATACCGGCATACCCATCGTGGTAGATACAACGTTTTTCGCAATTTCGGGCCATAATCACCTTTCCAATGCAAAACATGTCCTACATTTTGTTCCAAAATTCTTTTGTATACAGAAATTCATTTGAACGATCAAGAAGGCTGCATTATAATACACATTGCAATGTGATGTAAAGAGACGCGTTGAATGAAATCGAGTAGTCAATGCTTAGTACGTTCGGTGTAATTGTGTGACTCTATAGCCGAATGGCTATAGTCGCTGCTTTGTGCTCAAAAACCTTTTGGTGTCGGGGGTTCGATTTCTGGTCAATGCAAGATTTTTATTTATAAAAATTTAGCCTTCGTTGAAGGTAATAGGTTCTTTAGCGTGCGAAAAAAAAGTTGATATCGCACTGCGTGCGAAAAAAAAGTTGATAAACACTTACGGAATTTTGAAAACCGACACATTTTCTGTTTTGTGGTCTACTGGCTTTTTTGTGAATTTTGCATAATTTTGCATAACAATAAAATACAGAAACTGAAAATGTGTCGGGTTTCAAAATTTCGAGCTTGTAACATTTGACTTGTCGTTTCTAAAAATAATTAAAGTTTCCTTTGAAGGGAAATAAAGCTTCTACGTCTCTGGAATTAGCAATTTACACACATACACACTCGTATTCTGCAAATCTTTCCAGATATGCAACCACGAGCATCAGAACAAGATTTACAAAAAGTCTAGAAGAAAAAAAGACAAAATTTATTGCAAGCTATATACACGCCTGCCTAACCTAAATAACATTATATCCACTCTGTGTGCAATATATGTGTGTATACAAAATACTCACTGAAAAATAACAAAGAATTCAAAAAGGAGAAATATTGTTTCGTATCATACCCGCACATTATGTATCTACATAAAATGCATGTATATATATAACGCGTCTGGATATGACGTCATATACATATTCTCTATCCGATTGAATAGTGTGTTCAACTTCTTTTTATATTTTTCATACTCATGCTTCTCAATTTGAACGTTTATTTTTTTGTGTGACTAAATACCAATTTTTTTGCAAATTTGAAGCTGTTGTTAACTC
Source organism: Bradysia coprophila (assembly GCF_014529535.1). Classification (NCBI taxonomy): domain Eukaryota; kingdom Metazoa; phylum Arthropoda; class Insecta; order Diptera; family Sciaridae; genus Bradysia; species Bradysia coprophila. The sequence continues at coordinate 5,138,424 of NW_023503374.1, forward strand.
CCATTTAAGACTTACTCAGCCGAATTATGTCCAACAGAACACTGCATTTTTTGTAAATAAAAAAAAACGAGAAGAGAAAGACTAATTTCGTTACATTATTCGTTTTGCCTCTGATAGTAAAGTAAATGCACACAAAAAATCCGTTTGATGCAAGTCGAAAACTTCTTTGATATTTTATTTCAACGGAAAATTTTTACTATCTTTCCTCATTGCTCTAAGCTCATTTCCATTTTCACTTCACTGTTTGGTTGACATGAAACGAATTTCGTTTTTCTGTTATTTAGTTTTTTTCTCAAATGATATGATCAATGTCAATACATATTACTCTATCCATAGCGTATGGAATAGGTACAATGATTTCAAATTCGAGGAGCACAAACTGGGAACACCAGAGCAAGTACACAGACGGATATATATATACGGTACCTATGAAAACCGTTTTATACGAAACTTTTACAAAGTGGGTGGTAACATGGTATGTTGGGTGGTTGCTGAGTGTTGGGATTATTTGGTGTCGAAAAAAATAGTCTATGATAAGGTTATTGCCCCAACAGGTCAGACATTTTTTGTTCTTTTAAAACTCTGTGTATTTCAATAAATAATTTTGTTTTTTGATTTCTGTACAGAATTTAGCATTTTGTACTGTAGAACGATGTTGTTGAAGTTATTTACTAGAATATTTTATTCAATTTTTGATATCTTTTGTTCTAAGTTTTTGGTGAAAAGGGATTCGATGGAAACAAGTATTTCATTTGAATAGACTCCAATCAGACAAAAGAGAAATTGATTTCACTTGAGTATAGTGGTTGCATAGTGATTGGTATGAGAATGACAATCTGACGATCAATATTGTTCCTCACTGAAAAAGCTTCTGATATTCTGTTATCTGACTGAATGGAAGAAAATGAAGTAATGTTGTCAGAGTCGTGAATGGTCTGTGACATCCCAAATCAATTCAATTTTAGTGTTAATAGTTAGCACGCAAAATATTTCGTAGTTTATGATTGGCCATGTACTAGGCAATGTAGTCTGAAAGTGCAACATACACTTTAAACTGTTGTGCTAAGCCACAATTATGTATCGCATTTGAGTTTCTGCTTTTGAGCTTTCGCGAGCTTTTAGCGTCCTTTATTCCACTGAAATCTCACTCTTTTCCAATGGAAACCAAGAGAAGCCCGCAGAGCTTTATAAAGCTCTCCATAAGACACACACAATGCACATGTTATTTTGGCTTAACACGACGGCTGATTATAAAGAAGAACTGTTACACAAAGTCGATTCAGTCTTGATATGTATTTTTGAGTGTTTTTCTTCTTCCGATGTAAGTTTAAGTCTAAGAAAACAAAGCTTTGAAGTTTTGAATGGAGACTATTATCCCATAGTTGTAAGAGGAAAAAAGAACGGTCGATTGGTTGGTGAATGAATCTGTCTATCCAATATCTACCGCGAATCGACATATTTCCACTGGTACATACAGTGTGATTCAATTATCCGTTCCTGACAACGGTTCAGCGGTTCCTTGAATACTTGAGTACTTGTCTCTTCTAATCATTGAAAAAACCGAGAAGGGTCATTAAGCTCATTTTAGACTAATAGTGCACAGTCAACCAAACACTAAAACGTGTAATTTCTAAAAAAGGAACAATAGCCAAAACATCCCTATACTACAAATCGATATAATTAAAATTATATCCTGAGCTAATATTTGTTAAGTCGCTTAATATATTATTTCAATTTGAATCGCTCTTACTTGAATACAGTCACCACTCACAACCGAATGGAAACAGAAGTACATTTGAATACGCAAGATTGTACGTGTTGCCCGATTTCTGTTTCCATTTCTGAAAACAAATCCATTTTACTGATCGTTTATGTCAATAAAATATGTTGTGAGTACATTGGCTTCTCGCATAGAAGGACAAAACAAAAATACTGTCAATTCACGTATGCACTCAATATACAAATTGTTGTTGGTTATGTAAAATGGTGGCAAGAGAATTCAGAAAACTATACCACAATACGATTGTACACCAAACATATTGCATTATATACAAATAATTATTTATTATTAAGTGATATGGTGCAAAATCTACATACATTTCGCACGCATATATAAAATCGCGTTCATGTACTCATTCAAGTTCAAGTTGATTAGTTTTAAATGTTGTAGATCAAGTGTGTACTCTCGCCGAAGTACCAAGCCTCAAGGCGTAGAGAAAGGTCAATATCCGTTATGCTTTTAATTTATAGGTACATTTTATATCAGCATCCTCGAGGCTATTTTTCTGCATATATTTTTATTACAGTATTATTACCGGCTAAACTATATAAAGATTAACTTGTCTGTATATATATATAGTATATAGTATACACACATCAACTTGGCATACCTATTTTTTTCCACATTCTGTAATTGAGTATTTTTGCATAAAAAAAATATCGAAGAATTATCCGCGTAGTTTGCGCAGTTTAAAAACCAATCTTTAATTATTAAATTGAAATGAAATTAATGAGTTTCATTCGGTTAATAGAGAAGCCACTTTTCGAAGACCTAATATGCGTTTTTCCCATGTTACAAGGAAGCCACGGAGCCATGAATGATAGACAGTTTGATTCACTGGAAATCTTAGAGAACTTAATGACTTAGATGATACATATGTTAAAGAAATTCTTTTTCAGACATCCGAATACATTTTGTTTCCTTTCATTTAATATTTTATTTAAAAAAAAAAGCTAATAAAGAAGGAAAACTTTTGCAGTTCTTAGTTATAACTTACAGCTCTAAATAATTGATTAAATTGGCAACAACCATCAAACTTATAACGAGTTTATCAATTTTTCATTTGATGAACTAGAGGGTTAAACGCACATAGGCGCCGAATTTGTTACGGCTGTGAGAAGAGACGATAATAAATATTATGCACCTGTGTCCAAATGTTTGTTTTGACGAGCTGGCAGGCCCGTAGCTAGGGGGGCGCAGGTGGGAGGGGGAGGGGGTTTCGCCCTATCTGAAAAAATATGCGCCCCCTGGCAAGTTACAAATACTAAATCATAGATTCTTTAAAACAAAATCTTCAATTCAACGATCAAGAAAAATACTAAATTTGGTTATTATTATTTTTCGCTGCGCGGCCACTTTATTTTACTTTAGTTTCCATTTTTTCGTAGAGATGAGCACCTTTCAAAGGTTTAAATAAGTTTGAAATAAAGATTGTCCTAATCTCCTGTCTCCTGCTCTACTTCGCTGTGAACTGTACTTCCTGGTAAACGTATACTTAACATCGGGAAATCGGAAAATTGACGTAAAAGAGGTAATACATTTCAAAATAGACCAGGCAAAAGTAAAAAATTGAATATATTTCCGAACTTGCACTTGCACTGAGAAGAATGATCTGAAAACTAGGAACGGGAAATGATTTGTAGTGCCAAATAGATGTTTCCTAATTTGGGAGTTGTCGAGGTTTGATAATAATTTTACACAAAATTTGTTCAACGAAAGCGGTTATAGTTCCTCAATGAGCTGCATCTTTAAATTACAAATTTATTGGTTCAAGATTCCGCTTTTCTTTTATGATGCTCTTATTATAAACGGATCATTTTCATTTTAGTGATAGCGTTTATATTTTGTCATTTGTAAATTACTTAGTTTGTTTACAAGCCACAATAATTTACAATCTTTAACACACAAGTGGATTGAGGAGAGCATTAATAAGTGGCTGACCAGATTCCATACAAAAAAAAAATTGGGCCCCCCCCCCTGAAGTTTTGGTCTGGCTACGGCTCCGCGAGTTGGTGATTGTGATCCTAAGCCGAAGGCGCGGATCAGAATTTAACTCGTCAAAATGAACATTTGGACATAGATGAATATAATTTAGTACTGTTAGTCGTTAGTTAGAACCATCGAACACAACACATTTTTGGGCTATTTATGCATTTTGGGCCGATTTAAGAAGGAACAGTCACACGCCATGAAAACACTATCAAAATAATCATATGACGTACAAGACTGTTTTTCCGTTTAAATCAATTCCAAAAATTAGGCGCAATTACATTTAATGTGGAAGTAATTGTAGTCGTCAAATAAGTAGATTGTGCTAGGAACCCTTATTTAATAAATATATCCTCAATATACGAGTTACAGGCTCGTGTTCCATTTCGATAAACTAAAGCTCATTGGTGAAACTAATAGAGAAAAATTTACAAGATGTGGCAGCTTTGTTTGCCGACTCCTGGAATTAGCGCTATCTATAAGACAATCGTTCGATAGTTGCTACAACGTTGAAAATTGTCGGCGAAACGTTGGAAAAATTACAACATTATACCAGCCTTAGTTGAAGAAACGTTGTTATAACGACAAATCAAATAGTTTCACCTAAAATGCTAACCGGTGCTTTGCAATGATATAAATGTTAAGTTTTAGTCTAAGTTCTCTAAGGAAATTTTGATATCTTGCCTAAATGTAGGCTTGATCTATGCTCAAAAATTCATCGTATTTGGCTTACGTCATACAAGTCAAGAAAACCGAAGACTAGTTATTATAACTTGCCTTGGGGTACTCGTCAAAGTATTTGCTTCTCTTTCAACGTGGTACGTTGAGAGCGAGAGGACAGAAGACCAGTTTATTTTAACTTGCCTTGGGGTACTTGTTAAAATATCTTCTTCTCTTTCATCATAACACTCTATACCACTGTGATATAATCGCTAGAAAAATTCCATGTGGAATAAATTGTGTGACACTAGTATGAAACCCAGATCATTTTGGTGGAAGGCTAGTACCTATCCACAGAGCCATCACGATCATGAGCCAGTGGTTGGGTTCAAAACTCAACACTGAACCGTTTCACTAAGATTGTGATGTTTTCATTCAAAAACACAAAAGAAGGCAAGAAATGTAGTTTAGAAGTCACACTAAAGGTGGACTTACAGACATCCGTTGTTATTCCGTTTTGCCTCAGTGTACGGAGCTCTATTGTGCTCTATTGTATGAAATGCCAACTGTCATGTGCACGGAGCCAAAACGGAATAACAATGGACAACTGTGAATTCAGACTAAGCCTTTGGTCAAGGCATGTTAATGCTTTGTTCGCGTAAAAAATCCCACTTTCATATCTACGATGTTATTGCTGTGCCTCTTCGTTTTTCTCATTTCATATGCTAGTTCAAATGGCAAACGAGAGAAATCAAAGAAAACAAGAAGAACACGTTACATACGAAAAAGGGATTTTTTACGTATGCAAAACAGTGGACAACAAAACTGCAGAAATCAAGCGTAGAATTGGTCTTGGATGGGCAGCTTTTGGAAAACTCAGCCTGATTTTCAAAAGCAAAATGAATAATTGTCTAAGACGGAAAGTGTTCGATAGGAGTTTCCTTTCAGTGTTAACATATGGAGCAGAAACGTGAACATTAACCAAAGCATCTGAAAATAGGTTGAGAGTGGCACAAAGAGCCATGGAACGAAGTATGCTTGGAATTACTCTCCGAGACAAAATGACAAATCAATGGATTCGCCAACAAACAAAAGTCGTTGATGTCATGGGAAGAATTGCGTCTCTAAAGTGGAGTTGGGCAGGACATATTGCAGGAAGTTGGGCCAAAGCCATCATGGACTGGAGTTGAGACCCCCCACAACAAGACCTGTGGGAAGACCACCAGAGAGATGGACAAACACAAACTGGCAACAAGTGGCAATGGATCGTACAACATGGAAAAATTTAGGGGAGGCCTACATCCAGCAGTGGATACAAACAGGCTAAAGAAGAAAACAGTGGTATGATCTCAAAACAAATCAACTGAAATGTGACGCTTACTCCTACCATTATTTACATCGCCACTGGGCATAAATGCTCGTGTTCTCTATTTGAAATATGTAATTTGTAGAATGAATTAAAAGAAATGCTTTTTTCATCAAATGACGTACTTTCTATTGAAAAGTTTTCAACATAGAGCTTCAGTGTGTCATTATCTGTTCAGTACGGCAAGCACAACGTTCAACGATGCATATCATAAGAATTCATAAAGTGATTGGTCGTTTTATTTGGCTCTTACATCTTGTTGGTGTTTGGAACTATGGAGATAAGCCAGTTAAAGAACATATAATCAAACTGATCTATTGCATGTACTATGTCCTTTTTGTCGTTGCATTGACGTTAGGAGCTGTTTCGAGTAAAACTAAAGACGAGGCTATATTTACAGCGGAAATAGCAATCAAGGTTGCGGTTTTGACGGTTAAATTTTTTGTTTTAATTTGGCAACAGAAGCAAATTCAGATAATGATCAATCGAATCGGTGTCCTTTCGATACGCCATGATGAAAGCTTCACGTTTTGTAATGAACAATTGGATAGATTTATGAAATGGGCGGTTGTGTTCTTAATTAGCATGTTAATAACTTCTGTTTTTGCTGGTGTCATTTCACCATTCCTTGGAGATTTGATGTTCAAAATTGCATTTCCTTGGGATTATAAAAACAATGAACTTGCATTCTTCAGCGCAAATGTTTTTGTTGCCTCCGAAGTGTTTCTAACCAACTGGCCAATCATGTTTTCAGTCATAATTTGGTATTTGATGTTTTCATGTGGCTTAAGATATGAAGTTCTAGCAGTAGATCTGAGAAACATGGGACGAATCGTCGAACAAGAGAAGGCAAACATGTCGGATAAGGAAATGCAAAGGATTTTTTATCAAGACCTAAAAATGGCGATTGTCTCTCACAAACAGTTACGGAGGTATAGCCATGTCAGATGTCGTTAACGACGTGTTGCAAAATAATTTTCTTTTAAGAACAATTGACGAATTTGGATCCTTTTCTGCGAATTTATTTTTTCTTCAATTCTGCATCAGTGGTATTTGCATCTGTACATCAACTTATTGCCTGGCAATCGTATAAGTCAAATCGATTCTAACATGAGCCTGTCTTTGCACAAGAAATCAGTTTTTTGTTGTCTACACTGATTCAAATCTCACGAATTAAAAAAATAATAATATTTTTCGATGAAATTCGAGATAATTCTTATTCAAAAAGCAAATTTCTCGCGAAAATTGGCTCTTATTATTGCTACCTAATTGCCATTTACATTCCGCTTATTTTCTAGAATATCAGCGACAATATGGTGGAACGCTTCGTTTACATTTACTCGTTTCTTTACAACATTTCCGAATTGTTTATGATCACGTACCTTGGGAACAACATCAAACTGTCAAGCGATCGACTCTTATACAGTTTATTTGAATCGCAATGGACGGATCAGCCACTATCAACCAACAAGTGCGTCATCATTTTTGGTGAATATTTGAAACAACCGCATGTGCTGTTGATTGGTAAATTGTATCCATTAACATTGGAAACATTTAATAAGGTACATTCGACATTTGAATTGTTTTTGAACTTTTTCTTCTCACGTAGACCTTGTTGTTACAGATTCTAAATTCAGCTTACAGCATGTTCAATATTTTAAACGAGTAGATGTGCAGGCTGTTCATTATATAGTTACAATTAGATTGTTCGATAGGATTTGTCGCAAATACTCTTGCAAAAACTTGCAATCTCACTACTTGTTAAACCTCTCACTTATAAGAAACAATGATTCAAAATATCAACAAAATTGATTTGATATAGTGTTAAAGGAGCGAGAAAACAGGGGAAAACCAGTTTACTTAACTGGGCGCACGGTGAGGCTTAAAATTTTTAAATAAACGTGTAAGTTAACATCCAGGTTTTTTTCATAAGTGAGTTGGGGGAGGGAAGTGCTGTTCAAGTAAACAAGTTTTAGCAAAATCCCCTTAGCTGTTACTGTGAACCAGCACCAGCGTCAGCCAGGGCTTGTGAAACAGTGAGGACTTAAGATTTACATTGGAATTGGTAGAGGGACAAATTCTAAGATTTACAGTGTAAAAATTATGGCTCTCGATAATTTCTTCATCGAGCAATAGTAGCTAAAAGTAAAAATTTCACCATTTTAAAAGACTGATATCTCCTTTACAAAGCAACCGGGGAAGCCTTTGAATGATGATCCCAGACAAGTTTTGCGAACACTTTTGAACAGCAAAAAAATTTTTTTTGAATCGAAGTTTTCTGTTACATTTTCAGAAATTGCACTTTTAGGCTACCCTCGATGAACTTTGGACGCTTCAATACCTTATTGGTATGAGTATTTTCCGTCAATGTGGTTGCTTATATGGTAGCTTAGAGTCTCATCTTTACAACGATACCAAACATGCCATACTTTATGCTTTACAAGAATTATTGATGAAAAAGTTTTGCATTGAGGTCGCTCTACTCGCAAATCTAGAGCTATCTAGAGGAATTACCTATTTTTAAGAAAAACAAACACTTTAAATGTTTGATAGATATAAGAAAGACATTTATTTGTAATGTCGTCTTGAAAATAGGTAATTACTCTAGATAGCTCTAGATTTGCGAGTAGAGCGACCTCAATACAAAACTTTTTCGTCAATAATTCTTGTAAAGCATAAAGTATGGCATATTTGGTATCGTTGTAAAGCTGAGACCCCAGGCTACCATATAAGCAACCAAATTGACGGGAAATACTCTTACCAGTAAGGTATTGAAGCGTCCAAAGTTCATCGAGGGTAGCCTAAAAGAGCAATTTCTGAAAATGTAGCAGAAAACTTCGATTCAAAAATAATTTTTTTGCTGTTCAAAAGGGTTCGCAAAACTTTTCTGGGATCATCATTCAAAGGCTTCCCCGGTTGCTTTGTAAAGGAGATATCAGTCTTTTAAAATGGTGAAATTTTTACTTTTAGCTACTATTGCTCGATGAAGAAATTATCGAGAGCCATAATTTTTACACTGTAAATCTTAGAATTTGTCCCTCTACCAATTCCAATGTAAATCTTAAGTCCTCACTGTTTCACAAGCCCTGGCTGACGCTGGTGCTGGTTCTCAGGAACAGCTAAGGGGATTTTGCTAAAACTTGTTTACTTGAACAGCACTTCCCTCCCCCAACTCACTTATGAAAAAAACCTGGATGTTAACTTACACGTTTATTTAAAAATGTTAAGCCTCACCGTGGGGCTCGATGTCAAAATTTGTTAATTAATTTAACTGAGCTCGATGGGTGAAGACTCTTTTTGACATTTTTAACACTCTATAACCGAATATGTCACACAAAAGAGAGGAGATGGATGGATATCGAGCAAGTGTGACGCCCATAAATTTTTTTGACATTAGAGCGGTGAAAAACATCGATTCTTGCGGGACTATGTGCACATGGTGACCTCGGACCTTGGCCCGATGTTCTGACATATTTGAAATCTAATTAAATTGGAAAAATTGGAAAAATTGCAATAATTACTACTACACCGAACAATAGACACCTTTGTTACAATAATTAAATATATTTACAATCCTATCAAACGAACCGTATTTCAATTGAACAAAATCTACCTGATACAAATGGCTAATTCTTTACCCAGAGGAAAGACATAACCGCCGACCTGGAACACAAACACTCAAATTGGTGTCAACCTTTCACATTTTGCTTGATCACAATAAATGGCTAGTTAGTCCAGGCACTTGTGTCAGAAAAATGGATCCGTTCGCCAAAAATGCACTGAAAAAGTCGATTTTCGAAAAAGAAACTTTGTTCCACAGCTTTTCATTTCCAAGCATATATGATAACTGAAAAGCTCGAAACACGTATAGCGAGTGCATAGACACAAGAAACCCAACTAAGTCGTCTGTTATCGACTGCTAGAGTAAACAGTGAACTCTGGCTAGTGTACTTTGATAAAGGGAAGTGAATGATAAAAATATTGAAGTAATAGATTTTGTATAAAATCAATGCACTTCAAGTACTATGTAAAACTCGGCGGTGTATCGAAAAAAAATTCATACAAAATAGTAATCTACAATAGGCAGCTGTCATTAGAAGCACTTTTGCTTGAAGTGCGTTGATCAAATCCTAGATTCACAAAGTTATTTACGTATTATACAAATGAGGTAACAGAGGATGTTACACATAGCTATAGCTTCTAAAAGGATAAAAATATGTTATAAATTGATTGCGACTTTCACTTATAGATTGATGTAGAAAAACTTGTGATTTGTATGTTGCCTCCTGAGTTGATGTGCTGCACAGAGAACTATTTTATAAACACACATCAAACCGAAATTCAATTAAAAAAGGAAAAACCTTAGTGACGCCGTTTCCATTTACAATGGTTATAGAGACAGAATATATTTGAATTTTTATTATGTGTCTTTCCGTCAACTGTTAAAAAAAATAAAAGAAAAAAAACAGTGAAACAGTACTACGAAAAGCTCTCCTTTATGCCATTACAATTTATTATTTTTATGATTTATAGCAGTTGGTTTCGTTCTACTTTTTGTATACACACAACAGCGACGCGCCCTCCGAACGTGATACGTTCTAAATAGCAAAAGACTTTTTTATTTCAATTGCTTTAATATTACGTCTCAAGAAAACGTCACATGCATGCGCTAAGTAGACCCATACGATGTATGCGTCTCTGATTCTTGTCATCCTTTTTGTGATCTGGTGAATTAGGGTCGCTTAATGTGAAAATTTATGATAATCTTTGTATTGCACAGTAGTTACACTTTAGAGTAGTGAGCAATCATGTGGGAAGATGAGAAACGTCTCCCTTTCCAAAGTGTATTTTTACAAAACAACTGATACCTCAGTTGAGTAAAATGCCTCGGCGCCTCCATCAGTAAAATTTCACACAAGTACGATTTTCATCATTTGTCCCATTGTTGAGTAACGTACTATAATAAGTACAAGTTAAACGTAATAATCAAAGCATTACTCACTGAGTAATACTCACATGTCAAGGGTAAACTAGGACGAGAATATCCATATAACTTTGTAGGGCTGGAACATGAACAAACCGTTAATAATAAGTGATTTTGATTTAGATTGATGTAACAGTACCAACGTTTCTGTGGCAGATGTAACGGAAATTTTTGGAATTCATTTAAATGTTCAGGATGATTGCTGCCCTAGTAGTTAATTTTATAGTATTCCCTGCTTTCCGATATTGAATTCGAATTCTTTTATAATGTGACCAGCAGTTAATGCAAGTAGCATCGTGAGTTCGTTAGCATATTTCGCCCATAGTAAAGTGGACGTGATCTATTACTTCATCGGAATTAAGTACCAAGTTGTTTGTATTGTTGTATTGTCCGATAAAGATTCCGTTGAGACAATTCACGCCGTAAGTGCGGTTGAAATTCAAAATGGAACGTGCGGAGGTCTTTCTAACGTAGCATCATTTTCATACAATGAAGCGTTGAAATGTACTTTTCTGTTCACTTTTTCATCGAATCGTTCACTTAAAATTCAAATTTTAGGCACACTTACGGCGTGAATTATATAAAATTTCGATTTGTGTTCAGTATTAATCGAATAGACATTGCATACGCTAAAAAAAATTACTTTTTATCACATTTTCGTTTTCAACAGATTCTACATAATTTCTAGATCCACAGATTTGACAGTATTGATATTGAATGGTTTTTTGTTTTTTGATTTGTATCGCAGTAAACTTGGCGTTACATGTGTGCGACAAAAATTTCGACTGGGAAAAAATTCAAATATTTCATTCAATATAACAGCTGTCAGAATGTTTGGGACAAGAAATATCAGATCCTACATAAAACAAAAATGTTATAATTCGTAATTTTTGATAGCTAAAGTGGCGCTAGCGATGCGATTGTAGTTAATAGTTCAGAAACAAGAAAGAGAAGAACAGCTACTAGTTAATCGTTGTCTTCTACAGGATCTGCGTCAACGTATCCGTTTTAACGGCACATGCCGACTGTGCGAAAGTATTTGGTGTAATTCTAATCTCACTCCAATACAGTGGACATCGACTGTAAATACCATTTTACTGTTCTGGTAGCATAAATAATTACTGTTGTGTGGAACAACCTTTTCAGAGAGAACTAAATTGACGAGATTTATTTCGATCAGGTCCTTAACAACGGTTTACACAATATTTCTTTCGTGATGTATCGTTGAACTATTCCACGTAAAAATATGTTTGCCTCTGTCGTGAGGACATTATGTCAATATTTGCGAGTTACGCTCTTTTCAATTTACTTGAAAAACATTTTAAAAATACATATCCATCATACGTGAACGGTCGTATTGTTCGGGTTTTATTCGAATAAAATTGCTACATTGACTACGTAATGTATGATGTGTATACTATCAATGAGAAAAAGATGATAATGTATATAAGTAAGTATATTCAGTATACGCTGGATGAATGGAATAATAACAGTCCAGGAAATTGAAAAATAACACTCGCGCTCCATTGAAAATGTTCAAGAAAAACAAAAAAATGTTTTTTTAAGCAGCGGATCAAAAAAAATAAACACAGAAAATGTATTAAAAACATATGGAAACGTTACCTTTTTCCGAGTCTGCAATCTCTCGTTTACATCGAAATAAAAAAGGGAACTCCGTATTTTACATTATGCTCTGGTGTTCCTGAATCCAGAATTGAAAACTAAAATATTTTGCTAAATCTTCAGAACGTTCGCTTATAAAATGTAAAATAAATGTGAAATGTAAAATTCTATATCAACGATCCCAATCAAATATTTCCTCTTCTTTTACATATAGAAAGAGAATTCCAACTTGCGAATTTCTTTTCGTAAATAAAAATAGAAATTTGAGTATAACAAAGGAGTTCAAATTTTAATTGATTTCGTTAAACAATGTATATTTCTGATGATTTCGCTTTGCACTGTGTGGCAGAATAATGATGTTACATGGGAGAGTTAAGATGCAATAATTTATTAGATAACATTGATCATTAAACGAAAATACTTTAAGATTATGTGTGGAATTTCATCTCGTTATGCAACACTAGTATGTTTTACCACATTTCTTCGGTTCGTAAGTTTTAATTAAACTTTGCAGAGAAAAAAACGTGATTTGCAGTTTTGAATTATCACAAATTAGATAACAAATTGTTCAATTTCTAGGACACCTCGGTTGGCCTGTAGGGGTGCTACAATTTCTTATTGTTCTAGTTTCCTGTCAAATAACTCCACTCTGGTACATATCCACGAAATGCCGTCGCTGTGAAGTTAGTTTACAAAAAAATAGAGCGTTAACATTAGCAATTTGTGAATGAAAGTACGTTCTTTAGAAATAGAATTACAATTATACAAAAATCATTTAAACTTTAGTTTCCAAACAACATTTTCCTATAAACTGTTTAAGTTCGGGAAATATACTAGATCACCCGTAAGAGCTTTGACTTTGCATACAAAAATGTTGCGAAAGCAAACGCATCACATACTGTTATAACGGGGAAGTGTGTTGAAATGGAAATTTAATGTGAACCTGCGGGAACTCTCAAACGGTTACACAAAAGAATTTCTCCTCCATTTGATGATTCCCGAAAGTTGGAACAAAAGAAGATTTCCCCGTCATAACAGTCAAAGCAACAGTAGTCAAAGTCTCACAGGTAATCTAGTAAGCACTTTACAATTTCCTAGGAAATACATACGATCTTCATCGAAATGAGTTTAACGTTTTTACTCACTGGGCGTACATTCTCGTAGTTTTCGTAACTTGAAAGTTCTTAAGAGATTTAATACACGCAACTGTCAAGTTACGAATATTTGAAGTTATGAAAATAGGAGAATTGCCGCCACCCTAGACTTCGTCGTACTTTTTTTTCGTATAATATGAAAAATACTATTCGTACCACGGACCAAAAGTCCTTCTTTTAGCGTCACACGTTAAAAAAGACTTTTAGTCCTCGATACGAAATGTACTATTTTAAATTTGGTTGGACAATGTTGTATTGTTGGCTTAGGATGGAAATTATTTGAAGTCTTGTATCGCTGGGAATTCAAAGCCAACAAGTACTATTTTCAGCTAAAACAGGCCAGAATCACACCTCTTTCAACAGTTGCATACGAAATGACTTTTAGTCGCTGTCCTCCAAGGACCGTTTCTCCTTTGTTTCAGAGCTCACATAAGTAATGTTAGAATGGGCCCAACGGAGGCCCCCACGCGTGTTTCCTACTTAGGTAGAAATAGCTAACCATTAAAAAAAATGCTAGAATGAATGAATGAATAGTAATAGAAGACCCGGTCAAAAGTGAAGAGTGATGTATACCAATTTGTTGAAAATGACGACAATATATGAGTTAAAAGATATCTAAATCTACTACTTCAATACTTTTATCATAATTTTTTTTTTCTGACGCCAATTTATTTCATATTTTTTTTACATTTCAATAAAATGAAAAACACAATCTTGATCTTGCTGGCTAATAAATTATTATATATATGAGAACACTAGCCAGAACTCGATGCTTACGAGGGATTCTTCTGAAAAACAGAAGACCGAAATCGGACGCATTTTCTATTTGAATTTTTTATATGTGTCCAGTAAGGTATTCAACCCCAGAAGCCAAAACCACTTTCAAAAAAATTCTTCGAAGCTTGCGTGGCTGGAGGTCATCAAAGACCGAAGACATGCACTTTTCTTACAAAAATTTCACCAGTTACACGAGAAGGAAGGTAATTGCATGTACTTCCGGGGCAAGTAGGGTCGTATTGGGTTTAAAATTCATCCACACTGAGATATGTACAGTTGAAGTTTCATCCGAAAAAAGACTGAAAACTTACACTTTTCTTAAAGACATTTCTCGAGGTACACGAAATGTACATGGTTGTGTGGGGTGATCATTCGAAAGGTGTACTTTCAGGGCAAATAGGGTCTTATTTATTGGAAGTTCGTATATTTTCTGAGTATACTGGGCACAAAAATAAAAATTCCGATAGAAAATGCGTCCGATTTCGGTCTTCTGTTTTTCAGAAGAATTCCTCTATTCTTATCGTCGTTGTCGATAGCAGATGGGTAGTGTAGTGTAAACAGTATATAAATATTGCTGTTCCTAGGCGTGAGCAAGGCGAAAAACCAGATCCCACCTCGAATTCAGGTTTTATCTACCTTACCAATCCTAGGTCGGATTAAAAAAAAAGGTCTGATAGTCTCGGTGTCTCTTGTACCTGCTCTTGGATATAGCTTCGAATTTTTCTTGGCAAAACAAAAGTCAAACAAGTACTTAATGCATTCATCGTTCAGTTTTTAAACAATTAATGGACAAGATCATAAAATGAATTTCCGTGTAGCTAAATTTCGAAAAAAAAAATACCACGCGTACGGTGATACACCTTGAATATGAAAATCTTTGGCTGCATTTTGCATTTACAAACTCCGACTTGTATTCAAATAAGCCACAAAAATTATACTGGCAAAATGCAGAAATCAAACTGGTATTTTTTCTGCAAAAGAAAGGATTAAATGATTTATACCATTATACTATGTATCACACAACCTCCAAATTGAATCAAGATCAAGCTGGTGAAAGGAAACCTGAATAAATTGTAATTTTAATATCATTTGAAATTGTTCTACAATCAACCATATTATACACATATTTATAATCACACAAAAAAGAGCCAATGCATTGCTTATTCAATTTGTAATGTTTGTGGAAATGTAAATTGACTCAATATTGCTGAGATGATACATTCGGGTTTTTATTTTCTTTCCTTCTTTCGAATCTATTTATAAATAATCGTGTGTGTACGAGTACGTACAATTTAATTTATCTGAGTGATTTAAGTAGATAAAAAAAACCAAATCAAATCAAAGTGTATTTTGTAAATGGAAATTCTGTAGTCTCTTTTTACGTTAGAAATTAATTGTCTGTTATTCCACATTAATTTGATGTTTCATATTTTTCATAGTAGAGGGAAAAAAATTGTTGAAATATCATACCATCAATCAAATTAAAAAAATCCGATTCCAACTAATTGATCATTATCTTAATTCAATCACGTTTCTTAACTCATATGAATTTGGACATCATACTGTCCACACAGCCATACCGGTAGCTCAGACGATGCTGCAAGAGATCAAAAATTTAAATTTGTAATTAAAAGAAAAATTTGTTTTATTATAAATGTTCATGTTCTCTCGTCCGTTGCTATTTTATTTCGGCGGCGTCGGTATGTTAGAGATCGTGTTGACTGAAAGTAGGCTGGATGGTACCTGCCTGCATACAGTTTTCTGGTGAGCAGAACACACAAAAAAAATAATTGAAAATGATTGATATCGTATAGTTGTAAACATAACAACAACAACAAAAAATTGTTGATGGACAAGTTATATGTACACTTGAGCTAAACCATAATTGGAACACATTTCATAGTCTAAGGTAAGTGAGGTAGTAGCTGACCGGCTAAGCAATTTTTCAACTTTGGTCATCAGTATCTCAGGATGATTTCGATGAAGGTAAGTTTTTCCTTCGTCAGAATTTAATTTGATCTGTTCCCATTCCGTAGAATATCAGAAATATTGATAATTAATTAATTTTTATTGTAAAAAACTGATTTTACTGAAGCACTGTTTTTGATGCAGTAGCTGAACACAAAAAAAGGATGTTTTTATACCTGGCCAGTCTTGTTGCAGTAGTTGACCGCTACAAAATTAAGACATTTCTCACATTTTTCGCAATAATTTCGCATTATTCGACACATTTTCACTCTTAATTCACTGATATTAACCAATTTCAATGATGAAAACGCATCAAAACACAAAATATCAACGAATTTTAATCACATCATTTTGTACACAACAATGCACATGGAAGGTGAATTTGTCACATGAAGAAAAATGTACGGAATTTGGTGCGGTCAACTACACAAACATAGCATATTTTTGATGCAATGTTTTGACCACCATGTAATTAATCAAATATTAACTTTTAGACGCTATTTATGTTACCAATATTAATTGTCGAACTATTTACTACCTCAAAACACCAAAACTTTGTCTATTAATAATTCTTTTGTCAATAAAAACCTTAAATTAGACCACACCGATCTTACGATTTTCTTAAGAAATGTGCAATTTTGTACTGAGATGGTGCACTGGTTTCAATTTATGGTTTTATCAAATAAGTAAACATAATAATCGCATTATTTTCATGAAAAAATTAATTTTTAGGCTCTAAAGATTAATTATAACGTTAATTTGCGTATTTTCATTTGTAATTATTTTCCAAAACTGATTTTGTCAGCGGTTTTCTCTGTGTCCGCAAGTCTCAGTTTTAACTCCGATTGGCTGTGAATTTTCGGTTCGGTTAACGTAAAAGAGCTTGAGCGGTCGTGTTTTTCTTTTCGCTCCGCAATTTTTGTGAATTTCTCGGTTTATTTGGGGTGAAAATTGTTTCCGAGGGATATGAGTACGATTTAAAGTTAGCTGGAACTGTCCCGTGTGTGAATAATGTGAAGTGTGAGCGTGAGTGCTGCGTGAATAGCCAGTTGAGTCGGTCTTTGGCGCCGTGACAATGCGATGCAAAATGAGTGAACTGCACAATGCTAAACGCTGAGATTGCTACGGTATGGTATACGTTCGCCCATGGCATCGAAGCGAGATGCTGACAGATGTTTTGTGGAAGGAGGAATGATCTTTCTAACATGTATATTGTATGAAAACTGACACCTCGACCCTACGTAAGAATCATCTCGAGCAAAGGCTCCGGCGAGCGGTTCATCTCCCTGCTGCCAATCTTCGGGTCTACGAACGTTGTTATTACCGTACCCGTAGGCCCGTCGTTGGCTACAACAGTCGGCTTTATAAACGGACTCAGGTAACTGGACGAATACAGGTAATTTAATGAATGCAGTGGGATGACAAAGCAGGTAACAGGTAAATTTTCCTTGCGGCATTATATTGTGTCGGACTGTATTGCAAGCCTATGAATGATATATGCAAAAGTAGCTAGTCCAGTCACTTAGTCCGGCGACGGTGATTGTTGTTAGTCTTAAGTTTAACACATTTCGGATGGCGGTCCGGCGCTGTTCAATACATCGATACGATGTACACACAGAGTAACAAAGTATTGAACAAGGAGGGCAAAAAGGGGGATCCAAGTGGGTCATTCCACTGTGAGTGATTCAACGTTCAAGCTCTTCCGGAAAGACCACAGGGTCCTATTCGAAATGTGCAAGGTCAAGGTCAAGGTCAAAACTGATAAATAATGTCCTGCACGGTCAGCTATACCCTCACTTACCTTATTGCTAATGATGTTCGAGATAAGTTGATATTACAGAATAATCAATTGTTAACAATTGTTAATATCTGTGAGTACATAATGTCTCTGTGGGAACTTCTAGGAGCCATATCAACAGAGCCATATCAACCGGAGAATGCTTACTTCAACAATTTAGTCCAAGATATGTTCACGTACCGAGGCTGACGTGAATGATCAGAGGATTGAAGTCAGAGAGCTGTTCTCGTGTTTACGTGTATTGAATGATCCGTGGGAAATGTGTAATTTTTTCTGATGACAGAAAGTAGGAGTGCTTGTTCCGGTTTGATATTGTCACTCCTCATGTGTATCTCTGAATGGTGCGTATAAGTCCATGGGTTTTGACATTTTCCCTTTAGAAATTCACAAACAACGACAAAAAATAATCAACGAGCGCTAGCTGGTTGAGTCTTATATTAGCAAAAAGATTGTTAAAACTGATGAAGTAGAAGATTTTGTGAACAAAGGTTTACCACAGACGAAATGACAGATTTGATGATTTTCCTCTCTGAAAAATTACGTTACTTTTGGAAAACAGTGTCGACATTTTCCAGGTAGATTCATCTCCCAATATGAAAATTGTCACCAAGGGTTATGTTTGGAAAATGCTGCTTTTATATTTTCCTTTTGGCAACATGGCAACGACGACAAAAAATAAGCAATGAGCTCTTCCTGGCTTAGTTAAATATCAGCAAAAAGTTTGTTAAAACTAATGAAGTAAGAGATCTTGTGGTCAAATCAAAAATGGTTTCAACAATTGAAGTGGCAGATTTGATGATTTTCAACTATGTGACATGAATCTATCCGGAAAATGAGAAGAGACAAAGAGAGAAAGTCAAATAGACACTGAAAAATTTATATTTTGAGTCTAATGCTTCCAAATTAGCTAGAAAACCTCGGGGTCAAAATTTTAGCAACTCTTCCAAAGCTAAGCACCTCTTCTTACAACTTTAACAACCCTTACCCCAGTTCTCCGAAATAGCTTGAATCATTTGACGAAAAGCCTCACAATTCATTTTTTTATATTTTGTAATTGAAAACCTCAAAAAAAAGTCAGAGTCAATTTAAGATAAACAACCGTCAAGGCTTCATTTGCTCACCCAAAAAAATAATAAAGAAACCCGGAAATGAGCTCAAATTCGTACTTAACGCGACTGTATTTGAATATCTTTCCAATTTGTTGTAGCCTCAGCCAAATTATTTTTGGGTGGAATAAATTCATGCTGAATTTTTCCGACTCGTGTTCGTTATTCATTATATACATTGCATATTCGAATATATGTATTCCTCGCGAAATTCCAGTTCATTACTGTCTTGCTTGTCAATGCTGCACACTTTTACATTTTCCGTTATTTATAGATTTGCCGTCCCATCTTTGTCTGGATGCACATATTTTTGTCCAATATTCGAAATCACAATCCCTAAGACATGACATTTTTCCACTAGTCGTTTGAAACGTGCATGCTAAAATGTAAGGCAGCTGCATTTAATTTCAAAGTTTTCTTCTAGAAATTATCAGAATTAGCATTTTACATAAATCTTTCTTTGTTCACTTTGTAGGATGTGTTCGCACAATATATAGACATGGTTAGGTAAACAATATTAATATTGCGATGGTAATTATAGCTAAATTAAGATAATTTGGCATGTGGGCAAATCCCGCATTGGTGGATTTTCAGTTAAGATATAAAAAGGCAACGGAAAATCGGTGAGGTTAGTGACATGTGCAAATTTATTTTTAGATTTTGTTACTCAAAACGCATTATGCGACAATGTACATCTCATTGAAATGCGATGAACTGTATGTATGTGACGTCGTCGTGAGGTTCATAGGGCTAACTCCTGATTTATGGTTTTGTAAATGATCTTCTATCAACGTTTTAACGATACTATAAACAAAGGAAGTAACAGAATTAATGATTACAAGTTGAATAGATAAATCGATCTGCAGGATTTTACTCTCCAGACAAAGCTTATTTGGGTGAATGTAGCGATGGCATTTTGTGATTTTTCTTCAGATGAAGCTTGCAACACCAATCTTTGAAAATGCATATCAAACGTTGTTCCACATTATGCTCTAAACGAATACATTATGAATAAAGTGTTTAATGCGAGTGGTGTGTGGTCACTGGTCACCTTAAGTACGATTGCATTAACAATCAAAATACTAAAAATACATATTTTGGCACGCAAAATAATTTTCAGCGAACGCGTGCTCTTGTACACTAGAGAATGTTGTGTAGAATACAATATGTACATTCATTGATATTGCTGTACGGTATAAGTATAACCGACGACGCGACGCTATATCGTATTTTCTTAGTACACTCGTATGAATGAACCGGCTACAGAGACTCAAAGCAAATATTTTGAGGTAGGTCAAGAATACAAAATCAATAAACTTTTTTTTTTTAATAAAAAAAATGTTGTTGGTGGGTATGTATGGTGGGTATATAAAAGCAAATAATGAAAATATAACTTTTCTTGTAAATTTTTAAGAGCGTTTATGAAAGCAGTGTATGACTGAAGAGAATGGTATATATAATCGGTGACTTCGTTTACAAACTTTTTATAATCAATGTTTGTTTCATTAAAATTTCATTTCATCGTTTCTTGATTGCAGTGGGTAACTTACATGTTAATGCTAACATGCAGTACGTGACTTCGTATTAACAGATTTGATCGTGTAGTATGTTCGGCTTATTCATATGCGTTCAGCGTACATCAAGAATTACTTTAATTTCTATCATTGTGACTTCAAAAACTGTTTGCTTCATAATCTTCAGAATGTTTTCATTCTGAAAGGTTAGGCAAAAATTCATTTTACATGCTTCTGCACCGAAAACTGTTCATTTCGATGAAGCATTTTGTCACGAGGTGATGAAAAGTTGAGAAAAAGAACAAGCTCCGAACTATCACCGAAAAATTTAACTTTTCATCACTCGTGACAAAATGTAACTCGAATGAAAAATGAAAAGTCACGGTTTTGCGAAGTTTGGTTATTGATCTCAGCTTCTCCTCAAATCAACACATTTCATGCGAAAACTCGATTTTTCAACTATTCCGTCCTTGTGACGTAATTCGGCGACAAATTACGTTTACGAATCACACGCCTAAACAGTTCCTGAGCTTACTATCACAATTACAGATGACAATTGACGAGTCAACCGTTTCTTTTTAATAAGGCTCGGAATAGGTCAACCGCGGTCAAAAATAAGGTTAACGTGAAATATCAGGTCTGGTCAGGTCAAGTAAAATAAAACCAAACCTGACCTGGCCTGAACCTAATTTTACCTGACCTGACCTGTTCGACCTGTCTGATCTGTCTCTGCGACACTGAAGAAATATCCTTAGATTTCGTAATAGAAGCTTAAAAGCAGAGTAATTGAGTTACACCGGCCATTGCAGGGTGATTCGGCACATGAACAAGTTGAGCACTCCGAGATGTTCCTGCGATCTAGAGAACGAAACGGGTGCACATATAATATCCGGTTGCCCCAAATTTGTTCAACTAAGTCGCAGGATGCTGGGAGACTATGAGGTAGCTCCTTCAGAAATTGCCGCAATAGGACCTGACGTTCTAGTAGACGGGCTCCTTCCTAGCGGCAACAGGAAAGTTACAATGATTGACGTGATGACCGGTAAAGGTAACAAAGGATCAACAGATCTGTGTTTTGACATCCTCACGGATCGTCCCAACCTAATAAATCTAAAATTGGGTTTCATGGAATAATTTTGGTAACGATTTCTTCTTCACTTTACTTTACTTTACTTTTGCATACGATTATTGTGTCATTGTGACAGGGTCAGCGTTAAATGTTTAATTTAAACCATTACTGACGAGATGCATTCCCACTGATCATGTTAAGGGTCAATCATTCGCAATTTTTTTCTTTGTTGTGTTAGCCCCGGACGTTGGTTTCTTTAATGTGCAACGTGCCTCAGATATGTACACTCTTGATTTTGGTAACGACTTATAATTTTCACAAAATTATCCATGACTCAAGACACATATATGGCTAATTCCATGATCTATCTCGTTCAGGTTTCAGGTATTTTCAGGTCAGGTTCAGGTAAACATGACCTGTTCCGAGCCTTATTTTTTATTTTTCAGTAAGGAGTAAAAATAAAACCATTTCCCTGAAATGTTCTAAAAATATTTTACGTAAATTATTCGGTTGTTATGCAAACTGGATTTTAATCCGATGAGGGAGTGTGTTGTATGTATTGAGAAAATCATCAATTATTTTCCATAATTCTTAAGTTAAGTTAAGAAGAAACGTAGTTACTAATACTGATGTGTTATCGACAAGGACGATCGACATAAGCTGTGTACTCTGACCAATGACGGTAATCCAATTTATGTTAAATCTAATGAAGTACATGATTTTCCATCCAAATTTCGAAAATATTTAGATCAAATGAAATAAAATATTCGGTAACTATGCATGTTCGTAATAACTGCTTGACTGTAACAGGTGTAAAAATGTCAGAAGAGTTCTACGTGAAAATGCAATTTTTATACAAAAGTCTTTATTGATCTGATCCAGTATTCATTAAGTGGCTTAGCGGTGGGAACATCCAAACAGTATTCATTAAGTGGCTTCGCTGTGGGAACATCGTTTGACATATAAAACCTGCAGTTGGCAAATTGCAACGTTTGCGACACAATATAAATAATTAAAGAAATTGTCTTATTAAATTACGGTCAACTAAATTGAAAGGATTCAATCGTTTTCACAGTTAAACACTGATTTCCTGTAGCTTTACCATTATCGGAGCCTTAATCGCGTTTCAATTTATTTTAATTATGGTAACGCCCATACCAATTGACTTAATATTAAACCTGATACTCCACATCGAAAGATTCCACATTAATTTTCTAGAACTGAATAATAAATGAATTTTACTTCAGTTCGATCGCATATAATGCCGAGATATTTAATAATTGATCTTCTATGCTCTGCAATTAACATTTATTTTCATGCATACGACTAACGATTATATCGCGGTGCACATATGGCTAGCTATGTAATACACTCACTAATAAATGAAAAATGTAAATGTGCGCCACATATAAAAAATTTAAAATTATTTTGATTCTGACGACGACTCTTCGACGACGGTTATGGA
This sequence comes from Bradysia coprophila, assembly GCF_014529535.1. Taxonomy (NCBI): domain Eukaryota; kingdom Metazoa; phylum Arthropoda; class Insecta; order Diptera; family Sciaridae; genus Bradysia; species Bradysia coprophila. The sequence goes on from NW_023503374.1 coordinate 5,161,677, forward strand.
GTGAGTAATCATAAAACTGACTGACATTCGTTAAAATATTGTAAATTAATTTCTGCTGATTGCTCTTTGAGGATAGTTTTCTTTTAATTACAATTTTAAAATGCATTTTCCTAGAAGTATAAATTTGAAGTGAAATGAACTGTCACTTCACTGTAATTACTGGCATTTGTGGATCAGTAAAATAAAATGGTTGATTAAAAAACGCTTTGAAAAATATCAAACAAACTCACGGTTCAAGTTCGTTTTTCATTTTCAAATGAAAACAGAATCATGTGCGTGTGATATAGTGCTGCATTACACGATATTACACTTCGTTTGTTGAATTAGTTATGAATTATATAACAAGCTTTTAATTCGCAGGAATAAGTAAAAAAAAATGGAGAGGGATCTGATCTCACGATATTAAATGTTGTTTTGGTTGATGAAGATATGTTTTCATATGAATATGAAATATGCCTGGACTGGATAGACAGTTGCTTTAGATATGTTCGTTACCAATATGGGTAGACCATTGAAGAGGCTAAGCGACAACTGAGAATAACTCAACCTTTTACAGACAGTAGTCATGTCACAAGTTTCATAACACAAGTCTTTTACTGTCTCACATATTTTTAACATGTTGACACAAAGTCTACTACTTCATTAATTTTAACATACACTAAGAGTCCATTCCGTCCATTCGATAGATCCAAAGCACCTTGCATAGTAATCGAATATTTCATACCATTAATCACAACAACATTGACAGCAGTACACACCAAATGGTCCATTACTATACGCTAGGTACTTTGTCCCAGCCAATCGTTGCTAGCAGATGACATAAATTTCGGTTCATTGCAATTGATAATAATTTCAGCTACTTAGGGGCCATTCACAAATTACGCACGCTCTTAAGGGGGAAGGGGGGGTTTGACAACAGCGTACGCTTCATACATTTTTGAAATTTTCTCCATACATTTTCGCGTGCAAGGGAGGAGGGGGGGGTCTGAAATTTCGAATTTGGTGCGTAGCAAGCATATTATAGTATGTTACATTGGGTGCTGCGGTGGTAGTTCATTACATGAGGGATCAATTTATGATACGAGCGGAGCTCACAAGTGTGTGTCGCCTTCGGCTCGGATATGCAAACTCTACCCTTGTCAAAATAACAGTTTTCAAACCGAGGCGCTTAAAACACGCGCGTGAGTTCGCGAGTTCACAAATTAATTCCGAATGTAATGAACTACCAAGCAGCACCCAATGTATATAGTTTTAATGCATGCCCCTCCGGAAAGTAACATTACATGTATGTATGCACGTCGAGGAACAACTACAAAAAAAAATTAGGCAAATACTTTTCCTTCTCACAAAAAAAAGAAAAAACAAACAATCTGTTGTTGCATTGAAACACGAATCTAGCTCACTGGCGAAATTGGCTCACACACCACACACTCACTTTTTTAAAAATATTGATCCCAAAAAATCAGTTGTCACAACGTGCTTTAACAATATTGTAACAATAATACAATTGATTTGGTGACACTTTCATATTGAACTGTTTTGCGAAGATGCTACATGCAAATTTTGTGATTTGTGTTGCTTTTGTTAATTCTGTTGGTATTAAAATAAATTTTGCAGTGAAGTGAAGAGACGTAATAACGTAAGCAATGTAGTGTTCTAGAAAATAAGTGAAAAACTCGCAATTTGAATTGTTTGGCCATTAGTGTTCGTTGACGACATCGAAACAATTTATAAAACAAATATGGCCGACATATTCAATTCTGAATTTCTAAAAATTGATTTTTTATTGAAAAATAAAGTGCTGGCTTGATGTGCATTAAATTCAAGCCACAATTGCTGCAAAATTTATTAGCATCAACACGAAAGCAACAACAACCGCTTTTATTTCAGTGTTGAGAATTACAATGATGTATGTAAGATGTATATAATGAACTATTGCCTCTCTAGTGCGGTAATAAACTTTCCCGATCGGACACAAAATGTGTCCATGGGAAATAAACGATTTTCGAGGCGGGGCATACAATGTATGCCGCATACATACATGTAATGTTAATTTTCCGGAGGGGGCATGCATAAACAGTTTTACTTCATTTGATCGAAAATTATCATAGGTTGATTTCAGAAATTTTTTACTTCATTTGTTTTGAACATGCTTCTCGCTATTGCATTGTCGATAACAGGTGACAGGTCTGTAACAGGTTATTTCTATCTGTCCGTTTACGTTTTCATAATCTAAAAACAAATTGGTACAAACATTCGCCTAAATTGCTAAATTTTGATGATTTTTACGAAAATTGCCGTCAACAGAGTATTGGTATATAAGCAGTTGCTAATGAAATCTTATACAGCAAAATATACCTATATTAGATTGTTGGAAATACTGAAGTAATAGACTCTCTTGAGAATGCTTTCATCAGTAGAAGTAACAGACTTGATATTGGTTTCTCATGTTCGGATAACCTTCTCTTAATACTTTCGGATTTATTTTTACTTTTAGACGTACTAGACGTACGAAGTTTGTAAATAGAAGTACATTAGTGAAAAATGAGGCCTTTAAGAGAATAATGAATTTGAATTAATTATTTCGAAATTAATTACGATTCAAAAACTGATCCACGAAATGTAGGACAAATATTCATAAAAAAAGAGAACAGAAACCAGAAGTCATCATATCTGTAGCATGTAACCAGATTTGTTCCTCTCGTAATGACTCAGATTTAACCATTGCTATAAAATTATTTAAATTATTCTGAAGAATTTGTGCAAACTAGCGCGCATGGTGGGTAGCTAAGTCTCACAAATGATTTAGTTATTAGCTGAACGATTCGAATAATCTACTTCGTTGTTGTTTTTTTTCCTAATTAATACACGTACGAATCATCTACAATAACAAAATGAAGAATAAAAAGACAAACGAACAAAAAACTGGAGAAGAAGAAGAAAAAAACCAATCAAGTTGTGTTTTTACCTGCATTTTTTTTAGAATATAATATGAGCAAGCAATCAGAACCGATCATTCGGTCAATCATTTATCGGTGTGTCATTGGTGTAACCTTTGAAATGTCGGGACCAATTTTACGCAATACTTTTTTATTCATATTTATGTATGACTTTTAAGAAATTTAACAAATGAACAATGATGTAGTCATGTAGTACGATCGATGCATATAAAGTCTTTTTTTGTGAAAAGATTTAACAAAAAAAAACGACTTTATAGGCAAATCGCGAACACTTACAAAATGTTATAACTAGCAAACATTTCGTTGATCACAATCTTAACGATTGATAGCTGGTGTGGTATAGCATCATGAAAAATTTGCAATAACTAGGCCCCACCTCTTGGGTGGGTCAGGTCCCTTGACTGACTTTTTTTTTCTTTCTATAATTCCAGTCTTAGTTTTCCAGCCATTTTTAAATAAGGTGGTGTTTTTGAGATAACAAAACTAAAGTCACATGAAAAGGTGATGTCTCTTTTATTTAGAAAACAGCAGTCATCACATGCTTCATTTTACTCATATTTATTTAATTTCCTGAAGAAACAAAAAGAGCTATGAGTTGTAGGTCCAGCGAGCGATGTCTTACTCCTAATATGAGTCTCCTATATAGTCTACTAAAAGCGCTGAACAGGTGGCGCATTTCTTGCCTGTGAAAAAAACTCATGTGAATTACGGCCCTCGCTTCGCTCTGGCAAAGTTCACACTCGTGCAAACACTTTAGGAACGAAAAAAAATTGTATATCGCAGATTACCAGTCCAATAAAGTCCAATGTTCGAATTTAACCTCAGGAATTACGATACTGGTCGAAAACACTTCATATTTTCAAATCTGCAATTTTTGAAGCCTCTGAGAATTACTCGAGTTATCGTGCTATCAAGCAAGCAAGATTGTTTTAGACTTCTAGATTGTTCGACCAGAAATCCAGATTCACTTTCTCGTCGAATAAGAAATTTTTCTGGAAATCCGTTGCAAAAATGAGTAACAAGTTGTGTTTACAATTCCAATTACTCCAACCTCACTACTCCAATATTAACCATCTACAAAAACTACTTAAGTTATCACGATAACAAGGAAAAGCGTCTGAGTATAATTTCTCCCATATCTTGTAAAAACGATCACAAAATTATAGTTTTACTCTTTACTCTTTTACTCCATTACGAGTCGTTTATATTGTCTTCTAAAAAGCACTATGAATGGAAGGTCCAGCGAGGTACGTTTAACTCCTAATATGAGTCTACTAAAAGCGCCGAAAAGGCGGCGTATTTCTTGCCTACCTCTTGAAAAAATAAAACTCGTGTGCATTACGGCCCTCGCTTCGCTCTGGTCGCAAAGTTCACACTCGTTCAAACATTTTAGGAACGAAAAAATTCTTTTAAGAATACGATTTCACCCAAAAATTGTCGTATATCCCAGATTACTAGTCCAATTAAATTGCAATGTTCGAGTTTAACCACATGAATTTCGCTACTGGTCGAAATTGATTTTTGAAGCCTCTGAGAATTACACGAGCTATCGGTTTCTCAAGCAAGCAAGCAAAAACTCTTTTGGGAAGTACTTCTAAACTGTTAGACCAGAAAACCAGAATTTCACTACTCGTCAAATAAGAAATTTTTCTGTAAATCCGTTGCAAAAATGTCGTGGTATAACAAGTTATCTTTACAATTACTCCAAACTCACTACTCCAATATGTCATTCTCTGTCAATTAAAACAAAAAATTTGAAAATCGGGTAAAAATTACTAAAGTTATCGCGCGGTAACAAGAAAAAGCGTCTGTGTAGAATATCTCCCATCTCGTTGTTCGAATATTATCCATCAGCAAACTCAGTCTCAAGAGTTTCAATCTTCGTCGATTAAGACAAAATCTTTGAAAATCGGATAAGAATTATGGAAGTTATCGCGGTAACAAGTAAAAAACTCTCTTGAGAATTACTCCCAACTCATTCCTCCAATATTGCCCATCCACGAACTTAACCTCATGATTTTCATTCTCCGTCGATTAAAACCAAAATTTTGAAAATCGGTAAAGAATTACTCGAGTTATCGAGTCCACAAGGAAAAGCGTCTGTGAAGAATTTCTCCCATCTCCTTGTTCTAACATTATCCATCTGCAAACTCAACCTCAAGAATTTCAATCTTCGTCGAATTACACACAAAATTTGAAAATCTGATAAGAATTACGGAAGTTATCGCGGTAACAAGGAATAAAATTCTCTTGAGAATTACTCCCATCTCATTACCCCAATATTGCCCATCTACGAACTTAACCTCATGATTTTCATTCTCCATCGATTAAAACCAAAATTTTGCAAATCGGTAAAGAATTACTCGAGTTATCGAGTCCACAAGTGTACGGACGTTTTCTATATTTAACGTTTTTTGCCAATGTAGAACATTTTCAAAATATCAAAGTGAACTCAGCGTTACGGACATTTAAGGGTATTTTCTTTCACAAGACCCTGACTTTCAGTCAAGGGAATTAATTCAAAAAAAGAAGAAGTTTTTTTTTTAAATAACTTGGACTAGCGCATGTTACGCAGACGAGATTGATAAATATACCCAACAAAATTTAACAAAACTGTTGCACGCTGTCTGTAATTTACGTAAAAATTAAAAATAGAATGACACATCCGGATGATCGTTAACTTCATTTCAAATTACATTTAATTGGTTGTTTGTCCTCACATGCATAATTGTACAATAATTCCATTCTACTGTCTGCAGTGTATATTAAAGGCAATTTTCGTATTGTCGCTTGGAAGAAGTTTATGTAAGTGCGGTTTAGGGACAATTAGCAGTACAGACGAGAGAGATAAAATGAATTTCCGATTCCGTGAATTTTTAAGAGCACACGAGACAATGCATCCAATATTAATATTGCATGTAAATTTCGATTCATATAAATACAATAACCTTTCACAGAGTGCCTCATTACCGAATCTATTATTTGTTTTGATCTAAGTCTTATTGACAGATGGAAATAAATTCTTTTACTTCATTTGTTTAAACTTTTATTTTAAGACGACATAATCTTCTTGTGACAAACCTTATCGATTTGTTTCGACTTGCGAATCATCTAGAGCAATAGATCAGTATCAAATAACGGTTTTGTCTCTCAAATAGTGTCAAATGAGGAGTCAATTTCACAAACCTAACCTCAAACAGTGACAGCTTCATATAAGTTTTTGTAACATTATCTCAAACGACATTGACAATGATCTATTACCTCTCAAAACCTACTGCTACTTGAAAGCATGAACGCCATAATTACTTAAAAATTGCATCTGCAAACTAACAGTTCTACGGAAGCATAGCTTCGTTTTATTCGATTTTCATTATTTGTCCAAAACCAAAACTCAAGATCTGATACCACCTACTACCTAAACAATAATAGAAATTATGCTTTTAAAAGACATTACGTGTTAAGAACGAAGATTTGCAATTGCTACCATTCAAAGAAACGCTAAGCTCCATCGGAGAAAATTAAAATCGTGATATTTAGTTGAATGAGGCCCTAAACTTATTTTGTTGTCCAGCCGATGAGAACATCCGGCGGCTGGCGGCGGCTGATGTCATATTTTTGTATTGGCGGCGGCACTCGGCTGAGTACCTCCAGCCGGCGTCGCGCCGGCTGAACTCGGCCGCCCACACCTCTAGGTATGGTCGAGTTGGGTGTCGACGGATAGAGCTTGAAGTAAGCTACAAAACTCTGGGTTAAAGCTTCCTGCTACTAACTTTCCCAGCCGCCCAGAGCCCTTAAAAAATTTCTGTTTTCTCAAGGTTTTTCACTTGTCGCGGCGGCTGGGTGGACCAAACATCGGCGTTTGTTGGTCAATAATATTCAGCTCATTGACCTTCAGTGCACAGTTTGACATTATTCACTTTTTGTATGCTGGAGTAATTGATAAAAAACGATTTTCGCTACCACTTCGGAGAAAATTTTTCTAAGGGCCATGACAGCCCAAGAAAAGTTTTCCGGGAAAAAAGTTGTTCCACTATATTCTTAGAATTGAACGACGATTCATTTGAGCCATAGCTCGATTGGATCGCCGTCGGCTTGAATCCTGATTCCATATAAGCTGTTCGAAGTTTTAGCGAATTGACTCTTACGCACTAGTGAGTAAAAGTGATGTTTGAAACTGGAATTTTGCGCACAGGATGCGTTGTCAACCTTGGCTTCGCCTCGGGTTGACAACTTTCACATTTATTTCGCAAAATTTCCGTTTAAGCGCATGTTATGAAAATAGCTATTATTTAAGACAAAACATTATGGGGAGCTTAATTTGATCTTATTATGGTCGTCAGTAATGATTTATACATTTCGTCATGGTGTATGCCGCAAAATCTTCTGCTAACATCGGCTTAGTTTATTTGAAGACAGTAAAATGAGTCGCTGTTCTTGGAAACATTTTTTTTGTATTTTCAGTCAAATAAAACTGTTTTTATTTGAAAATGATTTGACTCCTAACTGTGCGCTCGATTGTTCATTTATTCATTGCTCATTAAATGCTTCATTCATTAATAGAATGCAAAATAATTTTTTACTGTTTTACTGTCTGTAGATAGAAATGTTCCAATCAGATTCGAGCTTATTGATTTCAGAGCACAATCGCTGCTTCTACATAAATTCGCTAAAAATTTATCGGCAATCGATACGTTTTTCTCAGGAAAATTCTTGGGTAAAAAAAAATATGAAATCCAAGTTACAATGAAACTGATTTTGCCTTTTTTATCGATCCAAATCAGCCAAACCATACAAATACAATCTTTCATTCCAAAATATCATTGTGTTCCATTCGGTTTTGCTGAAGAGTGAATCATGATTTATATAAAGTTAAAGTGGACTCAAGAGATCAACAAGATTTATCTTAATCGTTGTATATTCCAAACGCACACCAATGCACTAAAGGTTCTAGATATCAAGGTCAATGAGGTATACCAAGCTTTTATTTTTGAAAAAGACGTTATGCTTAGTGTTGGAAATGTTTGCGAAATTCGTTTTCGTTTGAACCGAATTTCAGACTGTGTGTTGCAGTCCTCTTTTTTCTGTTTTTTTTTCTGCTATACAGTTAAATGCTGTGGATGTAAATTGAGAGAAGTTGATGGAAAAAAATGTTTGAATTTCATTTCGAAATATTTTTCACATTTATATCGCCAGAGCTATTTGGTTATTGCATAACATTTAGCCATCACATAAGCACTTGAGTCGGAGCACAAATAAATTGAATGGACAGGAAAACCGAGTATCAATTCCATTGAAATTCTTTTGAATATAATTTACACATTTCCACAACTCTGAAAAGGATTTTTTTTGTCGTTTAACGAGAGACAAAAAAAAACAATTTTACCATTCGGTGAAATCATCGTTTTGTATTCGTTCATTGCAATATTATATGCGTGCCGATTCGATTCATATACAAAATTCAGGACCTGCGTTTATATTTTCGAAAAAATTCTCTCCTATGAACACGTTCATACGTATATGTTATAAATATCATGCGCTGTGGTTATGGCGCTGTGATGCTCTTCTCCGTTCATAGATACGACCATACCAGAAAGGGATAATGTAATTTTACTTCTTGATTTGTCTAGTTCAGTTCTAACGTTTTCCATTCCGCCGAAAAATAAGTCAGTCGAACCACATTTTCCGTATTGAACAGAAGTCCAAGGAAAAAGAAAAAGAAAATTTCATTCCGGTCATCAATTCGGTGCGCCCCAACCAACCAAAACCGATGTCATTTCATTAATTTATTTTCTTCAGTTTTTAAACCGCAAAATTTTTATTATTTTATATCTGTTGTAAATTGATATAATCAACCGCGCTCACGATGTTTAAGGCACAGACTGTTAACCTTGCTCAATGTCTCGCGGATTTAGTTATATGCTGTATTGGCTATATGTATAAAAATATGCAATATGCATAGCGCTGCTATATAGCCATTTTTGCTCCAACTTTTTACGACCACTACCAGCGCGACAGTGTAGTCAAGTTGTAGGGTAAAGTGTATTACATGTATAGAAATAGATGAACGGGCGAACTCACATGGCCTTTGTTAGTGGCTAATGCATATAATGAATATGTGCATACGAAATACGGTGTGTGAAGGAGATCAGTCTTCGAATGTATCCAGTCTCTCCCGCGATTTTTATATAAGAACATTGAACACACCATAAATTTTTAAATTTAATTCTTTTTTTTGTGGAGATATATTTATGTATAAAATTGGATGTGTAATAATGTGTGGAGGCAATATATGTGTATATGGATGGGTATCTTTTATTGTTAATGGAGTATATATTATCATCACATAGAACGGAGAGAGATTATGTGTGTGCGAGATGCGCTGGGAGTTGTTTGTATAGGAGTGAAATGTGTTGGCCACTCAAAAATTGGATTTAATGTGGTAGACGAATTCAATTCCAAACCGCGACAACAAAACTTTTTTGTGTAAAACATTGTAAAGTAAGAGCGCGGGTACTTTAGTTTGAAAAGTACAGTTTAACCGTTCAGCAGTCGGTCGGTTCGGGCTGGCGTGCGACTCAAAATTAAATTTATGATTTGTTTTTATATTAAATTTATATAAAAAAAACTCTCCATCACGTAGATAATATTGTATGTATGAATTCGGTGTGTGTAACACAATAATGATATTGGCGGAATTTTCGAAATAATAAAATTTAAAAAAAAAAAAGTTTCGAGGAAAATGACTTTGGATGATAATTTTTTTCGGAAATAAAACGACCCAAAAAAAAAGTTTCAATTGAAAATAAAAGAAGAAAAAAATCGAAAAATAAAAATAAATAAATATGTGAAATACCAGTCCAGTATTCGTACGTTGGGATATTTTTCGTTAAAACATATGTGTGGTGAATGAATGTAATTCGCGAATCGGTTCGGTGTTGTTTTTTTTCGTCTTTTATTTTTGTTTTATTTTATTTTTATTGCTGAGTTTCGTGTTACTGGCTTGATGAAAATTTTAATAACAAATTCCTGGTGTGTGATCATTTATTATGTTTTTATCAACAATATCGTAAACAGGATTAATGTGATATTTGTCTAGTTGTGGCAGTCCAACGAATACAATAAGGAAAAAAGAGGATTAATTTAGACAAACAGAAACAAAAACGATTCATCTAGTCATCACAAATTAACCTGCGGTGTTTACTTGTTGTTATGATTTTGTTATTCAAGAAAAAATATTTCTGTGAAACATTCGGTGGACTTTATAAATTCAACATACGAGAGTTTCTTTACATATGTTATCGCCAATCATTAAACGAATAAATCAGTGGGTTTAGGCGATTCTCTTGGAGCGCAATTTAATATACATGTGAGCCTTATCTATACATAATATTATTTTCTACATGTCTACAATACGAAAATTTGTGCTTTGCTCAGTTATATTGAGTTCAAGTTTTTCGATGTGAATAGGTCAACAAATAAATTCAACATTCTTGTGATAAAAATATTGAAAACTCTCTGGCTCTGTTATGAATGCAAAAATTATTTCTGCTTAACTCAACTTAATTTAATTTAGAGAATGCGTTGTCATCGATAAAGTATTTTTTTCTGAGCTTATCTAAATTCAGAACACATTTTCTATTATTTTGCCAATGCAAAGAATACACAGACTCTCAATCCAACAAAAAAAAAAAACGGTATTTAAATTAGACATTCAATTCAGCACCTACCGATATCGCATTCATGGAATGGAAAATTTAAGTTTTGACTAAAACAAAAACTTTACTGGTGAATGTAATTATCCTTGAAATATTTAAAATTGAGTCCCGATTTCATAAATTATTCAAAGATGGTATGCAACCACATTAAAAAGAAAATATTTTACCGACGGTCAAAATATTCAGTCTTGTTTTGTCGTCAGTGGACGATTGGGTAATGACACTACTTACTTGAAGCCGACTCACGATTTACTTCATATTTCCTTAAAATTTCACTTAGAAATTTCTCATTCTTACAATGATCCAGACCCTGAAATGTTGGTCATTGAAGCTTTTATCCTCGATAAAACAATCAATGAGTTCCAAGAAAAATTTGAGGGCATAAGTTGAGTTATTCTGACTAAAACTCTGTGAAAAGAACCATTTAGGGATGAATCTCACAACTCAACGCTACAAACAATTTGGTGATAAATTTCACAAAAATCCAGTGAAACGAGACCAATAAATGGTTCTGATCATTTCGCTTTATTTTGAATCATATTTTTTAGTGGAAATTGTTTACTATAACCATTTTCGAGATGCATTGGAAAGCGTGTGAATTTTAAATATTTGAATAGGTAGCACAAGAAAACTCTAATCTATCTATCAAAAGTGTTACAAATGGCACGCATATCACCATTATATTTATCAAATCTTGTACTTCTGCTGTTCAAAATACTCTTTATGCAGAATCTTTTACTTCATATGTTTGTGTACATTTCGCTATATATGACCATATTGGTCAGACTCAATCGCTTATTGTTGTCGTCGCTATCTATACCAGATACCAGATCAAACATTCAATTATTAGCTTTTTCTCAATGCTTGATACACTGTGCTCAGAATATGATTCATTCATTTGTTTGAATATTGATTGGTATTTTATTTCAACAGGGATTTATGTCTGAATGGTATAATATTGAGAAATGTTTCACCAAATATCGCTGACAAATTCACCAAATTTGGTAAATTGTTTAATGGATTTTTACTTAGTGACATTTGGTAAAATAATTATCATTGGTACGTCCTGTACCTATGTATATTATCCAAAGCTCTTTACGTTGTACATGACATCGTGTCTCTGTCTCGTGAGCGTATAGAATCGTAAAGACTGCACAAAATTTTCGCAGTAGAATAAAAAAATAAACCTCTTATTTATGAGAAGAAACAACACTCTCTCTCTCTCTCTCTCTCTCTCTGTCAAAACGCTTCCTTTTGTTTGTTTGTAGTACAAGATTCTACAAACTTCAAGCAAAATTGATCATAGTTGTCAGCTGCAGAAAGTACTCTATTTTACAAGAAAATGTTTTTACAGTGTTGTACCGTTGTGTGGCACTGTCAAATTTCAGTACCCTATTTAGAGTACCACTCATGCTTGAAATTGGTTGTCTGTTGACAAATTTCTAATTTTACATGTTAATAGTTAGGTCGCTAGAGAGCATGACAAAATGTCCAATTACACACACGGAATTTTAAAAACCGACACATTTTCTGTTTCTGTGTTTTACTTCAGTTTCTGATTTCTCCATATAAAAATACAAGCAAAATTCTCAAAAAACCGGTAAAAAGCGAAACAGCAAATGTGTCGGTTTTCAAAATTCTGAGAGTGTAAAGTCAGAAAATATGAAAAAGCTCAAAATATAAATATGGACAGTTGCTAGGAATCTCGCGTTCATAGAATCTACCGTAGGAATTTTCATGCTTGTTATGGGGAACGAAAATAAAAATGTCGATAAAGTAAACTTTCACCCCTCAAAATTGACATTTTTTTACGTTCGATTCCCACAACAAGCATGAATTTGATTTTTACCGGCCTGGCCATACTGGGAATTCTGGCGATTCCAGAGGGCCTTTTGCATTTTTAAATGCGCGAACTTGATGTATAGAGTATCAATAGAAAATTTACGATCTGTAAGGTATATGGAAGGGGATCTTTGGGATATCATCCTGTTAAATGAAAATATAAGATTTTTCGGGTAGCACTCTTCCTACAAAAAACCCTAAATCGTCCTCGCACCCGTTTTCAATTGTTAGTTTCTGGGTAAACACACTACATAGAACCCGCAGATTTTCGGAGATTAAAAAAAATGTGTTTGCGCGAGATTCCTACCCAAGAAGAGCTCGATTCCCCGATTCCGTATTATACAGCAAACTACGATACTTTAAACAAAAGAAGTAACAGACTGCATTATCGTTGATTTCATACTACTATTTTGATACTAAGTAAATTAATATATATATTCAAGTCACCTGAATGTTTTCATCAAGCAAAATTTGTGTGGATGTTTCATAAAATATAGAGCACTTTATCGTCTGCAAACATGCACACCACATGAGGTGTTACCACGTTACTAATAAGAAGACAATTTTACAAAATATTTAATTAGCTGTGACGTGATTTCATTCGCATCGCGTCCAATAAATAAGATTAAATGTTACGACAGTCTTAAAAAAAGAATTCTCTCACAAATTCGAATAAAATAATCCGAGTAAAAAAACCGAGCAGAAAAGAATTTAGTGTGCGGCTGCATACCTTTATAAAATTACAATTTCTCTGTTTTCATACCAGAAATGTTGAAAAAGATCCACACGCTTTTCTGATATAATTAATTTCAAAATGAATTCTTCGCTTTATTTTTCATTCTATACATAAACTTTCTACGGTTAACACAAACATTTCACAATGTAAAGCTTTTGACCACCCCCATGTTCTTTGCTGTTACGCTTTTGTCTTCGGATTGCATATATCGGAGTGTAAACACATAGACATAAAACTCGGTATAATTTTACTTTGTAAAACATTTCTCGTAGGTTAAACTTCTCTAGGTCAGATTGAGATAGAAATCAATAGAATAAATGCAACGACTTGAAAGAGAGACGGATGTTTGGGTATTTTATAGTAGAAAAGGGGGTGAAAAATAGGTTGTGTAGGAAAAGTTTTATTTTTTATTTTTGAATGGGAAGCGTATTCGTTCATATGATTGACAAAATGGAAATTCCAATATTTTCAAAGGACGAACGAGGTTTTTTGTTGTTGTAAAGACAAATGACTTTTCCGACAGAATGCCGAGACATTCGCATGCATTATGGAAGAAAATTCTCATAGTCGAATTGGCATTCCGACTGAAAGAAAAACATTCAAAAATTTTTTTGATTTATTAGTGAAGTTTTGCAACATCCCACCAACATTGTATAATGTAGATTTATGAACCGAACTTTTGGATGGTTTTTTTTTTTGGTCTTCTTTTCTTCGTAGAATATCTTTAAGTATGACCCAGAGTTGAATGATGCTACTCGTGCTGTTGGTATGTACATAAATAATACTTTAGTACATTTCTGAGTTTGTGTGACAAAGATATATTTTAGTCACCGAGTTGAAATTTATAAACGTAATGTGTGTGTGTGTGGTGGAGTATTTAAAAGTGGAAAACTTTGGCTTTGTTATTGTATTGTATGGCCGTAACTATATGTACAGCGTACAGTGTTCACACATATTATGTATGCAAATGGTTAATGATATTTCACGTGAAGAAAAACCGTTTTTCCTTCACTAAATCGCTAAAAATACACCCGATTCCATGGAAATACGCAGTGCATATGCACATTTTGTCGTTTTTTTTAATGGTTTTTTGTTTTAAACATTGTCATCTCATCAGTTATATTAGGCACCATTATACATTACAATTCGCAGCGTTACACTATATGTGCATATATCC